>NW_023604295.1:77869772-78561007 GCF_014898055.3 Talpa occidentalis | reverse complement strand
CAGGGAGATAACCCACAAGGCGCAGCAGACCTCTCCTGTCTTGCCCGCTGCTCCCTTGGCAGGGTATTTCATTCAGTCTGTTCTGCTCCCCACTCTGTCTCTGATGAATCCTCTCACCCCCTGCAACTATGGCCTATACCTCAGTTCTTGTATGCATAAATAAATAAATAAATCTTTAAAAAAGAGAAAGTGACTGAAGGAAAAAAAAAAAAAAAGCCCTACTAGAGGCAAAAATGTAATCTAAAGGTGGAAAGAAAGTATTCAGGCAATAAAATAAAATTTAAAAAGATTGGAAAAAATAGGAAAATCAAGAACAGTATTATTTAGAAATATAGAGATAAAAAAGAATATGTGTGTGTGTGTGTATGTAAGAGAGATAGAGAGAGAGAGAGAGAGAGAGAGACAGACAGACAGACAGACAGACACAGACACACAGAGATTTCTTTTCTCTCCAAGGAGCTTCCAGTTCAGTAAATGAAATAAGACGGATGCACAAAATGTTATAGTATAAAACAGTGAGGGCCTCCCCGGTGGCGCAGCGGTTGAGCGCTGGGTTGCGAAGCTGCCCGCAGCCTCTGCGGCGCCGGTTCGATCCCCGGCTGCTCCCCGGCCACCGGAGGAGGGTCCCACATGGCGCACAGACCTCTCCTGCCGCCCGCTGCTCCCCTCAGCAGTGTACTTCGGTCCTTCTGCCTGCTCTGCTCCCCACTCTGGCTCTGGTGAATTCTCTCACCGTCCCGCGCTTCTGACTGTACCCAGTGCTTGTATAAATAAATAAAAATAAATCTTTAAAAAAAAAATAAAACAGTGAAAGTATAAGCAGGCGGAAGCAAAGTGCAAATGGAATTAACCAGAGTCAGAGATAACCCACTGCTGAGTCAAAATAGGCTGCAAGGAAGAGGTTCAGACACTAATAACCCAGTCTCACGAATGAACAACCTTTTTTCCATTTTCTTGAAAATATTTTGTGTTACATGACTTAGCCTGCTATCTCTTTTCTCCCTTGTTTTACAATGGAAAGCATCTGAGATATTTAACAACAAAGCTACAACTGCCATGGTCATGATCAATTTTTTGTAGAAACATTGAGAATATTCTCAAGTATCTGTGTCTTTTAGCCTAGAAAGAAAACACATTAAATTCATTAAGTCAATCTTTTTAATGAACCCTATTACTTCTCCCCAATTTATTCAGATAAATCATTTAAAGGCCTCAGCATTCAGCTCCCACATATAGTCAAAGTGTATTTGAAAGTGAGGCATGTTGGAGGAGAACATAACTGATAAATTCCGCAAAATGAGCTGGTGTATTTTCCAAGTTTCATCATGGATGTGCATATTTAGTTACAAAATCTGTAGGTGGTGCCAATAGATATTAGACAAAAGAAGTCCTGGAGTCTGAGCTAAGGAAGATATCTCTTACAGGGACCTCTTGTTGGTAATTTTCCATGGTAAAAATTAGCCACAGTCCAACCTGCTGCATCAGTAACCAGTGATACTTGAAAAAGCAAGTAAATAGGAGGAATGGTGGTGTGGGAGTCTGAGAATGGTGGGCAGCAAGGTGCCTCCGTTCCAAACTTTGGATCTTGGTGCTTAAATTTTATATCAGGAGGCATACCTTAATTTTAATATTCTGAAGAATAAAAATTTTGAGTTTCATTCACAATTATTTTGAGTTTATCTCTTTAATCATCTTAAAAATTAACTTTAGAAAGATGATATTATATATTCTCCCCGGGCAAAAAATTCCCAACTGAAGAAACCTGCCCTGAATTCCTCAGATTTCTGTTTTTCCTCTAGATATTTTTGTGTATAGATTATTCCATGCACCAAAAAAGAATGCTCCTGTAATCTAATGAGTGGTTTTCTTAGACTTTGGGAATGTAAAGAATTGGTTTCTATCTATCAAGACCCATATTATTTTCTATTATTATCATAAAAATAGTAATTAATGATGTCTTAATTTTATTGCTATAAGGAACTCATCTTATTTTGAGATTAAAACTTTTTATTTTTCAAAATTTTATATTTTTTTTACATCACTTTTCATTTTTGTACAATGTGTGCATTTCCATCTTGGTTATAGTCCCCGTAAAATTCCCACAACCCTTGTTTTGATCCTACTCCCTTCTCCCCCACCCCCAGCAGTGTGTCTCTGGTTTATAGTTGCCTGTTGATTTTGATTTTATTTTATTATAATTAGTCTTTTCCTCCTGATCCCTTATTTGGGTTTTCTAAATTCCTGCTATGAGGGAGACCATCCAATATTTTTCTTTTTTTTTCTGCCTTATTTCACTGAGAATGATCCCTTCCAGCTCCATTCATGTTGCTTCAAATGGCATGAGTTCATCTTTTTTTTTGACTGCTGAGTAATATTCCATTGTGTATATGTACCATATCTTCTTGATCTAGTCATCTATTTTGGGGCATTTGGGTTGCTTCCATAGCTTACCTATTGTAAATAGTGCTGCTATAAACATAGTGTTGCAGGTACCCCTTTGAATTAATGATTTTGTGTCCTTTGGTGCATACTTAGGCATGGAATTGCTGGATCATAGGAAGCTCCATTTTTTAGCAGATTGAGGAACCTCCACACAGCTCTCCATAGTGGTTGGACCAGTTTGCACTCCCACCAGCAGTGTAGGAGAGTTCCTTTTTCTCCACATCCTCACCCACATTTGTTGTTGCCATTCTCACTGTTTTAAGATGGTATCTCATTGTAGTTTTGATTTGCATTTCTCATATCTTTTTTTGACTAACGAAGACATTTTTTCTTTTAATAAAGGGGGACTAAGCATATATGTATAATTTTTAATTGGGAAATGAGACAGTTAAAATTGGCTTGTTTCTTTGTTATTGGCCTTCAAGTGTCTTCTGAGCACCAGACCCTGCTTAATAGGATTTCTTTCTTTCTTTTTTTTTTTTTTAAAAGATTTATTTAAAGCACTGGATATAGGGGCCTCCCTGGTGGCGCAGCGGTTGAGCGCTAGGTTGCGAAGCTGCCCGCCGCCTCTGTAGTGCCGGTTCGATCCCTGGCTGCTCCCCTGCCACCGGAGGAGGGTCCCACATGGCATGCAGACCTCTCCTGCCGCCCGCTGCTCCCCTCAGCAGTGTACTTCGGTCCTTCTGCCTGTTCTGCTCCCCGCTCTGGCTCTGGTGAATTCTCTCACCCTCCCTGCTTCTGACTGTACCCAGTGCTTGTATCAATCAATCAATCAATCAGTCTTTAAAAATAAATAAATAAAAATAAATAAAGCACTGGATATAAAGTCAGAAGTGCGGGAGTGTGAGAAAATTCACCAGAGCCAGAGCGGGGAGCAGAACAGGCAGACCGATGAAACACACTGCTGAGGGGAGAAGTGGGTGGCAGGATACATCTGCGCACCATGTGGGACCCTCCCTGGCTGGCCAGGGATCAACTGGTGCTGCAGAGGTTGCAGGCAGCTTTGTAGCCCAGTGCTCAACCACTGAGCCACCAGGGGAGGTCTAATATAGGATTTCATGAGAATTGAACATACTTATTTCTGAAAATTGCCATATGTTTTAGTTCACAGTGAGCTCAAATTGAAGTTAAATTCCATTCATTTTTATTTATTCTAATTAAATTTTAAACTGGTCATGTCTGTACTTCCTTAAATAATAATAACAAAGTAAATATATATCACATATTATCTGGCAGTGGATACATTTGATGAATATATTTCACATTCATTGTCAAGTTAGAGAAAAACCAAGTACATGGGAGTATGCATGTTTATTTGTATTTTGACTTTGTGTCTTCCATGCAAGTATCTCATTGCTGATAATATATTCCTAAGAATAGTAAATATTGTAACTACATAGAATGCTTCATGCCACTACAAATATGAATGTTTATATATTTCACAATTACTCATATTAGAAGAGATGCTTAAAGAAACAGCTAGAGAAATTTTAGCAAGGGCAATGGTGGGCCTCTGGCATTGTATAAAAGTATAGTTTTCTTTCATTATTTAATCAAACTATTCAAGGTAATTGATCATAAATGAATTGCCCTTTTTCTAGTATAATTGTATTTATAGTGTCTTGCAGACTTACAAAAGCACTTGAAGAAATTAAGCAAACCATTGCATTCACAATTATACCAAAAAATAAAACACCAAACCTGAGGATAAACCTAACAAAGGAGGTAAAAGAACTACACAAACAAAATTACAAAACAAAACAATCTTGAAAGAAACAGAAAACACAGAAAAATGGAAGACATCCTCTGCTCATGGGCTAGGAGAATTAACATTATCATAATGGCCATCTTACCAAAAGCAGAATCAATGCACTTTTTTTTTTTTAAGATTTATTTATTTATTTATACAAGCACCGGGTACAGTCAGAAGCGCGGGAGGGTGAGAGAATTCACCAGAGTCAGAGCGGGGAGCAGAACAGGCACACTGACAAAATACACTGCTGAGGGGAGCAGCGGGCGGCAGGAGAGGTCTGCACGCCATGTGGGACCCTTGCCCGGCAGCTGGGGATCAAACTGGCGCTGCAGAAGCTGCGGGCAGCTTTGCGACCCAGGGCTCAACTGCTGTGCCACCGGGGAGGCCCAGAATCAATGCATTTCTAATGGTGATGGATTTTCCTAAAACACTTTGTTAACACTCCCATAATAGCCCAGCTGGTAATGAAGAGCACCACTGCTCATTGCCAGAGCCCTTCACTTCCCAGGAGCACACCTAAAGAGGAAAGATTAGGTCTGGTTGGGCAATTTTTGTCACTAGGTCCTATTGACCCATTTCAGAGTTGGGATGGGAACACAATCAGGGCCCCCTGACTGCATGGGCATAAGAACTCAGGGAGAAAAGTAGGAGAGGAGAGAAACAAGAACAATCCTCAAAAAAGAATGTACGGGGTATATATAGTTTACAATGCAATTAAGTACATTTCTCAGTTTTAAAGTTTTCTACTTCAAAACACCTTATAGAAGTTTGCTACTTCGAATCTCCCAGCAATGGCCCAAGTCACCCAGTAGAATTCTGCAAAAAAACAAAAATAAAAACAAAAGACATTATTTTTTTTTCTCTCCTTCATGTATGATCATTGTGACTAAAGTAAACACTAAATTATCAAAAAAATACAGACAATTGCAAAAAAAAAAAAAAGAAAAAAAAGAAGGGTAGTATAATTTCTTTTTCATTGATGAGGAAATAAGTTGACTTAAAATTATTTATCTTTAAATCAGGAAATGGTAAGGTTTACACTTAAATCAGTGATTACAAATGATGGTATGTCTGTAAAATTCAAGGAACAGACATATGTCCATTTATTTATTGCATGCAACTTCTTGGATTTTAAATAATCATCACATTTTGAAGGCCTCATCACTGAGAAACATATTAAAACTACAGCCAAGAACATTCAATTAATTTTAATTCATTAGATGATTTTCCTTCTAAAAGTGAATTGGTTAAATCCTTACTAAAAGTACTAAGGCAAGAAAAAACAAAACAGCTATTTAAAACCATGTTTTCAAAAATTAGTAGAACTAAAGTTCAGAGTTTCAAATTTTAATGTGCATATATGAGTAACTTAAAATCTTGAAAAAATTGCAATTTCTGATTTAGCAAGTGTGGGGCCAGCTTAAGAACCTGTATTTTTAACAGGCTCCCCAAGGATGTGGAGCTCTTGTCCAAGGACCACACTAGTAGGAAGGCCTTTATTAACCATTCCTTTTATTCATGTGTTAGATAATTATTATGCAATGAGGAGTTACAAAATGAATACTTCAAAATCTTAAAAAATGTTTTTATTGAAATATAATTAAAATATCTCACATATTTTCCTTTTAAAGTATGCAATTGAGTGGTCTTTAATGTATTCACAAAAATATGACTCATCATCACAGTCATTTTGAAGTCATTTTTGTACATTTTTATCATCTCAAAAAGAACTGTTCTCTTTAGTATCACTTTCCTATCCTCTCCAAGGACCCTTTAAGCTTAAACACAAATATACATTTTTTAATCTATAATTTCCTCTATTTGGACTTTTATATCAATGGAATTATGCAATATGATCTTTTGTAGCTGACTTCATAGCATATTTAGCATAATTTCAGGATTTATCCATATTGTAGCATGTGTTAAAATTCTCCTTTAAAGACTGAAAAATATTCCATTGTCTGAATATTCCACATTTGTTATCTATTTGTTAGTTTATTAGCATTTGGATATTTGGATTATCTCCACCTTTTTTTTTACATTTCATTTTATATTTTTGTTCCTCTAGTATAAATTATGTATTTAGAACATGTATGTAGATATATAAAAATATACATGTATTTATTACTTGATGTAATGTGCATGTATAAGTAATGTGTATATAAACATTATATACAATGCTATGATCATACTGTAGCTGTAGTTATAGAACATGCTTCTTCATTTAATATTATTTTTTGAGCATATACCCATGTTATTAAATTCCTGCCAAAAAAAGACTTTTGACAACTTTGTAGCCATATCTCTACCTTTCAGTTATTATGATTTATATATCCATAAATATTCATTCGCAATTTTTTTGTGTATTTTCATTTCTCTTGGGTAGATACCTAAGAATGAGATTAATATGATATATGATAACTATTAATTTTTCTTGTGCTTTTAATTTAAAAAAAACATATGATTTAGAATTATAAATACTTATATGTTATATGAAATTAAATACTGTCAAGAAATTAGCTTCATGAAAGGAATTCTGTAGTCAAATGATTTTGGGGACCACTGCACACTAAACCTCTTTAAGGAACACCAGGCAAAAGAAACCCAAGTTTCCCAAATATGTTGGGAAAATTATTGTAAATTTTTTATAACAACCCATTGATACAGTAAATTTTTGATAACCCATTATAGACTGTATTTTGAGAAATGATGCAATTGCGTGTTGTAAGATAGAAAGGAAACCTACTGGATGAACCACAGTATATTCGGAGGATTACATAGAGGATGGTTTCAACTCTAAAGGTAAATTCTATAGGTAAATGAGCAGAGGTATGCTTTCCTCATGGAGATATTTGAGTAGAAATAGTATGGAACAAAAATGTGCCTTCTGAAAGTTGTTCTGGCCATGATGTTCAGGATGATATGAAAATACAACAAGATATTAAAGTAGAAGACAGACTATTGAAACTGTTCAGCTATTGACCTCTATAAGATGGATAAAGAGAGAAGAACCAGTTAGTGATGATGATATACTGGACTCAAGGGAAAAATAAAGTATAAGTATCAAAGTCTTTGTAAATAAGATAAGGAATATGAACAAATAATTGATAGCAGACATGCCAAATGTAATATAATAGAAGGTATAGAGATACTGTATTCCAACCATACTTCTTAGAATATCTATATAAAACTTTCTATCATTATAAGTAATTTCAGCCCATGTTCTTATCACTTCTCATTTGAAAATCAGTACTTGATTTCTGTGTGTGACCCTTCATTGGTTTTGATACTGCCATCTGGTAGAGCTTGCTTATTATCTTCATTATGGAGTTAGGCTCTACTTATGCTGATTCTCTTTCCTCCATTAAATCTTAAGTTAAGTCAATTTCAAAATTAATTAGAAGTCTATTAAATATGAAAACTTCCCCTGAATGTTACTGCTAATTATGTTCTTGGGGTGTAATATTTAGCACTGCTCAATCTTGTAAACAGTTCTCTCCTTGACAAGGTGACCTGTGTTGATTTGTTGCTGTTACAGTACTACTGCTTTCCATTTTGTTGGATGTCATAGGAAAAAGGAATGCCACAGGTTTGCAAATAGAAGTAAGCAATATCAGTTTTTAAAGATTTTATATGACAACAAGAAAGCAAGCAAACGTAAAAGAACATTTGGAGAGAGGGGGAGAAAGAGAGAGAGAGAGAACACTTGCTTAAAACATACTTTCAGAATCACAAATACTTTCAGAATCTCAGAGTGTTAATGACCTACTGTTGTTTTTGTCAGGAGTAGTATGTCAGATATCAGCAAAGCTTCTTAAAATTGGTAGGAATATGGATCTTTGGAAGCCACACATTGTTAGCATAACACACAAAACATGCAGACAACCTCCTGGCCATAATTCTTTCTTTAGTTACAGCTATTTTAAGTTTCCACTCATTTTCACAAGTGGTGTTCTCTGATAAAAAAGATTATCCTTTTTCTTCCACATAGGCTTTGACAGTCTGAAAATCACTAATGTGGCATCACTTCAGATTAACCCATTGGGAATTAAGAATACATCTTTTGCCTTCTCTGGGCTCTAATTACCTCACCTGTAAGATGAGTTATTTTGAATGGAAAATCTCAAAGCTTCTTTTAGGTTGTAAATTCCATAAAGCATAAACCTACTACTTAAAATGTAATCCAAAAGCTTGAATTTAATGCAAAAGGTTAGGAAGAGATTTCTAGAGGTTACTGACAGCATAAAGGCAACTTCCCTAACCCTCACAGCTTTTCTTCATTGGTGCTTAGGGCTACATGGAGAATCAATCTATTCAGTAAGATAAGAGATCATACCTAATTATTGGATGAAAAAGAACAAAACATATGTATTACTTAAGCCTTGTCAAACATTACAGAAGCCATGGATTTCAACTAGTATTTTCAACATCTCTTTAAGATAATCTTGTTTTTCTTTTTATTTTTTTATGCTACAAGAACAAGTATGTAGGCCAGAAGGATGGGGGCAGGGGGGTTAGAAGATTCATCAGAGACAGAGCGGGGAGCAGAACAGGCAGATCTACTGAAATACACTGCTGAGGGGAACAGCAGGTGAGACAGTAGAGGTATGCTGCGCCATGCGGGCCATTTCCCTGGCCTGGGATCAAACTCATGCCAAAATGGCTGGTGATAGCTTGAAAGCACTGAGACTTTAATCTCCGCACCACAAGGAGGTCAAAAGGATAACCTTATTTTTCAAGTAGTCCATGTTTCCATTTCTCTCATTATGAAAGTTCTCTTGGGTTCCCACAACTCTAGCACCTATCTTATGTTCACATAGTTATGTTGAATTTATTCTCATGAGCTATTCACATCAGTGGTTAGTCTAGAGTAGACTTTAGGTAAGAAAACAAAACACTATATATATCCTCAAATAACTCTGAATTGCTCACTTTTAAATTGAGAGAAACAGCTGCAGATTCAATAACTATTTCTATGAGGTTTCTATGCACATATTAATGAAAACTTCCTTTTTGCCCAGAAAATGTTCTGCATTTCCTGTGCTTATTTTTAAACAAGAATTTTAAGTTATAAAGGGGTGCATTATTCTTTTTTTAACACAAGCATTCATCAAAACTTTTATTCTTGTGTTTTCTAGATATACTTCAGATACACCCAGTTAATAGTTATCATTGATTAATAATTGTACCAGAAATGAAAGGTAACAATTATAGTTTTAAGAGATGGTGCTATTTAAATGTTCTTTCTTGTGAGTCATTTTAATATGTAGATGATATTGATATATGTAAAGATTCCAGTGAGGACTGAGCTCAAGAATTTGTAAGATAAAGAAAATTAGATGTCTTCTGAAAATCAACTCAAAATCAGCTGTAGCGAAATGACAAAGAGCAGCGATGACTGTTCTCAGAGATGCTAGAAGAGCCAGCTACAAACTTAAGTGCTCACAGAGCTTGTAAAAGAGCTTGCCAATCAAGTATCATTAAACACAGAGATATAGAAATAGGACATCCCATTCAAGTATGTCTAGGAAAATTAGAATCTTAAAACAAAAAACTGAGAATACCAGTCCTACATGCCAGTGAGGAAATTAAGCTAATTTACCCCATTGGACAATAAGTCATCTAATTCTATTTGTTCGATATCTATGATAAATTTAAATATTTTATGTCATAATAATATATTTGCAGCACTAAAAAGAAGTTGCGTCAACAACCTGCTTAAAGAAACACTGGAAACAAGAAGGAAAATTCCTTGCTTACAATGTTTCTACTTCCTTCTACTAGAAAGACTTAACATTATGTCTGGTGGGAAAGGAAAATCATTTATTCATTTTTTTAAATTTTTTTATTTATCAAGTTTTTTTTTTTTTTTAGAGAAACCAAATAAAGGTCAAGAAAAAGTAAAAAAAAAAAAAGGAAAGGAAAGGAAAATTATTTAAATGGCCCAGATCCATTTTTACAGAGAAGGCAAAAAATGAATTTGGAGCTAGAGTGCAATAAATATGCAAAAGCTATTCTCACCTCACCCTACCCAAGGGTTATAAATGCATATTATTTGTTAAATAGATTTTGGTATCTTCCTGATGTCTGAGATATTTGCCCCCTACCGCAGTGCTAACCTGGTCACATGACTTACTTGAACCAATGGCATTTTAGTTAAAGTGAAACAGTGCTACTTTCATATAGAACCTTTATATGTGTAAGTCAGTGTGATCTCTCATATCTGACATTAAGAAGCCCGCTGACATTAAGAAAGCCAAGTCTAGGGCCTCCCCGGTGGCGCAGCGATTGAGCGCTGGGCTGCGAAGCTGCCCACAGCCTCTGCCGTGCTGGTTTGATCCCCGGCCACAGGCGAGGGTCCCACATGGCGCTCAGACCTCTCCTGCCACACCCACTACTCCCCTCAGCAGTGTGCTTCGTCGGTCCTTCTGCCAGTTCTGTTCCCTGCTCTGGTTCTGGTGAATTCTCTCACCCTCCCGCGCTTCTGACTGTACCCAGTGCTTGTATAAACAAACAAACAAACAAATTAATTAATATCTTAAAAAAAGAAAAAAATATAGCAAGTCTAGACAGAGGCTCCTTTTTCATCTGGATCCCAGAATGAGAGTTAGAGCTGAGTGGATACACAGCCAGTCTGTAGAACACTAAGAGAAAAATGGGTATTGGTGGCTATACACACCTGAGATTTTGTTTGTCTGCTTGTTTGTTTCTTAGCAAAAACTGACTAAAAGTTTCCAATGTTGACAAATAAGTACTGATTTTAATTGACTAATTATTATCACCCTGCATAAACTGTAGTGTAAACTATATGTTGTTTTCTGAATTTACATATTCACTTGCACTAAAGCAATGGAATGCAGAGACAAGTCCTGTCTTTTGGGTTGAGGGAAATTCATCACAACAATGCCAATCTGAAAGAAGCCTTTAAGAGGCTGGTATTTTCAGATGGCATATACGTCTTACATACAAGTTTTACTCCCTAATGGAAGGTTACAGATAGAAAGCTCAAAATCAACTGTTTATTTAATGCATAGGATCCTTCTACAGTGCTGTCTCTCATCTCTCTTCCCTTTTTACCCGTTCTAATGATCAGCTGTCAAGATTGTAATTTATTTAACCCTATCCAAATATCATTTACTTTATTTCACTTGATTGTAATAAAATGTGCTAATATCAATTGGATCCAGGGCTGTGGTTTATCTTTGGGTAAATTGTTATTTTCAACAGGTCTTGATAGACATTTACCCACGTTTCACTGGAAAAAATTAATTTTTGATAAGATAAATTCCTCTGTGGCTATCACTATACTCTGACAAATTCCTACACATAACTACATTATTTTTGAACTCATTGTTACTCTAATTGATATTATTAGTACTTTGGTATTATAAATTTTATTATATTAGATATCATCATAATACCCTTGATTTGATCACCCCATACTTTACAGTTTAAGACTAGAAAAGTAAGTCTTTATTTAGCAGAAACATAATGCCACTATTCAAGAAAATAAATTACACATACTATGACTTTTTAATTGAATATTTAAAAACACAGGTAAAATGTTATCATATATTAAATAAATATGTTAAATATATAATATACACAAACTATATGTTAAATGAAGAGAAATAAAAATAGTCTAATACATATCTTTGCATGTTAGGGATATTACTTCCTATGGATATTTAAAAACACTGATAAGGGTTTTCAGTTCCTGTTTCTGTAATAATGATCAGTCCTACAACTACTTTAATATTGGCAATTGAATGAAAGATATAAGTAAATTCAGTCCAGTCTCTGCCACTGCACTTGTTTAATCTCAGTTTTCTCATCTCTGAAATGGGGATAATGATATCTGCCCTACCAAATTCATTAAATTTTTTAAGTATCAAATAGGAGGGTGTCAGTGAAAAGGATATGTAAATATTAAAAGTATTTGCAGACATAAAAAAAATTTCTATTCCATGAAATGATTGATGGTATGTTGGTATTTTCCCAAATCTCATTAAATTGAGCCTTGAAAAGGAGGTAAGACTTATTCAGAAGAGTAATTTTCAAAATATATAATACATAGGTTGCATCTAAAACATGTTGGAATAGGGAGAGTTTGACATCTCTCTCCCCTAATTAAAACTAAAAATCAACCAAACAAAAAACACCACTATATATTGCTCACAGGAAATATTACTAGTTCATTGCCAGCATGGTGGATTGATCCATAGATATTTGACTGAAGATTGATGGCTTACAGTGAAGGTGAAATGGTTGGGTAGCAACGCTTAAATGCAGCCAGGGCAGCGGCCACTTCAATCAGCTTGGGGATATGCATAGACAATTCACTGTGAATATATCCAGAAAAGGTGGACTGTAGATCTACATGCACATAAGCTCTAGGATATTTGGTTTCCTTGTTGCCAGTAGCACAGGTCATTGAGTTCTATTACCCCTTCATAAAATGAAATTAGAGAGGTAAAGACCTACTCTGTACTGAAGAGAGGAACAGCAATGTGCCAGGGCCCTAGAAGTGACTCCATGGATCAGTGATCTTGCTTTCAACCCAAGGGGAAGAGAAGCAGTGTAAAACACCCTGTAATGTTTGGAATAGAATAGCCCTCCCTTCCTACCAAGACTGAGGCCAACTCTTTGAACTCCAGCTTCCACCAAGTTAAATAAAAAGATAGGCAAGCAAAACGAAACCCAAAATCCCCCAATCTGGGGAAAAAATAGGATAATGCATATGTCCATGAAACAAGGAGAATCTGTACAAAAGAAGGAAAAGCTGAAACAGAAGAATACCAGCCCAGAGATGTATGCAAATGGCACAGATTCAAGGATCTAAAAGAGATTTTTTTTAAAGATTTATTTATTTATTTATACAAGCACTGGGTACAGTCAGAAGCGCAGGAGGGTGAGAGAATTCACCGGAACCAGAGCGGGGAGCAGAACAGGCAGAAGGACCGAAGTACGCTGCTGAGGGGAGCATCGGGCGGCAGGAGAGGTCTGTGGGCCATGTGGGACCCTCACTGGCGGCCGGGGATCGAACCAGCACTGCAGAGGCTGCGGGCAGCTTCGCAGCCCAGCGCTCAACCGCTGTGCCCCCAGGGAAGGCCCAAACAGAGATTGTTAGACTGACAATCATAAAGAAACTCAATGAAGTTCTAGAAGAGCAATCAAAAATAGGTGTCCAGGAACAAAAAGAATCTTTGCTAAAGATTTTAAAACACACAAAAAGAGACTGAATGAAAAGAAAAAAAAATATTGGAAAGCATACTAAGTGAACTTGTGGTGACCGGAGAGAGAATTTCAGAAATTGAAGAGACAGCTGTGCAAATTAGCTGAGAGACGATTTAGATAAAAATGAGAAACTACAAGAAATACCAAATTCTATTAGAAGAATCATAAGAATAATAAAAAAACTAAGAAGGTGAAGAAAGAGACAAGGGAACAGGGAACCTCTTCAAAGATATAATAGCTAGGCTCTTTGCAAACCTAGGGAAAGCACAATTAATGGATGTCTGGGAAGCTAGCAGAACTTTCAAATTTTGAAATACAAAATAAGCATTGTTAAATTATCAAAGCAAAATTATAATAGAAAAATTAAGGTTGCTAGAGATAAAAAAAGAGTTTAACACACAAAAACACCTCAATCAGATTTTCTACAGGCTTCTCAGCAGATACCATTTAAGGCTGGAGAGTAGCATGTCATACTTAAAATTCTAAAAGATAAAAACTATCAGCCAAGAATATGGTACTCTGCAAAACTGTCATTCAAATGTGCTAAAGAAATAAAGACTTTCCCAGACAAACTCACAGAATTTACCCCCACCAGACTTGCCATATGAGAAATGTTGAAAGGAGTTTTTCTACATTAAAAAAATAATCAAAAGAAAAAAATTGAGCAAGTTCATAAATATTAATACAGAGTCAGAAATATGAATAAAATTAATGAGAACACAAAAAACAATAAATGACCCTTTTTCTAAGATCCTGAACCTATCTGCATTTGATTGAACTTCTAAGACTTCATTGAGTGGGAATTTTATGGGGACTACAACTGAGAGGAGAAAGCATATATTGTACAAAAATGAAGAATGGTGTAAAAAAAAAATATATATATAATAAAATAAAGGTTGAAATATTTGAAATACTTAATAACATAGATGAAGGACCTTACACTGAACACAAAGGCAAAGATAGATAGATAGATAGATAGATAGATAGATAGATAGATAGATAGATAGATAGAAAGATATGACACAAAGAAATGGAAAGATATCCCATTTTCATGTATTAGAAGATTTTACATTGTTAAAAAAGGCACATTACCTAAAGTAATTTATACATTACCCACAATACCTATCGACATCCAAATAACATTTTTCAAGAAAATAAAAAACATTGTAAAATTTGTATGAAATGAAGAAAGACTCCAAATAGCCAAACACTCAGGACAGGGAAAAAAAAAATGGTATCATTCTCCCTGATTTTGATCTATACTACTATATTACACAGTGATAACAATCAAAATAGTATTGTATTGCAACAAAAAAAGAAACAGACAATAGAAACAGCGGAATAGAAATAGAAAGAACCAAAATAAACCTATACAAATATGGACAAGACATATATGACAAAGGAGCCATGAACATACAATGGAGAAAGAAATTATCTTTAAGAAATTATTTTATAAACCTGGACAGCACCATCCAGAAAAATGAAACTAGATTATTATTTAGCTCCAGACATAGAAATTATTTCTAACTGGATCAAATACTTGGATATAATGCCTGAAATTAAAATATACAGACAAAAACATGGATGATATGCATTTGGTTATCAATGTGAATGTTATATTTGTGGACTCAAATGTTATATTTGTGGCAAAGATAACAACAACAAAAAAAAACAAAAAAAAATAGGATTACATCAAACTAAAGAGTTATTTTTTTTTTAAGATATATTTATTTATATAAGCACTGGGTACAATCAGAAGCATGGGAAGGTGAGAGAATTTACCAGAGCCAGAGCAGAGAGCAGAACAGGCAGGGTGATGAAATACACTGCTGAGGGGAGCAGCTGGCGGCAGGAGAAGTCTGTGAGCCATGTGGGACCCTTGCCCAGAGGCCAGGGATCGAACAGGCGCTCTAGAAGCTTTGGGCAGCTTCGCAGCCCAGTGCTCAACCACTGCGCCACGAGGGAAGGCCCACTAAAGAGTTTTTGTATAACTAAATTCACCACTACAAAAACAGGAAGTCAACTGGAAGGAGATATTTGCACATCATACATTGAAAAATGGAGGTAATTTCCAAGATATATAGATTACGATGCAACTAAACAGCAAATATACAATTACCCAATATAAATATAAGCAAACAAAGAAAAAACTAAATAGACACTTCTACAAAGAAGATATACAGAGGGCCCACAGGCGAATTTAAAAAAGAAAAAAGCTAAACATCAGTTATTCTGAGGGAAACGCAAATCAAAAGCTTTATAGTGAGGGGCCTCCCCAGTGGCGCAGCGGTTGATCACTGGTTTGCGAAGCTGCCTGCAACCTCTGCAGCACCGGTTCGATCCTCAGCCAACTGTGAGTGTCCCACATGGTGCGACAGACCTCTCCTGCCACACCCACTGCTCCCCTCAGCAGTGTATTTCATCAGCCTGCCTGTTCTGTTTCCCGCTCTGGCTCTGGTGAATTCTCTCACCCTCCCACACTTCTGACTGTATCCAGTGCTTGTATAAATAAATAAATAAATCTTTAGAAAAAACAAAAGAAAGCTTTATTGTGAGCTCTCACCTCACCCCTATGATAATGGTGTATAACAAAGCCAGGAAATTACAAATTTTGGCAAGGATATGCAGAAATATTAACATTCCTACTCTGATAGTAGGAATGTAACTGGGTTTCATCTTATTAATAACAGTATGGAAAATCCTCACAAAACTAAAAATTCAAATACCATATGGTATTTGAATATTATATGGCCTATGAATACTTCTACTAGGTATTTATCCAAACTATACGAGAATGCTATTATGGAAGATTAATGCACTCCTTAGTCATAGTAGTATTATTCACAATGTTCAAGACATGGAACCAACCTAAATATCCATTGACAGAAGACTGGATGATGATATGATGGGATGTACACTCAATAGAATACTACTCAGCTATTTAAAAAGATTAAATTGTGACTTTTGGGACAAAATGGATGGAACTTGAGGTGATTGTACACAGGTGAATTGTTAGAAAGTGAAAGATAATTCCAGGATGGAATTATTCACTCATTTATGAACTATATATAAGCAAGACACTAGAAAGACAATGAAAATGACTCTGAGGGTCTGTGAAAAATGTACTGTTTACTAGAGGGGATGGAGGAAAGGAGAGAAGAAAGACAGATAATGGGATAAGGGATGATAAGGTGAGTGAAGTATGAGTACATGTAAGATATGAAATTGTACTCCCTAAATAATATAGTTTTAAAACTAATGGATAAACAATAAAATTTGAAAGAAAAAGTATTCTCCTGCAGAGAAAAAAAAAGTTATAATAGACCTTAAAATTAAGTCTAGGTAGTAATGTCATTCATCATTATTAACCAGATTATAACTTCACTTGTCAAGAAATATTATATTCTCCAAAGTCCCATCTAGAAAAAAATGTGATCAGGTTGAAGAGAAATTTGCCATGGAAACCCCCTAATAACTTATGAATTGTTATCACTAAAAGGGGAATTGAGAGAGAGTGATAGAAAAGAAACTTAATGGCATCATGAAAGTAGGGAGCAATGCTGGAGGGAGGCTACTCATCCTACAGTTACCTTCTCCTTGAAACTTCCTGGACTCATATTTAGCAAGAATATAGTGAACACTTAGTTCCTTAATTTTCCTATGACCCTCTTTCACTTTGCACTAATCCTTTATAAGAATTTCACATGGGGTTTTGTATTTATTTGTTAAACTCTATGCTTCTTCTTTCAGACTCAAAGGTAAGATGCCTTGAAGGTAAAAAGTTGCCCCACTTCTCTGGCAGCCCTGACCAATGCCTTGCTCAGGATGAAGCCTGTAGCAGATTTCCAATGAACACTAGGTGAAGGGATACATACTTAGAAAATAGATCAAAGTCATAGGAAGAGAGAGGATTTAGTAAGGTTTTAATTAAGCATCACACTTCTGAAATCTTAAGGAACTATTTTCAGCTATATCTTAAGGAAATTTTTTCACAACACAGCTCAACACAAATTTTATATTAAAATTTAATTGAAAAATCTGTCTACAGACTTGCAGATTTTTTTAGTGGACTCCTGGAAAACATGATTAATTTCCAATGTTTAATTTCCTATGTTTAAATTTATCCATTCCTTAAAAGTATACTTAAAAAAAAAAAAACTGTGATATTCTGCTTCAAAAAGTAACAATAATGTCTTTGAAAAAGGAATGCACTTTTAGGACAGAATAGACTTGAAGAGAAGGTATTGTGAAAGTCAAAGGAGTGTCCCCACTATATAAACTTAAAAGCTTAGGAAACTTTGACATAATATATAGAATATTAAAATTACTTTGTAAAGAAAAAAGACAATTTTAAAGTTGTTTGAACGTATTTTAAGTTAAAATTTGATATAATATTTTTTTCCTGATGTCTTAAAAATATAGTGCGGAACTCTTAAGCATTTTCTGGTGTTTATGAGAAAAATACTATCTAAAACTGGATCATCTCATTCTTAATCTTAAGCATGACAAAAGGATAAATACAACCCCTGAATGTACTTGCAAGAAGTATTAGGAGAAACACCACGTTTGCAAGTCTATACAGATTTGACTTTAAATGGAAGTGTTTGAGAAGGTAAATCTTACTTTATCCGTTACCTTGCCTGCTATGTGATATAAATTCTTCGCCTACTAATCACAAATCTCAAGATCTGGGAAATAGAGTTCCCTAGAAGAGGCTACATATTTTTATTGCCATCTCGAGTCAAACTTATGCTGTTTTTCATGAGAGAACTAATAAAAGTCACATTCTGTATTGAAACATCCCTGTATTTTATGGACCAATCTGATATTCCATTAATAATGTTTTAAAACAATCCATAATAGCCTTTGCAATAAGTTCAGATCAGCCAATCACTCTCATTAACAGTCCAATTTGAAGCATTACTTTAAGCCTGATTATCTGCAAACTGTTGGGATGGTGTTTAATATTAAAAGATTAGCTGAAGAGACAGGAAACTCAATTATTAAAAATTCAGTTAGATTGCTGCTTTTTAAAAATTTTTGAGTAATTTAACAAACAAAATTACATTTTGTACTCATTTTCAGAGCACAGGCTTGCATTCATTTCCTCAAATATGCATTTCTTTGAAAATACCAGAAATTCTGCATAAGAGCTTATTAAAATAAAATTAACCTTCAGATTGTTAAAACACAAATGTTTGGGGGATAACACCACACTCGCAGTGTTTGCTCAAGTGACCATACTTTATGCTACAGCCCCACCAAATTGTTCACGAAAGGGCAATTAGAAAATCCATCACATTTAATGTTTTTTTTTCCATAAAGTTATCTAACTCATTTATTTATTCATTTATTTTCTTTTTATTTATGTTTTTTTACATCATTGTTCATTTTTAAACAATGTTTTTTTTTTTTTTTAACCTTCCTCAGGTTTAGTCTCCATAGAATCTCCTTCACCAATACACATGTGCACCATCACCATAGTCCCCTGTGCTCCTCCCTCACTCCTTCTGATCCCTCCCCTCTAAAACTGACTGGAGGTTCCTACTAAAAATGGAGGTACCATGACCCAGAAATTCTACTCATAGGGATCTACCCAAAGGACACAAAAACACTGAATCAGAGGAATACCTGGATCCCTACATTTACTGCAGCACTATTTATAATAGGTAAAACCTGGAAACAACACAAATGCCTGAAAATAGATGACTGGATTAAGAAGATGTGGTACATACACAATGGAATATATTCAGCAATCAAAAAAGATAAACTAATGCCATTCATAGCAACATAGATGGAGCTAGAAGGAATTATGCTCAGTGAAATAAGTCAGAAGGAAAAAGAAAAAATATCAGATGATTTCACTTATAGGAAGAATATAGGGGAACCAAATAAGACAACAAAGGGGAAAAATAATAACAATACAAAACACAACAAACAAAAACAGACAATTATAAACCAAAGCTATTTTTTTTTTTTTAAATTTACTCCTCTATCTGGGATGACATACTTCATATCCCAGAGCTGTTTACAAACATATTTACTTATCTAAACTTCCTTGCGTTAATATATTAGCAAAGGGAAACTTTAGGTAATCACCAAAAAAGAATGAGACAGTTCCCTTGTTGGTATGAAAGATTTTCCTCACTGTGTTAATTATTGTATGTGTGTGTGCTTGAACTGGAATTGAAAATATCTGGATGGGGCCTCCCCTGGTGGTGCAGGCGGTTGAGCGCAGCGCTGTGAAGCTGTCCTCGGCCTCTGTAGCTCAGGTTCAATCCCGGCTGGCCAGCAAGGGTCCCACATGGGGCGGCAGACCTCTCCTGTTGCGCCTGCTGCTCCCCTCAGCAAAGTATTTCCTCAGTCTGCCTGTTCTGTTCCCTGCTCTGTCTCTGGTGAATCTTCTCACCCTCTGTGCATCTGGCCTGTACCCTGGTTCTTGCATAAATAAATATGCAATTTTTCTTTTTAAAAAAGAAAAATATCTGGATGACTGGATGACTTAATATTGAAAATATTAAGATTATGGTTTCAGAGCCTGGGAAGATGAGAAAGTAGTAACAAGGGAGAAGGACTTTTATTTTCAATTGTTTCTCTTCTTTGCGGATTGCATTTTTTTTACCTTGAACATTATATTTTGTAATAAAACAAGGCACTTTCAAAATGGCACTATTCCTTTCTTTGAACTTTACCATAGCTTACACCCTACAACACTGTTTAATGGAAACAATTTGATAAAATATAAGCTTCATAAATTCAAAACTTGCAAGCAAATTTTTATTTGTATTAACTACAATGAAAGACAATCCAAGTCATGGTTATTTTACTACTTGCTCTCATAGTGGATTTAAAGTCAACACAAACAGAAATGAAGTTCACATACTCGCTTCTGATCATCCTTCCTCGAAACACATATTACTAAAACTGTAGCCAATATACGTTCTTAGTTGTTCAACTTAGATATCAGATACCATTTTGTACACTTTTGTCATGAAATTTGGCAACACGCTTACTTCTTAGTATGCCAGTTGAGTCATTTTGGATTAGGTATTGAAATTTAGAATTACAGAACTTAAATGAACTTTAATCATACACTCTTTCATTTTGTCATTTCCAAGTCATAATTCCTGAATCTATTTTAAAGTTCTGATAGTTTATTCAAAATTATTTTAAATTCTCAAAAAATAGTAGTACAGATGGGAGGAAATGTTACAAACATATCCTATTTGAAATCATTTTATCCCAGCTTTCATTGGCTATCCTCACCGTTTCATCCCTCACTATTAGCTATCCTGCTGAGACAAGGAGGACAAATGGGATAAATTAATATCCTGGGCTCTTGGGTATAGTTCAGTAGATGAGTTCCCTTGCCCTCCAGAGACAATTTAGCTTCTATGGAAGAATTACTTATTTTACTCATAGAAGGCAGTATGCCCCCCTACCTCACCATGAAAGGTAATAATTATAAACCTGTTTTTCATTTTGATGTATCTGTTTTGCTTTTTTGAATCTTGCTCCTGGGTTATTATTGTAACTGTTATAAATCAAGCTCTATCTTATATGATACCCCTAGATGCCAAGTAAGGCTTGAACTTTTCAAATAATGCTTTGTACATGACTCATTCCCACTTGTTTTAATGATAGTATATTCTATGACCAAACCTGCAATATTTGAAAAGTTTGTTGCTCAGTTAATGCTAATTTTAGTTTGATATTTTCAGTATTAAGGGGTTCAGAAACATTCCCGTTCAGGTTAATAATAATCTTTCAGGGTGATGAAATTCAGGGATTTATTTTCATGTTAAGGCTGTTATTCTTTATCAAAAGTTAGAAAATAATAATTTAGAATAATTTAAGAGGGTGCATCAAATGATTGATTATATGGAATCACTCCATGAATTAATTTGTTTTTACATAAATGATTACATTACCAATATTTTCTAAAAATGTCATGATTTAATGAGCTTATTTTTTTAACAAAGCAAGACATTAAGGGAGTTACTAAATAACTATTCATTTTATAATATTTATTGTATATGCAAATTTATACATAAAGCATTTTTTGATTAATGTGGAAAAAAACTTGGTTCAAGATCAAGAAATATAGTCCCGATTTTCTTCCTCTCTGTAAAGCAGGCAAAGGGAACTGAATGCAATGAAATCATTTTGGAGACTGTTAGAGTGAAGTTAATGGAGTGGTGGTTTAAGGCTGTTCTCCTGTAGCCACTGGGAGTTTCTTGCCCTGGCTATGGTTTAGGTCAGTAGTTGGGCTTACTACTTAAATATCAATAGAGACAGTTCTGGGTCCCACAGTTGGGTGAGACCTCAATGATAGAAGCAGTGACTCCAGGAGTGTTGAGGGACACTGTGTCAGATGAGTTTTATTTATTTTTTTAAAGATTTATTTATTTATTTATACAAGCACTGGGTATAGTCAGAAGCACAGGAATTCACCAGAGCCAGAGGGAACAGGCAGACTGATGAAGTATACTGCTGGGGGGAGCAGCGGGTGAGGCAGGAGAGGTCTGCACGCCATGTGGGACCCTCACTGGTGGCCAGGGATCGAACCAGCACTGCAGAGGCTGTGGGCATCTTCGCAGCCCAGTTATCAACTGCTGGGCCACCGGGAGGCCCAGGTGAGTTTTATTTTTTAAGATTTTATTTATTTATACAAGAGTTAGGGTGGAGGCACTAGAGGGTGAGAGGATTCACCAGAGACAGAGTGGGAAGCAGAACAGGCAGATGAACTGAAAGCACTGCTGAGGGGAGCAGCAGATGAGACAGGAGAGGTCTGCCACACCATGTGGGTATCTCCCTGGCCCACCGGGAATCGAACCCACACTGCAGAGGCTGTGGACAGCTTCACAGCGCTGCGCTCAACCTGCTGTGCCACCTGGGAGGCTCAGAGTTTTGGAATTATAGTAAGATGATCATTACATTTATTGTCCAAAATAAGAAACTTTGTAAAATAAAAAGTAGAAGGGTAGTTACATAATAAAACCTTATTATTATGAGTATTAAAACCTAAAAGAGTATTACAAACCATAATACAAATATGTGCAATTTATAGCACTTAATAAATGAAATTAACAAAATAGCAAAGACATCCATTCTATTCTTCCTGAAGCCCTTTAGCAAGACTTCTCAACCTCCACAAAGGAGTCTCTAATGTGTCAGGTTTATGCATTGTTCCTATTCTCTAATGGCCTGGTGAAAAAACTATTGAAGTCAATTTCTCAAGATTACTGGAGTCTATGTGTGAGTTAATTTCATGGAATTTTTGAGAGGGTTAAATTGAATAGGACACCATGTGGAAAATGCTGGCTTCCCTGCCACTCAGATGCACAAAATTCATGCAAGACTCACTTCATCTTTTTTTTCTTTAATCAGAGATTCACCCTCTTATTTTACTAGACTAAGAACTAAAGTACAAACCCCTCTTCAAGCATCTTTGTATGTACTAGGATCCAGCACACTCTTGAGTCAAAGAAAATAAATATTGGGTAATCGAATGTTCTGTATGTCCAAGAAGAGCCCACTTTTCTGTCCATTCTGCTTTATAAAAAGAGAAATAATGTCTAACAGTGGATGGCAATTCACTGGATGTGTAGAGCTTGCGAATACTGACAAAGAAAGGCATGTGACTGTCTTTGTTTAGGTTAACAAGGCCAGGCTTTCCTCTATAATTTGGTTCTCTGAGTAGAACTACTCTCTAGGCTTTCAATTCATTGTGAAGAAGAAAAATCCAGGTTTTTAAGGCCCTTACTTATCCATAAATAGGAATTCTATTGAATCTATATGTGCTTGGTCTCTGTGAACCAACATATTCAAACCTCTGAATCTGCCATGCTGAGAGTCAGAACATAAAGCAGAAAGTTCAGGGCAACTGATCTGAGTTCAATGTACTCGCCTGAGTCTCCAGGATATCTGACTGGGAACACCTTAGACCCTCTCACGGTTGAAATGACAATGCCATGATGTCTTTTCACACTTCAAGGAGATTATTTGTCTTTGCAAAATTTTATTTTTGTTGTAATTTTTCCTCTAAAATTTTAAAATAATGTAAACATTTCTCATTGAATAACACTTTGTACTTCACATAGTATACTGTGCAAGTAGAAAGTATTGTTCTTATTTCCAGTTGTGGGGAAATGGAACTCAGAAAGATTAAAAGATTTGCTCATTACCAGTATGTGGTAGAACCAACCCTTTTCATTTTAAACTCCAACATCTAGAGTTCTTTCCACAATACCCCCTGACAACATGTACATATTTTACAAAGATAATTATAATCCCTCCAATGTAGAATAAGTTGAAAATGTGTTTGATAATGTCCCAGAAATGTGTCCTTTGGAAAAGACAATACAAACTTGATGAGAATTTAGTGGGAAGCTAATTCATTGCATTTACTTTATGTATTTTTTTTTATAATAAACCTAGATCCCAGGTTTAATGAATATGTTTTAATACTTGTTCCAAACTGAGTTCAAGTCTATTTAAAATTTTCCAGGCTTCTTTGATTTGTTTATGGGTCAATGCTGATGTTTGCAGACACCTTGAACCTGGAATCATTCAAAGGTTTTTATAATGAATCTTTCTCGGTCTCATCAGTGAAAACAGCACAAAGGTAAATGGATGTTAGTCTCTGGGTGGTAAAGTATGCCATCATGCCATTTTTCCTGGGAATCTTTGCACCGCAAATAACCATTACTTTCTTATAATTTCTTTATTTTTTGATTATGCTTCCAAAAATGTTTGTTTACAAAATAAGCAATTGGCCTGCAACCTATAGGTTGCTTGTCTCTGCTCTATAATAATGCTGCCATCATAACTAAAGCTAAAAAAATTCCCTAACATTATCTGAAAACCAGTTTATATTCAAAATTTTGAGTAGTCTCCAAATGTCTGCATTGCAACAGATTTTTTCTTTTAAAATTTATTTGCTTGTTTTTAACTGAGGTAATAGCAGGGCACCCCCATCAGGTATTACCACCATAGAGCACCCACCACCAACTTCCCCATAGTCCACCATCATAGACTATTGTGCTTCCCTCCCTCTTTGTTCTTAGCCCTCCCCTATTCTTTCCCCCCTTGGTGCCTTAGTTCTGGAGTCAGCTATCAAGGATTAGTTTTCAAGTTAGTCTTTATCTCAACATTAATTTATTTACTTTATATTCCACATATTAGTGGCACTATCTAGTATTTACCTTTCTCTTTCTGATTTATTTCATCCTTTCAAGCTCCACCCATGTTGCCACAAATGGCGTGTTTATCTTTTTGTTTTTGCTCACTGAGTAGTATTCCATTGTGTATATACACACCACATCTTCTTGATCCACTGAACTATTCTGAGGCACTCAGGTTGTTTCCATAGTTTAGCTGTAGTAAATAGAGCTGCAATAAACATGAGTGTGCAAGTTTCCTTTTGAATTAGTGTTTTTGAATTTTTTGGATAGATGCCTAAGAGTGAAACTACTGGGTCAAATAGAAGATCCATATTTAATGTTTTGAGACACCCCCATCCTGCTTTCTAAAGGGCTGGACCAGTTTGTATTCCCACTGACAATGTACAGGATTCACTTATCTCTACATCCTCACCAGTGCTTGATTATGGTCCTTCTGATATGGACCATTCTCACAGATGAGAGAGATGGTACCTCATTGTGGTCTTGATTTGCACTTCTCTAATAATTGATTGTGAACATTTTTTCATGTGTCTGCTGCATGTTTTAATGTCTTCTTTGGAGAAATGTCTGTTTAGTTATTTTCCCATTTTTTATTTGGTTATTTGTTTTGTTTTTGTAGAATTTTTTTGAGTTCTTTGTATATTTTGATATCAATGCTTTGTCAGATATATGGTGTGCAATTTTTTTTTTCCCTTTTAGTAGGATGTCTTTTTGTTTTAGTTATGGTTTCTTTCACTATATAGAGGCTTTTTAGTTGGATGTAGTTCTATAGTTCCTGCTGTGTGTGTATATATATATATGTGCGTGTGTGTGTGTGTATACATATATATGTGTGTGTGTATATATTTGGTGATGAATCACAAAGGCATAATTAAGCTTATGTCATAAAATATTTTGCCTATGTTTTCTTCTGTGCATTTTATGGCTTTGGGATTTACATCAAAGTCTTTGATCCTTTTTGAGTTGATTTTGTTGTATGGTGTAAAGTCATGGTATAGTTTTATTCTTTCGTATATAGCTGTGCAGATTCCTCAGCATCATTTATTGAAGAGGCTATCCCTGCTCCAGTGTATGTTATTATTTCTTTTGTCATGGATTAACTGTCTCTATATATACAAATACATACATATATATGCATGTATGTATGTGTGTGTGTATATATATATATACACACACACACACAGAGAGAGAGAGAGAGAGAGAGAGAGAGAGAGAGAGAGAGAGAGAGAGAATTTATATATATGGGTTTATGTCTGGGCTCTCAATTCTATTCCATTCATCTGTGTGTCTGTTTTAGTTTCAGTATCAGACTGTTTTAATTATCATGGCTTTGGAGTATGGCTGAAGTCTGATAGTTCTGATAGCATTATACCTCCATGCTCTTTCTTCTTTGTGGGTTTGTTTTTTGGACTTTTTGTAATTCCATATGAGTTTCAGTAGTAGTGTCTCTCACAACAATTTCTTAAGGTCTCAGTTTATATTTTATTTCTCTAAACATACATATGAGGGAAATCTGACCAATAAGGAATTAACAGAACTATTCTATCTGGAACAGTTAATAAGAAGAATATTAATATTAATCAAAGGCAAAGAGAAATGACAATAGATTTTGATTATTGCTTTTTTTTTTTTCATCTACCTGATGCTTTGTATATATAAAGGAATCTTGGCTTATGCTCTTGGGAGAACTATTACCTTTACCTTTGTTTCTTTACTTTATTTCTTTCTTTTATATTTTTTCCATTTTATAAAATATTATTATCAGCAAGGATAAGGATATAGTTTGTTGGATTTCTTT
The DNA here is from genome assembly GCF_014898055.3 of Talpa occidentalis. Lineage (NCBI taxonomy): Eukaryota > Metazoa > Chordata > Mammalia > Eulipotyphla > Talpidae > Talpa > Talpa occidentalis. The sequence continues at coordinate 78,534,591 of NW_023604295.1, read as the reverse complement.
ATTTCACTAAATGTCATTTTCTATTATATAAGAATTTCTTTTGTTTTGCATAGAAGAACTGGGGTATAGGCCAAGGTGTACAGGGTGAGAGGATTCACCAGAGAGTGGGGAGAAGAACAGGTGGAATTACTGAAATACACTGCTAAGGGGAGCAGTGGGTAAGACAGAAGAGGTCTGCTGTGCCATATGTGGATTAACTCCCTGGCCGAGGATCAGACTCAGGTTTTAGGGGTGATAGCATTGAGACTTAACCCGTAGGTCACCAGGGAGGCTTGATTTCCTATTATATAAAGTGTTTCTTATAGAATACTAAGAAAACAGATTTTCCAGGAAAGATGCTATGATAAGTTTCGCACATTGAACTCTTTCATTCTCTCCAGAGATATGATAGTGATAAAATAAGGTGTTTTTTTTTTCTTTCAAATATATTTTAAATTAAGTAAAAATAGTCATACTAAAAGGAAAAAAAAAAGTTAAGCTTTTCTGCATATACAAAAAAGCAGAATCATAGAGATCTAAGTGTGGATTGATGAAGTTGGCTCAAGTCAGACCATTGAGGCTCCAGGAATGAAACAGGCCTCCATAACTAAATATCACAATCTGAATGGTACAGACAGCAGGATTGTATTGTGTCACACAGTTTGAGATTAAAGCACCACCAGGTCTGGCGCAGCGGTTGAGCACTGGGCTACAAAGCTGCCCGCAGCCTCTGCAGCGCAGGTTCGATCCCCGGACACCAGACAAGGGTCCTACATGGTGCGCAGACCTCTCCTGCTGCCTGCTGCTCCCCTCAACATTGTACTTCATCAGTCTGCCTGTCTGCTTTCTGCTCTGGGTCTGGTGAATTCTCTCACCCTCTCGTGCTTCTGACTGTACCCAGTGCTTGTATAAATAAATAAATCAATCTTAAAAAAAAAAAAAAGCACCACCAGGTCCATACACCCTTCGAAGGTGCTATAGAAGGACCTATTTCAGGTCTTTTACCTAACATGATTTTCTGTTAGTCTGTGGTATTAATTGACTTGTAGAAGCATCACTCTGACCTCTGCTTTTATTTTCACATGATACTCTCTCTACATGAATGCCTTTATGTTTTCATGACATTCTCTTTTGTAAAGATATCAATCATATTGGATTAGAGATCCACCCTACTCCATTATAATTATATCTTAAATAACCACATCTTCAAAGATTCAATTTTCAAATAATATTGCATTCTGAGGTACAGGGTTGCTGGTGGTTTAAACTCCAACAAAAAGATTTGAGGAGGACACAACAAAGTGTCAATAACAGACTCAAGGTCTTCTATTTCTTCCTGAGTCAGTCTTGGCAGGTTATGTGCTTCTAAGAATTTGTACATTTGTTCCAGATTTTCTAAGTAATGCAATGAAAACATTCATAATAACCTCTTATGATTCTGTCTTTCTAAGATTTCTGTAGTTTTTTATTCTATTTGCTTGAGTTTTTTCGTTTTTATCTTAATATGTCTAGGTAGAAATTTGTCTTTTTCAAATAATTGGTTTTTGTTTTCATCGATCTTTTCAAGGGTGTTTTTGACTTTTATTTCATTAATTTCCATTCTTTTTTTTTTATTATTTCCCTTCTTCTACTGACTTTTGTTTCACTTGTTCCTACTTTTCTAGTTGTTAAGGCATAATGTTAGGTTATTTATTTGAGCTCCTTGGTTCTTGATGTGGGCCTGTTTTCCTATATACTTTCCCTTTAGTACTGCATTTAGAAAAATCCCATAGATTCTGTTAAATTGTATCTTCATTTTCATTTGTCTCCAAATACTTTTTTTTATTTCCCCATTAATCCATTAGTCTTTCAATAGTGTGTTGTTCAGTCTCCCCATATTTGAGGTTTTCCTGCTTTCTTTTTATGATTGATTTCTAATTTAATATCATTGCTATTAGAGGATATGTATTTGGTATCATTTCAGTCTTCATGAGATCATTGACACCTATACTGTGACCTAAATATGTTCTGTGTTTTATCTTGGTCTATATTCCATGTGCACTTGAGAATAATTTTTTCTCAGCATTTTGGGATTATTGTGTTCTATATGTCCATTAGGACTATCTGGTCTAATTTCTCATTCAAAGCTAATTTTTCCTTATTGATATTCTGTCTGGTTGACCTGTCCATTCATTTAATTGGGGTATTCAAGATCTGTAGCACTATTTTGTTGCCACCAATGTTTGTTTCAAAGTTTGTTAATGATATTTACATTTTTGTGCTCCTACTTTTAGTGCATATATTCCGATGAGTGTTATGTTTTTCTGGTGCATTGATTGTTGAATCATTATATAATGTCCATCCTTGTCCCTTATGACTTTTTTCAAAGTGAAAGTCTCTTTTACTCAATGTATATATATGCCTGCCCCTGCCTTTTTGGGGGTCTTATTTGCTTGTGGAATTTTTTTTCAAAATATTTTCTTTGAGAGAGATAGATATGCATTTGGAGGTAAATTGGGTTCCCTGGTGATAACAGTAAGTTGCTTTATTTTTACGTATTAAAAGGACAGTCTTACTGGGAAAAGAAGAAAGGAAAAAAGACACATAGTTACAGGTGGAACTACGGGGAGGAGAGCTGTGGGTTTTATTTTCTGATCCAACCAACCATACTGTGACTTTTAGTTGGCAAATTATTATTGATTTATGCAGATATGCTGCTGCCATTTTTTATTGAATTTTCTGGTTAATATATTTATTTGCTTAGTTAAATTTTTAATCACTTTGATTTAGATAGGAGTGTACCTTTCAACATTTTTGTAGGGGAAGTCTCCTGCTTGGAAACTCCTTCGGGTTTTGCTTGTCTGGAAGGTAATTATTTTCTCCTCATATCTGAGGGTCTTCCCGGATAGAGTATTCTTGGGTGGTAGTTTTTATCTTTGAGCATTTTGAGTACTTTCTTCCATTCTATCCTTACCAGTAAAGTTTTTGCTGAAAAATCTAATATAAGCATGATGGGAGTTTCTTAGTTAGTGATCTACTTTTTCTTCCAAGAAAACCTAAATACTCTTTCTTTGCCTTGAACTTTTGGTAGTGTCACACTATGTATCTAGCTATGCATCTCATTGTATTTAGGTAAACAGGTATTTTTTTTTTTAACTTCATAGACATTTGTTTTTAACTCTTTCCCCAGGTGTGGGAAGTTGTCCCCTATTATCTCTTTGAATTATCTCTTTGTTCCTCACCCTTCCCTTTTGGCAAACCCATTTTTCTAATGTTAGCTTTATTAATAGTAACCCATAGTTCTTTAATTACTCTTCATTTATTTACACTTCATTTCTCTCTTTCCACCTGAATCCTCAGTACATCACTACCTTTAAAGTCACCAACTCAATCTTCCATTGATCTCTTCTACTTCTGCTGTTTTCTCTAGATTTCTTTATCTCATTTATTGTCTCTTTACCTCCTAAATTTGTGTGATTTTCTTGTCTAAAGCTTCAGTCTCTACCTTTTGTTCATTGAATTTATTTCTGATCTCATTAATTTTTTTCTGAATATTGTTCTATCTCTTTCATTAGCTTTTCTGAATTCTCTTATATTTCACCAAGTTGCCTTTCTGAAGTTCTCTTGTATTACTTTGACTTGTCCTTCTGAGCTTTCTTCTATCTCCTTGAGTTTCTTTATTATATGAACAGATTTCTTTTTTTTAAGATTTATTTATTTATGCATACAAGAACTGGGGTATAGGCCAGAGGTGTGGGGGGTGAGAGGATTCACCAGAGACAGAGTGGGGAACAGAACAGACAGACTGACTGAAAAACACTGCTGAAGGGAACAGCAGGCAAGTCAGAAGAGGTCTACTGCGCCATGTGGGGTGGCTCCCTGGGTGGGGATTGAACTCTTGCTGCAGTGGCTGTCTATAGCTTCATAGGTTGCATCTTAACACCTGTGCCACGGGGTGGGGGGGGGTGGGGGAATGAACAGATTTCTATCTGGGAAATATAATTTTCCCTCCTTTCTGTGTTTGCATTCTGGAGAGTTGTTGTTAATTTCTTATGTCATTCTCTTGAGGTTTTTTATTTTTATGTTTTTTTTTTTTTTTTTGTCTAACCATTCAGCTTAGATTTCCCTAATTTATTATTTTTTTTAGTATCCTCAGCAGTAACTTAGGGCGATGAACTGTTTTAGTTTTCTTATAGCCAATGTTGTTTTTTGTTTGATTTTATTTATTTATTTACATATTCATTCATGTCTTTGCTTACTTTTGTGTATGCTCAGATGTATTTTTGTAATTGCTGTGTCTGTGGGGCAGGGTATGGACTTGAAGGGATTCAGATGTTGGTGTAGGTGTGTTAGGGTGGGACTGGGTCATGTTTGTGGAACTCCTGATATTCTTCCTCTGTGGGATTTGTGATGAGACACTTGGCAGTCCCTGTGCTCTCAGTACATCACAAGGAAAGCACCAGCCCCACTGGGTGGGGAGGTGAAATGCATATCAGAATTCCTGCTCTGCTATTATATTTTCAAGTAACATTTCCTTTATATAAAATCTGGGTCTTCCACAAGGTTTTTTTTCCTGCTTCAAGGGAATTTTAGCATACAATCACAACTTCTCCCTCCCAAGGCACTCTGAAAGAGCTCCCAGTCCTGTTACCAATGTCCCCTATTCTATACCCCAACACCCAGTTGCATAATTCCACCCATCTACTGTTCTATGTTGCATGAATGTCCTCAATGTATACCCTGTTGTAGTCTGCAGTGGATTCTACTGCCTCGTGAACTCTACTTTCATACAACATCTCTTTGACTTGCTGCTCCATGAACTACTGTCATTGGAGAACAGACTCTGCCATTGCCTCAGCTAGGGTCTATTGTATTTACACCCATTGGGAGAGGCTGCACTACTGTTTTATGGAGTCTACCACCCTGGCTACTTACAAGTCATCCTACAGAGGTTGCTGGGTTCTGCCAGAGTCTGCCATAGTGGGGCTAATTCTCATCTAGTTCCTGGGTCCAATGAAGTCTTCCAGGGTTGATGCATCAGGACGCTTGCCAGTTCTCATCTGGTGCTTGTGAGACCTGCTGGGACACTAGGAATCACCTTGCCTGCCTTAGCTACTGCTTCATCCATTCTTCTGCTCACTGAGCCCCTCACCCTTAATACTTTTTGCATTGTTCTCTCTGCATGCTATAATCATCTGTTTTTCCTTCAGGAGCTAGAGGCTTTGTTTTGTTTCATCCAGCTGTGACTATATGGAGGAGTCCAAACCAGCATGTTCTTTCTGCTTCCACCTGCCTGTTACCGCCTATTTGTAATCCTGTCCTAAATAATTCATATTGTTTTCATAAGTAATTGTGTAGGTGTCAAGAACAGCTAAAAATTTGAGTCACCCAATGCACATGATCCAACTCGAGGTCAAACAAGGCAATATTTGCCCTCCTCCTTTTACCTTTCATAGAAAAACATAGGTTCTTTTTGCACTCCATTTGTGCCATGCTTTTCATATATTTGTGGGATTTGTTTTTGACTTTGTTGTTTAAAATCATCTCCAAAATTTATATATTAAGTAAGGTATATTTAATCACAAACACAAATACAATGATATATTTGTGATATATATGTATATATATGCATATATGATTATATATATGTGTGTGTGCGTGTATTTTTATATATATAGATTTTTTGCTGAAAATATGACCAGAGACTCACAAACTCTAACCTTGTATTTACTCGTGTAACTGTGATTAAATCTTATTTAGAGATTAAAACACATCCATTTTATAGCCATAGCTCCCCCTATTCAATAGTATTATTTCTGTGGTTTCAGTTACTGCAGCCTGAAAATCTTATGTACAATAAGATACACTGAGAGCACATACTCATATATTTTATTACAGTATATTATTGTATTTTATTATTACTTATTGTTATTAGTCACTTGTGTATCTAATCTCTAAATTTAACTTTATCATAGTTATGTATATATAGGAAAAATCATAGTCTGTGTAGCTTCAGCACTATTCATGGTTTGTGGTATTCATTGGGGGTCTGAAAATGCATCCCTTGTGAATAAGGGAAGACTATATTATGTCTTTACTCACAAACAAAATGATTTTTAAGTGTAAAGCATCATTTAAAGAAATTTAAATTTGAAGATGTCAGTAAATCAAAATAAACTATCTTCTTTATGTACTTGAATAGGGTACTGCATTTTTAGTAAGATATCAAAAAATAATAATAACTTATACATGGATACTATATTAGTTTGTTCTATTACCTAATGTTTAAATAATTTGGGATTTAGAATTTTTTGCTTCCATTGTTCCATATGTGTGAAGATCTCATCTGTAAGAAACAGCTGATTTTTATATTGACCTAGGGCATGATTCACCTTTCTTGGGTAGTAATTGTTCTTTAGAGATCTTTATATGTTTCAAGTTTTATAGCAAATATCTTTATAAAAAAGCACTTGCTTTTTTTTTTTTTTTTTTTTTTGGATTGTCTTCATTGGCATTTTTCTACTTCCATGCAGTTTTTAGACTTCTGCAAAACCCCTTGAGAATGTATTTGTTTAGCTGCTAACAAGAAGCAGCTGTTTTCCATGGGAGATCAATCATTATGTTCTGTATTTCTTTTTCAATAATATTATTTTCAACATGTGTCATGTCCTGCTGAGGGAATGTGTAGGTATATAACAGTTCTGCCATATAACAGAACTAGACACAGTTTGAATTTTGAAACAGCAGAACTTCAACAGAAAAAAAGAAGTTCAACATTTTCTTCTTTAGTGATTTTGCTATTACACTAAAAATGGGTTTTCCAGAGACAGTAACAATGCAGATGGATCTCTGTGGCTTATGTGTTATGTAGGGTTGGGGCAGAGCTCAGGAGAATTTATAATTTCTCTCTGTTTAAATTCTTTGTTGTTGTTGCTTCTATGTTCTCTTCAGGATAATAATTTCACCTTTATCAACACCTTTAGACACCCAGTGGTTTACACCTACCAAAAGCAGAATAAGGGAAGGGTGTGATATAATGTGCAAATTAAATTCCTAGTTATATGCAAAGTAAACTTTCCCAGAGATTTTATTTAATTTTCATTAGCTTGTCTTTAAGGGGTTTTAGAATTTCTGATGTAAGAGAGAGAAAATTTGGAAAATCCTTCCATAAAACCTTAATAATAATGGAAATAATAAAAGATGATAGTAGAAACTAGCATTTATTGATTTCTTACTATGTACCAGACTCTATGCTATTGATTCTTTAAGAGTCAAGACAATCCTTCAGCTTAGGAACTATTATAAAACTACATTTTTACAGATGATACAAATTTAGTGAGCTTAAGTAAACAGCAACCTCAGCAGCATCTGGAAGATCACTAGAAATCAAATTCTCAAACCCCATCCCAGATCTAAAGAGCCAGAAACATTGGGAATAGGGTTCAACAATCTGTTTGAACAAATCCTCCATGTTACATGGATGCCATAAAGACTGAGAACCAAAACTCCCCTAAACTAGCTCTTCCTATGGAACTTCTTCAAAGGGTCGTTTTGATTTGTGTCAGAGAACGGGGGGCTATGTTCTGTTGCTTGTATGCTCCAGTGCCTAAAACTGTGCCAGATTCCTGGGAGGTATTCAACATATGTACACTGCATAGCTGTGGGTGAATCTGTAATGATTCATCCTAGGTAGCTTGATTAAGGGTAACCAGATGAACTGATAATTCACAAACCCATTTTAACCTGGTAGGAAGCTCTATAAATCCTTCCCAACAAGCTATGGCGACATCAGCAACAGAGTATAATAATGGTGTTTCATTATGAATTGATACATCCTTCTTACACCTCAAGGCCTGAGAGGTGCATCTGATTCATTGTTTTTCTATTCTGATGGGATGAAGGTAGAGAGTGGAGAGTAGAGGGTTTTTACTATATTCCAGCTATTCTGGGAGTTACAAATATCAGTAGTCAAGCAGACAAGTGGTGAACACAGAAAACTGATAAGCATGAAAGCTTGAAATACTAATCTAAGACAATGAGACAAGCCACATTATAAAGCAGGCCATAATTAACAAAATGTCTTGTGAAGATCATTATTAAAGATGTTGAAAGTACAGAATGGGAATTAGCACACCAGGGCTCCAGTATTCTGTCATTTAATTGTGTCATGCTGTTGGATTAATAATGAGCCTGTTTCTCCACCTGTATAATGTCTTACCTAGTTCCTGAGTTTATTACAGGAAAGAGCCTAATGTGCAGGTCCTTCTATTATAACACAACTTCCTAAAAATATTCACAAACCTAAAAACAATGAATTTTAAATATAAGAAGGGCCCGGCACTAAAAGCAAATGCAATTTTATGATTAAAACTTTATCTGAAATTGACATAATTTTAAAAATATGCTACTGCAGTCTAAAAGACCAATTAGATTTTTTTTCCTGCAATAAATTAGTAAATTAGTAATTAGTAAATTAAGACTTTATGAGACAGAGAGAGAGAAAGAGAGGTCACAAGAGAAAGAGCGAGAGAGGAAGCAGTTTGATAAAAATATAAAAGGAGTGAAGAAGAGATACAGCTTTTGAATTATGAGGACAGGGCAAAGTACACCAAGTGCATAGATGTGTGCCTCCAAGATTGAGTGTGTGGCTAACCCAAGTTAAAAATGGCTTTGCTGGCACCTCCCTAGTGGCACAAGGGGTTAAGACACAACCTATGAAGCTGTCCGCAGCCTCTGCAGCATGAGTTCGATCCCCGGCTGGCCAGGGAGCAACCCACATGGAGCAGCAGACCTCTCCTGACTCTCCTGCTGCTCCCCTCAGCAATGTATTTCACTCAGCCTGCCTGTTCTGTTCTCCACTCTGGTCTGGTGAATCCTATCACTGCCCACACCTCTGGCCTGTACCCCTGTTCTTGTATGTATAAATATATAAATATATATTTTTTTAAAATGACTTTGCTGATGTAACAATGTCCATGGTTCTTCCTATATTTCACTTGTGTAATATACATTTAGCTGCTGGTAGTTGGTGGATAAAACACTAATACAATGGCAAAAATCAAATCTGAACCAATGCATGACCTGCTTCCCTTATTTAGCAATATCTTTTCAGCTAACTCTCATTTTAGGAACATTTCCAACAACAAAAACAACAACAAAAATTGTAAAGCATGATAGAAAAGTAGGCTGGAATTATTAGCTGAGTTTTATCTAGAGTTATAAAAAAAAAGGCCCAATATAGCTAAAACCATCAGAGTAATCATCATCTATGAATTTTTCATGAAATCTTTGAAATCATGCAAAAGGTGGTGTGCTGAGTGGCACAAGCCAAAAAAACTGCTTGTGATTTGTTAATTCTAAACCAAGTGGTTGGGATGTATATTACAATAAAGCTGTCAGTTGCCACACCTCTGTTTACAAAAAAAGTCAATAGCAATATCAAGATAACCTTGGCATTTCCAGGAATTCATCATTTGGAATAGCTAAGGTTTCTAGAGATATTTTCTAATGTTTATGCACCGAATATTTTTTCATGTGATGAAAAACATTCCAAATTATGAGAAGAGTAAAAAATAATATATTACAAATGTAGTGACAGTAGTAATTCATTTTTGTCATGACCTCAGAAGTTAAGAAAGTTGGAAAAGCCCTTTCCACTCATTCTTTAATTTGCTCTGCCTTATCAACATCTAGGACACCTACTTCCCTTGGTTTTGGGTCCATATGTCTCAAAAAGTGGTTGCCAGGCTGTTGAGTAAAAGTCTACACACCTGAAGGGAATTGACTGGACTCTGGAGTACAGGGAAAACGGAGGAAAAACATAAAAAGAGGGATGAGGCAGAATCAGCTTGAGGAAGAAGTGGGTAGAAATTCTTGCAGTTGTTGGAAAGAGATGGGATATTTTTTTTCTCACTCCCAAGAAGAGCATCACGACCCTTTGCTGCAGAGCATGCAGGGACATGATAGAGACACCAGGAAATGACCTCTAGCCGTGAAGCTCTTGGCTTGACAAAAAGGCGCATCTCATTCACAGGTTTGACACAGGGGTGGCAGATATGCTGCCTGCAGGGGTCCTTTGAGAACCTTGCATGTGAGTGACTTTGAGTACAAAAGAGCAACACTATTCCCGGGAATTAGCGCCACCCGGAGGAAGAGGAGACTTTTACACCAAGCGGAGGACCTAGAAAGAATTTTCTCTGATGGAGATCAAGGCAGGCTATATTTGGTTTAGCAAACAAAGTAAAAACTGACAGGTGATAGATCTTGTGGTGTGGGACGATGTGAATATCTAACCCAAATGTAAAACACCTGTCCTTGGTTTCTTAAGCAGTGCATGAATTGATTTAACTTTGCCTATCCAGGAATTTATTTATATGTGCATATATTTGCCTTTACAAGACAATCTGACAGAACACTTTGTTATTAAAATTATTGGGTCTGGTTTTTATAGTTATTCCATTCTATCTTCATTTTTACTAAATGCCTCCCTTATTTCTGATCTTTTCTTACTATTCAGCCCTGGACTTACTTTCAGGCAATGAAGTTCACTAGAAATATAAATAACACTTTGGAATATTAAGCAGTAATTTTGAAAATATTTTACATGAGAAAAAGTTTATGATACATAGCTGAGTAAAAAAAAAAGCAGGAAATATATTTATGTGTCATGATTTGAAAATGTAGCAGGTATAACTTGAACCATAAACAGGACTGAGGTGGACTTGAAATATTAATTAGCTTGTAATGGGCTGTGCTGGATTAAGATGCAGATTATCATAGAAGATAAAGACTGATTTTCTTTTTCTTTAAAAACAACAACAACAACAACAGAAAGTTCCTTCAGGGATACTTTGATAGAAGGGACAAGGAAATGAGAGAATGACCTAGGGATTATCCACTATCTGGTAGTTGTACAGATAATTATGTACCAAGAGTGAAAAAAATTAATCAGAAATTGAAGTAGACGTGGAATTAGGTAGGAATGTGGAGGCTGGGAAACAATTTCAAAATATAAAGCTACACATGCATATCAGGTGAGACTAGATAGAAACACACCAAATGTTAACATAAATTGTTTCACAGTAATGGTGTTATGAGATATTCAATTTCCTTTTATTTTTTTTATTTCCACCTTGTCAACAATGGTAATGTGTTAATTTTATAATCATAAAATATTTTAGGTGTTTACAAGTGAGATTAACTTTGGTAAGCAAAAGAAAAAGCTCTATTTCCTAGATTAAGAAGATCCTATAAGGTATAGTTTTGAAAATTCTGACCCAACTTTTTTTTCTTTTTCTTTTGATTCTACTATGTTATTGTTTACAGGAGGGCTATTAGTGCTAGCTGATATATAAATTACATATGTGTTATATGAATTTTCTGGCTTTATGTATGGCTAGACTGGATTATTTATGATTTTCCTTTTATTATCAAAAATGCTTAAAAATACAGATAGTAAATGACCTCCGGTCAATAATTTCTCACGAGTCATTCTTTTAGAATTCATACTGGAATACAACCTCTAATTTTGGCTTATCTCTGTTCTCTCATTGAGCTCATTGACATATTTGAAAGAGTAAGTAGATTTTAGAATGAGCATTACCAATAACCTCACAAACAGAATCTTAGTGAACTTAACATCCAAAAATTATGAACTGGGATTGTTTTTGTTGTGCATTTTATGGGGAAAGTGAGAACAAAGGAGTAGACAAGCGGATTAACCCATTTCGTTGTCCCTTAAGATTTCAGAAAATGAGTACAAAATAATAAGTCTTGTTATCTCTGAACCTCAGGGATGCTGTATAGGATTTTAATAAAGTATGATGAAAGTATTCTAGAATCCAAAGATGCTAATGAGCATCTAAACTGTATTTAAATATATTACAAACTAACTTGCTTCTCCCTTTCTATATTTAGAAATATTTTGAAGACCAGTAGCTATATTATTTTCTCTACAAAAAATATGTTTAAGGCTTTGAACTTTGTTCAAAGTTCGGTATGAAGAAGTAAACAGTAGCATTTTAATATTCAAGTCACTCCTCATAGGAAAAAAAAAACTTTGAGAAATTGGGAGTGGAAAGATTCAGCATATTACTTTTGAGAAAACACTTTGATAATGTGTGAAAACTGGAAAGTTGTACATTAGATTTCTATGAAAATATTAGACATACATTTTGATGTAAGAATATTTTAAAAAATTAGACATTTCTGAGCAATTAAATTTGACAACCCTTTTATTAGATTTTTAATAAAGAAAATGGCTCAAAATATTTAAATTTACCTTCAAATAATATTTAAAAAGTAAATCTTTATTATCCTTATTCTATAATTTTTGGCTTATACCAAATGTTATTATGCTTATTTCAAGAATTTCTTGAGAGCATCTTGAATGTATTGTGTTCACCACTGATTATAATTATAGTTGAACTTTTATAATGGGTAATTTACATAAAACAGTTATCAGGCATTGGTAGTTAATCAAAATAATGGTGATTCCAATAAGGCAAAGAATAGAGTTCTCTTCTTTTCATAACATAAATTAATAACTTGATGAAATTAATGAAAATTATATTTCCCTTATATGACTTTCCAATAGGTTTAAAAATTACATCTTTAGTTAAAACTGCTTTCATAGTTCATAATTTTTGTGGATTTCCTCCTAAACTAAAGACTTTTCTTATTACATTTTAAGTTTCTCAATGGAAGAGGCTAAGTATTAATGCTTTTTGTCTTGCACATAACCTCATACACTGACATTACTGATAAATATATATTAATTTAAAAGATCATTTCAAAATAATATACAGTTTGGAGTGCTTCTTTACTATTTCTATTAAATATAGTTTTTTGAGTATTGTTTTATGGAACACTTACTAAGGAATTTGTCTCACTTTTGCTGTGTTTTATATTCTTCTTATATATGTATAACATATATATAACATGTAATAAATGAGATATAAATATGTAAATAAATATGTATGTGATAAATATATATATATCATATGTAATAAATGAGACTTTTTCCAGTTTCCTCAATGCAAGTTGCCATCTCAATGACCATAACTCAATTTTAAATGTAGATACTTTTACATGCACTTAATAAATATCTAATGCTTCTTATACTTTTATTTATTTTAGTATAGGCACTTTTTGCTTTTGCTTTATCAGAGAACCTTACTCAGTGGAAATTTATGAGTTTCCCCAATTAGACTCCTTCTCAAAGCTAATAATACAATACTATTTCACAGAAATATGTTTGGAAATGTAACATGCTCACAAAAGTTTAAAAATAAAATTACCCCCAACACTAATTTTTTTTTTGAGATATATTTGTGAAAATTGTTTTAAAGTTAGTTTTCAGTCTGATTTTTTAGTAAAAGTTTTATTACAAGATGGATATCCAGGAAGCAGATTCTGAGACATAGATGAAGGTTAATATGCATCAGTAACAATAACGTGAAAAGGGGAGGAAGGAAGCAGGAGTGGGCGGAAGGAGAAACAGGGCATGCCACAGTCACATGCAAACTTCAGCAGATCTCATGGAAAGGTCAAAAAATGAGGTTATCCTGCAATCTAGTCTTCCATGCTCAGCAAGAAGCAATCATTGGATTTGGGCTGCCCTAAGAGAGGGACTTGGACAAGAGTCTGTCTTCAGCAGAGGAAGTTCCAGAAGGGAAATGACAAATGATGTTCTATAGTAGCAGCTCCCCTAGCCCTTGGAGTAAAAGTCTTCCCTTCCTAATTGGAGGGTCCGGAGGGCATATCACTGCCTTGCCTGTACCACTCTCCCACCAGCAGCATTATGGTGTGTTCACTGAGCCTACATCAGCTGTTTCCAGCTGAAGCACATTCAGAGATCAACTCACAAAATCATTGAGCAGATGCTGCTTTCTTTGCCTACCTCTTTGCTTCCTTGACATTTTCACTTTCTTTGCATATTTAGTAGAACAACCAGGGACGTCCTTTGTTTTTTGAACTTTCATGTTTTACAAATCAACATGAAGATTGCAGATAGATTTAGCTGGCAAGGCATCTGTTTATATTGTTCTCTATGTGTAGCTCCTCTAAAACTATTTGGCAGACCGCAATATAGTTTTTCTTTTGACCTTGTTTAATTTGAATGGACACTTTTAATTAGAGCCTGCAAAATTTCTAAATGTGCCATATGGTTTGCATAAATGATTTAGAATATATGGAAGGATAATTATTGTCTGTGGAATAGCTAAAACAATGTTCAACTAGCCAAACTATCAAATGTAATTCAGTTGTAAAACACAGACTGAAGGAATAATAATGTTTTGAATTACATGTAGTGATTCTTTTCTGAATTTTTAATTTTCTATAGAATTTGTGAATAAAATCTGAATAAAAGTCATAGTAAAGTCATCCTACCCAAAACACTTGTATGTTTTATGGTGAATTGATATAACTTTATCATATATTTGTAGAAGTTATTTGGGACTACAGTAAACCTCAAAAAAAAAAAAACATTTTCTGTGATTATATTAAAATTTGAAAAATCTTGCCTCCTTCATTAAATTCAGATTTTCAAATGTATCAATAGACCTTTCTTATAGTTTATCTTATGTTACTAAGGAAGTTAAAAGAAACCCTAGGAAAGGCACAGTTGTAACTATAGGAACGTAAAGAATATGCAATATAGTCACTGTCAGATGCCATTGGTGATTTCAGCAATCAGTTTTAGAAAATAATGCACGTAATTTAAAAACCAGAGAACTGATAAATTCTCACTTTGATATGCAAAAATAATAAAGAGAAAGCAAAACTCTCTTTAGTACCACTTTTTCCTTTTTGGACTTTTTTTTTTTTTTTCTAGACTTAACACACTGGGGTTTATTCTTAGTGGTGTCTTTCCAAGTGTTTACAAAATATATACATACATGCATAAACACGTTTTGTATACATTTATAGAGCCTAACATACATAAATTGTATATTCCTATGTATGTCTTTCCTTCTCTTCTCTGTGTATGTCTAAGCATTATGATACAGACATATTCTCATGCTAACATATTTAGATAGACGTTATTATATTTTTATAGTTTGAAATGCATTTTATTTTATTTTTTTACATCATTGTTCAAGTATTTTAACGTTTTTACATAGTATCCTAAAAGGTGAATGTAGCATCTTTTACTTAACTGTTTAAAAATATGTAAATAAATGTTCTTTGAAGATATCTTTATTTGCTTTATTGCATTTCATCATTTTGTTAAGCAGGTAGATCATTAGGATTATTTTATTTGTTCCCTTTTAATATTTAAGTTATAACATTTTCTTCATTTTTGATGCTTAGATTTTGCAAAACATTAAATATTGCATTCCTATGTAGATATTTCTTAAGATTAGGAAATTGTTAAAGAAATCATCCATTCTAGACTTTGTTTCTGTTCCTTTTCTCCTTAAAACACTTTTTCTTTCTCTAAAAAAAAAAAAGAAATCATCCATCATGTATTTTCAGATATTTTTAAATCATTCTCTTTTATAAGTTCATTTTTGTTGAGTCAACCTATACTGTGCTTTTCTTTTTTCTGAGAATACAAATTTCTCTACAACATTATGTATATGTAATAACAAATGCCAGGTTCTTCATAAAGTGTACCTTGAAATAAATTTTGCATTTCCCATTTTAAGACAGGTATTATAAAACCTGACCTACTAAAATTTCTCCAATTTCTAATCAATGTCCATTCAACCAGAGGACTAACTCCTTCATAAGCTAAAATAGAGTGCCTTCTTATAGCTGATAATTTATGGTGCAGCCTCTTGAGCATCAAGTATAAATTTCAAGAGAATCTATCCCTAGACAAATTCAGCCCTATCAGCTTGAATCCAGACGGCTTTTGCTTTCCTTTGAATGTTATCAGCCTGAACTTTTCCATCTCTTTCATTTATGCTACCTTTGTGAATCCACAATATTGTGTTCAGAGCACCAGTGAAGAAAAGCATAGGGGCCAGAACAAGTTTTCTATACTGAAGCACTTCAGCGCCACAGATTTCTTTTCCTTGTTTAGTTCTCACTGAGAACTTCATCTATGTCCTGTTTGCCTGGAGTCAGAAACTCTTAAAGGATAAACCTGGAAATGTATTTTCCTTACACTGTAGTGTTAGGTGCTAACAGAGTTTTCTCCTTTGATCAGATCCATTCTCTAAAATGAGTCACTTAACCTCAGTCCATTCTGTAACATGTGTAGGGATATTTCTAACATTGGTCATCTGTATTCTTGGCACAACTAGCTCTTTTGGATTGATGGTCCATCTCTTTTTTTTTAAAGATTTATTTATTTATGCATACGAGAACTGGGGTACAGGCCAGAGGTGTGGGGGATGAGATAATTCAGAAGAGACAGAGCAGGGAACAGAACAGGCAGACTGACTGAAATACACGGCTGAGGGGAGCAATGGCTGAGACAGGAGAGGTCTGCTGTGCCATGTGGGTAGCTCCCTGGCTGGGATATCGAACTCAGGCCGCAGCAACAATAGCATGATAGCACTGAGACTTTAACCTCAGAGCAACCAGAGAGGCCCAATGATGCTTCTCTTGATAAGTGAACTGCAGTATTAGAATTATTTTATATTAAGTAAGTTATCTTGTGTCTATGTGAGCAATCAGGTTATTTATATGTATATTATCATCCATTTAATTAATCTTTAATTTATCTTTAGACCACATAAAAATGATCAGGCATTTAATAAAAGAGAATCCAAAAGTGTTTACAAATATCTGTAAGGCATGGTTAAGTGTTCATAAGAGAGAGAGGGACAGGAAAAAAAAAAAGCTACAGAGGTTTTCCTGGGTGCTAAATAATTTCCAATTGGAGTAACCAAGGAAATATTAGAAGATAAGGAATTTTAGCTGGTACCTGAAAGGTAGTAGACTGTAAGCCTGTAGAAAGTAAGATTACTTCTAGTATGATATTAGAATGAGCCAAGACACAGGCTACAATAATGAGTGTCAAACTTTGGTAGGGTTTTGAGGGGATAAAGCAAAGTAATGAGATAAAAGTTTAGAAAGAAATGTCGTAACTAGAGAAGAGATGGAGTCAGATGTGGAGACTTTGCACTCCAACTTGGAGGAACATACTGAAAATTTTGGAAATTACCAATGCACTAAAATTTTTCAGCAAATAACCAGTAACAGTGAGATGTCAAAGCATCAATTTTTTCCACATAGGAGATAATTGGTTTAGAAGTTATAGCACAATTATGGTTCTGCCAATACATCTAATTTAAATAACTGAACTGAACGTGCCACATTTAAATCTGTATTTGATTTACCCCACTAATTTTGATATTCCTGAAGGAACTCTTCTGAAACAAAAGTGGATCACAAACAAATCTTTTTTAGGGAAAAGGAAACATTTTCCATGGAGAATTTTGGTCTCTACCCAAAATAATTCCCTGCTTACAAACAGGAAATTGAATATTTCAACTTAGGTATGTTTGCTTGCTTCTATTAAACTCCCATTTGGTGAGTGATAAGGTGGAAGACATAAAACTGCCCACAAACTGGGACAAAGTAGCAATGGAAGTGAGACAGACTCATTAAAGTGATAGGGCTGGAAAGGGCTGGAAAGTAACAAGGTAGGAAAGAGAACTGAAAGAGTGGAGGTTGTCAATACTACGGACATCTACACAAAGGTCTAAACTATGAGGACCATGTCTGTTGAGCATCTCTGTTAACTTTTGACCAGGTAGGTTAGCAGTATTGTGGGTATGATGGTAAACTTCCAGAGTAGGAGGTGAGAGTAAGGGAAAGACAGTATTTGTAGGACCACTGCCTTTGACATTGGAGGAATAGCAGAATGGCAGGTAGAAGCAGTGGAAAATGGGAGACACAGGGAAGGGCAAGAGAGAAAGGAAGAGTTAAGCTGATGGGAATAATTAATGGAAGCCTCAAGGATGGAAGTGGACTTAGATAAAGGGCATGAAATAAGGCAATTTATTTTGGAGCCCATAAGAATAAGAGAAAGAGAAGTGGAAATAGTAGGGTTTTATGATAGAAAGATGA
This sequence comes from Talpa occidentalis, assembly GCF_014898055.3. Classification (NCBI taxonomy): domain Eukaryota; kingdom Metazoa; phylum Chordata; class Mammalia; order Eulipotyphla; family Talpidae; genus Talpa; species Talpa occidentalis. Next base: position 78,516,603 of record NW_023604295.1, on the reverse strand, counting down.
TTAACTAAAGTCAAAAGACTTATAGTTCAGTTCATGCATACTTCAGCAATGCATGCCTTAGATAGAGACAGGGAAACCTATTTCTCTTCCCTACCATCTTATGACTCTACACACAAAGGATAGATGAACAACCAAGGAATGGCAATCTCTGTGCTTGAATTCACCCCTTAGGCTGTTGAACCCCTCAGGATGTTTGCACGAGACTCACACCTGCAAAGTTGCCCCCAAGTGTTCTGTGGTACTACAAGCCTGGAGTGGAACCAGGTGGTGCTATAACCTGCGCTTCCCCAAACCCTTTCTCCCAACGTGTGATAAGAACCCACAGACAGACTGATAGGAGCTCCAGAGAGTAGCAGTGGTCACTGGGTAGAGGTGTGGAGGGGGATGCTGGCCAGTTGGAATAAAGGGGAGCAAAAAACCTGCTCAGATTAGAGGCAAGTTTCTAAGACATGGAAAAATGTGTGAGCTGAAGCTCCTTAACCCGTTCGTGCGCCATTGCGTTGTCCTATTTGACTTCACTTACAAAATACATATATGAACAGAAAACTCCTGGGCATTCCAAATGGGAGCACAGATCATTAAACTTTAAACACAGGTATTTTTTAACACAGGGCCCTTTGCCATTGGTGAGAGCATGCCCATGAAGCTGATTCTGTTTATATTTATGTATATTTTTGTTTGTCATGTAAAAAAGCTTAGAATGGTCATTGTAGGATTGAATAGGGAATCAACATAAGACAAATGAGTTTTTTTTTTTTTTAATAATGCCACATTTAGGTGGTGTCTTTAAAATAGAAGAAGGTAAGGTCACATTCTGGTTTTTCAGACCATATCATATGCATTTTTGTCTTAATGTGCTTTCTTATCCATAAAATAATTGAATGAGTGTTTGGATTACAATATTATTGTGAATATATTGATATTGTACATTAAAATATTTTCTTCAACCTAAAAGCTTAATATGTTACAACATTTACATGGGCCTCTAAAAGTATTACAGGTCCTATGTGCTGTGTCTAATGGATAAGTCAGCTTTGGTGGATGGTGGGTGTCTTTCAAGTAGATGTGGGATGGGGTCAGGGGAAAGAGCTCTGGAGAGCCACTATGGTGCCCTGTGTGAAGAGACATATGGGAGGTCTTGAAGTAATGATGAATTATTAGATGAATGTCTGTACCATTGTGAATGGAGAAGGAAGTAGTTACGAGGAATGGAATAATAAATAAGTGAAAGTTTGGAGTCATAGTAGGAAATAGTCTAGGTCTTATGGTTTTGAACTTCAAAAAAGATTCAATATTTTGGTTTAGAGATAAGAATCAATTATTCCATTTTACTTTTGTTTAATTTTATTCATTTGTTTTGCTGTATATACAATATAATGTAATAAGTCATCAATAAGTAATCACTAAGAAATAAATTCTGGGGGAAAATCCTATTAGATGAATTATAAATTATTAAGGAGAGATTCCTAAATTATATTTTCCTGTTCCTGTTTACTTGTCTGCAATTAACAAAATAAATGAAAAAAGAAATGTTATTTTGTTTCAGATGGGCTTTTAAATAGAATCAGTTAAATTTTTGTGAATAGTAACCTCAGGTTTTGAACTCAGCTCATTTATACTTAATGTGCAAGTGCTAAAGTTTCTGAGAAAATTTTAAGCATTATAGCTTCATGTTATATATAAGCTATTTTATCATGATAAGCATCATATTTAATTACAGTTTAAGCAACGACAGTAAGAAGGGATACATTTGTTTTAATGGGTTTCTTATTAAATGTTTAAAACCTGGAATATATGAGGTTAAAACCTGAATATTTGATCATTCTTAAAAATTTTGTGTAGCTATTGGCAAGGAGAAAAAAATATAAAAATATTTATATTTTCAGTGTGATACTTTATGGTAAATAGTTCCTGTTAATGATAAACATCAGACAAGGATAGTTGCAGAGAAAGAACAGAAGGATGTAATTTAATAATAGGTAAAGAACATAAGCAGATATTTTGCAAAAAAAAGGAGTATAACTTATAAACAAACATAAAAATTTACTCTAGAATGTAATAGAGTAAAATGTACTAAAATAAAATACCAAAATGTTGCTCTGTTTTATTTATTTAGAACGTTCTGTTTTAAATAGCTTTCTTTTAAGAAAAATATATAATTACTGACTTTTTCCCTGCTGAATGTTTTGTAATGTAGTTACATTACTAAATACAAAAGAACAAGGGGGAGGAGAAGAAAAAGTAGGAGGAGAAAGAAGGCATAAAAAGTATAAAATATTTAAGTCTCTACAATTGGAAGTATTTAATCAGAGTCTGAATAACCATTTGTTAAAAATGTTGAAGAAGAGACTCCTACAGTGTGTAGGAGTTTGGACTACTTAGTCTTTTAAATGCCTTTCAAATTCTACAATTGGATAAGTCAGTTATTCCTAGCATATTAATATAACTTTTTACTAGAAAAGAAATAGAGGTGACATTAGAAGTGACACACAATTAAACTGTATTCAAAAAAATATAAAGCAAACCCAAGCTTTTGTAATATAAATAAAGAGCAACTTTTAGAACCCTACAGAAAAGGTAGTACTAGTAGCTAGAGCAGAAGTCCCTGGTGAGATTTTGTTTCCTCTGAACTGGGTCATGTGCCCTTCCTTCATGAAGTTATTGTGACGTGAGAGATGGAGTTCTGGAGTTGTCCCAGCCATGGTCCTGTGCCTGCCTGTTTGGTGGTGGTCATGGGGCAGTCAGGGGGCAACAGCACCCAGTCTACCCACATCCGCCAGAGGAGCTTGATATGCAGGAAAACAAAAGGAGGAAAAAATGTTCTGTGAAGATAAATAATTACTAGAACCGTCCAAAGTCATCAATTCATCATTATGACAGTTTCTATTAATTTCCCATGTGTGATAGAAATTGTGGAATTTCTGATGTCATAAAAGACCCAGCTAATTTGACCACTTAAGCCGAGATGTGGAGAGGAAGCCAACCCAAAGGGAGAGCGTTAATCAGAGATAATGGAAAGGAAAGAGATTTGTTTCTGTGTTCCTTTTCTGAATCTAATTTTCCAACTTCAGGATCCTCATCTTGCCCTCCCAGCTGCCCAGGGGTCTAGAGCTGTCAAGGCCACTTGTCATTCACACTCTTAGTTTCTCTGCTAGCTATTCTAATTTGTCTATCTGCTTCTCTCTCTCTCCCATAAGAGATCATATTCTTTCCTTAATTTCTTCTTATTTTTTTTTCTGATATGTCTTTTCTGATATGTTTTCTGATATTTCTCTCTCTCTCTCTCTCTCTCTCTCTCTCTCTCTCTCTCTCTCTCTCTCTCATCTGACAGAACTCCAGTGTGTATTCTCTCCTGTATACCAACATCTGTGAAAAGATTCACCATTCAAGCAGGGTCCTTCACAATATCTAGAGCATAAGTGTCCCTCTTCCATTTAATACCCTTAGAGCTTATATTCTTATATTCAACTGTCTTTAAAAGGAGCTTTGGATGATTCCTAGATCAAGTCAGCTATCTCAGTCAAGAAAGCAGTCAGACAATCATTTATAAACTTCCTTTGATTTCCTAGATTGGCCCTCACATCTCATACCCCTCTTCCTCTTCTCTGATGTCTACATTCACCATTCACGTAGAAAACACGGCTGTACCATCCAAATGCTGGAGCTATGTTGGGCCTGGAGGAAAAGAGGAAAAACAGAACCAATCACTGTCCAAAAGATTAAATTCTCTTAAAGGATCATAACATTCATTTTCCTCGTGAGTGAACTATGAGTTGGGTTCAAGATTTCCTCTTCTCTAACCCAGTGGCCAGGGTGAAAGCCTATTTGGTGCTGGAAACAACACCCTAAACTGTCAGCCAACAGAGATTTGTCTCTTCTTTAATAACTGGAAGAAAACCAATGTATTGGAGATGTAGGTTGAATCGGATGGGTGTAGAGGAAATTAGCTGAACAAAGCAACTATTAAAATTTTTGCTCAAGATCAGGTTTATTGGCTCAACCACCTCCTTCCTTTGCAATTGATGACTAATTCGATGAAGTACAAAAGCAATTTTCCACATAATTAAGTATATAACAAATTAATGTTTGTATTAATCTTTATGTATCAACTTTATTTGCATTGCTTGCTATTCCCTCTCTGTGATGACAATATTATATAATAATATACCAGAAACTTGTCACACTGTGGTCTTCAAGGATGATATTGGGTCATGTTAAAAATGAAGGAGCAATATAATAGATCCATTAAAGCATGACTTTTTCAAATCTGCTTTCATTAAGGAAGAAAGAATAAGTTATTCTGGGCTTAGAATTTTTTTTCTAAAGGAAAAGACATCCCTAGAGGCAAACTTGCAATCCACATTCTGCACTGTAGTAGAGAGACCTTATAATTTGCAAGTCTGCCAGATTGTTTCAGTTCCCATTTCATTTGATTTTGTCAGCATTAATATTATTCATTCCCTTTTCAAAAGTCTCCCCTTTTTGTGTGCTAAGCTTCTGCACTGTCCTGCTCCATTCTGGCTTCCCTCACACCTCTTTCATAGACAATTTTGCTAAAGTCTCTTCCTCAGGAAATCCAGCTATGCATTACTCAGTTATTCATTTGTTTTTGACATTTTAACAAGTACTATGTGCACATAGTATGAGCCAGGCATTGAATAAGGTACTGAAATCACAGTAATAGGCAAAACATATACTATCTCTATCTTTTAAAAATATATATTTTTATATTCCCCATACAATTGCAACCCCCTTATTTTGACCCCAATCCCTCCTTTCCCTGCCGCCCCACCCCCATAGTGTGTCTCTGGTTTATAGTTGTTTGTTGATTTTGATTTTTTCTTTCTTATAGTTATTCTTTTTTCTGGTCCCTTATTTAGGTTTTCTAGATTCCTGCTATGAGTGAGACCATCCGGTATTTTTCTTTTTCTTTCTGGCTTATTTCGCTGAGCATGATCCCTTCCAGCTCCATCCATATTGCTGCAAATTGCATGTGTTTATCTTTTTTGAATGCTGAGTAATATTCCATTGTGTATATGTACCACATCTTCTTGATCCAGGCATCTATTTCTGGGCATTTGGGTTGTTTCCAAAGCTTAGCCATTGTAAATAGTGCTGCTCTAAACATAGGGGTGCAGGTGCTCTTTGGAATTAATATTTCTGTGTCCTTTGGGTAAATACCTAGGAGTGGAATTGCTGGATCATATAGAAACTCTATGTTTAGTAGGTTGAGGAATCTCCACACAGCTTTCCATAGTAGTTGGACCAGTTTGCACTCCTGCCAGCAGTGCAGGAGAGTTCCTATCTTAAGGGAGCTAACATAGTAAAATCAACAATTCCCTGGGTTGGGTATTTGTGTGCTGGCTGGTCTTTAAAATAAAAGAAGGCACACAAGCATATCTTTTCCTTCTTCCTCTCTGAGCTAACACAAAGGATTAGATTTTCAAGTCAGACTCAGGCAGATAAGACATCTACACATTGCTAATAATTCCCAGACTACAAGGACCAACAGACACAGGTGAAATAAGGAGAAGACAGAAACATGCTCTGTAACTCCTCAGGTCCTTCCACTCAGCAGTAGACTTGCTCTCTCCCACCCAGAGTAATACATGATTGTATGTGTGATTTCTATTCTCTACAATATTGAGAACTGTGCAAGATCTAGGATCTCATCCTACTTTTACACTAACAAATTATCCTGTTACTGTTTGATGGATGCTGAAAGAAGACATGAGGCTCCTGGGTCAGAAAAAAAAAAATGGGACTTTGTTATTCATGGCATAATTGTAACTAGAGCTTCATTTGTATGAGATCCTCATGTTCCCTCCAGTCCCACAGCAATGATACCAAGGGCTCCTTATGCAGGACTATACTCGAGACACATTGAGTTTGGGAATATGCCACTTTTATACTTAGTGGAAACAAACCTCCTCTTTTTCATAGGAGAGATGTTAACCCATTTCTCTGTGCAATTATAGTCCTAAACTATAGCCTGAATAAAGAATGAGAAGGGCCTTTATTTTTAGCATATTCACAAGAAATGTATAGGAATGTTCAGGGCCACTGGAAGGTTATTTCTTCCAAAGCATACCCTCTCTTGGGATGCACTGATATGATTTGAGAATTGTGATAATTTCAGAATTCCATCTCTCACTTATATCTTTACATTGAGGCTCTCCATTGGCATCTTGTCATCAGTATTTAAATTACTATAATTCTCATCCACTTTCAAAACCATCTCCTTCAACCATACTCTTCTAACTACACTCTTTCCTTGCCAGTCAAGTTTATTATAATACATGTTTTGTTATTTTACACTCACACAGACATACATACACATGTTTTAATTCCCCGTCTCTCTCTTTCTCTGTCTCCCTATTCTTCAACCCAACTCACAGTAATCTAGGATCAATCTCAGCCCCACCATTGAAACACATTCCTGCTTTCTAAGTAGGTATAATCACAATACTTAGTTCACAGGGCTGTTTTGACTATTAAATATATTAATATATGTAAAGAGGCTCAGAGCAGTGAATAGCACATTATAATTGTTAGACATTTGTTCAGTGAATTGTTAGTATTGGCATCCTGTTCCTCATTAATGTCATCCATGAAATTCTTGTCACTAAATTCTATCGGCAATTTACTATTTAACATCCTGTGTTGACCACATTTTTTCCCATCGCTTGGCTTCTGTGATAACGTGATGGGTTTTCCTTCTACTTCTCTGTATATTTTGGTAGGTTTATTTGCCCTATATCAGCCTGTTTTAAGTGTTGATACACCTCAGGGTTCTCAATGAAACTACTTTCTCTTTTCAATCTACATGTTTTGGCTTGATCTTACCCACTCTTTTGGATATCTTTATCTCTTTTGGGATCTTTACCCACTCTCAAATACTATCTGGTGATGCCCAAAACTCTGTACCTCATCCATTTGCTTACTCAACAGATAATTATAGAGAATCTTCTATGTGCCAAACATTCAGATCACCATTGTGAGCCAGAACCAACAGGGTTCTTCCTGCTGGGGTAGGACTTAGCCATTAATGGGGAATACAGATATCAAACAAATAATCACACATATGAATTTACAGTTACAGATGAGCAAATTTCTCTGAAGGAAAGAAAGGTAGTCCTAAAAAACATGACACATAAACTGCCATTGAAAAGTACACTGTCCTTGAAATAACACTGTCTTGGTAGACATCTACCAGATGTGTATTTACTCTGGTAAATAATGGAGGGGAGGAAAAAATAAGTCAGTACAGACTTCAAAAAACTTAAAGATCAGTGTTTTTAAAATATAATAAAATAAATATATCAGCAAGACTGAATTCAAGGTAAAGGTAGAGACCAGACCACGTGGGAAACTACAGAACATGGTGGTGTTCAGCCTAATCTTAGAGCAGTGCCATTGGCAGGTGTAAGACTGTGAAAGGAGTAAACAAGTGAGTGGTGATCAAATTTTTGTTCTGAAATCATCCTATGGTGCATAATGAAGATATTGGAGGGCTCAATAGTAGAAATGGAAGGCAGGTAAATAAGCTATCACAACTATTGCAGCTATGAAATTCATATGTAAATGTTGTCAGTGGCGATAAGATGCTTTAGGAGTTAAGTTTGATACAGTAAAATTTTGCATTATATCATGTATGGGTAAAGGGGAGGAAAGTGTCAAGGATGACTCCTAAGTTTGAAGCTGGTAGAGACAGATTGCTAGTAGCTTAAAAACCTGTCCATAGTTTTCTCCTGACTTTAGTCCACAAACCCATGTGTCGCCTACATATCCCAGGTTCACAACTCACTTGCCCATGAACTCATTTTTGTCCCTAATTGAACTATTCTAGTATCAAATGTTCCTTATCCTATGCTGTTTCTATGAATACCAAAACCATTCATTCAAGTGCTTGAGACATTACCCTTAATTCTTTCTTCACCACCACATTCAATTAATAACCAAGTCATATTGATTTTCTCTCCTTAATATCTTTTATAGCTTCCCACATCTCTCTAATTACACTGCAACTAGTTTGTAAAGTCCTCATGATCTTTCATCTAGATTTTGGCAATTATTACTATTTGTCCTCTCTGCCCCACTTCTTCCACCCTGTTAATCTATTCTTTATCTTGCTTTCACCCATTTTCTATGAAGTAAAGTCATATGTCTTTTTTTTTCTTTTTTTAAAAAAATTATTTATTTATGCATACAAGAACCTGGGTCAGGCTAGATACACGGGAGGGTGAGTGAATTCACCAGGACAGAGTGGGGAACAGAACAGGCTGGCTGACGAAATACACTGCTGAGGGAACAGCAGATGAGACAGGAGAGGTATGCCACGCCATGTAGGTATCTCTGCGGCCAGCAGGGATCGAACCTGCACTGCAGAAGCTGTGGACAGCTTCACGGTGCTGCGCTCAACCACCTGCACCACCAGGGAGGCCTCCCAAAGCCATGTTTCTTATGTGACAGCTCTTCATGATCAGATTCCAGCCACATATATAACATAATCTTATTTCACTTTTGATACTTATTCTATACAGAATAAGCAACTTACATTTCTATGAAAACATAATCTATTCTCAGCACAAGGTAACAAGTCATTTTTATAAACAATTTTTTAAAAGATTTATTTATTTATGCATACAAGAACTGTGGTACAGACTACAGGTTCGGGTGGTGAGAGGATTCACCAGAGACAAAGTGGGGAACAGAACAGGCACATCAATGGAAATACACTGTTAAGGGGAGCAGTGAGCAAGTCAGGAGAGGTCTGCTGCACCATGCACCATGTGTGCCGCTCCCTGGCTGGAGATGGAACTCATGCTGCAGTGGCTGCGGACAGCTTCATAGGTTGTACCATAACCCCTTGTGCCACCAGGGAGGCCCCATTTTTATAAACATTTTAAATGTTTTAATTATTGAGTTAATATTGGTTTACAACACTCTTTGTATATGTCTTTTGGCTTTTGTTTCTTCCTAGTGTTGTCGTTCTTTTATAAATGCACTATAATCATCCTGTTTTCCCCTTTGTGAAATAATAGTGTCGGCAAAGTTGCCAACATGCATTTATTTCCTACTCACTTGGATCTCATGCTATGAGTTTGTAACTACCAAGAAAAGAACTAAAGGAGAAAGTAGAAACTAGAGATTTGGGGAAAAGCTAGGGAAAGTTTACTTGCAGGGAGATTCTAGGAAAAACCACATAAGAAGGCATATTCAACCTCTGACATTACCAGATGTACCAACATTGTAGACAAGCAGTTTGATAAGCCCTGAATATTTGCAATTAGGATGGACCAAAATTTTTATAAGTCTCAAAATTCATCTGCATATTTATGGAATGTAATCATTCCAATAAATGCTGTAAGAGAACATTATAATTCTTGGTGAAACAGAGATTAAAGAATTTTACTGATTAGAGGACAATAATTCTTCATGAAATGTAATTACTGAGTTTGATATGCATTTGGTGACTTTCTTTTGCACACCACCAATACACTATGAATATAGCTATTAGAATGATTTAATTTACAAGCAATATAATCATATGACTCAAAATGCTTAAATTGCAAAAGGAATTATTGGATCATTTACCTGAGAAGTTCAGAGATGGGGAGAACTTCAGGTATAGTTCAATCAAGTCTCTTACTTCTGTTCTCTGTGATTCTTTCAGCTCTGTCCTATAATTTGCTTTTATCTTTACTAAAGTTTCATTCATGGGAGGAAAATGACTTCTATAAAATATCTCATGTCCACACATTAGAATTTCTGAAACAAGAGCTTCTGCACATCAGATCTCACCTGAATTTGTTTATTTGTTCCCAAGAAAACCATATGCACATGAAAAGATTACATGAGCCAATCACTGTGGAAAAAGGAAGTGAGATGAGCCAACTAGAATGTACCAGGAGTGGCATTCATCAGTCCCACACAAATTACATGACATTTTTTTAAAATGAAAGAGATAAAATTCCCTAAAGGAAACCTAGGAATTATTTAGTATGAGTGCACAGGAAAAATGGTTGTATCCTAAACAGGCAACCAGTGAATATTCACTACAGACCTAGTTCAAATTTGCTCATTAGCAAAATTAAAAGTTATTTTGGTCCTGGACATTTAAAGTTAATTAAGAATGGTTGAAAGCAAGCATCAAGGTAGAAAAGAAGGTGAGATGAGAGCCTAATTCTGAGAAAAAATGAATATGGGTGGTTAAGACCATTGAGTGCTGTGTATGATCTCAAATCACACGTTCATTCATTCAAAGAACATTTATGGATTATAGATTCTATGCCAGAAAATGTTTAATATAACAGGATCTTTACCTTAAAGAGTTTATTCAGTCATCCACTATGGAATTGCAAACAAAAAGTCAGCTACTTTAATACAATATGGTATATCAGAGCAAACACAGTTTGGTAAAATAGAGTGAAAATAAAGTGATATGGAAAATGTAGTGGAATCTCCACTACACCTTTTAATATTCCCTTCATATCCAACACTTTCTACAATACAATTTCCAATATAAAGCAACACATTTCCAATCAACAACTTTCTGAGAACTATGTATTAAAAGGCAAGTAGAAGAATAATTTATCTTACTCTGGTCACACACTCTAAGAAAAAATAATATGAAACAATTTCAGTTGTTTGGGAACAAAAGTGGATCATTATTGTCTCAGGGAGCTATTATGTGCAAAATACATTTTATAATAATATGAATTATGTTAAGCTATTATATTCTGTGACCATCTGGGGAAGTAGTATTGGGATAAATACAGCAGAAATATTTAGAGAAAAGGACATTAAAAAGGAAAAATAGCAGGCAGAGTTGATTCTTTTTGACATTCTTTTATAGTATAAAAATCATGAAATCTTTGCTCTATATCACAGTGATAATGCTGAAAAAATTATAATCACTTTATCATTCTCGGCAGTATCCTGGAGCTCCAGTTTTAAGGGCAGGACTTTCTGTAAGCATCTAATACAAAGATATAATTCAGAATTTTTGAAGATATAGTTTCTTCACATATAAGTATGCTTGATAATAACATTTTAATGTAATATTGACATTTCTGGTTTTTAACTCTGTTGGGCAGAATCTAGATAGAAAAGAAAATTGCTTGTGACAACTTCAGCTTGAGAGTCTAATATCATGGCAATTTAACCTAGTTTTACCTTATATTAGAGCTATTCCATCAGAAAGATCTAAAGTACCCTTCGTGTTTTATAGAAACAAGTCATTTTTCATAACAAGTAATGCTGAAATTATCTTAAAATTATTGTTTTATTAAGTGAACATTGTGGGGAATACTGGTGATTAGTTTATTAAAGAGGTTTTGATAAATAATAAATTTATGCACATATAAATGTAAAAATGTTTTAAATAAATACATGCATATATTTATTTTATAGATTGTCTATTTTACTCTATTGGTCAACAGTTGAGAAATCAAGCCACATCATAACATTTGTGACCTATGTTACATTAAAGGTTGAACAAGGGACTATTTATATTTTTGCTATTCAGAATATGATCCATTGGCCAGACACTCCAGATCACCCTGAATCTATTAGAAACGACAAATCTTGTTTCTCAGCCCCACATTTACTGAATTAGTCTGCATTTTAATAAGCTCTGGTGCTAGGTGATTACAGCATTAACTGACTACATCTCAAATAACTGGATCTAACTCTTAGCACACAGATGGATGATTATAGAATGTTTGCTTCCCAGACCACCTAGACTCAAGGACATTTTCAAATCCTCACCAAGTAATTCTAATGTGCTGACAGATATGAAAACTGTGTATGATGCCCATACAATAAAAAATTCAATGTATTCTGGGGCCTCCCTGGTGGTGCAGTGGTTGAGCGCTGGGCTGCGAAGCTGCCCGCAGCCTCTGCAGCGCCGGTTCAAACCCCAGCCAGCCGGCGAGATTCCCACATGGCGCTCAGACCTGTCCTGCCATGCCCGCTGCTCCCCTCAGTAGTGTATTTCATAAGTCTGCCTGTTCTGTTCCCCGCTCTGGCTCTGGTGAATTCTCTCACCCTCCCGCACTTCTGACTGTACCCAGTGCTTGTATAAATAAATAAATCTTTAAAAAAAAAATCAGTGTATTCTGAAAGGGAAAAAAGCAAAAAGGAAGTCAAACCAATTACTTTGTATTTGGCACAGATTTGTATTTGGTACCCTATAAATGATTGATTTTTTTTTTAACTGATAAGTTTGCATACCTACTGTGTGAAGACAACCTATCATGTCTTAAACTATCCAGAATTATATTGCATTATAAATTAGAAGAGGAAGACTTTGTTATCCAAATTAATTAAAAGAAAAGTCTATGCTTGTTTTTTGACTTTATTTTCTTTGTAACCTTATTCTCCAACCTGGTTTATCTAATACTGATTCTCACACACTGTACATTGAAACCATTATACCTTAAGGGCAGCACTTTCTTCTCCGTGTTCCCAATCACAGTTTTTAACTAAAAAATTCCCTCATGAGTCTAGCCCAATGAGATTTTTCCTTCCCTGAGTTCAGTATTGCTCACTGCTTTAATTATGCACTCTCATTTCAGAACCTATGTTGTTAGACTTATTATTTAATCAATAAAATTATTAGATCTTTAATCTCTACACATCATCTCAAGGGTTAACAACCTATTCCAAAATCTTGTGCTTGAATATGAAAAGAAAAAAAATTAAATCACAGCATAATACAGATGGCAGTCACTACTGTGTCACTTTATAGGTGAGGAGAATGAGTCTCAAAGAGGCAATTTTACAGGCTAAGAAGTTTCAATACCAGGATAGTTTCTTCAAGACTATATGACTCACAGTACAGACATGACTTGTTTGTGCATGTGCATAGGTATATGTTTTTATTTTGTTGCATTACTTTAATAAACATTTTGGGGCCAATTAAGAATATAAACATAGGGCCTCCCTCATGACACAAGGGCTTAAGCACCACACTATGTAGCAATCCTCAGCTTCTGCAGCATGAGTTCGATCTTCAATCCCAGCCAGCTAGGGAGCAACCCACATGGTGCAGCAGACCTCTCCTGATTCGCCCGCTGCTCCCCTCAGCAGTGTATTTCAGTCAATCTGTCTGTTCTGTTCCCCACTGTCTCTGGTGAGTCCTCTCACCCCCCACATCTCTGACCTATACCCCAGCTCTTGTATACATAAATAAATAAATCTTAAAAAAAAATAAACCTGCCAAAACATATAAAAACGTGGCTCATTTTTAAAATCAAGGTCCATTCTTGTCTTTGGAAGAAATCCAAAGCTTTTTCTTCTTTGCACTAATTTGGTTTCTTTTCTCAGAAAAGTACTAAAGTTTGGGCCTCCCCAGTGGCGCAGTGGTTGAGCGCTGGGTTGCGAAGCTGCCCACTGCCTCTGCAGTGCCGGTTCGATCCCCGGCTGCTCCCCGGCCACCGGAGGAGGGTCCCACATGGCGCGCAGACCTCTCCTGCCGCCCGCTGCTCCCCTCAGCAGTGTGCTTCGGTCCTTCTGCCTGTTCTGACCCCCGCTCTGGCTCTGGTGAATTCTCTCACCCTCCCGCGCTTCTGACTGTACCCAGTGCTTGTATAAATAAATAAAAATAAATCTTTAAAAAAAAATGTTTCTTTAAAAAAAAAAAGAAAAGTACTAAAGTTTGATGGGTAATTTCTTATTATACAAGTAATACATGAATAAATTTGTGATGTAAAAAATAGATATGGATAAAATCTCCTGTCCAACACTCCCCCACGACAACCAATCTAGATACCTTTCTTCCTCCTCAGAAATAATCCTTTTTCTCTCTGTTCATCCATTAAGACACATATATTTAATATATATATGGTATATGATTGTAATTTTTGTTGATAGCAAGTATTGATACTTTATTATCTAAAACATATTACCTTTGGGTGTTAATGGTTTTATTTGGATACCTAAAATAAAAGAACAAGGAGGATATCTAATCGAGAAATTGACAAAATTAATAATCAAAAATTATTTCTCCAACATGAGGACTAATACTCAAAAGCTGCAAGACAAAATTTTAGCTAGCATAAATGTTAAATCCCTGCATAAAGTATAAGTAACAAATGGAGATTTCTGTTTGCCATGAGTCTGTAAAAAAGAGACTTAGAGGATTGTTTATCGCACTCAAATTTTAATTAAAATTCTAACACATTGAAACATCAGTAGTGCTTATCTCTAAAATAAGACTCTTTTTTTTTTTTTTTTAAGAGGCATGTTTATTTATTTATTTGTTTGTTTGTTTTGTTTATACATGCACTGGGTACAGTCAGAAGCGCGGGAGGGTGAGAGAATTCACCAGAGCCAGAGCGGGGAGCAGAACAGGCAGAAGGACCGAGGTACACTGCTGAGGGGAGCAGCGGGTGGCAGGAGAGGTCTGCGCGCCATGTGGGACCCTCCTCAGGTGGCTGGGGAGCAGCCGGGGATCGAACCGGCGCCGCAGAGGCCGCGGGCAGCTTCGCAACCCAGCGCTCAACCGCTGCGCCACTGGGGAGGCCCCTAAAATAAGACTCTTTTAAAAAAAAATCAGAAATTACCCCAGAATACCTAATTTTAGAAATGAAATACTAAATTGTGTAAAATGTATATAACATTCAACTAATAAATTTAAAATGTGGATCTTATTTTGTAGCAAATATTCTGCATATATATTTTTTCTTTTTATAAAAAGTCAATGCCAAATTAAAGAAAACTCCTTTGCTTTCCTCTGGATAAATCCTCTAGATTGTATTACAGTACAAATTACTCACTAGAAATATAGTCAGTTTTAGTTAAAAAGATCGATGATGAGGGGCCTCCCCTGGTGGCGCAGCGGTTGAGCGCTGGGTTGCGAAGCTACCCGCAGGCTCTGCAGCGCCGGTTTGATTCCCGGCTGCTGGCAAGGGTCCCACATGGCATGCAGACCTCTCCTGCCGCCCGCTGCTCCCCTCAGCAGTGTACTTCGGTCCTTCTGCCTGCTCTGCTCCCCGCTCTGGTTCTGGTGAATTCGCTCACCTTCCCGCGTGCTTCTGACTGTACCCAGTGCTTGTATAAACAAACAAACAAACAAATAAATAAATCTTGAAAAAAAAGATCTATGATGAGATAGCACAATAGTATTCCTTCTGAAAGTTGATGTCAAGTAAGAATCTTACTCTGTGGATGTAAGATCCTGCATTTTAGTGACCACTTATTCTCTGAGGGAATATCTGGGTTTGGAAGCATGGTAAGTCAGAGACATTCCCTGCACGGTACTCGTGCCTTCCCTCGCCAAGCTCCGTGTCTATCCCTGATTTTTATTTTTATACCTGGCAAAAACCATATTTCAAGTAAAATAATTCTCCAAGCAAAACAATTTCAAAGCTGTTAATTTGCTGATTACCTTGAAAACTTACTCTATATATGGATGTCTTCTTTTTGTGAGTTTGGAAAACTAAGTGCTGATTACGGAGAGTACAAAGAAGTACAAAGAGGTATTGAGTTATCACATTTTTTTCTTTTTTTTTCTTTTTTTTTTTTAAAGAGGCATGTATTTTTATTTATTTATGATTTGTTTGTTTGTTTGTTTTGTTTATACAAGCACTGGGTACAGTCAGAAGCGCGGGAGGGTGAGAGAATTCACCAGAGCCAGAGCGGGGAGCAGAGCAGGCAGAAGGACCGAAGTACACTGCTGAGGGGAGCAGTGGGCGGCAGGAGAGGTCTGCGCGCCATGCGGGACCCTCCTCTGGTGGCCGGGGAGCAGCCGGGGATCGAACCGCACTGCAGAGGCAGCGGGTAGCTTCGCAGTCCAGCGCTCAACCGCTGCGCCACCGGGGAGGCCCGAGTTATCACTCTTTTCTAATGGAAGAGGAATATTATATTCATTAATCATAACTGTGATCATAAGGCATAGGTGACCAAGAGTCTTGATCTCCTTTCTGTTTTCTAAAGTTTTAGTAAACTCTCACATTAGCATGTTTATGTCAGTAACCAGAAGTCTGAGTGAAAAGAAAGAAATTGAATAGAGCAAATGTATTGATATAATTTTTTAAAGATTTATTTATTATTTATGCATACAAGTACTGCAGTACAGACCAGAGTTGTGGGGGATGAGAGGATTCACCAGATACAGAGTGAGGAACAGAACATGCAGATTGACTGAAGTACCTTGCTGAGGGGAGAGCGGGCGAGACAGGAGAGGTCTGCTGTGCCATGTGGGTAGCTCCCTGACCGGGGATCAAACTCGCCCTCCAGAGGTTGCGGACAGCTTCATAGGTTGAGTCTTAACCCCTTGTACCACCGGGGAGTTTCCTTGATATAATTTTAAAAACTCCACATCATGCTTTATTTAAGTTTATCTGTCTCTTCCCTGATGTTCCCTAATGTTTATAGCACATGAGAAGGAGAGTCAAGGTCTTAATTCTATTAGTGGCTTAATTCAGCTGTGTTAGATCAATTATAGGTGTTTATCTACAAATGTGTGCTGTTCCAGATAGAGTGGCTCATTGTACCTCTCCCCTCCAATTTTACTTCTTCATGGAAATATCTCTATCACAAATCTGTCTAATTAAGCAATAGAAAATTATGAGGCAATCCCAATGCTCATTGTTGCTTAGCTTTAAAAAGTCCAATAAAGTTTCTATCCACACTTTCTTGCTTACACTGTGGAGTAAAATACATCAAACAAGCAAAGATTTGTGGCCACAGAGACGGTGCCTTTGTACAATATAACACATACTGTGTATCAAAGAAATATTGTGTCATTTCTTTGAAGCTGACATTGGAATGACATTGTAATCCTGGCCATCTGTCTTCCTCCTCTAGATGTCGATGAATGTGCGGTGGTGAATGGAGGCTGCCAGCAGCGTTGTATTAACACTCTGGGCACCTTCCACTGTGAATGTGATACGGGATACAGACTCCATGCTGATGAACGCACCTGCATAAGTGAGTAAATATTAGAACCAGCTTGAAGTCGTTTTCAATGAAAATCGACCTGTCTGTGTAAGGGCAGGATGGAAAGGTTTTCTCTTGTAAAAATATCTATAAAAAATGACAGTTTTCATGTATAATACTAAGAAATAAAACATATTTTGTTACTAAAAAACTAACATAATAAAGATGAGGAAGAAAATATAGAAATCAACATGCACAAGCAAAATTTGAATCTCCAAATGTGTGATAATTTTCATAGCCTATTATTTCTGCTACATGCAGTAAAGTATCAATTTGTGCATTATTGCTTATACACAAGTACAGCACAGAGGCACAAGAGAGGATGCTGGCTTTTATAGTCACTAACTACAATGTTTACTCATTTCAGAGCAGACTCAGAAGTGGACTCATAAGAACAGCAGCGGTAATTATAATGCATTATATGACAAGGAGTTTACTGTTTCTCAAGAATAGTTACAATTGCAGGGCCTCCCTTGTGGTGCAAGGGGTTAAACGCTGCACTATGAGGCAGTCTGAAGCCTCTGCAGCACGAAGCCAGCCAGGGAGCAACCCACATGGCACAGCAGACCTCTCCTACCTCACCCACTGCTCTCCTCAGCAGTGTATTTCGCTTGGTCTGCCTATTCTGTTCCCCACTGTGTCTCTGGTGAATCATGTTGCCCCCCACATTTCTGGCCTATACCCCGGCTCTTGTATGCATGAATAAATAAATCTTAAAAAAAGAATAGTTACAATTGCACAGATTAAATCTGAGATTATTATATATTCATTGGACAAAAAAACTGTTCTTAGAGGTCAGTTTTATATGGTTACATTATTATTTTAAAGTATCTTTTTTGTGAGTTTTTTGAATTCTATAAATTTTCCAAAATAAGAGTGCATCTTTATACCCAGAAAAAAAAAAAAAAAAAAACAACAAATTTTAAGTACTGTGTTCCCTGTATGATTTATAGATGCTCTTGTTCATTTTAACTGAAGTGGTTTACATAAAAGTTTTTTCTATCAATGATGATCCTCAGATAGCATCAGCCCATACTCTAATTTCATTGCCAAGTCCCTCTATAAAATACTACATTTAAAGAGTAGTGCCTTGCACAGTACAATTTAAATGCTGGTTTAACTTTATTGTATAAGGATTACTTTTAAAAGTTTGTTATTGGAATTTCTTGTATTCATTTGTTAAACCCCTTAATTTGGTGATACTTTATTTTTTAAAGATTTATTTATTTATGCATACAACAACTGGGGTACAGGCCAGAGGTGTGGGGGGTGAGAGGATTCACCAGGGACAGAGTGGGGAACAGAACAGGCAGACCGACAGAAACACACTGCTGAGGGGAGCAGTGGGCAAGACAAGAGAGGTCTGCCGTGCCATGTGGGTATCTCCCCAGCTGGCAGGGATCGAACCTAGCTGCAGAAGCTGCGGACAGCTTCACAGTGCTGTGCTCAACCGCCTGCACCACCAGGGAGGCTGCCCACCCCCCACCTTGTCTTATAGAAAATGAGGGAAGGCCAAGGGAAACAGCTAAATATCTTCTAGTCATAGGTCTGATTTTGCTAGGAAAAACTGGGAATTCTGAGAACAAAATAAAGAATTTGCCAAAGTCAAGTAAAGCTAGAGGGAAGTCATATTGCTGTGTCCAGTGAAACCAGTGTCATAGTGGTCATGTCTACAGCAGTTGCACAGGTGTGGCAACAGCACATGTACATTAGTTATCCAGATATCTTCTTCTTTTGGCAGGATTACTTGTTTTATTTTTTTAATATTTTATTTTATATAATTCTTACATTATTTTCATTTTTTAACAATGCATGCATTTTCATTTTGGTTATATTCCCCATACAATTGCACCCCCCCTTATTTTGACCCTAATCCTTCCTCTCCCTGCTGCCCCCCTGTAGTGTGTCTCTAGTTTATAGTTGCTTGTTGATTTTGATTTTTACTTTATTATAATTAGTCTTGTTTTAGCAACAGGAATAATTTTCTCATTCCCATCCCCTACCTGTAAAACCTTCAGCTGGTAGTGTCTTTAAACTGCAACTATAACTTCTGTCATTATAAAATATTTAGAAGCAGCAGGATCATTAACACATGCAAATGCAGTATTTATGAGTAAAATTTAGACTTTTTGTGTGTCATAAATTTTTGGTGTGTCTGATAGAAAAATATTTTGCACAGTAGTGATTGATATAAATCTAATATATCTGGTGATTGTGACAAGGCAAAATATAAACTCTATAATGAACTAAACTATATTTATAGTTATAATTAATTTTATAAACTCTGGCAGTTTTTAGCTATTCCTTAGAAAAAACACTGGGCTCTTTCTATATTCCTCACCACCTTTGAATTTTCCAATTTTTGTTGCAATAAATCAGGTCAAAAGCAGAGTTGGATAATGATATTATAATTTAGGCTTTATATTTCTATTCCTTAAAAGCCATTTCTAGTGCTATGACAACAGCTTAATTACATAAGCTGTTCCCATATGCTGATGATCTCTTTATGCAGAATTTCAACACAGTGTATAAAGTTAATGATATATAATCTATATATATGTAGGTATGCATGTATGTGTGTATAAATGTATCATCAATTTATCTATCTATCTTTCTATTATTGATTTATCATCTATCTCTCTGAGAGAACAAATTAAGCCAATTAGAAATATGGATTTCAAAGACTACAATCATTTTTTTTCATTTAACCCCTTTTCTTTCTATTTATTTTTTTTTAAGAACAGAAAAAGCAGATTTATGGAAATACACTGATAAGAGTAGTAGCAGGCAAGAAAGGAGAGGTCTGCTGTGCCTCATTTAATCCCTTTTATACCATTCTATACAAGTATTACACTGAGAACCCAGCACATGACCTTTGGTGAAAGCTTTTATGCCTTTCTCACATGCGTATGCTGAAATTTTGGTTTAAAAGAATGGTCTTCAATTTCTCAGTTGACATAATTGCAGCAGTCTTGTTGAATTAGCTCACAAATAATTTAAATGCTTTGTATTTAAGGACTAATAATGAGTGTTTGAAGGCAAAACTGTTGGTTTATTTGTTTTGAACAGCAAATGTACCGGAAAGAACTCTCACATTAGTCTATATTTCAAGTTGTAAAGTAGGAAGGGCCAGAAGTTTTATTTTTCTAATTTATTTTTTTTCAAAGATTTATGTATTTGTGCATGCAAGAACTGGCATACAGGCCATAGGTTCAGGGGGTGAGAGCATTCACCAGAGACAGAGTGGGGAGCAAAACAGACAGACTGACTAAAATACACTGCTGAGGGGAGCAGCAGGCAAGGCAGGAGAGGTCTGCTGTGCCATGTGGGTTTTTCCCTGGCCTGCTGGGGAGTAAACTCATGCTGCAGTGGCTGCAGATATCTTCACAACGCAGTACTTAACTCCTTGCACCATCAGGGAAGCCCAGGGCCAGAAGTTTTTAAAAACAAAACCACTGAAATAATTCCCTTTCTTTTTGGGAATTTTTCTACCCAGCAAGTGACTGAGAATGGTGGTTGATGCTTACCAGAAAATTGTAGTAGAGAGCAACTCCTCGTATTCCACGACAGAGTCACTGAAAAGAAGAAGGCATTGTGAAACGTTATGATTCCATCACTTTGGAGCATTTGAAGTTGATTGTATAAATTTTGATCTTGGCCCCTCCCTTCTTGACTTTCCTTTGCCCCATTCTGCCCATTAGAAATAGGCCTAGGCTGGTGTAACTTTGAGTTAGAGCCTCTCACGTTTTGTGTACTTTCTTTTAATCACAACTATACTCCTTGCACCCCCACACACACTTAAAAGTTTCAGATTAACTCCATTTCAAAAAACAAATAAGTAAATAGGGACTATGTACTTGTGTTCATATCTATCCCATGTTTCCAGTAAGTCTCTGCCAGAGGTGATGTAAGAGTCACTGCAATAATTTCTGAGTGTGGTGTCAAGAAGTACAAATGTCTGGGCCACTTGACTTATCATAAAGGATGCTTGGTCATTTGACACAAAACCGGGGAGCTCAGTGTAACTGATCCCAGTTTGTGCCCCTGAATTTGTCCATAAATTTATGGAGTGTTTGCTATTTTTCTGGAGGAAAGGGCCCATTATTTTCTTCAGATTCCTAAAGGTATCTTATTCCTCACAATGTTCTTGCTGCTGCCATGATGACACTTCTTTAAAAGATGTATATATGGGTGGATCTCGTTGCAATGTCATGTCAGGATATAGTCTCAAGATATGGTCATGCTGATGTCTGAAATTCCAGCGTGGTGGTAACAGAAGATGGGACCTTTGGGACATTGATATGTTTAGCTTAGCTTCTGATCACAGAACACTCCTGATGGATCTAGTTTGATGCAAACTTAGTCAGGGATGACTTCTCCCCACAGCCTCCTTTAAGATGGGTTTCTAGCCGCCCCCGCCCCCCCGGTGGTGCAGGTGGTTGAGCACAGTGCTGTGAAGCTGTCCACAGCCTCTGCAGTGCCAGTTAGATCCCAGCCAGCCAGTGAGGGCCCCACATGGCACGGTAGAACTCTTCTGTCGCACTCACTGCTCCCCTCAGCAGTGTATTTCATCAGTCTACCTGTTCTGTTACCCACTCTGTCTCTGGTGAATCCTGTCACCCTCCCATGCATCTGGCCTGTACCCCAGCTCTTGTATAAACAAACAAACAAATAAATAAATAAAATCTTAAAAAAAAAAAAAAAAGATGGGTTTCTAGTCAGGAGCTGACTCCCTGTCCTTGAGTAACACAGTTGCTGGCCCACTGTCACCTCTCCTGAAAGGAGGAATTGGGCAGTCAGTCTGTGGATATGCCCTAAGTATGAGAAGAATCACAGAGAAATCAACTGCATGTGATTGGTGTCAGGACACAGACAGGGCATGGGAAAGTAGACAGGAATGAAACTAGTCAGATTTGCTTTGCTATTGGTGGCTTCCAGTAACACAGATATTACTAAGCTATTTCCATACTTATGAATTTCCCTTTAACTTGGAAACAACTTCTTAAGAAACGTAAAATGCATTGTACCAATCATCAGAAAGAAAGAAATGTTCATGTTCTTGTCATTCCACCATTACATCTTGTCCACACAGCAAGAGGCAGTGACACAGTGAACTCGTAAATTAGCATGTGACCCTCAACCAATCATTTAACCTCCCCCTACCCAGGTTTCTTCTTGGGTACAGTGTAGAAATAGAGAAAGCAATTTTAAGGTCACTTCATCTCTATTATAAAGTGTTATAATTTAATGGAGTCTCCATAATTGCTAAATCATAATGAACCATCTGCTAATCTATATTTTTAAAAGTGCCATTGGATTATGAAAAATAATTATCTAATAGATCTCTAATTTTATTTGAAAAGTACTTAAAGAACGTTGACTTTTGAAAGTCCAATCATAAAAATAATGTGAGGGCCTCCCCTGGTGGCACAGGGGGTTGAGTGCAGCGCTGTGAAGCTGTCCACCACCTCTCAGTTCCGGTTCGATCCCGGCCAGCTGGCAAAGGTCCCACATGGCCCGGCAGACCTCTCCTGTTGCGCCCTCTGCTCCCTTGAGCAGTGTATTTCCTCAGTCTGCCTGTTTTGTTCCCTGCTCTGTCTCTGGTGAATCCTCTCACTCTCCCACGAATCTGGCCTGTACCCCGATTCTTGTATAAGTAAATAAATAAATAAACAAACAAACAAATAAATAAATAAATCTTTAAAAAATAAATAAAAATAAAAAATAAAAATAATGTGAGAACTTTATCCCAAGTTTAATAAAAATAAATGTGTAGCTTAAATGCTTTATTTCATTTTATATAATTCTTACATCATTTTTTCATTTTTGCACAATGTATGCATTTTCATTTTGGTAATATTCCCCATATAATTCCCACCCCCCTTATTTTGGCCCTAAACCCTCCTTTCCCCCTGCTCCCCACAGTGTATCTCTGGTTTATAGTTACTTGTTGATTTTGATTTTTTCTTTATTATACTTAGTCTTTTTCCTGGTCCCTTATTTAAGTTTTCTAGATTCCTGCTATGAGTGAGACCATCCGGTATTTTTCTTTTCTTTCTAGCTTATTTCGCTGAGCATGATCCCTTCCAGCTCCGTCCATGTTGCTGCAAATTACATGAGTTTATCTTTTCTGATTGCTGAGTAATATTCCATTGTGTATATGTACCACATCTTCTTGATCCAGTCATCTGTTTTTGGGCATTTAGGTTGTTTCCATAGCTTAGCTATTGTAAACAGTGCTGCTATAAACATAAGGGTGCAGGTGCCTTTTGAATTAATGTTTCTGTGTCCTTTGGGTAAATACCTAGGAGTGGAATTGCTGGATCATATGGAAGCTCCATCTTTAGCAGGTTAAGGAATCTCCACACAGCTTTCCATAGTGGTTGGACCAGTTTGCACTCCCACCACCAGTGCAGGAGAGTTCCTTTTTCTCCAAATCCTCACCAACATTTGTTGAAGCTAGTTTTTTAATATGTGCCATTCTCACTGGTGTAAAATGGTGTTTCATGGTAGTTTTGATGATCATTTCCCTGATTATAAATGATTCCAAACATTTTTTTCATATGTCTGTTGGCCATTTGCATTTCCTCTTTGGAGAAGTTCCTTTTTAGCTCTTCTGCCCATTTTTTGACTGTATTATTTACTTTGTTGTTGTTGAGTCTCTTCAGCTCTTTGTAGATTTTTGTGATCAGTCCTTTATCATTAATGTTGTGTGCAAAAATTTTCTCCCAGTTGGTGGGGTGTCTCTTTGTTTTGGTTACTGTCTCTTTTGCTGTACAGAAGCTCTTTAAAAATGGATTAAAGAACTAGACATAACACCTGAAGCCATAAAATATATAGAAGGAAATATAGGCGAAACACTACATGACATGCACCTCAGCCACATCCTTAAAGACTCATCACCCAAGCAGTGATAGCAAAGGCAAAGATAAACAGCTGGGGTGACAAAACCTCTTCTTTTACCATTTGATATTTTATAACAGCCAGGGGATGGGTTCAAAAAATGTACATTATTCAAATTTTAGTATTAACTTGGTAATTTGCATTTTAAGTAACTTGTAGAATTTTAGCTATAATTTAATATATCTTGCAAAATCTTTCTTGGATTTCCATTTTTAATTACAGCCTTGTGAAACACACTCAGCTCAAATCTCCATTCATAATCATGTCCTTCCCCTGATGTATTTGCTGAAATTGGTCTTCCCAATGGGGTGAAATAATCAAATGATGGAAAGTTTTAATGCTCCTTGTGCTCTTACCTCTTTTAGCACACAGGTTTATTAACATCTGTGCTCACATAAATACAGGCAGTCACTGATGTCTGCACAGAGCAACCTCAGATAAACCACATTTTAATTATTATTCTTTAATATAAAATTTCATTTCCAGTTGCTGGGAACCGTCAGGCTTGGTTCCCACCCTCCTTCCCCTCCAATGGCCCCTTTTTATTTTCACTAAATGAGGGAGGAAAAAAAGAAGGTTATAGGCAAACTATAAACGAAAGATTTTTCTGTGTGATTGCATGACATAGCAGAGTGAGAGGTCATATATTAATTCCAAATAAGCAGAAGTCAGGTGGCAAGGAGTGGGGAGCTATGTACATCTTGAAACTTGATTAATTAAGATATTCTTAGACTTTGAACTTGAATAAATTTCCTTATGTCAAATTTTTATGAGCTTCACATTTTAAGATAATGCTAAACTTTAGGGAAAAAATTGAGAAAGCTATTATATGTGGTGGTCTTCAAACAATGAATTCTTTTGTTTTTGATCTCAGTGTTCTGTTCAGTAATGTCTAGTTTTATTTGATAAAAGGAGTGGAATATTCTTTCCAGGGAATAAAAGCGATTATCCTCAAATTGGAGATGAAAGAAGTTAAAGACTTCCATTGTTACTACCTTTCAATTAGTTGCATTATTTATGAAGACAAATTAGAAACAGAATTCATTTCAGGTGACAGCTGATGTCTTGAAAGGGGTATGTCAGGTTAAAAAAATTGTTTAGTTTTGTCAGGTTGATGGCATCTCTCAGTCATAATTAATTTCATCACCTCCTATATTAATCACTTTTCTGTGATAGATGTTTAAATTTAAGTCCCAAGATTCGAATTTCCCCACTGCATTCCCTTCCTCATCTCTAATTTTTGAACTTGCAAAAATAATCATGAACCTCTTTAGTTTTTAATCCATGATGTTGATTATTAACCTGATTAAAACACTTCTCCAGCAGTTTGGATTTTAGGGATGCATTTAGAAATTTTCCCTTTTCCTACAATCCCCTGCAGTTGGCAGACTTGGAAAGGCACACCTGACAACTGTAGAGTCAGACTGAGATCTGAATCCTACTCATAAACAAGGTTTTCATATTGGCCTAGCTGGTGAGAATCTCTGATCTTCAGAATTGCTATCATCTCAATCTCTGTCTCGCTAGTCATGCCTATATCTAATAAAACCAGGACAACATTTCACAAAAATCAATATTATATATTATACAAAGTCACACACAACATGAGAAAGAATGTGTTTAACACACTAGCATGGATGTCCCCAAGAAACAGAGGAAATGAAGAGTGGACTCTGCATCTAAAAATGAACAGATAAAACAGTGTAAGTTCTTCCAAGGACTGAGGAATGATAATAACTTTTCTTGAACTGAGCAGTATGATGAAATCTAACTTCTATATCTGAGGGTGAAACAAAATAAAACAGAAGGATGAAAAGTTAGCATGGCGGTTTTCATACTTGCCAGCTGCCTTTTCTTTTTTCTTCCTATTGGACAATTTTGCATACCTTCCTTTGGCATAATCTCTTGGATATTTTTCTATTTTTGTAAAATATTTTCAAATGTCAGGTGTTTATAATATATAGTATCAAATAATAAAACTTGATATTAAACACTAAAACTTTTGTTTTCTTGTTTTTTAAATAAATTCATAGTGTATTACAGAAAACACACTGTATGGCTGAACTTCAATATCAATAGATTAGAATAATACCTGACCCATGTTGATGTTCGATGAGTGGTACTTGAATCAATAATCGTTAATTATTATGTATTGACTCTTAGATCTATTTGAAATCTATTCAAAGCACAGAGATACTTAACTATGCAATAATTCAGTTTTTCCATACGTATATGTGAGTGAGAAAAAGTTACAGTGCAGGTGAATTCTTAACCCAGTGTCTGACAAAGAAAAAGCACTCAATAAATGTTAGATAATTTTATTAGTGGTATTCCATACCTTCAGTTTGCCATAATCATAGGACTAAGTAAAATTATGGAGGGTCAGACAGATGACTTCCATTGAACCTACATGCTGCTGAGTTTTTAAAAACCACACAATCACTGATTCTTTTAACAATTCCATTTCACTTTTTCCCCTGCATTTTTAATGCTTTTGGAGTTTTACAGCAATATTCACAAATATATTTTTACTATATGGTAAAATATTCCCATTTTCATTTATCACTAGGTTGAAGATTTATATTCCCCTGTTTCCAAAAGCACTGGAGGCAGCAAGCTGCAGGCTGCTTATGCATTTTCACAGGGTACAAAGTGCAGAAAGACATTAAACATAAAATAGTACTGCCTACATCTAAAAGAAGCAGAAGGATTAAGTGCTTGGAAATACCAGATATGAGCATAAAACTTAAATCCAAATCTAGTATCCTTGCATAGTTTTCTAACTGCTGACAAGAAAAGAGCCACATGGATTCAGTTTTACATTTTCTAACAGCAATCATACACAGATTTTTTTTTTTTGCAATTCAATGATTTCATACTGTATTACTGAATATATGTCTCTTATTTTGCAGAGAAAGCAAAATTTATCAGTTAAGGGGGCTCCCAAATTGAAGCTTTGGTATTAAATCTTAGTTCCATCTGCTTTGTTCCTCACTCAGAGCAAAGTGTTCCTTTGTTATTTCAGGTTAATTTCACCTTACTTTCCTCTTAGAATCTTGCTCCTAAAATGAAATTACAGAATTTATTACTTTCTCCTCTAACATAAGCTTCTTTCTCTCTATCTTAAAATAAAACTCCTCCCTTCAACTAGTTTTGCCGAGGTTATCCACAATATTGATAGCTTCCAGAAGCATTTTTCAGTCACTTTGCTCAGTGTTGTGAAATTAATAACATCTTTCTTTTTTGTTATTCACTCCCCCTTGAGTTGTCTGACACAACTTTCTCTTGTTTCTCTTCAGTGTGATTTCTCTCATACAGTCATTTCCCTCTATCCACTTCCAAACCCCTTATGGATTTCAGAATTCTGACTTGCGCTTTTCTCTACTCCTTCTTCCATTGTATTAATCATGTGCAAAAATTTACCCATGTCCGACAATTACCTGGACATGAATGATGTCAAAATGAATATTATTTAACCAGCACCATCTTGTTCTTTTGACTCACAGGTTCAGCTACTGTCTGAACCCCTTGTTTAGGATGTCCCCCCAGCTTTGGAAACTCAGTGGGCCTAAAACTAAATTTATCCTCCTTCCCACCACATCCAACTTTCCTCTCCTCTTGGATGTTCCCATCTTAGTAAGTGTCCATTCTTTAGGCCAGTCTAATACAACTGGAGTCACTCATGACACCTCCTGTTTTTGAAGCCATAAACCTAGATTCCCAGTAAGATCAATGGGCTCTCCTTTCACAAAACCCTAAGAGCTGTCTCCACCTTTTTTTCATGCCCTCACAAATTCTTACAGAAATATATATTACCATTGCTTTCAACTAGTTATCATTTTCCATACATTCCCCCTTTAATCCATTATTTAAAGCATTTCCAGAAATATCTTTTTTAAATGCAATTTAAGGGGGCCTCCCTGGTGGCACAAGGAGTTGGGACACAACCTATGAAGCTATTCGCAGCCACTCCAGCACGAGTTCGATCCTCAGCCAGGGAGCTACCCACATGGCACAGCAGACCTCTCTTGACTCACCTCCTGCTCCCCTCAGCAGTGTATTTCTGTCAGTCTGCCTGTTCTGTTCCCCGCTCTGTCTCTGGTGAATCCTCACACCCTACACCTCTGGCCTATACCCCAGCTATTATATGCATAAATGAATAAATCTTTAAAATGCAATTTAAGAAATTGTTTTACATTACTAAAAATACTTTGTCCCCACATAGCGTTTAGTATTAGTGCCAAACCCTTGTTATGGTTTGCAAAATGCTTCAGGGTGTGAGTATTTGTTATTACTCTCACACCTGACATAACTTCATACGTTGAACCCCAGACTGAAGACACACTGAACATTTTACAGTTCCTTAAGTGTACCAGAAGGTTCCACATCCCCATGAATTTGTACATGCTTAACCCTTGATTTGACTACAAGTCAACACTTTCCCTTCCAATCTCATATTCCCCACTTCTCTTTGCCTAATTTCTTCCTGAATTTCAAGACTCAGGTTAGAATCACTTTTTTTTAAAAAAAAAAAATTATTTATTTATGCAAGAACTGGGGTACAGTCAGAGGCACAGGAGGGTGAGAGATTTCACCAGAGACAGAGTGGGGAGCAGAATAGGCAGTCGGACCGAAATACAATGCTGACGGGAGCAGTGGGCAATCTGCGCGCAGTGTGGGATTCTCGCTGGCCGGCTGGGATCGAACCCGCGCTGCAGAGGCTGAAGACAGCTTCACAGCACTGCGCTCACCCTGCTGTGCCACCGGGGAGGCCACGTAAAATCACTTCTGATTCCACCTCTGAGAAGACTTCCCCGATCTGTTCCCATACTAATAAACAAAAGGTGGCACCTATTTTTTAAGGTTTAAATATTCCTTTGACGGTGGGATACACCAGAAGGACACAAAGACGGATGAGTGGCAGAACGCTCTGTTACCTAACAGCTTCGTATGAGAGAAGGTCCCAGCCAGTGAGGGCTGTATCCCGGAGACATGATGACAGCAAGCTGGAAATAGCGGAGGCAGTTTATATATGGCTAGTTGGTGGAGTTAGTCTAAATTCATTGGGATTGGGTATTGTGAATAATTCTGCAAGTCAAGGAGGCAAGGGGCATCCCAGAGTGTTAGTTATCTGGTAGCTCTGCCATTTGGATATGTGTGTATAGTAAATCAGGAATGTTAGCGCCTGAGAAGTGAAACTATTTTGGTAAAAGATTAACAAACTGTGGCGGAGAGTTGAGTTATGAGTTATGATGTCAAAACTAGCTCAAGACAGCACTTGAAAAATTATATTCTACCACCACGTAGAACCAAGGGCACGTCTCTAATACAGACCTACTCACATCGAATTATAAAGGTTTCTATTCCTACCTGACTCTCACCAGATTTTAATCCCTTTTGCATTCTCAGTACTTAACATATAACTGAAATAAATTGTTTAATTTTGTTATTCCATTTTCACTCATGTTTAAAATATGCTCTGTTTAGAATTAGAGGCAGTCTGCCACCCTTAAGGTCTATTTCTCTTTATTGGATGAGAATTACATAATTACCTGGCTTTGGCTTCTAGGAATCCCACCACTAAGTTGAAGACCTAATTATTGCCCTATGTTCCTAATTTAGATTTCTCTACCCCACTTCATATCACAGCTCCTATTTTGCTGCAATGGCTATTGTTGTGTTCTCTGTCCTTTTAAACCTTAGTTTTAGAGGGCACACTCTCTCAAATTATCTTGTAATTTAAGATGGAATATAAGTGTAAAAAATTAACTAAATTCAAATTTCATTACTTTAGTTTAGATTCATCACCTGACTTCTTGCCAAAAAAAAAAAAAAAAAAAAAAAAAAAGGATCATGTTTTTAACCCCAGATGTAGCAAACATATGAATCTGCCATTCAGCTGGATGGTGGGCATGCTTGTCTTCTGAAACTATAGTCTGCTTTTGGCAATTGCTAGGCATAATGGAAACAGAGTATGTCATAAGGAAAGGGACTGGTCTCCGGGCAAGAGAGGGAAGACTGTCTAGACCTTTGCAAAGCCTAGAGACTGATGCTGAGTAGCCATTTCAGAGACAGGCTATAAATGCCTGTCTATGTATACCTCTACACCGTCTATATAGAATAACCTTATGTATAATGTATGATCGTAAATGACAGTTGAAGGCAGAGCTTGGTGACTGTTCAAAATGTTATTTCCAACCAGAATATAAAAACAAGGATTAGCACACAAAACCTGAATAAAAGAACTGGAGTCATAGTTTAATAAATGTATCTGAAAACTAGAGATCTGCAATGTGGAGATGCACAAATATAGGCCAAGTTAAGATTAAAGTTTGAATCAAATATAAGGGAAACGGGAAATAAGTAGGAATGTTGACACCGACAGCCTTTAGGACATATCTCTTCAGTTATTGTAGAACAAAAATATAGTCATTTACCCGATAATCAAAGTTGTATGTCTGCTGACCCTATGGGATTGTTCATGTGAGTGGGCTAAGCTACCTGGGGTCTGAAGCGTTCCGCAGGAAAGGCAGGTGTCTCAAAGCTTAGTTCTCTGGATTGACTTGCCATCAAGAGCCTGAGTGCCGGTTTGATCCCCGGCCGCTGGCGAGGGTCCCACATGGCGCGCAGATCTTTCCTGCCATGCCTGCTGCTCCCTCAGCAGTGTATTTTGTCAGTCTGCCTGGTCTGTTCCCCGCTCTGACTCTGGTGAATTATCTCACCCTCCCGCGTTTCTGACTGTACCCACTGCCTGTATAAATAAATAAATACAGTGTTAAAAAAAAAAAAGGCTGAGCAAGCATAGTCCAAATATTTTGTCATCATATATGATAATCAATTCAGACTCAAATTCTAGAATCTAGGTAACTACAGTTTGAAAGTAATTTTGGCCATCTAGTAATGACAATAATTGTTACGATTCTAAGAATATTATCTATAATTCTTATAACAACACTGAGGGAAAATATTGATATTATTCTCATTTTAATTATACTGAAACTAGAGTCCATGGAGGTTAATATTACAATTTTGGAATCCCAGACTTAGGCTTATAGAATGCTTTTCTGAAGTCATGTGTATAAGGGAGTAAAATGAAGTATGTTTTATCCATTCTGAACAAGAAGAAGAGGGGTAGACTGTTGACTACATCTGCCATGTAACCTTTATTTTATAAACTACTCTTTTCCAATCTCTGGCATGGTAATTTAGCATCTTATTTCACACCAAATTGAGGAGATTACGAAGATTCTCTGTGTTGCCTCTTGGAAAATAAAAGTTAGCTTATTCTGTAGATACACACACTGGTTGGTCTGGACGGCAGTAGGTTGGCCTTCTGTCCGGGCAGCAGTACAATTCAGACACTTAAGCTTTCACAACAGCATGCCAACCTTGCTTCCCTAGTGTCTGGCGTCTAAATCTTATGACTCACACTTCAATCGACATTCTAGTAATTCAGCATTATAGCCCCATGTTAGAGGATTTGACTGTGAACTGAATGGGAGCCAGCATTCATCCAAATCTCCCTTAAGACATCTGATATACAGAGTGCAGAGCACAAAGATCATAAGCCTTGGCAACAAAAAATAAATAAATAAATAAAAATAAAATCTCTAACTTAGAATCCCAGCTTTGCACCTACTAGCTGTGTGAACGTGGGTATGTTATAAAATGGTAACAATGGCTAATATTTATGGAGTGCTTGTTATCTACAGGGACACATTGTTAAGTACTTTATATTCACTGTTTCATTTAGACCTCATAAAACCCTATGAAGCGGGTGCTATTGTTAACACTATGCCAGCAACGTGAAAAAATGAGACTTAGAAAATTTAAACAAGTGAAGAAGGTCACTTGGTTCCTAAGTGGTAGACCCAGATCTGGGAAATGCTTTTTGGGCACAGCCGATCAAATGAATCCAGCTGTGTTCAAACAAATATATAAGCAAACAGGTCTATGCAAAAGTAAGTTGTTTGGAATTTGATATTAACACTTTTTTAGGAAAGAAAATACACTAAAAGTGAAAGAGCTCACATCACAGTATTATGTGGAAAGTAGATTAGAAATATTTGAAATCAGGGAGATTTGGTTTAACGATTATTGCCGTGAGGCTGAACTAGGAGAGATCCTGGCATTTGGGACTATGACGCTTGTCAAGAGGCTTTTTTCCTCTGTAGATATGAATTCTATTTTACAAAAAAAATGTTGTATCATATAGGCCACAGAAATTTTGAAGTTTGATGTTTCACATTTTTGAGTTAATGTTATCAGTCAGTATAATCATTCCACTATATGTTTGCATGGGGATTGGCATCAAATTCTAAAATTTTATATTTGTGACAATACATTGACTTTTAACAAGCTATAAAGAAAGTAGCTCCAAGTATTTTTGTTGGATATTGTTTAGCATTTGATTTGAAGGTTTTACATACTTAATATGGTTTTATTTTTTCTCAAAGTCTGCTTTATGTTGGTTCCTGTCAAATGAGATTCACAGATTATTAACCAAAAGCAAGAGTGCCTCTATTCTGCTTGATCACATTCATTTATTTTTTTAAGTGAACATGGCATATGAGTCAAATTTTTAACAATCACCATGAAGCTGTGATTGATTTTCTACTTTGAACATTTTCTATAGTATACATTGGGAAAAATATTCAAGGCATCCACATTATTACAGGACTCAGGATAAAGTTGCAAATGAAATTTTATATCAAGCCAATTAGTTATTTATCTTTTTTTTCTCCCCTTGGGGAGATTTCTCTAGTTTCTAAAATTCACATTTTTAAATTCCTTAAGTTTGAAAGCATTCTAATTTCAACTGACCTTATTTTAAAAAATGATTTAATAATTGTTCTTATTTCTCATAACTTTCATGAGACCTGTGGTGTAAGAACTACATTATTTTATCTCAGTATTTCCATGAAACAAGTGACAGTTACACTAAGTGCTATATCACATACATAGGTTAAAACTAAAAGAAAAAAACAATGTGTATTAGGTCTCTGCAGCACAACTCTGAATGTTGAAATAGGCTGTCCTGCTTTGTTACACAGCTGATTAAGTCTATGGTACAAGGAATTTAAACCTGTATGGAATTATCAACTTACAACATTTAAGATATGGAGGAATAGACTTCCTTTACTCCAGTGACTGACATATCTGCTAACCCAATTCTTTGTAGAAAGTAGAAATTAACTAGCGCAGAATCTCAAATTCAGTAGGATACATGCTCAAAATTACAAGATCCAGAATAATGGGTAATCCACGTGACCCACCAAAGCGGGTCATATTTAATGCAATGGTTAAAACTTGTCTCTTTATAAGTAAGCTAAACTGAATGTAGGTGCCCTTTTTTTTGCACTTTACAGCAAAACTGAGCAATTCCCTCAACTATTCCTATCAGAGGACCTTGAACCGAGAACACATGTGTAATGATACCCAGACTAGCTATTGATTGGACACTGACAATGTTCAGAGGAATTGAGAATCAAAAAGCCTCCCCCATGGCCAGCTCTGCTATGCTCACTTCTTAATAAATGGCAAAGGAGGATTGGACATGAGAACTGCAGTCCTGCTCATCCTCAGAACTCCACAGGCAGTGGGATTAATTTCTGTTTTCAGTCCTTTGGAGCTACCATGTTTAAAATGTCCAGAAATGGATACAGATGTCCCCCCTTTTTTATTTCCTTGTTCCTCTCTTTTGAAGAAAAAAATTGTCATGTGAATATAATGCATGAAATGATAGTACTTCAAATGTGGGATGACTAAGAATGCACCATTAATTAATACATAAAAATAGAACCATTCCAGGGAAGGTGATTCAGGCTGAAAAATTTCCCCAATTAACCTAGCAAACAACAAAAAAGTTAAAAGAAAATACAAAAGAGAAAGAGTACTCCAAGTGAGGACTAATATCCCCACTGCTGTTGCTCTTGTTGAGTTGGATAGTATTTAGAGGCTTAAATAATTTTGGGATTTTCTTTTGTCTGCGTAGGAGATGGTGACCAGACCTGTGAAGTAAGACTGTTTCTGTGTTTTTAGAAACATGATTTTCAGTGGCGGAACCACCCAGCTGTTTTACCTACAACAAATAGTGATAGAACACCTAGAGGGTTTCAGGCACATTGCTTGGTGCTTTTCCTTTAAAGTTATTTAATACTTGCAACAACTCTGTGAACTGCTCATTATAATCGTTTTAAAGGTGTGAAAGCTGGCGATCAGAGGAATTGTATAAATCTGTTATCAAACAACAATCAGTAAATAGGCGAGACTAAAGTCATGCTGCTAGAAACTGTCAGAGCAGAGATTAAAATCTAGATATTTTGAATAATATTCTATTGAGCTAGTTACCTTCCTTAGTTTAATAATACACACCTTTGTGAAGAGCTCTGTGGAGAGCTCAGATTTTTTTTTCTGTCCTTGTTTGTTCTTTTACTTTTTTGCCCTAATTTCTTAAGAATTACATCCCTTGGGGCCTCCCCTGGTGGCGCAGCGGTTGAGCGCTGGCCTGTGAGGCTGACCGCTGGCGAGGGTCCCACAAAAAAAAAATAAATAAATAAAAAATAAAATAAAATAAAAGAATTACATCCCTGGGCCTCCCCTGGTGGCCCAATGGTTGAGTGCTGGGTTACGAAGCGGCCCACCGCCTCTTCAGCACCAGTTCCTGCACTTCTGACTTTACCCAGTGCTTGTACAAATAAATAAATAAATAAATAAACAAACAAATAAATAAATAAATAAATAAATAAAAATATTAAAGAAAATTACATCCCTTGGGATAAAAAAAAAAGCAAGTACAAAGTGTAAGTAAGGAAAGTAAGGAGAGTGTTGCAACCACATCCATAGCATTCAGCAGCAAATTTTGTTGATATTTGGGTTTATTTTATTGCAGTCTTTTGTTTATATGTGTTTTCTTTTGTCTATATGTTTTTCTCTCTACATTATTAAAACCATGCTACTTTTGGTTTGCATATTGTACACATGTCCCAATATATAGTAGCTAAAACTATTTTTAAACTCACTTTAATGTTGGCAAATGCCTGTTGAGTTTTTATTATTTTATTTTTTTAAAGATTTATTTATGTATGCATACAAGAACTGGGGTAAAGGCCAGAGGTGCTGGGTGAAAGGATTCACCAGAGACAGAGTGGGAAGGAGAACAGGTGGATCTACTGAAGTACACTGCTTAGGGGAGTAGTGGGCAAAATAGGAGAGGTTCCCTGCATCATGTGGGTTAGCTTCCTGGCCCACCAGGGGATCGAACTATTGCTGCAGTGGCTGGCAATAGATTGATAGCACTGTCTTTAACCACTGCACCACCAGGGACGCCCTTGATGATTTTATTTATATAAATATATATCATAAGATATTTTTGTCTTCTAATATTGATATTAATATTTACATGCATATATCGTCTAGATAATTTATTATTTTATAGACAAATTTTCAAACAGAAGAATTTAAAAAAAACTAAAAGAAAGCATTATTTGAAATATTAATACCTTTTTTTTTCAAATTTTAAGATAATGTGTCAATTCGTTATCATTATGGAATAGTGCCTGTCCTTGCTGACATCACATTTTACTGTTCCATTTTGTGATTATTAATCATGTAAGTGAAACCATGTATATTATTTTACTTCTTTCATTAAATCCAGATTCTAAATACATATGTGTCATTTGCATTTCCCTTTATGAGGTTTGCTGCTAAGGTATTTTAATTTTTTTTAATTGTGAATTTCATCATAAATATAAATCAAGTATATTATATATTATAAAGTAAGCATAGCTGTGTGTCATCTTTATTACAAAGGTATTGTCAAATTTTTCTGAGTTTAAAAACAATATATATATGTGTAAATAATTTAGAATATGCTTATGGAGTTGACCAGTGTTAATATTTCTATTGGTGGGAATTTGTGTCCTGAGGTCTGCACAGACGTGTGCATCGGATCTAGAGAGCAATCTACTAGAGACCCCATGTCCTTTCAAGACTTTTGCTGTCTACTTGGTATCAATCAATCATCTATCTGTTTTTTTAAAGAACTTTTGAATGAGAACTGTCTGTCCTCAACAGATGAGACTATACCTTAATTCTTTGGATTATAACAAAATGGAAAGCAGGAGATTCTAGCAAAAAGATTCTTCAATGGGCTCAAGTTCTCAGTAATCCTAAATCCAGAGTTGTGATGCTTCACAGCCCTGATGTAGCTGCTCCCTGGCTGTGGGGTTGGTCTAAGGTCTCCAGAGTGAATGCAAAAGCAATTCTTTGCAGTGGGGCTGATAAACACCAAGCTTTCCTCATAGGGGCATCTAAGCATCTATTTAAACAAAGAAAAAATTTGGCTTTTTCTAGGGTTTTACTCAGGACAATAAATTAAAGGTCTATGGTGCCATCGATTCAACATATATTTTAAACTATGGAACATTAGTGTGAATCATTTCCATGACACTTTATAGAAATGCTTAGAATTTGAAAGAGCCTGAAAGTGTTGATCTTGGTGAGGATATTCTTGAGGGAACATTCAGACAAGTATGATTATTAAGTTTTATAAAGAACCACTAAGATGAGGCAGAATTCCCTATCTTTACTATAAGAGAGAAATGCAATTTCCTAAAAGAGTACACAAATCTTGAGGAGATATTGTCCTTAGTCAGTTTATCCCATCTTTTCCCCAGAAGTTGGAAAAATGTCAAAGTCAGAGTCTTGGGTGTGAGTTAATATACTCTAATTTTAAATAGAAATTAAATAATGCTTTATAATTTTTAAAAGAAGATTATAACTTTATCATATCCTCTTCCCTACCATTATATATTTGACTAGCTCATTTTTAAAGACTGGCATTCAATGTTATAACAAATAATTTTTGAAATGACTTATCTGTGGATTTTTGGGTGTGCTATCTCTCTGTCTTTTGCTATAGTGAATATGGTCACTGATGAGTGCATTTATGGTTAAATCTTTGAGTATCACAACAAATCAGTATTCACAGAATGATTACATCAATAATGTTCCTGTCAAATTATCCTCCAGAAAATATCAATTTCAATTTCTATGTGCAGTATTTTAGAAAAACTTGTTCTTTATATTTTGTCCAAACAAAGCCTTTACATTATCTTTGATGATCATTTTTCCAAATATGATAGATTTTATAAGAGGAGTTTTCTCAAAAAAACACACTAAGATTTGTGTTCAAATTGTTTGCTGGTGTATGAGGACACAGCATAAGTGAGGATTTGAAAATGGAGGTGAAAGGAGAGAAAGAAGTTGAAGTGCAGTGAAATTTTAACAGAAATCTCTAGATCTTTGCGGAGAACTCAAGGGCTGGAATGTTTTTTTCTTAAGTTTCCAGTCTTCAGCCAAGCAAACCCTTGTAACAAACTATTGGCTTCCTGGAAGAAGTGTGACCTTAGTTAAGGAGGTTCTGTTCAGCTGAGGGACTTGGTCATGAGCCACATACTGCAGACAGTGCCAGCAATTGAGGAATGAGTGTGGTTCTTAAGGGAAAAGTTGGGTGGAACTGCCAGAGTCACTGTCGTAGTCCATGGATCGTGACAGTCAGATGTACTTGCTTTATATAATAATTAGTGCAAATAGCTCCTCAAAAATTGGTGTCGTTTCTTTTTCAGGGGAAAAATGCAAGAGAAAGGTTTGTGACATGATCTAGAGTCTGCCACAACATCCAGTCTTAAGGTTGAAACTGAGTCTTTCTTTTTATTACATTTCTAGGTCTCTTTCCCTCTACTTCCATTACCATCTCTCTTAGGTTAGGGTTTCTGGCAAACAGATGCAGAGATGTATATAATGGATATTTATGGAAGACTACTCTTGGGAACAACACACGAGAAGTGAGGATAATTGGGAGGGTAAATAAATAGAATTGAGATGCATTTATAACCAGCTCAATCAATTCTGTAGGAAGATCAGAGTTAGCCTAGCTTTTCAGATTGGCTCTGTCGTTGCACAATGTGGCAGGACTTTTATAACCCTGCATGTGCCAGTCATCAGATGCAGGCTGCCCTGGAGAAGTAGCTGTATGAGCTTGGGCAAGGTGACTGTCTCTACTTAATGTTTCTTTGAGAGAGCTGAAATTGCCAGTTGCCAACACACCCAGAAGCAGAAGGAATGATCATTTCAGTCCCAAGATAAAATCTGGGAAAAATTTTATGGTGTCTGTTATAGTAAATTATAAATGCCTCTGACAATTATTGTATGACTATTATTTGATATGTCCATTAACTTATGCACTGATTCTTTTTGAATTGCCTGCTTATTTCTTTCTTCCATTTTGCTAGATAGATGATATTAGATTATTTTCTTGTCACATCCGTTGCAAATAGTCTTTGTTTTTCAGTTTTGAAAAATAAATCCATGTTTTCCTTTTGCAGATTTTTCCTTCCATTTTAGTTTTAAGGTGATTTTATCCACCTCATATATGTATACAGATAACTTGATCTAATAGTTTCATACTTATACGTTAGCTGTATATGTTTAAATCCATTTGGAGTCTTGGTATATGGTGTGAGGTAAAGACTTATATTTTGTATGTATATGTGTATTTTTGGATAACTTAATTTTCTCACCACTATTTTTGATTTATACTTTTCATTTTCAATAACTTTAAGTTTTCTGTGTGAAGTATTAATTTTATTAAGTTATTTTATATAGCAGATTTTTTCTATACAATATTTTTTAAAAGATTTATTTATTTATGCATACAAGAACTGGGGTACAGGCCAGAGGTGTGGCGGGGGTAGGAGGATTCACCAGAGACAGAGTGACTGAAATACACTGCTGTGGGGAGCAGCGGGTGAGTCAGGAGAGGTCTGCTGTGCCATGTGGGAAGCTCCTTGGGCAGGGATCAAACTCGTGCGACAGTGACTGCGGATAGCTCACAGTGCTGTGCCTATACCCTTGCACCACCAGGAAGGTCCCTATACAATATTCTTTACATCAGTCAATCTATTTATATTTATGTCAAAAACACATTATTATCTATTTTACATTATGACTTGCTACTCAGATGAACTTACACATCAGATTTCACCTGAACTCTGTTATCAGAGAGATCTCTGTATCTTCTGTATCAAAGGGATGACTTGGTGGTGGGAATTTTATGGGGATTACACCTGAGAGGGAAAATCAAACACTACACCTTTATACATCATTATACATTAATGAACAATGATGTAAGATATACATGTAAATAAATATATTTAATTTAAAAAAAAAAAAACCTTGTTTGGGACTTCGGATAACGTGGACCCTATCTGGGGTGAGACATCCAGCCACTTGTAGCCTGAAAAACACTTTCCTTTTCCCAATATCTTGTTTGTTAAATAAACTACAATCTCTTGCTTTTGGACCCTGAGCCTGAATGGGCTTGCAGTTGTGCCTGCATGTGAGCACCCAAGGACAGTGACCTATCTTCTGCCTCGGGCACTGCCTCTGCTTTTGACACTGTTTGAACACTCTTGAGGCCTGAATTTATAGTGTTTCAGTACCACATATTCACCTTCCTTTTTACTTCATCTTTTTCCTTTCTTTCCCTTTGAAAGTAATTTTTGAGTTGTATGTTTCCTTTTAAGTTTCCTATATTGTCTATTTCAGGCCTGAGCACATGATACAACAAAAATAAATGTATCTTGAGTGTTAAGTGATTAAGTTCATCATTTCCTGTCTGTGTCAACGGCTTGGCTCTTGATTGCACTACATTACTACTCATGTATAGAATAATTCACGATGTGATAGAAAATATGAAAGAAATTATATTGAAATATCATATAAATATGTACTTTTCTTTCCTCTTTGTCTACAAAGATGTCATTTATGAGGCTGAATATTTAGATTGGGTTTACTTTCAGAAAAGTTAGAAAGACTAAATTTTAAGACCTCTAAATAGTATTGAAAATTTGAAGCTTACAAAACAAGAAAGTAGCTAGCCACGGCTTTTGTTCATTTCTTTTCATATACTGAGGGAAGGACTGGTAAAATAATTTGTAGAGATAAGTACAAAATGAAGAGGCAAGGTACATTGTTTAAACAATATTACAAATTTTAAGGTGACTATAGCAAAGCATGTAACCAAATGTGAGTTGTGTTTTGTTTTGTTTTTTTGATTTTGTAGATTGAATGCCCAAGTGGTTTACCATGACTGAACACAACCCATACATTTCGCTGAGCAGTGGTGTTTCATCAAGAAAAAACTAACATGGTTACTATCCTGGTGAAATTCACAGACTTAATGTAGATGAAAGCAGAAGAGTGCAAATTTATTTCCTTGAACATTATATTTTCTAATTCAGAAATAGTTTTAGAAACTTGATTAACTACACACTCATTATTGAAAACCCCAATATAGTTTTTCAGCTGTTACCTCCTTGGATAGTCATTTAGCTAAAGTTGTTAAATGTCCCTTTTTGTCTACAAAGATGTCATTTATGAGACTGAATATTTAGATTGGATGTATGCACAGGACATCTTACTGTCAGCGAGGTGAAGAGACAATGAAATGAGAAACTTGACTTAAGCATTGAAAAACTGTTCCCACCAAGCAATATAAAGGTCCTTTATAGAGGATATTTTCATATCTTTAATTGGATGTTTGTTCTATGAATTGTAGCAACCAGAAATTTCCTTCTTATTACTCAAACTCTCTAAGAGGGTATTGTCCTTCAAATATGAGAAGCACTATCCTTAAGGAAGAAATGCATCTTATTAGAATGAGAACGTTGTCGATAATGATTATATTTATGTGATGATTTTCTTTTTTTGAAGGAATGATATCAAAATGTATTAGCTAAGGACCCTCAGGAATGGGTAGGAAATAGACAGTAATAGATTTCCTTTAGCAATTGATTCCTCAGCCTAAATAAGCGCAGGATTTTTTTTTTTTACATCTGTTTTATTTTTATTTTTCTTGCTTCTCCTAGCATTCAAACTGTCAGCTCTTGCCCTATTAACAGTGGGGGCTAAGAGCCAGAGTGTATTCAGATCACTGATGAGCACTACAGACTCTGGTGCTTCCCACACCGCCAGTTGAAATGAGACAACAAACACTGTGAATGGAAGTCACAATGAACACATAGTACCTGCTGGAAGGGAACAATGTGTTGAGAGCAATGAAACATTTCCCAGCACTATGTGCCATTTTGCAAGAAGATGTATTTGAAACAATCACTTCCCTCTACAATCTACATCACACTTGTCTTTCCATAAACAGTTGTTGCCAATTTTTGTCACAGAAGCCATTTGTGATTTTAGGTTCATATTCACATATTTTTATTTATTTATTTTTTTAAGATTTATTTATTTATGCATACAAGAGCTGGGGTAGAGGCCAGAGATGTGAGAGGTGAGAGGATTCATCAGAGACAGAGCGGGGAACAGAACAGGCAGACTGGTGAAATACACTGCTGAGGGGAGCAGTGGGTGAGACAGGAGAGGTCTGCTTCTCCATGTGGGTTGCTCCCTGGCAGGCCGTGGATTGAACTCATGCTGCAGAGGCTGTGGATTGCTTCATAGTGAGGTGTTTAACCCCTTGTGCCACCAGAGATGCTCCCATATTCACACATTTTTAAAGAAGAACAGCCAGCTATAGCAAATATGATTCAAGGTGGTGAGCTGGACAGAATTCAGGAACTTAAACTGATGTTAAGTATCCCATTGAGTATATAAGAAGTCCCAAATAAAGGATTTCGGAAAATTCCTAAATGCACAAACAAAATAGGATGGGTAAGGGCTTTATTTTCCACTTTATATTTTGTTTTTGTAATGATTTGATAGAATCTTTACAAATCAGAGTAGTGTTTTTGATAAAAAGCAATTTTCTCTTTTATAGATTTAATTAAAATTCTCTGAAAAGACTTGGCAAATTAACCTTAGTCCATTGTCATTCGGGACCTCAAGGGGACTCTGCCCTCTTGCCATAATTTTCATCTGACTCCCAACAGAAATGCCCAAGTGATAAGGATCTAATATGGGAAATGCATTTTTCTCAGTCATAAGTAGAATGTAAATAACTATCATTAAAATGATAATGATTGTATTAATCTTTAGCATATAAACTAAATATAAACAGTTTGAAAGTTTCTATGAATATGAACCTCAATAGCAGTCTCTTCTAAGCAGAATGTTTTTTCTAAAGATCCTTCTGTATATAAATCCTGGGACCACCACTACTCATTCCCTGATGGTTTCAACTTTTCCCCCAAAATTACATCTTTTGGATTATTTCTTTTTCTTTTTAAATAACATGTTATTGATTTACCACTGGTTTATAATACTAGGTAAATTCAGGAATATGGCCTCAGACCTCAATATGGGTGTATGATTCACAGCCACCACCACCAGAGTTCTAGTCCCATTTCCATTATCACATCAACCCCTTTTACTCTTTCTTATTCACTCCTTCCCCTTCCCCTCTGGTAACCATTATAACTTTCACAGCATCTAAGAATTATTTGTTTTTAAAGATTTATTTATTTATTTATACAAGCACTGGGTACAGTTAGAAGCGTGGGAGGTCACCAGAGCCAGAGCGGGGAACAGAACAGGCAGACTGACGAAATACACTACTGAGGGGAGCAGCGGGTGAGGCAGGAGCGGTCTGCCATGCCATGTGGGACCCTCGCCGGTAGCCAGGGATCGAACTGGCGCTGCAGAGGCTGCAGGCAGCTTCGCAGCCCAGCGCTCAACTGCTGCACCACCAGGGGAGGCCCTAAGAATAATTTTTGCTGTTTCGTTAGTTTGCTTTTGTTCTTTATATGTCCCATATGACAGAAATCACCCAATAGTTACTTTTCACTTTCTGGCTTATTTTGCTTAGCACTTCAAGTCTTACCCAGGTTGTTGCAAAATACATGATTTCATCATTTTAATAACTGAATAGATTCCATTGAGTATATACACCACAACTGTGAGTTTATATACCATAGCTGTGGTGTATATACTATGGTTACATTGACATACAAAACTATGGTTACTTTGACATACAAACTTGTGTGTGACTCAGAGACAGAATCACACCTCCTCAAAAGTATGTTACCACACCACACCTACCACCAAAGCTCACGTAGTCCTATGCATGGTCCTGCAGGCCCCCTCATCACTGAGGTTTTCCCCTGCTTCCTCTTGTAGCCTTAATCTAAATTAATGTTGTCTTGGTTTATTTGTTTGTTTGTTTTTCATTTCTTAGGTAGGTACCTAGGAGTGAAATTGGCAGATCATATGGTAGATTTATTTTTATTATTTTGAGAAACTTCCATACTTTTTACCATAGAGGCTGAACATGTTTACATTCCCGTCAATACTGTTTGACCTTT
Source organism: Talpa occidentalis (assembly GCF_014898055.3). Lineage (NCBI taxonomy): Eukaryota > Metazoa > Chordata > Mammalia > Eulipotyphla > Talpidae > Talpa > Talpa occidentalis. The sequence continues at coordinate 78,473,431 of NW_023604295.1, read as the reverse complement.
CCTTCTTCTCCACATCCTCATCAATGCTTGTTATTTCAGGTATTTTTGATGTAGGTCTTTTTCATAATTGTGAAATGATATCTCATGATGGTTTATATTTGCATTTCCCTGATGATAGTGATGTTGAACATACTTAGTGAGCCAGTCGGTCATGTACACTTCTTCTTTCTAGAAGTGTCTATTCAGAATCTACCCAGTGCTTTTTATTTGGTTGTATTTTGTGTTGTTGAATTTATGAGTCCTTTATATATTTTGGATATCAGCCCATTGTCAGACATGTGATGTGCAAATATCTTTTTCAAGTCAGGTAATTGCATACAAAAAACTTGTAAGTCTGATATAATTCCATTTATTTATTTTTGTTTTTGTTTCTTTTGAAATTAGAATTGAGTCCCTAAATACATATCAGTTGTCAGACTTTGACTACTGATATCATCTGTGTTTTCTTCTCTGTAATTTTTTTAAAGATTTATTTTATTTATTTATGCATATAGACATTGGAGTCTAGGCCAGAAGTGCAAGGAGTGAAAGGATTCACCAGAGACAGCGTGAGGAACAAAACAGACAGGTCTACTGAAATACACTGCTGAGGGGAGCAGTGGGTGAGATGGAGGAGGTCTGCTGTGTCATGTGCATTAGCTCCCTGGCTGGAGATCAAACTCATGTCACAATGGCTGGCAATAGCTTGATAACACTGAGACTTTAACCCTTGTGCCACCAGGAAGGGCATCTTCTCTGTATTTTTATGACATCTGGACTTAAAGACAAGTCTTTAACCCATTTTGAGTTATTTTTATGTCTTGAATCAAATAATGATCTAGTTTCATATTTATTTATTTATTATTAAAGATTTATTTATTTATTTATTTATTTAGACAATCACTGGGTACAGTCAGAAGCATGGGAGGGTGAAAGAATTCACCAGAGCCAGAGGGTAGAGCAGAGCAGGCAGACTGACGAAGTACACTGCTGAGGGGAGCAGCAGGCGGCAGGAGAGGTCTGCGTGCCATTTGGGACCCTCGCCTGGAGGCCGGGAATCGAACCAGCCCTGCAGAGGCTGCGGGCAACTTTGCAACCCAGCGCTCAACCGCTGTGCCACTGGGGAGGCCCATAGATTCATTTTTAAAAAAATGAAAACAAATTAAAAAAAAAAAACAAAGTTTAAACCTGTGATTGTCCAGCTTTCCCAATACTATTTTATAAAGAAAGTTACCATTCTCTGTTGTATATTCTTAGGTCTTTTGTCATAAATTAGCAGGCCACATATGTGTGATTTTATTTCTGGACGCTCAATTCTATTTTGTTAGTTTGTGTTTCTGTTTTTGCTCACATAGCATACTGTTTTATTATTAATATTTTACAGTATAGCTTGAAGTCATAGCACCTGAGACCACCCGTTAGCTCTTCATTCTTTGGAGTGCATTGAATGCCTGGGCTCTTTTGTGGGTCTACATGTATTTTAGAGTTTTTTTTTTTTTTTCTTGGACAAATTCACTGAGGTTTTGATAAAAATTGTATTGAATGTGCAAATTAATTTAGGTAAAATTGCCATTTTCATAATGCTTATTCTTCTAATTTGAATTTTTCTTCCCTCAAACCCCAATATTTTCTTTCTGTCTAGTTTCTTAGACGTAGTATCTCCAACCTCAGAAGAACGTTCTCTTTACTAACTTCCCTTGTCATCTTAGTATACTTTAAACTGTTCCTCCATCCTTAAGTCTTCTCACTATCAATGACAGGAACTTCCTTTATGTATTCTAGATGTTCCTTAACTATAAAGGTATTTCTGAGATCACAGGAATTGATGCAAAAGAATAATGGCTTTTCATGCATTCTGAATTTACTTTCTTAAGCAAAGGACTAGAGAACAATTTGGATTAAGTTTGACACCACAGACAGTGGGTCAAGGCAATGACACTGGTTATTTTGAGGTGTGGATTATTCTGGAGTCAGATGTACTACTATTGCACCAGGAGGTCCTAGTGTGTGGATTATTCTTCTGCAGTCATTGAGCATAAGCTCTGAAAAATATCCTGAGCACTAACTAAATGTGTCTGAATTTACATTACTGAAGTACATATTTGTGGTTGTATGATGGTTGATGTCCTTTAGCTATGAAGTCTATAAATAAGTAATAATTGGCACTTTTATAAAGAAGTGAAGAAAGAAAATAATTAACATACTGAGTTTTCTTGCTTTTAGAATGATGTGGAAGAACTAAGATAATGTATTATACAATGTAGATAAAATTCTCAAGGTTGTAGTTTTGATACATTTGGGATGAGATAGGGTTAACTTTTATCTGGTATCCTTGTACACCTGGTAAAAAAAATCCAATAGTCCCAAAAGCAAACTGCCTCCAAGCATTTATTGTGATTAGCAATTACTCTGTTTAACTAAATTATGTGTTGACATAACAGATTCTCTGTGTAAAGCCGTCTAATCCTAATTCAACAAAAGATGGGGAAGACTTGTCTTCATTTGTTCAACAAATGAATCACCTCTTTGTTTGGCAGAGGGGAGAACAGTAATTTTTCTTCCCTTAGGAATCTATCATTATAAATATCTTTTAAAGACGGGTTTAGCTACATACTGAAGTTTGGTAGCAGCACCTCTATTCTTAGAAGTATAGAGTGAGTGGTGAATAAAACTGGACATGGAATTAGGGCCATTTTCCACTATATGCTTTATGTTATCTCACCATATTTTACTTAATTTCAGATAAATGTTTGCAATTTTCCTATATTTACTTTCTTTTTTTTCCTTTTATATATTTTACATCATTTTTCATTTTTGCACAATGTATGCATTTTAATTTTGGTAATTGGAATTATTTAGATCCTATTCACTTCTGTTTCTAGTTTGAAGTCAAAGGTTTAAGCTTTCATTGATTTTTATCATATTGATTTTCCTATTCGTTTTTCATTTTTACATATATTTTACTATTAATGTTTTCTGATTGAGGTAATATTGATTGCATTGTATTTTATTCTGATATATAAGATTACAACTCTTAAGATGTATGCTGTCACACCACACACACCAACAAGGCACCCTTAGTTTTCTACCATAGCACATTGTGCACCCTCCTCACAGAAGTGTAAAATCATGGAATTGTGCCAAAAGAGTTGACCTTTGGAAGCATTCACCCTTATGGAATGATCCATGTTTCACCTTAATTTTATCCAAACCCACCCGCAAAAAATCACATGTCTATTAGAAAGAATTTTTCAACACTCATAAACACAGGGCCATGATTTAGCTTATAATGTGTTACTCTCCAATGCAGTAGAGAAAACACAACAATGATCAAAGGTATGACACATATTCATGTGTCTTAGACTTAGAGACCAGCAGTGATTTTTATCAAACATTTGTCATCATTAAGGAGTTACAGAAGTTAAAATCAAGGTTAATTTTACAGAGAGGAGTCAACACTAAGAGTGTTGAGCCATTGCTTAGTAATAAAGACTGGAGATTAAAGAAGCCACTAATCATCTCCAACCCATACATGGAAACACTGACTTTAAAAGGATTTGTGGAGACTTGACTGTTTCACTAGCAAAGCAGTTCCAGCTTGTTATGAAATGGAAGATTTACAATCAGGCATAAGAAGAAAAGCAATAAGCATGCATCTCTTCTTTGTAGATGTCAAATGCTTTCTGTGCTATTGTGAATTTGAATCTTTGTAACGCCTCAATTTATCCTTATCAATATATCCTAAAAAATATCTTATTAATTACAATCAAGAAATTGCAGAGATGTAGTGAAAAGGAAGATTGGCAGATGAAACAAGGATGCTGGCCAGAAGAATAAAACAAGAAAAGAACAAGATTGTCATCATTGGCTCGTATTCCCCTGATACTGACACAAGATAACTAGAACACAAAGGAAATAACAATCACTAGTGTCCATCACCTGACCCTTCAGGACCCAACTTATACTTTTCCTTACCCCCCAGACACAAACATACATACATACAAACCTATCCCATAAACACTCAATCAATTCTAGGATCATACTGCTTGAATGGTTTTACAAACCATCCTGTTACTTTTTCTTACTTAATGACTTATGAACATATTTGTGTGCCACTTAATAAAATTCTCCTTCATAATTTTCAATAGCTATATAATTTTCTATTGTGTGAATATAGCAAAATGTCTTTTTTTTTTAAAGATTTATTCATTTATGCACACAAGAGCTGGGGCGCAGGTCAGGGATGTTGGGGGGGGCTGTGAGAGGATTCACCAGAGACAGAGCAGGGAACAGAACAGGCAGACTGAGCGAAGTACACTGCTGAGGAGAGCAGCGGGCGAGTTTAGGAGAGGTCTGCTGTGCCATGTGGATTGCTTCCTAGCCAGCTGGGGATCAAACTCGTCCTACAGAGATTGTAGACAGCTTCATGGGTTGCATTTTAACCCCTTGCATCACCAGGGAGGCCCAGCAAAATGTCTTTAATCATCTTCTACTTATCAAATAACAAGAATTTCTGCTCTTATTTTTCAAAAAAATGCTGCAATGAACACTTCTACTTTTTTTAAAGATTTATTTATTCATGCATACAAGAACTGAGGTACAGACCAGATGTGCGGGAGGGTAAGAGGATTCACCAGAGACAGAGTGGAGCACAGAAAAGGCAGATGTACTGAAATATACTGCTGAGGGGAGCAGTGGGAGAATCAGGAGAGGTCTACTGTGCCCTGTGTGTTGCTCCCTGGCCAGGCATCAAACTCATGCTGCAGTGGCTGCAGATAGCTTCATTGGTTGTCTCTTAACCACTTGCGCCACCAGGGAGGCCCAACTTCTCATTATTTCAAAACACTTTATTTGTGTAACATTTTATGTCATGTTTTCTCCCAAATTGAAAAATTTTTGTAATATTTCATATTCACAAAAATGTGAATTTTAAAATGTTAAGTCTTAATCATAAAGTATATGAAACTTCCATTACTATAAGATAGGAATATAGTTTGTTTTGTGCTAATTGCATGGATTTTTATGATTTATTTTTACTCCACATTTCTGACATCAAACATGTGGGTTCTCATCATCAATCAATACCGTAATTCTCCTTAGACTGGGCTTCCTACAAGTCAATTCAGTTCTAATACTAACTACCTGCATTTAGCATTAACCCCACAGATTTAGTACTTCTCTCATTTCAGATGTCAAATGCAACTCCCAGGTCTCCATACATCTAACCAACTGTTTATAAATTGAAAGTTTCTATGTCCCCTTCCTTAGGTTCAATAATTTGCTAGACTGGGTCAAGGAACTGAGGAAGGAACTTATTTACTACCATCAGTCTTATTACAGAGGATAGAATTGAGGAACAAACTAAGGAAAGACATGCCTAAGATAAACTACTGCGCTAAGGATTCCAGAGTTTTCATGTCCTTTCTGGACATATTAGCCTACTAATACCTCAATATATTCACCAACCAAGTCTCTCCATATCCCATCATTTGGGGGAATTTTGGAGGTTCCATTATGTAGACATGATTGGTTAAGTCCTAGCCATTGGTGATAAACTCAATGTATTATCTTTTCCTCTCTTCCTTCCCTGAATAGAGCAGGGGTAAGAGTTATGAAAGTTCCAACCTTTAATCTTGTTTTTAGTTCCTCTAGCAACCAGCTCTAATCCTGAGGGACACACTAACAATCAACTGGCTAGAGTAAATTTTGGTATGATTGAAAGGGGCATAGTGTAAATAACAAAAGTTGCTCTTTTCATCCTTATCATTCAGAACTTCTAAGGATTTTAGAAGTACTTGTGGCAGGAACCAAAAGATGAAGACCAAATGTATCTTTCTTATATTACGATTGCCATAGTTTATACAACTGTTTCTGAATAAATGGATTTCAATTAATGCCCTCGTGCGCAATCTTTTGACATTTTTCATATTACATCCCTGGTATAAAATTCCAAACATGGAATTTTTGATTGTAAAATATGTACAGATTTTTAGAATTTTGATACAATTTTTTAACATTTCTTCAAGAAAAGGAAGGACCCTCTCTGGTGGTGCAAGAGTTTAAGTTTCAGCACTATGGAGCGATCTGCAGTCACTGCAGCATGAGTGCAATCCCTGCACCAGGAGCTAACCACATGGTGCAGCAGACTTATCCAGTCTCGTCTGTTGCTCCCCTCAGCAGTATATTTCAGTCAATCTGCGTGTTCTGCTCCTAACTGACCCTGGTGAACCGTCTCAGCCCTTGCACCTTTGGTCTGCACCCCAGTTCTTGTATGCATAAATAAATAAATCTTTAAAAAAATAAAAAAGGAAAATTATTTGTATCTTCAGTAATGTTTGATATCTCATTCTTTCATATCTCCCAACCAAAAGATTCTCATTCTTATTTATCTTGCATGTGGACAGACAGAAATATTTTTATCAAATTGTATTTGTAAATGTAAAGGGAGGATGAAGGAACCAAATTTTAGGAAACCTTGGATAGCAGGTTGAATTTATATTAGAAAAATAAGTAGGAAAACCTCTATCTCTTGTCAGCCTGGAAATTATCTAATAAAGTTGTGAGTTTAGGAAAGTCACTTTGCTTCCTTTTTTTAAAGATTTATTATTTATTTATTTATTTATGCATACAAGAACTGGAGTACAGGCCAGAGGTGCGAGGGGTGAGAGGATTCACCAGAAACAGAATGGGGAGCAGAACAGGCAGATCTACTGAAATACACTGCTGAGGGGAGCAATGGGCAAGGCAGGAAAGGTCTGCTGCGCCAAAGATGTAGCTCTCTGCCCGGCCAGGGATTGAACTCATGCTCTAGAGGCTGAGAATAGCTTCACAGTGCTGTGCTTAACCCCCTCCACCACCAGGGAGGCCCTAGGAAAGTCACTTTGATTAATGATTAGGAAATCTGTTTCAATCATTCCAGTATGATTAAATAAGTTTAGATAAAGACATACAGGAAGAGTTATAAATAAGTTGAGGACAACTAAGAGTGCAGAGAGATTAAAGACAAAGACAAAAACATTTCAGTGTTTCCTATTTAGAAGTAAAGAATGATCATAATATAATTATGATGACAGAGAAGTTGTAAGAAGAATATTAACTACCAGGTCTAAGATGATAAGTTATGAGGGAGATAGATATAAGGACTATCCACTTGGAGGGCTTTTGCAAGTTTTTTGGGAAGAAGAATTCAAGGCAGATAAGAGACCTCAGGAATAGTTCTATGATGTACTTGAAACATCATCAATAGGTAGCATGCTTGAACTTCAGATATTACAAACCAAGTTGTAAGGGAGCTAGGTTAATGGGCTGAATTTTCCAAAATTCAGAATATAAGATCTTGTTATTTGGTTGAGAGATTAGAGAGTAAAATAAAGAGCTGAACAGTCTTTGTTGAAAGATTTAGAATCATAGAATCTCATAGCTTATCTAATTAAGTGTTTCGCAAGTGAAATTCTACTAGTAAAAAACTTGAACTTGAGGTCAAAGAGTTTGAATAAATTAATGTGTGTGTGTGTGTGTGTGTGTGTGTGTGTGTGTTTGAAGGACAGGATGTGGGTGTAGAGCTGTTCCAGATTTTTCAGCCACTATTTGATAAGTAAAATCCTACTTTCAACCATTTACTATATCAGTTTTTTTATGTAAGATTTCATTTTTAAAAAGTTAGAGTAGTTATTAATGATTTGAAACACAGTAATCATAAATGTACAAGTGGGAAAAAACAATCTCAAGGAGACTAAATAATATTCAATGAATATTTAGTAGGTGCCTGTTTTGGGACAGCGACTAACATAGGCACCAGAAATATAAACCAAACAATAATAATACCAATCAAATGGGACAACCGGAAATTGATGATAACCACGGCATAAATTGGTGTATAAGCTAATGTGTCATGGGTGACAGCATCTTATGGAAGCACCTTAACTCGGACACCCTTCCTCTATCATGTCCCACTGCCTTTCATTGTGGAAATGGACCTGGAAAGATTCTGAAATGGCATATAAAGCTGACTGGAAAATAAAAAATAACTCCAAAGAAAACATAAAGAAGTTAATGAATTTATTCAAGGCCTTACATATAAAGTCAATGTAATGTCACTGTATTCCCTGATCATTAGAAACAATTATTCCCTACTTCCGTGGCCATGATCTTAATGTTGAAATTGCAGCTTTTGTGTTTTCAGCAGACATTGACTTTTTGGCTCCACTGTCATCAACCACAAATTCTATTACTTTATATTGAATATACTGAGTTCCCCTCCACATCTCTCCCTCTCCCTGGGGTCTTTTTAGTGTCATTATCATCTCTTGCCTCAGGAACAATTGACATACTGATAGAAACAACAAATTCTGAGCTCCTTTTAACTCTGTCACGGATCAATATTTGCCATGCGATTAATTTTATTTTTATGACTTTACATTTTCTATTATAAAAGCAATATACATCTACTGAAGGATATTTGTGGGAAAATGAATTCTAAAGTAAATAAAAGAAAAATGACAGAAACCACCCAAACACAAAAAAGTAAAATATTTTAACATATTGTATATAACTTTTAAATATTTGTTCTTGCATAGATGATACTCTTATGAAATAGATATACATTGATTTTATTAAACTCCTTTAAAATATTATTTAATGTCATCATATAGCTTTCTACTATATGATATTTTAATGAGTACACAATAATAGCACCTTTTTTTTTATAGAATTACCAGGTCACCACTGGAAAGTAAATGCATATGCATTGTTCCAATTAAATTCACAACAGCTATATAAACTACACACTGTTAGCAACCACACATTATGAGAGAGGAAATGTAGAATAGTAGAATAGTAGAGGATGAGTAATTGATCAGAGATTTTGTAGTATGGAAATGGCAGAACTAAGATTGGAACCGAGGAAGTAGACCTTGGAACCCAATAGTTTTCAAGTTGATTGTCCAACACTATTGTTTTTATAATTTACTATTCTAATTTTCCTGACATTGTATACTTAGATTGTACTTTTTAATAATTTTAAAGAAAATTATAACAAATATTCTTGTGGATTATTTTTTGTTCCTATACATGATAATATCCTTATGATAAAATCTAGTGATTAAATTTATTAGGATCCAAAGTTCATTTGCAAAATTTCTGATATCAGATTTTTATGTGAACTTAAATCTTATAATAATCTTGAAAGTTGGGCCTCCCAACTTTGGTGGGAGCGGTGGAGCAGTGGTTGAGCGCTGGGTTGCAAAGCTGCCCACACTCTCTAGAGCGCTGGTTCGATCCCCGGCCACCACCGAGTGTCCCACATGGCGCGACAGACCTCTCCTGCTGTGCCCACTGCTCCCCTCAGCAGTGTATTTCGTCAGTCTGCCTGTTCTGTTCCTGGCTCTGGCTCTGGTGAATTCTCTGACCCTCCCGTGCTTCTGACTGTACCCAGTGATTGTAAAAATAAATAAATAAATCTTTTAAAAAAATCTTGAAAGTTTAAAATATGATTTATATGAATTAAAATTTGAAAAAATCTTTTAGATGCATGTGCCTTGCACATATAATGGGCTCTCAGTGAGGACTTCATGACTCATCAGTCCAGATCTGGAAAGCATCCTGTTTCCTATTTTTTTGATATTTGACTTAAGAAAATGTTCATCTGAATCATTTGATAATTACTGAGATCATCTAAAATCTGATTAAGGGAAATATTGGAGCATAATACCTAGTGGTCTTTCTTGGCCTATTACTTGTTCACAATTACATCATGATATTGTATCTACCATTGCTTTAGTAGAATTTCTAAGTGCCTATTAGTAATATGGATATGTCTGGAAATGACTTTATACAGATAAATTATGGATAACAGATACTAAGATACGGTAGCACTTTGTAATCTATTTGAGCATTTTCCATTTTAACTTTTCCCAAACCAAAATTTAAAATAAAGTCTGGCATCTATATATAGGCCAGAAAAGTTTACTTCCCTTGAAAATTTGAGCATCCCAATTTGTGAAATATTCCAACATCCCTCCTGAATTAGTAAAAGAAAATCTCTTGTGAAATGATTTTACTTATCTAGGATGGACTAATCAATGAAGATTCACTTTCATTGTTTTTCTCAATTTTAAAATAATCCAATTGGGCCTCCCCGGTGGCGCAGCGGTTGAGCACTGGGTTGCGAACCTGCCCGCAGCCTCTGCAGCGCCGGTTCGATCCCCTGCTGCTCCCCGGCCACCCAAGGAGGGTCCCACATGGCGCACAGACCTCTCCTGCCGCCCGCTGCTCCCCTCAGCAGTGTACTTCGGTCCTTCTGCCTGCTCTGCTCCCCGCTCTGGCTCTGGTGAATTCTCTCACCCTCCCGCGCTTCTGACTGTACCCAGTGCTTGTATAAATAAATAAATAAAAATAAATCTTAAAAAAAAAAATTGTCCCATCTTCCATTCCTCCTTTAGTTTTTCTCTTTATTCACCATTTTCATCTGACTTTAATTCTGTCTTTCCATCAGCTATTTTCTGAAACCGCCATCAGTTCAATATGGCACATTTTATCATCTCTCTTTATAAGCATCCCATCTCTGCAGGGACAATGCAGGGACGGGGAGGGTCTCTCCTTCTCTGATGCAGGGTGGGAGTTCAGAAACAGACTGAATACAGCCTACCTGAGTTGGAAGACCTCTTTTCCACAAATCTTAGATCTATCAATTTTTAGCTTTGGGATTTTATATGCCTTTTTCTGCCTCCGTTTCATTATCTATAAGATGGAGATCAAAACTATACTTACCTCATTGAGTTGTTTATTAAATGACTGATGTTGAAACACTTTCAACAATGCCTGGAGCATTGTTATTGATAATTTTAATATTGATTTATTTATAATGATAAAGATTATTACTTGTCAAAGATTTCCAGATATAGCTCAAAGTTTTTATCTTTCATAATTATCTCCTTATATCCTGCTAATATTCAATAAATATTTTCCTTTGTCTTACTTGATTGATGTATTGAATAAATATGTGAGTACTACCTGCAACTACCTTTAGCACAGGTAAAGCATTCATAAATTGCTAACTCTTTTCATTGACTCTCAACTTCTCAATGATTGAACTCTTTGATTTTTACTTCCATCTCGAAAGACTCTTCCTTCATATTTTATGAACTTATTCTTTCCTGGCCTGCTTTTTTTTTTTTTTTACTAATGCTCGATCCCCTCCTACATCTTTTCCCATATGTCCATACTTGTCATCTGCCTACCTAGTGACAGCTCCCTGAGGGCAGTGAGTGTGTCTCGTTTTACTTTCTCTCCCATTCTCTTGCAGCACTGAATTTGGGAAATGTTTGCTGACTTTAGTATTTGTCTTGATTCCTTTATCTCCTACATAAGGATATTTTTAATTTCCTCAACTTGAGTCAGATTTACCTATGCACAAACCTTGAATATACTCTGGGTTATCATATCACTCATCTTTTTCTCACTTCAAATATCTTAAATCTAAAATCTCCCTTTCTGATGCTTGCCTTACTCTTTTCTCCATTTCAATTTCTCTCTTTACTTACACTCATAATGCCTAACATTTATTGAATGCTTACAACATTCTAAATCCTGTATTAGTTGCTTTCTATACATAATTTCACATACTGTTCACAACAACCCCATGAAATGGCTGCCATTATGCTTGTTTTGCAGATAAGGAACTTAAGGTTCCAAAAGTCAACTGAATGTGTCAAGGTCACTGTGGCCTTGGCAGTTAGGTCACAAATTCATGGCTCTTTGGTCTTTTTTCTAAGTTACTTTGAGAGTTCAGCATATTAAATGTCAACATGAATATTCTAGTCATTACATCAATTCTGAAGAATAATGTTGTAATAATATACTTAACTTTAAAAATATTTAATTTTTGTCCTTTGGTTTTCATATTACATCTGTTGATGCTTTACAAAGCAGATAGTCTGCAAGTGCCTCAGAGAATGTAGCATTTGATGACCAGACCTCTTGTCAGAACTGGCTGCAATTGTGTTGGAAATTGGTGCTCCAGCTGGGCTGGACTGCAGTTAGGAAACATGATTGTAGATGGTGAACTGCCACTGCTGGGATGTGAACCAGACATGAATGCTAAGCTATAGTGCCCACAATTTGCAACCCAGGAACTGTCAAATTGACAGCCAGACTAAACTATAGCAGCATAGGAAGATGTGGCTAGATTCTGCATTCAGCCAATACGAAGTCTTATATTGTGCTTTAATGAATACAATCTTACTGTCCCATAAACTGAGATGCTGTCAGTTATGAATCTCAGTTAGACTTCTAGTATTTCATGTCTGAGAACTCTTGTAAGCCTCATAATGGCCCTAACTCTAGTTGGTTTGGATTAGCCTTTAAAGTGATCATGCAGTTCATTAAGCATGTAGACTTCAATGGCAGCCGCACTTCTCTCCATGAACTAAATAGATTTCTTGCATTTTATCTAGGACTAGATAAAAGGGATCCATAATGCTGTGCTAGAAATAAGTCTTGACTCTCTGAGGGACTTGAATAGATATAGTGAGTGCATAAAATGAATAATGTCAATAATGAGCAAAACTTGAAAGGAAACTCTAAAGGTTTGGGGGGTTTTCTCTCTTTTTAAAGAGCATGCACCAAGTGATTGTTTTATCTCATTTTTGCTTTGAGGATTTATTTCTTTCAAATTTGAGGTAATCATCTGGTATTTCACCAGATAGCAAATCTACTTACCCTCCCGACCATCCTCTCACATGTTGCTTTGTCACTTACTTCCTTCATACAAGGGACATTTTCAAGTTCCTATTATATGTCAGGTACTGGGATTGGAAGTGAAGAGTTCTTTGATTCAAAAATCAAAGGTCCCTGCTTTCAAGAAACTCATAGTATATTGAGGGAGTCTCATTCATAAATAAAGAACATAGAGCATGACAATAAAGATGTGCGTTGTGTATTATGGGAACCCAATAATAGAACTTAAGTCAGCCTGAAGGGGTTCATAGGAGTCTTTTAAGGGGAGATGATCTCTAAATTAAAATTCGAAAGAGAAGTAGGAATTGAGAGATAAAAGTCCAATAATTGGGAGGGGCAGAGCAACATGGTGGCGAGGAGACGCTGCGAGTAAGATCTCCCATTAAAAAAAAGTTAATAGGGAGGAAAAGCAGCAGGTCCCGGTGAGAACTGGGACACGGAAGATAAACGGACAACTCCAGCAAACTGCCGGAAGAAGAAAGTTGCCATAAAAGAGGACCAGAAGGGAGGGAAGCGCAGAACCCTGCTCCCCTCCCCCGCCCACAGTTGGCACTCTCCGACCGGCAGAGAGGAGGAAACAACAAACCAAAACGGCCCACAAGAACAAACAACGCAGCAAGCGGGACTGTGAGTGGAAAGGAACTATTTCGGCCACCACACCCCGTGAATGGGAGCTGTGGAGAACCCTGCAGGATCCGCCGCGGTGGTGAGCTCCGGGCGCCATTAAAGAGAGCCCCGCCCCCCAGGAGGAGACCAGCACCAGCACACAGCCCCGGCTGCCCAGTAAGCTTGCACGGAAAAGCGGCGCGCTGGAAAAGCAGACACGGATCAGGACCTGTATTGCGCGGAAAAGCGGCGCCCTGGAAAACCAAGTGCGAATCGGAATCGGGATCGCGAGGAAAAGTAGTGCGGTTGAAAAGCAAACGCAGATCCGGATCGTAGCTGCCCAGGTCCCCGCGCCTGCGACCTAGGCTTGCGGGGAGACGCGCGGAGGCCCTCACTGAGTGAGCAGGAACCAGGCGCCCAGGCACTGGAGCGGGATTCAAAAGGCGCCATTCCCGCGCCACTGAACTGGGCTACAGCCCGCGTCCTGGAACTGAGGGCTTTGGAACTGAGACCCGGGGCACAAAATTAGGGGCGTGGGTTCCCCACGATGGTGGGGCAGAAGGCAGACACAGCACCCCAAAGCCGTTGAGGTTTACCCTACCATTCCCGCTCTGCTCCCTGTCCCACTGGGTGGAAAATCAGCTCCCCAAGGGCTCTAGGAGAGATCTCTGGCGCCACCTAGCGACTTGAACCAGCAGAGGCTCCTGGAGGAGCCAGTGGCAAGCTGGGGAGTTAGCCCACGCCGGGCCCCTTCCTACCAGTAGTCTGAGCCCACAGGGGGAGCGAGCACCCACAGCCGGGGCAGACCAGGCGCGCAAAAGAGTGTGCCTGAGACCTGACACGCAGGGAGTGTGTCCCACATCACCATTTTAGAACAGGGACATTACTTCAGTAAAGACTACCTGCAGAAGGCTTCCTCAGGAGCCAGAGGTGAGCGGGGGAAGTTCACCCACGCCAGACCCCCTCTGGCCTGCAGTCCAAGCCCAGAGAGGGAGCAGGAACCCACCGCCGGGGAAGACCAGGCGCACAGGGGAGTGTGTCCCCACATCGGCATTTTACAACAGGGACCTTTCTCCAGTAAAGACTGCTTGAAACTGACATATGGCTCCTGGAGGAACCAGAGGGGAGCAGAGAAGCTCACCCATGATGCCGGCCAGTCCCAACAACACAGTGTCCCAACGCATACGGCAAATTAGAAAACAGACAGTAGGGAGAAGAAGAACCACACACAACCTAGCAACTCCCCAGGGAAAAAGCACACCACAAAAAGAAAACCAGCCCCCAGATTGCAACGACAGTAACTTGGAAGAACTTCTGAGCCTTCCAGAAAGAGAATTTAAAATTGCCGTGATTAAAAAACTGACAGAAGTCATAAAGGAAAACAATGATAAGGGAAAAATAATCAACGATCAGAAGAATGAAATGGAGTCCCTAAAGAGGGAAAACAATGGTCAGAAGAATGAAATTGAGTCCCTAAAGAGGGAAGTAAAAGAAATGCAGGAGATCAAAGAATTAATAGAAGAACTAAAGAATTCTGGGAAAAGCAATGAAAGCAGAATAGATGAAATGGAAGAACGAATAAGTACTCTTGAAGACACAGAAATAAAAAGAACCAAAACAGAAAAGGAAAGAGAAGTACGAAGGAAAAAGAACGAAGAAAGACTTCGGGAACTATCTGACTCCATGAGGAAAGGAAATATAAGAGTTATAGGAATACCAGAAGGAGAGGAGAGAGATGTAGGAACAGAGAAAATATTCAAAGAGATAATTGAAGAGAACTTCCCAAATGTGAAGAAGGAGCTGAAAATTGATATACAAGAAGCAAGAAGAACACCAAACTTCCACGACGAAAGGAAAAGTACAGCAAGACAAATAATAGTAAAGCTCCCAAGAATCCAGGACAAGGAAAAAATAATGAAGCTGGCAAGAGGGAAGAAACAGATAACATTCAAAGGAAAGCCAATCAGGCTGACATCAGACTTCTCCGAAGAAACACTACGGGCAAGGAGAGAGTGGAGGGACATAGTCAACAGACTCCAAGAAAACAGATGCCAACCAAGAATACTCTATCCCGCAAAGCTCTCCTTCCTCTTTGAAGAAAGAATATGGACCTTCCCAGACAAACAGAAACTCCGGAATTTCATTGCAACTAAACCCCCACTCCAAAAAATACTACAAGGAGTCCTAAAGCCAGAACCTCAGAGGGATGAATAACAATGAAAGAAGGCCAAAAAAAAAGTTATTAAAAGAATAAATAAATAAAATCAAAGGAAAGACAAACACAATGGCAAATACAGATGCTAACATATCAATATTAACTCTAAATGTAAATGGACTAAACTCTTCAATAAAAAGACACAGAGTTGCAGCATGGATAAAGAAACAAAACCCAGGGCCTCCCCGGTGGCGCAGCGGTTGAGCGCTGGGTTGCGAAGCTGCCCGCGGCCTCTGCAGCGCCGGTTCGATCCCCGGCTGCTCCCCGGCCACCGGAGGAGGGTCCCACATGGCACGCAGACCTCTCCTGCCGCCCGCTGCTCTCCTCAGCAGTGTACTTCGGTCCTTCTGCCTATTCTACTCCCCGCTCTGGCTCTGGTGAATTCTCTCACCCTCCCGCACTTCTGACTGTACCCAGTGCTTGCATAAATAAATAAATAAATAAATAAATAAATAAATAAATAAATAAACAAACCAACCAACCTTAAAAAAAAAAAAAATTAAAGAAACAAAACCCAACCTTTTGCTGTCTCCAGGAAACACATTTAGCTACAAAAGATAAAAATAGGCTCGAAGTTAAAGGATGGAAAACAATCCTACAAGCAAATGGACCAAAAAAGAAAGCAGGAACAGCTATACTTATATCAGATAAAACAGATTTCAAACTCAAAAAGATAAAAAGAGACCCCAATGGTCACTACATTATGATCAAAGGGACAATACTTCAAGAAGAAATAACACTCATTAACATATACTCACCAAACGAAGGAGCACCAAAATATATCAGACAACTGTTGTCCTCTCTGAAAACAGACATCAGAGAAAACACATATGTAGTGGGAGACTTCAACACACCACTATCAACAATGGATAGATCAACAAGACAAAAAATAAGTAAAGAAACTAAAGCTCTAAATAAGGACCTAGAGCAATTGGGCTTAACAGACATCTATAGAACACTAAACCCCAAAAAAACAGAGTACACATTTTTCTCAAGCGCACACGGATCATTCTCCAGGATCGATCACATACTGGGGCACAAGACAAACATCAACAGATACACCAAGATTGAAATCATATCAACCATCTTTTCTGACCATGAAGGCGTCAAACTAGAAATAAACCATAAAAAGAAGGCAAGGAACTTTCCTACCTCATGGAGATTAAAAACCACACTACTGGAAGACCACTGGACTAATGAGGACATCAAAGAAGAAATTAAAAAATTTTTTGAATTGAACGACAAGGAGGATACTAATATCCTAAATGTATGGGATGCAGCAAAAGCAGTAATAAGAGGAAAATATATAGCAATAGAAGCTCACATCAAGAAACAAGAAAGAACTCAAAGAAACAACCTAATCTCGAAGCTCAAAGATCTAGAAAAAGAACAACAAAAAAACCCCAGAACCAGTAGAAGAAAAGAAATAATAAAAACCAAAGCAGAAATAAATGAAATTGAAACTAAAAAAACAATCCAAAAGATCAATGAAACCAAGAGCTGGTTCTTTGAAAAAATCAATAAAATAGACAAACCCCTAGCCAGGTTCACAAAGGTAAAAAGGGAGAAAGCACAAATAAACAGGATCATCAATGAAAGAGGAGAAATCACAACGGACACAGCAGAAATCAAAAGAATAATCAGTAACTACTATGAACAGTTATATGGAAACAAGTTCAACAATCTAGAGGAGATGGACAAATTCCTACAACTCTACAATCACCCAAAGCTAGATAAAGAAGAAATAGAACACCTAAACAGACTAATTACAAGCAGCGACATTGAAATGGTAATCAAAAACCTCCCCAAAAACAAAAGCCCAGGACCTGATGGATTTACAAATGAATTCTACCAAACATTCAGAGACGAATTAGTGCCTATCCTTCACAAACTCTTCCAAAAAATTGAGAAGGAAGGGACAATACCAAACACGTTCTATGAAGCCAACATTACACTAATACCAAAACCGAACAAGGACAACACAAAAAAGGAAAACTACAGGCCAATCTCCCTAATGAACACTGATGCAAAAATCCTCAATAAAATTTTAGCTATCAGAATCCAACAATGTATCCATAAGATAATTCACCACGACCAAGTAGGATTCATTCCAGGGACACAAGGATGGTTTAACATCCGAAAATCAATCAACGTTATCCAACACATCAACAAAAGAAATATAAAAACCATATGATAATATCAATAGATGCTGAGAAAGCTTTCGACAAAGTGCAACACCCATTCATGATAAAAGCCCTTGAAATTCTTGGGATACAAGGAACATACCTCAACATCATGAAGGCCATCTATGACAAGCCAACAGCCAGTATCATTCTCAATGGTGAAAAGCTGAAAGCAATTCCATTAAGATCTGGAACAAGACAAGGATGTCCACTCTCACCACTGCTTTTCAATATAATACTGGAAGTCCTAGCCAGAGCAATAAGACAAGAGAAAGACCTACAAGGAATCCAAATAGGAAAAGAAGAAGTCAAACTATCACTATTTGCAGATGATATGATAATATACATAGAGAACCCCAAAAACTCCACAGAAAAACTAATTCAACTCATCAATCAGTTCAGTAAAGTGGCAGGATACAAAATCAACACGCAAAAGTCAGTAGCCTTCCTATACACAAACAATAAATCTGAAGAAAAAGAAATCAAAAAAACCATCCCTTTTTTATTGAACCAAAAAAAATCAAATATTTGGGAATAAATCTAACAAAAGAGGTAAAGGACCTATACAAAGAAAATTATAAAACACTGTTAAAAGAAACAGAAGAAGACACAAAGAAATGGAAAGACATCCCCTGCTCATGGATTGGAAGAATAAACATTATTAAAATGGCCATCCTTCCAAAAGCAATATACAGATTCAATGCTATTCCAATCAAAATTTCAATGTCATTCTTCAAAGAAATAGAACAATTATTGATGAAATTCATATGGAATCACAAAAAACCCCGAATAGCCAAAGCTCTCCTGAAAAAAAAAGAAGGGAATGGAGGCATCACACTCCCAGACTTCAAACTATACTACAAAGCCATAATCAGCAAAACTGCATGGTATTGGAACAAGAACAGACATACAGACCAATGGAATCGAATAGAAAATCCAGAAATAAACCCACAGATTTATGGTCAACTAATCTTTGACAAAGGAGCAAAGAATATGCATTGGAGCAAAGAAAGTTTGTTCAATAAATGGTGCTGGGAAAACTGGGTTGCTACATGCAAAAGAATGAAGCTTGACCACTACCTCACACCATACACAAAAATCAACTCAAAATGGATTAAAGAACTAGACATAAGACCTGAAACCATAAAATATATAGAAGGAAATATAGGCGAAACACTACGTGATTTGCACATCAAAGACATCTTTACAGACACATCACCCAAAGCAGTGATAGTGAAGGCGAAGATAAACAGCTGGGACTACATCAAATTAAAGAGCTTCTGCACAGCAAAAGAGACAATAACAAAAACAAAGAGAAACCCCACCAACTGGGAGAACATTTTTGCACCCAACACTAATGATAAAGGACTGATCACAAAAATCTGCAAAGAGCTGATGAGACTCAACAACAACAAAGAAAATAATCCAGTCAAAAAATGGGCAGAAGAGCTAAAAAGAAACTTCTCTGAAGAGGAAATGCAAATGGCCAACAGGCATATGAAAAAATGTTCAACATCACTTGTCATCAGGGAAATGCAAATCAAAACTACCATGAGATTCCATCTTACACCAGTGAGAATGGCACATATTAAAAAAACTAGCAACAACAAATGTTGGCGAGGGTGTGGAGAAAAAGGAACTCTTCTGCACTTTTGGTGGGAGTGCAAACTGGTCCAACCACTATGGAGAGCTGTGTGGAGATTTCTGGACCTACTAAACGTAGAGCTTCCATATGATCCAGCAATTCCACTCCTAGGTATTTACCCAAAGGACACAGAAACATCAATTCCAAAGAATACCTGCACCCCTATGTTTATAGCAGCACTGTTTACAATAGCTAAGCTTTGGAAACAACCCAAATGCCCAAAAATAGATGACTGGATCAAGAAGATGTGGTACATATATACCATGGAATATTACTCAGCATTCAAAAAAGATAAACACATGCAATTTGCAGCAACATGGATGGCGCTGGAAGGGATCATGCTCAGCGAAATAAGCCAAAAAGAAAAAGAAAAGTACCGGATGGCCTCACTCATAGCAGGAATCTAGAAAACTTAAATAAGGGACCAGGAAAATGAATAACTATAAGAAAGTGAAAATGAAAATCAACAAACAACTATGAACCAGAGACACTTTTGGGGGGGCGGGGGCGGGAGGGGAGGGATTGGGGTCAGAATGGGGGGGCTGCAATTGTATGGGGAATATAAAAATAAAATTTATTATTTAAAAATAAAAAAAAATAAAGTGAAATTAGATCATACACCTGCAAAAAAAAAAAAAAAAAAAGTCCAATAATTGTAAGTGCCAAGGCATTAGATATCCTTATACTCAGAGCATTAATAAACAAATAGCACATTACATTTCATATTTAAATGTTTGTGACTTTAATGTAGTATTACAGATAATTGATTCTCAATAATGAACAGCTAAAACTTAAATAATGTTATAATACAATGTTACTTCAATAAACACATTTTTTTCCTTAAACTGTTAGGAAGTTGTTGGGACTTTAGTGTAGTTGAACACACTATATATCCATATATGTGAGTAATTTTAGACATACTACACGGCCAGAATATATTCCTGGTAAAATGTCACTGTGTCTTCATAAATGACAGTACATCTTGTTTAGCCAAAAAATTTAATCATGAATATATCAACTTAACAAGTAAAATCATTGACTTTCAAATATCTTTGGAAACAAAGAGTTGAGACTCTTAAGAGAAATGAACTCAAGGGACCCTGATTAGTGAAAACCTTTAGTAAATGCTCTGGACCCTATGGGGATGTGAGTGGAGGTCACCAATGTATGTTTTTGAGGAAGTGATTCTGAGAAAGTGTTGCATGAGTGAGTTAGGAAATAGTCACACTAAGGACAGAAGTAGCTAAATTCTTTCCACAGCATCTTTAATCCTCTGTCTTTACTTGCCAAAAGTCTAATCTGATGAATATGAGGAAGTTTAATAAAGCAAATTTCAGCTTGAAATTTATGTCACTGGTTATAACACAATAATAGTTTTCTGCCTCGGTGTACATTTGTACAGATTCTAAAAGCATTTTTTCCCCCAAAATTCAGAGATTTAAGTTGACTCCTAGTTTTCAAGTTATGTATATTTTTAATTTTACAAATAATTTTACAAATAACTCAAGAATATCTTTCTGGTTATCTACAGAATATATCTTTTGACTTGTGTATATACTCATTTGGGGTACATAGTATAATCATGGCCGATTCTGACTTTTTAAATGTCATGTTTTACTTCATATTTTAAAAGCCTATGTAAGATTTTAAGTGATATTGGGGATACATAATGCAAAATAATTTTTTACACTTAATGGTCTTTCAAATTGTGACTGGTAATTGTATTTTAAAATTATTTCCAGCCAGGATTTAAGATAACTTGCAATGTATTATATTAAACTGCTGTTAAACTAACATATTTAGTGAAATTCATGCCAACTTATCTATCCAAATTACATTCTTATTTATGTTATCTAAGTTACATTGGGAAGTAAAAAGGGAATGGCAATTTCTTTAGATTTTGAAATGCCTTGAATCTGCATAACCATGCAAGATACTGAGGGGTTTAAGATTGTAGTAAGTGAACGATATTATCCTATGTGGCTTCAGGACTACCATCTTTATCTTTTTTAATTTTTTAAAAAGATTATTTATTTATACAAGAACCAGGGTACAAGCCAGATCCGCGAGAGGGTGAGACGATTCACCAGAGACAGAGTAGGGAACAGAACAGACAGATTGACGAAATACACTGCTGAGGGGAGCAGCGGGCGTGGCACGAGAGGTCTGCTGCGCCATGTGGGACCCTTGCCGGCTGGCCAGGATTGAACAGGTGCTGCAGAGGCTGCAGACAGCTTCACAGTGCTGCGCTCAACCGCCTGCACCACCAGGAGAGGCGCAGGACTACCATCTTTAAATGAATTATTTCTTAATAAAATATACGTAGTAATAATATTTAATATAGGGAAAGTATTGTTAAAACAGGAATGAGGAGACCTAGGAGTTTTACTTGGGTTCCCACCATTTCTTCACTTAAAATCTTCAATGAAATTACTAGTGAACTTAAATTTCCAAATTTCTACCAGGGACCACAATTTTGTCCAGGTGCAGTCAGAAAATCTTCTTTATTGTTCTTTGAACGTGCTGTTTGTTTTCTACTTCAATGTCTTAAGACCTTTGCCCCAAATTCTCTTTTCCAGTTAGGTTCTCTACCTCCCTACTGTATCTGACATCATCCTCTTTATAATCTTTACAACACTCAC
Source organism: Talpa occidentalis (assembly GCF_014898055.3). NCBI lineage: Eukaryota > Metazoa > Chordata > Mammalia > Eulipotyphla > Talpidae > Talpa > Talpa occidentalis. The sequence goes on along the minus strand of NW_023604295.1, from coordinate 78,451,426 downwards.
AATAATACCAATGATTTTTGGTATTGGCTTACTCATTCACTGTCTGTCTTACTTACCAGAATTAATGATCCTAGGGCAGGGACACAGTGTATTTACCATTAGGTATCTAGAGTATACATCATGCATCTATTGAGTATTGTTCAAATAATACTCGACAGTCTAGCAACTGACTAATACCTGAAATCAACTTATTATTGTATTGTTTTTATTGAAGAAACAGTGGTTTTCAACATTATATAAAATTAGGAGGTATAAGTTCACAGACTATTCAGGTGTATTTTACAATACCATGCCAACCTTCAAAATATCTATAATCCTTCAGTGTAGTGTGTCGGGTCCCCGTCCCCTTTTGTTTAATTCTCTTCACCATTTACCTCTAGTAGTTTACATTCCAGCTAGATTTCTAGGGTTTGTTTTGGTATAGTTTTTCTATTCCTTTGCGTCTCTATATTCCACATGAGTGAAATAATTCTATATTTGTCATACTCTTTTTGACTTATTTTGCTCAGTATAACCCCTTCCAGTTCCATCGATGTTATCAGGAATGGCAAAAAATGGATTTTTTTCATAGCTAAGTAACATTCCATTGTGTATATATACAATATCTTCTTTATCTATCTGTCATTGAACATTTAGGTTGTTTCCAAGGTTTGGCTATTGTAAATGGTTCAGCAATGAACATAAGAGTGCTTATATCATTTTGAATTTGCTTTTTGGTATTCTTCAGAAAGATAATGTCATCCTCAATAGGTTTCTGAATTTGTTTTTTTAAACAACAAAACACTATTTCCTCTGAGGCATTAATAGCTTATGTAATTTGACTACTGCTGAAAGAGATATCTATATTCCAATTTTTAATTTGATTGCAAGAAAAATTTGGATGAAATGGTGTTAATAATGGACACGCAATTTAAATTTAAATGTAATATTTAAGGTAAACTTTTTAATTTATTCTGTATTTTCTATACTTAATTTTAATTACAATAATTTTGGAATACCCCCATCAAGGTAACGCCACTCTAGTGCACCCACCACCAGTTCACTGCTATTCCACCACCACAGACCATTATGATTTATTCCCTCTTTGTTCTTACCCCTTCCATACCCTCTACCCTTTGGTGCTTCAATTATGAAGCCAGTTATCAAAGGTTAGCTTTTGAGTTTGCTTTATCTGACTCTAAGTTTAGTTACTTTATTTTTAAAAGTATTCTATTTATTTATTTATTTATTTATTTATTTATTTATTTATTTATTTATTTATTTATACAAGAACCAGGGTACAGACCAGATGTGCAGGAGGGTGAGAGGATTCACCAGAGACAGAATGGGGAACAGGCCAGGCAGACTGACAAAATACACTGCTGAGGGGAGCAGTGGGCAAGGCAGGAGAGGTCTGCAGTGCCATGTGGGACACTCACTGGCCAGCCAGGATTGAACCGGCACTGCAGAGGCTGTGGACATCTTCACAGTGTGGTGCTCAACTGCCTGTGCCACCAGGGGAGGCCCAGTTTAGTTACTTTATACTCCACAAATTAGTTACACTATACAATACTTAGATTTCTTTTTCTGACTTATTTCACTTAGCATTACCCATTCCAGCTCCATCCACGTTGCCACAAATGGCATGAGTTTATCTTTTTTGATTGCTGAGTAGTATCCCATTGTGTGCATATACCACAACTTGTTGATTGACTCAACTGTTTTAGGGCACTTAGATTGTTTCCACATTCTAGGCTATTGTAAATAGTGCTTCCAAAAACACAAGAGTGCATATTTCCTTTTGAAGTAGTGTTTTTGTGGTGTTTGGATCATTACCTAGGCATGGGATTTCTGGGTCATAAGGCAGATGCACTTTTATTCTTTTGAGGAACCTCTGCACTTCTTTCCATATGAGGATGGAACAGACGTCATTCCCATCTACAATGTAAGATGGTTCCTTTTTTCCCACATTCATGCTAACACTTGTTGTTATTATTATTATTAATATTATTATTTAATATGGGCCATTCTCACAGGTGTGAGATAGACTATTTTTGTGGTTTTGATTTGCCTTTATCTGATGATTAGTAATGATGAACATTTTATTCATATGCCTTTTGTGCATATGCATGTCTTCTTTGAAAAGTGCCCATCAATTTCTTCTGTTCACTTTGATTGGGCTGCTAGTTTTTCTGCTTTGAGTTGCATGGGCTCTTTGTGTATCTTGAATATTAGCCCCTGGTTTTACATATGATGTGCACATGTTTTCTCCCATTTGGGAGGACAATTTTTCAATTTTTGGTCGTTTCAATTTTTGGTATATTTCTACAGAAATTATTTTTATATCATTCCCTCTACAGAAACTTTTTAGTTTTATGTAGTTTATTTTTGCATTTCTTCCCCTTCTTTTGGAGTCAAGTCCCCAAAAGCATCACTGAAGCAAATATCCTGGAGAGTTTTGCCTATGTTTTCATCTATGTATTTCATGGTTTCAAATATTACCTCCAAGTCTTTTATCCATTTTGTATCAATTTTTGTATACAGTGAAGAAGGTGATCTAGTTTCTCTTTTATGCATGTGGATGCTCAGTTTTCACAATACCATTTGTTAAAAAGACTTTCTCCATTTTATACTTTTAGCTTGTTTGTCATAAATTGTGTGCCCATAGATGTGTGGACTTATTTTGGGAATTTTAATTCTATTTCATTAGTCAGTATGTCTACTTTTATTCCAGTAGCATGCTGTTTTGATTACTAGAGTTTTATAGTATAATTTGAAATCTGAGAGTATGAAATCCCCCTTCTTTTTTTGTCAGGATTTCTTTGACTATTTGGATTCTTCAATATGGTTTCCTCTATTTCTTTGAAGAATGCCATTGAAGCTTTCAAAAGGATTGCAGTATATCTATATATCTGTATCTGTACATGTATCTTTTTATAAAATACTGACAAATTGTCTTCCTAACTTATACAACTTTATATTTCCATCTTATGCATAAGGGTTCCAGTCGTTCCACTCCCTTGTCAAAATTTGGAATTATCAGTGGTTACACAGAATTTTTGAATCTCTCTTAATTAGGATATGTTCTATAGTTTTAATTTTATATTTTCCTAGTTTTCATATAGAGTAATTATTAATAAAATTAGTTAAGAAGTATCTCCTCTTGTCTACATTCTGCAAGAGCTTGTGTAGAATTGGTATATTTTCTTACATAAATGCTTGAAACAATTCACAAGTAAAATGATCTTGATCCTGGGGCCTCCCCGGTGGCACAGTGGGTTGAGTGCTGCACTGTGAAGCTGTCCATAGCCTCTGTGGTGCTAGTTCATTCCCCGGCCAGGGAGATACCCGCATGGCACAGCAGACCGCTCCTGTCTCACCCACTGCTCCCCTCAGCAGTGTATTTCAGCTAGTCTTCCTGTTCTGCTTCCTGTTCTGTCTTTGGTGAATCCTCTCACCCTCTGTAGCTCTGGCCTGTACCCCACTTTTTGTATGCATAAAATAAATAAATATTTAAAAAAAATCTTGATTCAGAATTTTCTTTAGGAAAAAGTTTTTATTCATTCAATTATAAAAATAGATACAGAGCTATTTAAGCTTTATATTTCTTCAGAAATTATTTTTATATACACTAATATACTGTACATTCGAGGTGTTTCCCCATTTCATATAAACTCAAATATATTTACAAAAATATTCATAATGCTACTTTTTGTGCATCCTCTGTTCTTGTTCAGATTATCCAGAAGTTTGTCAACTCCATTTACCTTTAGAAAATAACTCTTCACTTTATTGATTAGTTTTATTTACTTCATTATGTTAACTATTATTTTATTTATTGATTCATTTCATTGATTTCACTCTATTCTTTATTATTCCCCCGTGTGTGTCTGTGCTTGTGTCTATCTATCGATCTACCTATCTATCTATCATCTATCTATCTATCTATCTACCTACCTATCTATCTATCTATGTTTGGTTTTTATACTTGATGTAACATTGGTTCACAGCAGTGTTTATGATTGGAAGCATAAGATCATGCCTATTCATCTGTAATACTTTTAAACTCTGTCATTAGATACAGACATATTGAGAATGTGTTTGTTTTCTTGAAAAAAATGGTACTATGCCAATATAGAATGTCCCTTTTCATACTAATCTTTCTTTAAAATTAAAATAGTTAGCCCCAGTTTGGTTGTTGCATGGGTTTTGGCTATGTATATCACAGAATATAATTTTCATCCTTTTAAAAAATATATATCTTATCCTTCATAGTTGAAGTGATATTATGGTAAATGACACATAGTTGGGGTTCAGTTTTCCCCCAAATCTGTCTGAAAACACTTAAACTTTAATATGAATATTTAGTTCACTCATCCTTAATGATAGTTTTTATTTGGATTTAAATTTTTGAGAATATTATTTGTTTTCCATTTGTTATTTCTTTGCTCTGTTTTCCTCTTTTCTGTCTTCTCTCTAGTTAAGGATTTGTATATCTCATTTTATCCCTCATATTCCTTTGCTAATTAATCCTCCTTAAAATATTGATATTGTAGAATTTATAACATATATTATTAACTTTTAAAAGTTTCCTTCAAAAGCCTACTGCTTTTATATAATGGTACATCTTACAAAAGTACATCTCCATTTATTTACATTCTATTTCTTTACAATATTCTCATTGTTAACAAACACCATAATATGTTGTTATTTGTTTGCTTTGATTCACACAAAATATATTAAGTTTATTCTTCCCCAAAAAAACCCACATTTTAGTTTTTAACCACGCATGTAAATCCCTTGCTCTGTTTATTTCACTGTGAATTTTCAGATTTCCAACTTATGTCGTTTACTTTCTACCTAAAACACTTTCTTCATAATTCTTTTTTTAATTTTATATATTTTACATCATTTTTCATTTTTGTACAATGTATGCATTTTCATCTTGATTATAGTCCCAGTGAAATTACCATCACCCATTCACCCATGAACTGTCACCATGGTCCCTGTGCTCTTCCCACCCTTGTTTTGTACCTGCTCCCTTCTCCCCCTGTGCAGAATGTCTCTGGTTTATGGTTCTTCATAATTCTTGTATTTTAGATCTGTGGTGACACATACTTTCAGATTCTATTTTTGCTGAAAATGTAATTATTCCATCTCCAATTTATGTTATGTCCATGTTGTATATGTACTTTTATTTAGCTATGCTTGTTTTATTCCTCATTTTTATAAAGATGCTTCCTTTATCTTCAGTTTTGCATGGTTTCTGATAAGTTACAATCAATGTTTTTCACATTTTCTTCACCTAGGAGTAATGTGTCTTTATTTGTCCTTTGATTTTATTAAGATTTCTCTTCATCACTGGTTTTCATCAACTTTATTCCAAAGTGGCATGGCTCTGCTTTTCTTTCTGTTTATCCTACTTGATAAACACATTGAGATTCTTGGACATGTAAGTTGCATTTGAAATTTCATCTAATTTGAAAAATATCTGGTCACTATTTCTCCACCTTTTTTATAATTTCCCTTTCTTGTATGTTTCTCACTTTCCAGTTACATGTTTTGTTTTGTTTCTTATGTTTTCCTAGTGCACACTGAAACTCTGCTCATTTGTGTTCCTACTACTCCGTTTTTTTTTTTTTTTAATAACTACTTTTTTTTAAAGACTTATTTATTCATGCATACAAGAACCGGGGCACAGGCCTGATGCACAGGAGGGTGAGAGGATTCACTAGAGACAGAGTGGGGCACAGAACAGGCAGACTGACGAAATACACTGCTGAGGGGAGCAGCGGGCAAGGCAGGAGAGGTCTGCTGCGCCATGTGGGATTCTCGCCAGCCAGCTGGGAATCAAACATGCACTGCAGAGGCTGTGGACAGCTTCACAGCACTGCACTCAATCACCTTTGTCACCAGGGAAGGCCGCTACTCCGTTTTTTTTAATTAAACATTTTTCTTTTGAGCTCTTTTTAGATTCACGTGCAGTTTTATAATAATAATGTAGTGGTCTCCCTGGTGGTACAAGGGGTTAAGCACAGCTATGTGAGGCTGTCGGCAGCCTCTGGGGCATGGGTTCGATCCCGGCTTGCCAGGGAGCTACCCACATGGCTCAGCAGACTCCCCTCAGCAGTGTATTTCGGTCAGGGTCAGTCTGCCTGTTCTGCTTCCCACTCTCTCTGGTGAATCCTTTCACCTCCCGTACTTCTGGCCTTTAGCCTAATTCTTGTATGCATACATAAATAAATCTTTACAAAATAAATAATGTAGAGAGAGCACATAGGCCCACATCCAGTTTCACCCAATGGTGACATTTTAAATTTTCTTTTTTTTAAAGATTTATTTATTATTTATACAAGCACTGGGTACAGTCAGAAGGCCGGGAGGGTGAGAGAATTCACCAGAGCCAGAGCGGAGAGTAGAACAGGCAAACTGATGAAATACACTGCTGAGGGGAGCAGTGGGTGGCAGGAGAGGTCTGAGTGCCATGTGGGACCCTCACCTGGTGGCCGGGGATTGAACCGGCACTGCAGAGGCTGCGGGCAGCTTCGCAACCCAGCACTCAACCGCTCTGCCACCTGGAAGGCCCCAATGGTGACATTTTAAAAACTATAATGTGGGACCTGCTCACATTATAGTGGTGCAGCGGTTGAGCGCTGGGTTGCGAAGCTGCCCGCAGCCTCTGCAGTGCCAGTTAGATCCCCAGCTGCTCCCAGCCACTGGAGGAGGGTCCCACATGGTGCACAGACCTCTCCTGCCGCCCGCTGCTCCCCTCAGCAGTGTACTTCGGTCCTTCTGCCTGTTCTGCTTCCCGCTCTGGCTCTGGTGAATTCTCACCCTCCCGCGCTTCTGACTACCCAGTGCTTGTATAAATAAATAAATAAATAAACAAATAAATAAATAAATAAATAAATAAATAAATAAATTTTTTACATAAATAAATAAAAACTATAATGTTATATTACAAAGTTTCCTCTTTCCTTGAGACTTCCTCTTTAGCCCACACATTACATCGAAGCTGGGTCTTGGTTAGTTTCCATTTGTTTGGAGAATTTCCTATAATACTCATTTGTGAGTTGATTTCATTATGATTAGAGAGCACATGTTTGATTTTAATTTTTCTAAATTTTCTGTCTTTTTATTTTTTTAAAATATTCTTTGCTATAGGCATATTTTATCTGATATTAATATATCCACTCTGTGTTCTGTTGGTTGATATATGCTTGATACATTTAAATAAATAAATACACACACTCACATATATATATGTAAAATTTGCATGACTTGCTTATATTTGGAGTGAGTTTCCTGTAGACAGTATGTAATTGAGTCATATTTGATAATCAACTTCTCAATTGCGGAAATTTTACTGTATTTTTTCTTGACTTCCTGAGGGTTACTTTAACATTATTTAAGAATTCCATTTTGTTCTCTTTATAACAGTTTTGAGTGTATCAATTTACTTAACTTTTTAACTGGTTTCTCTAGGTGTTCATTATGTATAGGTAACTTATCTAACTGTACTATCATTTTTTTAGAATTAAAGTGTTTTTTTTTTTTAAGATTTATTTTATTTATGAAAAAGTCAGGATACAGGCCAGATGTGCAGGAGGGTGAGAGGATTCACTAGAGACAAAGCGGGGAACAGAACAGACAGACTGATGAAATAAACTGCTGAGGGGAGCAGCGGGCGAAACAGAGGTCTGCCACACCATGTGGGAATCTCCCTGGCAAGCTGGGATCGAAACGGCACTGCAGAGGCTGCGGGCAGCTTCACAGCACTGCACTCAGCCCGCTGCACCACCGTGCAGGCCCCATTTTAAAAATCTTGTCACTTCTTTCTGCTTTCTGATGAGAAGCTTTCTATTATTTGACACCCCCCTCCCCCCCCCGATATACTTGTCATTCCTCCTCGCTCATTGCTTTAAGGATAAGTCTACAGTAGACTTTAGTTTGGGGTTATATTACCACTAATACAGAGCTATGGGTCTTTTGGGATCATTACTGAATGTCCCATGCATTCCATGGTATTTTTGTAATCTGCAGAAAATTGATTCCTGGTCCTTATGACCTCCAGAAAAGATGTTCTTATTTTTCTTTCCAGTGTATTATTCTTTGCCTGGCCTTATGGAAAAATTTACTATGTATATTTTGAGTAGTATTTAGTCAAAGTTTCAAGAGTATCATTCTACAGATTCCTGATTTTTTTTTTTCTCTGTGTCATACTATTCCCCCCTCCTTTGTAGCTTTTTGCAAATTCTAGTTTTCTTGATAATCATGAACTTCAGGGTATCTCTTCAATTAACAGGTTCATTGAGCTCTCATTTGGTTTCTTTCTTGTGCTGTAATACAGAACATTCTTCCAACAAAAACAAACCCAAGCTGTCATTTTATCTTACTTTGTTCTTCTTCATTCAACATTCCCATTGTTGTCCTGCCTGTTGCCAAATATCTACAGAGTTGCTTCATGCATTTTTATCTAGTTTCTTAATTGTTTATTGTAAGAGGGAAGCCCAGTAATGATTCCTCTTACAGAGTCGCAAGCCAAATTTTAACAGACTCCATTTACATGTTCTATGTAAAGATCAGTGCCCTTTATTTCTACACAAAAGAAGCATTAGACTCTGGATTGAAAATATCATTTGTGTCTCACATGTTACTATCAAATGTTCACCTGTGATCTGTAGCTGAAAATAGAGCTGTAAGTTTACAACCAAATGTTTCATTATAGAAGTTTTTATTTTATAGTTCCTCTATGCCCAATCCATATGGGTTAAGTTCAAAGTTATAATAATCGATCTAAAAAACACAAGGATCTTTTCGTAATAGTCAGACTTGTAGAATAATCCCTCATAGCTGCAGAAATTGGGCATCAAGAAGTGCTAAGGGAAAGAGGTATTTAAATAAACTTAGAGAAATTCCCAGAGATATTGATCAATGATGAGACAGTTAAAGATGATTGCAATGTAATTTGCAATCTTGCATCTGGTGGCATTGACCACAACTTTTCAAAGTTCAGAGAAATTTACGTATCTAATTGTCTTGAGAGCTAGTAATAGGAGACATGGATTTAAAAACTTAATTTTATGATATAAATATGACTGTGCAGGTCAACATCTTTCACTTAACCTGTGGGAAAATAATGAAGATATGATCAAGTAGGATTTATTTAGGAAAGCAATGTTGTTTTGACATCTGAAAATCAATTAATGTAATACACCAAATCAGTAGAATAAAGGGCCAAGTTCATGCATATCTCAATAAGTGTGGGGGAAAAGGACAAAATCCAACACTTTTTCCTGAAAAAGGAAAAGTACCTCTTTGACCTAATAAGCAGAAACTATGAAAACCCACAGCTAAAAGCTAATATATATATGTATGTACTGAATACACTAATTATAAATATCACTACCATCATTCATATATTTATAAAGAATACCTGGAAGGATTCACTAGAAACGAATGAAAGCATTTTTGTATAGTAATCGTTGGGTTGAAACTGAATGTGAGACAGGGTGGCATTATATATTGTTTTTGGTATTTACAGTCTCTGTATTCCAACAAAAAAATAAGGTATGGAGAGGGTCAAGTGTAGAAATTCTGCAGCACTAATCTAGCAGCATATAATGCAGACAAGTCTGAATACACATAGATTAAAATTAATACATAAATTTGACAAATAAACACTGCCTGATAAACTATGTGGCTTCACAATGCTTTGGACTTCAGGTAATAGGTAATATGGATGGCTAAGACCCAACAGTGAAACGAGCTGACTTCATTCCAGTGTGATCAGAACATGTTTATTCCACATGACAGCAGCTATAGCTCAGACTGTTCCATGTCTCTCCTCTCTGCCTTCTCCTCATACCATGTTTGCTTATCCAAAGGCAGAAGGGACCTATAGGAAGTAAATGGTTTATCTGAGTATGATTTTACTGTTAAAGGGAGTGGAAAGATGGGTCTGGGAGAAAATGCAAAGGTGTGAGAGGAGTCATGCTGACTCTAACTTTGGGCATCAGATAACACATTTGGGTAACTTGAGGTTAAACTAATTCTTCCTTGTTCTGTATCCATGTTGTTTTGCATGGGTGAATTGGTAGTGGAGAGTTTATGGGGACTACACTTGAGAAAAGAAAGCAAACACTTTTACATCATTGTTCAATGATGTAAAATACGTATAAATAAATTATGAAAAAAAGATTTGTTCAAATTTTGCAGTTTAGAACACAAAATGGGGGCTTTTTGTTGAATTAGTTCCATCTGAAAGTGGGAAAGTTCTTTCTGGAATCCTTACCAACTTTATGTGAGATACACAATGGCCCTCTTCCATCTTTACCTTTCTTCACACTTCCACTCTGTGTAACTTCATAAAGTTAATGAATTATAAATAATTACTGCCTAATTGCTTCCAGAGATGAACCCCTGCACAGGTGGGAATGGATGCGCCCACATCTGTCAGAGTGAGAGTGGCATCGCCAGGTGTGCCTGTCACCCAGGGTACCAGCTGTCTGAAGACAAAAAGGCCTGTGGAGGTAGGAAGTGGAAACTGATAGCTTAATTGTGTAATTGTTTGAATTTTGTGGTAATTCAGTTTTTAATAGAACAGCTAGAGGAAAGGTATGTTAATTTATGTTTAAAAAGGAGCTTTCAAATTTTTATTTGATCATTCTGAAAGTTATTTTTTATACTGTAAACATTCAGTGAAAATTTTAGTTACAATAACAATTTTCAAAATTAATGCCTTTTGTTTTCTGTTTCTCATTCTGAAGTGAATTCTAGAATTAATATTTCAAAACCTCCTATAACTGCAGAAGGAAATTTTTTATTATACCCTGTAGAAGGTGGAGATAACCTTTGAAAAATCAAGTATGTGCAAATGAGAGTTCTCAGAAGCTAGGAACAATTAAAACTTTAGAAAGAAGCTATAAATACAAGGCTATATGTTTCTGTTTCTTAAAAATAGCAAAATATACACACTTCAATTCAATGGCTCCCCATGGCTATTGCATGACTGGGACTAAAGTCACCCCTTTGTTTTTGCTTTCATAACTTCTGAGATATCATAGACTTCATTTTTACCATGAAATTTTCATAAGAAAATGAGAAACAGTTGATTTGGATTAGTGATGAAAATGTTTCCTGATTTATGACACTGATACAGTTGAGAAATTGAAAACAATAGACATACTATTATTATGCTTTAACTAAGCTACAATTTTCTGTGGACTTTGTTTACATACTTTTCTTTTCTTTTTTTTTTTTTTTTTTTTTAGCAGAGGACACTTCTGGCTTTGGTCCTCCGTTTACTTAGCACCTGCCTACTCCACCCGGTATAGAACAGGATCTTATTAAATATTTATTGAAAATTGGCAAATATATCTGTATCTATACAGATCTCTTCTCTTTCAAACTGTTATTTCAATAGCTGATTCATTGTTCCTAGAAAGTCAAAGTCCCCAATTATTGCCTGCTTAGGTTCTTACAAATACCCTAAAAATGAGTATTTCTCAGAAGTGCCTTGGTAGAGATGATGTGCAGAATGGTACCAGGAGGACAAATGTTGAGAGGATGATGATAGAGCTCCCCATAAAAAGGGAAGGAGCATAGGATTACCTGTGACACAAAGTTATTTATACTGAACATAGTAGTTATCAGTGTCAAGACGGAAAAGATGCACATATTTAAAGGGCACTGCCCCGTGGCATTTGTCTGTAAAATATACACTGTGAACTGGTACATAGGAAAGCACCAGCTCTGCCCTGTCTATGGCCACAAGTATTATCAACCTTAAATCAAGTAGCTATCATGGGAGGGGAGGAGGTTTACAATGTGATGCATATTCCTAAAGACAAATGCCAATGGTTTCAACCTCTTTCATTAGGGGGCATACAAGTTTGTTGTTGTTGTTGTTGTTGTTGCATTGTTTTCTTTCTTCCAATTAATAGATACTAGTAAGTTCTAAAAAACAGAAAAACATATTTGAGAGTATAAGACAATAATAGAATTAAAGTTACTAACAGTTGGTTTATTTGCAACTGGAGCCTATGTGGTCTTTTATGTTAAAATGGATGTCTGGGATTGAAGAAGAGAGGTATGCTTTAGTTCATTTTCATAGTTTACAAATAAATCTCTGTGTGGCTTCCAAGAATATAGCTGCTGTGTGTCTTTTTCTGCAGACATAAACGAGTGTGCTGAAGGCCTTGCTCACTGCAGCCATCACTGTGTGAACACTGAGGGATCTTTCATTTGTGCCTGCCGAGCTGGCTTTGAGCTGGGAGCTGATGGAAAACAGTGTTACAGTAAGTGCTAACAATTGCAGCCCAGAAAATGTGTTGCATTTTACAAGTATTAAACAAGAATAATAAACAAAAGAAAGACACTGATGTTGACTACATTGCCAAAGCAGAAACTCCTGAAAATATTTATTCTGGGGACAGGTAAGAGTGGGTGCTTAGAAATACAATCTTTTCATTTTAATGTGAGGAAACAGGGGCCCAGAGTCAACAGAAAATGATTAAATGATTGGCATGGTGCACCCATTACTAGAACTAAGCAAGGTTTTCGTGCAAATGGCAAGGACTTAGTCTCATGTCTTGTGACTTGTAGCTCATGAACTCGGGGGAGAGTCGGACTTCCCTCATCACTCTGCAGTGCAAAATTTAGTGAACACTATAAATCACATGCAAAGGCCCAAGAAAGGAACCTAGCAGTCGGGAAGTGTAATGAACAGCTCTGGATTATAGTATCATATCGGGCAGGTTGGATGCTTTAGGGAGATCTTCCAGGCTAGCCCTTGCCACCACCCCCCCAACATTTATATTCACTTCAATAACACCGTTTTAACATCTGCTCCCAACTTTGTATTATCTTTCACCAAATCATCCCTCTACTTATTTTCTTTTAAAAAATGATGCCCAAGTAATCCTAGCCTTAGCTTCTTCCTCATGTAAGATCAGTTAAACAATTTAATATATACCTTGTTAGGAATATATTAAAATGTAATTATGCTGAATCATTAGGTGCTATTAAAAACAATTGCAGCTATTTTATTCACTCATATCTTCCCTCTGGTTCTCTGCTTAATCTGTAGATGAATACACTTTTCTACTTCACACTAAATTTAAAACTATCTGTAACAAATTCCCTCAAGTTCCATGTTCTCTATCTCAGTATTCCCCATCCTCACCCATCCGCTGCTTTTCTCATTTTACAAATGATAGAATAAGATCTTTTTTCATTTCTTTCGCTGATTTATGTTATCATTGTATATCAACTATTCATGTTTCTTCTCCACGTTCAGATCCTTAATTTCAGGGACTCCCTGCCTCCTTTCTCCACTTTATTTCTTAGCAAGTAATTTTTTTTTAAAGGATTTGTTTATTGGGCTGCCCTGGGGGCACAGTGGTTGAGCGCTGGGCTGCGAGGCTGCCCGCAGCCTCTGCAGTGCGGGTTCGACCCTCTGCAGTGCCAGTTTGATCCTGGCCGCCTGCAAGGGTCCCACATGGCGTGCAAACCTCTCCTGCCGTGCTCACTGCTCCCCTCAGCAGTGTGTTTCGTCAGTCTGCCTGTTCTGTTCCCCGCTCTGGCTCTGGTGAATTCTCTCACTCTCCCGCGCTTCTGACTGTACCCAGTGCTTACATAAATAAACAAATAAATAAATAAATCTTTAAAAAAAAAGATTTATTCATACAAGAACTGGGGTACAGGACAGAGGTGTAGGGGGTGAGAGGATTCACCAGAGACAGAGTGGGGAACAGAACAGGCAGAATGACTGAAGTACACTGCTGAGGGGAGCAGTGGCCAGTCAGGAGAGGTCTGCTGCACCATGTGGGTAGGTCTGCTGCAGAGGTTGTGGATAGCCTCACAGTGCTGTGTTTACCCCTTGCGCCACAAGGGAGTCCCAGCAGGTAAATTTTTTTGTGTTTAAACACAGCCACACTATTTTACTTTAAATACAGAATCATAAATGGCAAATGGTTAAGCAGCACATCCAGACAAAGCTGTACATTCAGAATATGTTTACATTCATCCTCACCAAAATGAAGTTTAACATCTTTTTCTCTTCTAAATTTTTCTATCAGTCCCCTATTGGCCTTTTTCTTTAACTTGTCTCTTAAGTTATCAATGAAATGGGTGCAAATTACCACCCAAACTAGTAATTGACCCAAACCGTTCCATAGAATCTTAAGAAAAGCTTTCACTTCTGTTAATATGAGGAAAGTGTTCTTATAAATATCAAAGGTCATTACTCGTTATACTTTGGATTCCATTCTCATTTATCATCTAAATATCTTTGCTATTACAATTATATGATGGACCATTATCATCAGCACATCAACATGATTCTTAATCTGCTATCTTAAAGTATCCCTTAGGAGCCGACAGTCTACTAAAGATTCATCTTATCGCCTGTACAGCAAATGTTGATAACTTAATCAGTGTTTCTTCCTCCTCACCTCTCACCATGCCAAACTAAACAGATTTCCAGTTGTCCCCTCTATGTCACCCATCAGCTCCATATTGCCAGATTACACATTAACTTCTTTAGTTGTATGCTTGACTCTCATGTTTTCAACACAGTTGACTATTCATATTCTTTTTTTTAAAAAAAGATTCATTTATGTATGTATGTATGTATTTATGCATGCATATTTATATATTTATGCATACATACATACATAAATGAATCTTGCATGCATGCAAGAACAGGGGTACAGGCCAGATTCACCAGAGACAGAGAGGGGAGCAGAACAGGCAGATCTACTGAAATACACTGCTGAGAGGAGCAGCGGGCAAGACAGGAGAGGTCTGCCGCACCATGTGGGACCCTTGCTGGCCTGCCGGGATCAAACCAGCACTGCAGAGGCTGTGGACAGCTAGACAGCGCCACACTCAACACGCTGCGCTACCAGGGGAGGCCCTATTCATATTCTTTTTAAAACTCTTTCTTCTCTTCCATATTTTCGCACTTTCCTCATTTTTCTCTCTATCTCTGGCCCCTTCTCAATGTCAAATATTTTTTTCTGCTTCTCTCCTTCCTTTACATATGAATATGTCAAAGTATGTATTCAACATCTCCATTTCTTGACTGAAAGGCATTATAAATATGATAGGTTCAAAACAAACCTACTGATTTGTAGTCTCCAGTTCTCCACATCTTAGTCAACCAACCATTCAGTGTTGAATTAGAAAAAAACATTGACCGGAGGCCTCCCTGGTGGCACAGCCGGTTGAGCCCGCACTGTACAGTTGTCCGCAGCCTCTTCAGTGCTGGTTTGATCCCGGCCGTCCGACGAGAATCCCACCTGTGGAAGCAGACCTCTCCTGTCTCGTCCACTGCTCCCCTCAGCAGTGTATTTCGTCAGTCTGCTTGTTCTGCTCCCTGCTCTGTCTCA
The DNA here is from genome assembly GCF_014898055.3 of Talpa occidentalis. Taxonomy (NCBI): domain Eukaryota; kingdom Metazoa; phylum Chordata; class Mammalia; order Eulipotyphla; family Talpidae; genus Talpa; species Talpa occidentalis. The sequence continues at coordinate 78,436,052 of NW_023604295.1, read as the reverse complement.
GGTGAATCCTTCCATCCTCCCATGCACCTGGCCTGTACCCCAGTTCTTGTATAAAAATAAATAAATCTTCAAAAAAAAAAAAATACTCAAATCCTTTAAAAATTAAAAAAAAAAAAAAAATGACAGGGCCTCCCCAGTGGTGCAGTGGGTTGAGCGAAGCGCTGTGAAGCTGTCCGCAGCCTCTGTAGTGCTGCTTCAATTCCTGGCCAGCCAGGGAGATTCCCACATGGTGCCACAGACCTCTCCTGTCACACCTGCTACACCCCTCAGCAGTGCTTTTGGTCTGTCTGCCTGTTCTGCTCCCCACTCTGTCTCTGGTGAATCCTCTCGCCCTCCCGTGCCTCTGGCCTGTACCCCAGCTATTGTATAAATAAAAAATAAATCTAAATAAATAAGTGAACAATTGACATAAAATTGTCATAACTGGGACTTGGGCCTCCCTGGTGGCGCAGGCGGTTGAGTGCAGTGCTGTGAAGCTGTCCGTAGCCTCTTTGGTGCCAGTTCGATCCCCGCCGGCCTTGGAGGAACCCACATGGCGAGCAGACCTCTCCTGTCTCGCCCGCTGCTCCCCTCAGCAGTGTACTTTGTTTGACCTGCCTGTTCTGTTCCCCGCTCTGTCTCTGGTGAATCCTCTCACCCTCTCACGCATCTAGCCTGTAACCACCCTGGCTCTTGTATAAATAAAATTTTAAAAAAAATCTTTAAAAAAAAAAAAAAAGAACTGGGACTCAAACAAGGATGATTAGGCATGAAATACATTATACTTTCAACTTCATCATTGTATCTTCTTATCAGTTTTATTTTTTTATTAAAGATTTTATTTATTTATTTATACAAGCACTGGGTACAGTCAGAAGTGCGGGAGGGTGAGAGAATTCACCAGAGCCAGAGCGGGGAGTAGAGCAGGCAGAATGACGAAGTACACGGCTGAGGGGAGCAGTGGGCAGCAGGAGAGGTCTGCGCGCCATGTGGAACCCTCGCCTGGTGGTGGCCGGGGGTCGAACTGGTGCTGCAGAGGCTGCGGGCAGCTTCGCAACCCAGAGCTCAACCGCTGCGCCACATGGGAGGCCCCTTATCAGTTTTAATCAAGGAAGAATAAAGATAAGGTGATAAATGAATAAATAATTGTGTGCCCTTATCTAAACACCCTCGTGAAGAGACATTCTTAGGGTCACTAAATTCTTTATTCACTCCACTACATCAAATTCTATGTTCCCTAAAGGCTTGGATTTCCGGTGTAGCCTTAAGATCTGTTGGCATATTTCTACTGCTTAATGAAAGTGCAGTTTTGCTGTGGTGGTATTTGTCTTTTCAAGAGGAAACTAAATAGTATGGGAGAGAAGAATTAACTACTAATTAAGTTACAATTTCCTCTCAAGTCAGTCTTTCAATGCCCTCAGGAGTCATTTCAGGCAGAGATAAATATGGATGGGTTTTCATTCTTATTAATATTTTGACTTTCTAATGTGAGCAGAAGTTTAGGAGATGAGTACATTTTATAAATATCTGAAATAAAATCTCTTGCAATCTAAGTGTTTTCATGAACTAGGGGATCGTCACTGCTAATGAGTTATGAGGAGCAGACTTTGTAGAATTTCCTTGTTCTAGAGTTGAGCACATTTGGTAGAAGCGTACTTTAAAGTTTCTTTCCCTTATGTGCATATTTAGCTAAGTTCTTTTTGTAGTCCTCACCAGACTTCAAAATTTACTGAATCACATACAAAACTTTCTTGGTGAAAATGGGCATTTTGAGTTGCTTCAAAACCTGTAGTTGGAGAGACTCCCTGATGGTGCAAGAGGTTAAGACACAACCTATGGAAGCTACATTGAGCCACTGCAGCACAGGTTCTATCCCCCGATGGCCAGGGAGCAACCCACATGGTGCAGCAGACCTCTCCTGTCTCACCTGCTGTTTGCCTCAGCAATGTTCACTCAGCCTGCCTGTTCTTCTCCCCACTCTGTCTCTGGTGAATCCTCTCAACCCCTACACCAATGGCCTATACCCTGTTCTTGTATGCATAAATAAATAATTAAAAAAAAACTGTAGTTGGAGTAAATATTCTCAGAGCACAGAAATGTTTACTGGGTAATTTTAGGTTATATTACATATGAATCCTTCATATTTCAAGTTCATTTTATGATGATACTTGTTTAATCTTTTCTTATGAAAAATATTTTATATTTATATAATTTCTTCTCAAAGTTTCTTAAAACACTTTCTAATAAACTGAGTTACTGCCACTATTTTGTGACTAGAACATGGAAAATTTCAGATCCATAATGATTAATTAAAATGTACCCAAAATTATATAGTCATTTAACATATCAAGTACATGATGATTGTTTGCTGCTTATAAGAAACTAAAATGGGGCCTCCCTGGTGGCACAGATGGTTGAGCGTCGTGCTGTGAAGCTGTCCACAGCCTCTGCAGCATGGATTCGATCCTGGCCGGCCAGCGATAGTCCCACATGGCGTGGCAGACCTCTCCTGTCGTGTCCGCTGCTCCACTCAGCAGTGTACTTCATCAGTCTGCCTGTTCTGTTCCCCGCTCTGTCTCTGGTGCACATCTGGCTTGTACCCCTGCACATCTGGCTTGTACCCCATCTCTTGTATAAATAAATGAATTAAAAAAAGAAACTAAAACGATTGATTCTTTTTTAAAAATATAGATACTATTTTTTGAAAAATAAGATGTTTAAACATTAGTCAAACATCTGAATCAAGGATGTTATATCTCAGCTTACTTTGTAGATATTGTAGATCTGTGCATTCCCTATTTTAAGTGTCATATATTTTTATTGGGGTTACCACAGTATCATTTATATGCAAATTAAATCACCAACCAGCAGTCTTGGAACACTTTGATCAGAGGAAGAGAACAAGAGTAGAAGCTAAAATTTGAAATGTCTCTCCTACCGAGTATATGTAAACATATTGTGAAAAATATCAATCCCTTTCAGTATTTCAGTCTTTCCTTCACTTTCAAATTTTGCTCAATCCTAAACTAGCTGTTTCCAAACCCAAAGAAGTTCTTATTTTTGACAATAATTGATTTGCATAATTCTTTCATTTATTCAAACATTCCAAACCTATTTTTGAACATCTGTTATGAACTAGGTAGTAATAGGATGATGACAGCAGCAAGGGAGGAAAAAAAGGACTGGGATGTATGCTGGGAGCATGGAGGGCTGCATGCTCAATGGCTGAGGGCAGGGAAGATGAGGGTTTTTTTAAGATTTATTTATTTATTTATGCGCTCTAGAACTGGAGTACAGGCCAGAGGTGTAGGGGGTGGGTGAGAGGATTCACCAGAGACAGAGTGGGGAGCAGAATAGGCAGAAGTACTGAAAGCACTGCTGAGGGAGCAGTGGGTGAGCCAAGAGAGGTCTGCCATGCCATATGGGCAGGGAGCTGGCAGACTTGGGATCATACTCGTGCTGCAGAATCCCAAGGATAGCTTCATAGTGTTGTGCTTAACTTAACCCTTGTGCCACCAGGCAGCCCCAGGGAGGATGAGTTCTATGCTGTACCTACTCAGACAGTTTGAATGGCTATATATGCTCTCAGGAGTGCTGGAAATCCATGTAACCTTGCCCTGTTCATTTCCGTCTTTCTTCTTCCAATGAATTCCTTAGTTATAAATGTATAGGAGTGAAACAAGGTAGAAACTCTCATTTTGAAGAGGCATGTCCAAGCAACGCAAATGCAGAATGTCAGTGGCCGGGGTGACAATAATACAAGTATCAAAATTCCACATTTTTGACATTGACACAAAGCTGTCTTTTAATTTTCAGTTACTCACTTAGAAAGTAAATGATTATAATGCTTCTGGGTTCAAGACAATTGGCATTCATATTCTGAGGCTGATGTTCCCCAGCAAATGCCGAATAAGAGTGGCATGTACCAAGATTGGCAAATAGGTTTTCAAAGCAATAGTGTAATAGTAAGTCCCTCCATTGGTCTTGTGTTCATCCGTTTGGTCCACCTATTTTTTTTTTAGGAGTATTTTCATGTACTCATAATCTTCAAAAGGGGTAGATAATAAAGTAGCATTATATTGAGAACAGAACTATCTCCTGTCAAAAAACCTTATTTGTTTTCTCATCTTTGATTCAATACATGTATATTTTTATGTCCTGAAAATACCAAGAATCCCTAGAGGTAAACATCCTTTAGAATAAGTCCTTTAGTAGCCACTGGTGTATACCATACCTTTCTGCTTCAAGTTTATCGATAACATTATTTGTGATAATTTGATATAGCACAGACATTAAAAATGCTTAATAGCCTTTAGACTTTTGCTTTTATAGCTGTAGAATGCTGGTAAATTTCCAATAAAGTTTGCCATCCTCCCAACAAAATGTGCCCATTGTCAACATATTCAGATTTCCCTGTTGTTATGCTAATAACTATTTTTTTTGCTTGTTTTATAAAGGAATTGAATTGGAAATTGTCAATAGCTGTGAAAAGAACAATGGTGGTTGTTCCCATCACTGTGAACATGCAATTGGGGGGCCCCGCTGTTTTTGTAACCGTGGACACCAGCTTGATACAGATGAGAAAACATGCATAGGTAATGTATGGTAAACGCCACCTTCCTTCACAGGTGGCCCTGGATTCATCTGGTCCTTTCTTTTCGAATACATATTGTTGTAAAGTGAACCATATCTCTCAAAGTACAGGGACAAATAAATAGAACAGTGTCTCTATCTATTAGATAGATGTAAAGAAAGATTATGTGGTTAAAGATATCATTATGCTTAGATATTTACTTTAAGTTCAAATGATTTACATATTTATATATCAAATTTTATGATCTTAATTTTATTTCAGGAAAAATAATCAAGACTTATCTGACTGTTTAATGTAAATTTGTAATTCATCACCAAGTTGTAACACACACCCTTTTCTTTCTACTTCAAGTGGAAACACAATCATGTACATTGGTTTCGATTCACACCTCCTCAGATTTATGTTACTACACCACTCCAGTCATCACAGCACCCATAGTCCTTTGCCCTAGTCCATTGCCCTATCCCCTAACCCTACCCCCACCATTTCTTGCCCTCTAGAAGCCTTAGTTCTGCAGTCAGATGTCAAGAGTTAGTTTTGGTTTAGTTACTGAGATTTTGTTTTGTTTCTCTATTTTCTGCATATAAATGAAATCATCCTGTATTTGACTTTCTCCTTTTCACTTATTTCACTAGAATATGTCCTCCAGGTCATGTTGTCACAAAAGAAAAAGAAAGAGTTTATCCTTTAAAAAAAAAAAATACCTGAATATTATTCCATAGCATGTGTGGTTACACACACACACACACATATTACCACATTTTAAAATCTTTATATTTTTTTGTTATTGGTGTGAGACATCATTTTTTATTTCACTTTAGTTATTGTTAATTTTGGACAGTATTTGATTCCTCCCCTCTGTGTAGTCCCCACAGTTCTCCCACCACCATAGCATCCGTGATCCATCTCCCCCATCCCTTTTGCTCTTCCCTTCCTTGTTTTTTGTTTTTTAAAGATTCATTTATTTATGCATACAAGAACTGGGGTACAGGCCAAAGGTGTGGGGGGTGGGGGTGAGAGGATTCACCAGAGACAGAGTGGGGATCAGAACGGCAGACTGACAGAAATAACACTGCTGAGGGGAGCAGTGGGCAAGATGGGAGAGGTCTGCTGCACCATATGGGTAGCTCCTTGGTTGGAGGGGGAATAGAACTCATGCTGCAGAGGCTGCAGATCTCTTTATAGTGCTGTGCTTAACCACTTGTGCCACCAGGGAGACTCCCCTCTTCCCTGTTTTGATTTCTCTCCTTACTCTTTCCTGCTGTAAGCCTCAGATCTATGGTCAACTTTCAAGTTTTGTCTTTTTGCTGACCTTTTGCTTGGTCTCTCTATATTCCAGATGTAAGAGAAACCATCTGACACTTCTTTATTTCTCTTACTTTGCTTAGCCTAATCACTTCCAGCTCCATCCATGTTGCTGCAAATGGCATTAATATTTTTGATTCCCGAGTAATATTCCACTGTGTATATATGCTGCATCTTCTTGATCTGTTATGCGGCGTTTAGGTTGTTTCCATCTCTTAACTATTGTAAATAGGGTTGCAATAAGCATAGCAGTGCAGTTTTCCTTTAGAATTAGTTTTTTTTTATGTTCTTCAGGGAGATTCTTAGTAGTGGAATCACTGGGTCATACGGCAGATTCACTTTTCTTGTTTGGAGGAAACTCCACAGTGGTTCATAATGATCCATAATGGTCCAGAGTGGCTGGACCAGTTTGCATTCCCACCAGCAGTGAATAAGGGTTCCTTTATCACTACATCCTCAGCAGCATTTTTTTTCTCTTGCAAATTTATTTATTTATTTTTTTCAAGGACACATACCAAATTTTTACTTTCATTGGTTCTAGTGTCTAAATCATAACAGTTTTCAACATGTATGTCTTTTTTTTATAATCATAATTCCAATAATTGTTTTAACTTTCATCCCAAACATGAATGTATTCATTGTTCAAATTAGGTGCTTTTGCTTCTGTTTCTACATTCATTTGTTTTTTTTTAATTTAAATTTTATTTTTATATTCCCCATACAATTACAACCCCCTTATTTTTACCCCAAGCCCTCTTTTCCCTGCTCCCCACCACGCATAGAGTGTCTCTTGTTCATAGTTATTTGTTGATTTTGATATTTTCTTTCTTATAGTTATTCCCTTATTTAAGTTTTCTAGATTCCTGCTATGAGTGAGACTATCCGGTATTTTTTCTTTTTCTTTCTGGCTTATTTTGCTGAGCATGATCCCTTCCAGTGTCATCCATGTTGCGCAAATTGCATGTGTTTATCTTTTTTGAATGCTGAGTAATATTCCATAGTGTATATGTACCACATCTTCTTGATCCAGTCATCTATTTTTGGGCATTTGGGTTGTTTCCAAATCTTAGCTATTGTAAATAGTGCTGCTATAAACATAGGGGTGCAGGTGTTCTTTGGAATTGATGTTTCTGTGTCCTCTGGGTAAATACCTAGGAGTGGAATTGCTGGATCATATGGAAGCTCTGTGTTTAGTAGGTCAAGAAATCTCCACACAGCTCTCCATAGTGGTTGGACCAATTTGCACTCCACCAACAGTGCAGGAGAGTTCCTTTTTCTCCACATCCACGCCAACATTTGTTGTTGCTAGTTTTTTTAATATGTGCCATTCTCACTGGTGTGAGATGTTATCTCATGGTAGTTTTGATTTGCATTTCCCTGATTACAAGTGATGTTGAACATTTTTTCATATGCCTGTTGACCATTTGCATTTCCTCTGCAGAGAAATTTCTTTTTAGCTCTTCTGCCCATTTTTTGACTGGATTATTTTCTTTGTTTTTGTTGAGTCTCATCAGCTCTTTGTAGATTTTTGTGATCAGTCCTTTATCATTAGTGTTGTGTGCAAAAATGTTCTCCCAGTCAGTGGGGTTTCTCTTTGTTTTTGTTATTGTCTCTTTTGCTGTGCAGAAGCTATTTAATTTGATGTAGTCCCAGCTGTTGTTCTTTGCCTTCACTATCACTGCTTTGGGTGATGTATCTGTAAAGATGTCTTTGATGTGCATATCATGTAGTGTTTCGCCTTATATTTCCTTCTATGTATTTTATGGTTTCAGATCTTATGTCTAGTTCTTTAATCCATTTTGAGTTGGTTTTTGTGCATGGTGTTAGTTAGTAGTCAAGCTTCATTCTTTTGCATGTAGCGACCCAGTTTCCCAGCACCATTTATTGAACAAACTTTCTTTGCTCCAATGCATATTCTTTGCTCAATTGTCAAAGATTAGTTGACCATAAATCTGTGGGTTTATTTCTGGATTTTCTATTCTATTCCATTGGTCTGTGTGTCTGTTCTTGTTCCAATACCATGCAGTTTTGCTGATTATGGCTTTGTAGTATAGTTTGAAGTCTGGGAGTGTGATGCCTCCATTCCCTTCTTTTTTTTTTTTTTTTTCAGGAGAGCTTTGTCTATTCGGGGTTTTTTGTGGTTCCATATGAATTTCATCAATAATTGTTCTATTTCTTTGAAGAATGACATTGAAATTTTTATTGGAATAGCATTGAATCTGTATATTGCTTTTGGTAGGATGGCCATTTTAATAATGTTTATTCTTCCAATTCATTATCAGGGGCTGTCTTTCCATTTCTTTGTGTCTTCTTCTATTTCTTTTAACAGTGTTTTATAGTTTTCTTTGTATAGGTCCTTTACCTCTTTTGCTAGATTTATCCCCAAGTATTTGATTTTTTTTTTGTTTTAATAGTAAAAGGGCTTTTTTTTTTATTTCTTCTTCTTCAGATTTATGGTCGGTGTATAGGAAGGTTACTGATTTTTACATGTTGATTTTGTATCTTGCCACTTTACTGAACTGATTGATTAGTTGAATTAGTTTTTCTGTGGAGTTTTTGGGGTTCTTTATGTATATTATCTTATCATCTGTAAATAGTGATAGTTTGACTTCTTCTTTTCCTATTTGGATTCCTTGTATGTCTTTCTCTTGTCTTATTGCTCTGGCTAGGACTTCCAGTATTATATTGAAAAGCAGTGGTGAGAGTGGACATCCTTGTCTTGTCCCAGATTTTAATGGGAATGCTTTCAGCTTTTCACCATTGAGAAGGATACTGGCTGTTGGCTTGCATATATGGCCTTTATGATGTTGAGGTATGTTCCTTGTATCCCAAGAATTTCTAGGGCTTTTATCATGAATGTATGTCTCAACAGCATTTGTTGTTTCTAGTTTTTGCTTTATTATTATTTTTTTTAATATGGATCATTTTCGCAGGTTTGAGGTGTATACCACAGTCTAATCTACTACTCAGTCACTGGGCATTTAGATTGGTTCAATTAACTCAGCTATTATAAATAGTTCTGCAATAAACATAGAAGTGTTTAGATCCCTGTGAATTAGTGATTTTATATTCTTCAGGTGGACCTAAGAATGAAATTACTGTATTACATGGTAGATCTATTTTCAATATTTTGAGGAACCTCCATAATGTTTCCATAAGGGCTTGACCAGTCTATATACCAACAGTGGACAAGTTTCTTTTTTTCAATTCCCTTGCCAACACTTGTTTCTGTCTTCTTCCTTATAAGATTGTTTTATGCTGGAGTAAGATGGCATCACATTATGGTTCTGATTGGCATTTCCCTGAAAAGTGATATTGAACATTTTTTCCCTGAGCCTATCTGCCGTCTATATTTCTTCTTTGGAAATGTTTCTATTTAGCTCTGGTGCACTTTTTTTTTTTTTTTAAATTGGGTTCCTTGTTTTCAATTTTGCTCAGTGTATGACTTCTTTCTTTGTCTTGGTTATTAGCCACTTCTCAGATGTATGATGTGCAAATATTTTCTTCTACTCAGTAGGGTGTATTTTTATTGTCATGATAGTTTCTTTCATTATACAGAGGCTTTTTAGTTTGCTGTAGCCCCATTTGTTTCATTTTGCATGTTTTTTTCACCACTGAAGTTGAGTCCCCAAAGGCATATATGAAGTCTATGTCATAGTGATTAATCTGTGGTTTCTTCTGTGTGTCCTATGGTTTTGGATCTTACATCTAAGTGTCTAATTCATTTTAACTTTTGCAGATGGTGTAATAATGTGGTCTAGATTCAATTCTCTGTATATGGTGGCAAAGTTTTTCTAACAACATTTATTGAAGAAATTTCTGTACTTCAATGTATACTCTTGGTTCCTTTGTCATATACTGCTGTCCATATGAATGCGGGTTTATTTCTGGGATCTCAATTCTGTTCCATTGGGATGTCTGTCTATTTTTGTTCCAATACTAAGCTCTTTTTGTTACTATAGCTTGTAGCACAGTTTGAAGTCTGAGAGTGCAATACTTCTAGCCCTTTTTTGTCAAGATTGCTTTGGCCATTCACCGACATTTGTGGCTCCATATAAATTTCAATAATGTTTCCTCTATTTCATTGAAAAAGTTCATTGAATCATCTATAGGCATTGCCCTGAATATATTTCTTTGGGTAAGATGGAAACATTATAACAATATTAATTCTTCCAGTCCATGAGCATGTAATATCTTCCATTTCCTTGTTTCTCCTATTTCTATTAGCAATTTATTATCATTGTCACAAATGTGTTTTTCACCTCTTTTATTAAGTTTGTTGCTAGGTTGTTAATACTTTTTGATGCTGTTTTAATTGGGATTGTTTTCTTGCCACTCATTACTTGTATGTAGATTTGCATTGGGCATTTGTGCCGGGGACCAGCCTCCGGCAAAATGTCGTGTCAGGGTTCCTGAAAGGATGAGACGGCGTCGGCGAATACGAATGATCTGAAACTTAGGGACTGAGGGGAAGGGAATGAGAAGACACCGACACTTGGTGAGGTGTTAGTATCTTCTGCCCGAAAGGCTCAGCAGGTTCTTTATTTATACATTTTTTGCAAGCATTGAGATGACATTATCATGTGCATAGAAACAAAGCAGAAACAATCAGTGCCATCTCTTTTTCTATGGGCTTTTGACCACTACATGCTCTCAGCAAGAAGGCAACCTTCAAGGCTAATAAAAAACTAAGCCTTACACTAGAACTCATTGTTTCAACCAAACAATAACCTAAGACAGTAGATAGGCTCCAGCACATCCCTATTAGCCAAAGCCTAAGCAAAAAAAGACTTTTCTTATTCTCATGGCCTTCACAGCAGGAGCTGGCTGCTACTCAGCTATCAGAACTTCCTTTACCTAGAAACTCCTTAACTCAAATAGCTTCATTTAAAAACTTTCCCAAGAAACTTCAAGAGAAGGCAAAAGAAGGACCTACTGTAATTATTGAATTGTAATGCTTGTCAGGCATGTTCAACAAACCATCTCCCATTGTCAAGTGGGCCAACTGCCCAACAACTAATTTCTAAACAAACAATTTTTCATGCTATTTACTTACAATATGCTGATACATATAATTTATTGCCTAATATACTTTCTGATAAATTTTTCTCTATGACCAAGAACAAAAAGCAAAGGAATGCCAAATCTTCAGCCCCATGGTGTGAGGCCCTTTCTCTTTGCTGCTTGTCAGTATCCTATCTGGCTGGAGCAACAAGGCCTCCTGCAGCACATTTGTATTTTGATTCTTTAGCCTACAAATTTATTATACTGTGTTTTCTTAATAGTGAGGCTTACTCCCTTACTGATTTGGATTCCTTTTATATTCTCTTGCCTAATTGCTCTAGCTAGGACTTCCAACACTATGCTGATCAGTAGTGGTGAGTGGAGACATCCTTATCTTAGAGGAATAGCTTTCAGTCTGTCACCATTGAGTATGATGCTAACAGTGGGTTTGGCGATACTTGGTATTTATTTTATTGAGGCATATTCATCTATGTCTATTTTAATATGACATTTTAGCATACATGGATGTTGAATCTTACTAAATATCTTCTCTTCTTCTGTTGATGTAATCATATGATTTTTGTATCCTTTTGTTGATATGGTGAATTACATTGTTTAGTATATGTTGAGTCATTACTTGTATCCCTGGAATAAAAGTCACTTGGTCATGATGTATAATTATTTCAATGTATTGTCAAATTCAGTTTGTTAAGTGTGTTGAAGACTTTAGTTCATGTGTTCATTGGAGATATTGCTCTGTTGCTTCCTTCTTTTCTTCCCTCCCCCTCCCTCCTCCTCTCTCTCCCTTCCTCCCTCACTCTCTCCCTACTCCTCTCTCTCTCTCTCTCTCTCTCTCTCTCTCTCTCTCTCTCTTTCCCTCTCTCTCACTCTCTGATGCCATTGTCTATTTTTGGTTTCAGGGTAATGTTGGACTCATAACATGTGCTTGGTAGCATTTCTTCTTCTTCATACTTTGGAAGAGTTTGATGATAAAAAACATTATTTACTCCTTGAAGGATTAGTAGAACTCACTAGTAAAACAATCTGGCCCTAGGCTTTTGTTTTTTTGCGGGAACTTTAGATTATTGTATCAATTTCCTTTCTTGTAATTTATCAAATCAGATTTTCTGTTTCTTCCTTATTCAACGTTGGGAAGTTGGGTGCTTCTGGGAATTTTTCCATTTCTTCCAGATTTTCCAGTGTGTTGGCATAATGAAATTCACAGTAGTCTTTTATGATCCACTATATTTCAGAGGTGTCTGTTGTAACTTCTCTTTTGTTTCTGATTCTGTTTATTTGTGTTTTCTCCCTTTTTTAGTGAGTGTAGCTAGAAATGTGTACACCTTTTTTTTTTTTTAAAGAATCAGCTTTAATTTTCAATGATCCTTTCAACTATCTTTTTTACTTCTGTTTTATTTATTTCCATTTTAATTTTCATTATTCCCTTCCTTTGACTGGTTTTTGTTTCATTTGTTCCTCTTTTTCTAGTTCTTAAAACATAACATTATTTATTTGAGCTTTATCTTATTTCTTGCTATGGGCCTGTATATATATTCAATATATAGTTTTCCTCTTACTTCTGCATTTACTGCATCCCTATGTTCTGGTAAATTATATCTTCATTATGATTTGCCTCCAGGTATTTTTAAATTTCTTGTTTTTATTTCCTCATTAACTCTAGTCATTCAGTAGTTTATTCAGTCTCCACATATTAGAGGTTTTCCTGCTTTCTTTTTATTATTGTTTTCTAATTTAATGCCACTGTAATTAGTTAAGAGTTTTGTTATTATTTTAATCTTTATGAATTTATTGACACTTATTTTGTCAATAAATGTGTTTTTTCCAGAATTTTTAAAAAGATTTATTTATTTATTTATGCAAGCACTGGGTACAGTCAGAAGTGTGGGAGGGTGAGAGAATTCACCAGAGACAGAGCAGGGAGTAGAGCAGGCCCACTGATGAAGTACACTGCTGAGGGGAGCAGCGGGCGAGGCAGGAGATGTCTACACACCTTGTGGGACCCTCGCCAGGCAGCCCAGGGTTGAACTGGTGCTGCAGAGGCTGCAGGCAGCTTGGCAGGCCAGCGCTCAACTGCTGTGCCACCAGGGAGACCCTTTTCCAGATTTGAAAAAAAAAAAAAAAAAAAAATGTGTTTTGTGTTCTATCCTGGAGAATGTTCCATATGCACTTGAGAAGAATATGTACTCAACTTCTTGGGGTTAGCCCCATATAAAGTCTGTAGTCTATGATCTAATTCCTCTTTTAAGGCTGATGGTTTCTAACCAATATTTTGGCAGGTTGATCTGTCCATTGATGGAAGTGAAATATTATAATCACCTACCACTATTTTGTGTTTTTCCCGGTGTCTGTGTTTAGATATTTTTGTAGGTGTCTAATATATTTCGGTGTTCGTTCATTTGATGCATGTATTTTCATAAGCGTTATATCTTCCTGATCTATTAATCCCATATTCATTATATAATGTCCATCACTGCCTCTTTTTACATTTTGTGGAAGTTTATTTTATCTGATACAATTACTGCCCTATTTGGGGTCTCCTTTGATTTTTGGGTTGTTTTTCAAGCTTTTACTTTGAGCCTACTTGTGTCACTGTAGTTTAGATGGCTCTCCTGCAGACAACAGAAAATTGGCTTTTGTTTTGGGATCCAACCACCCAATCTGTGCCTTTTGATTGCTGAGTTCAGTCCATTTACATTTAGCCTGATTATTGATATATGGTTATTAGCTATTGCCATATTCAGATTCCTGGTTCTTTCTATTTATTTCTTTATTTTTATTTTGTTTTTCTTTATCTTGATTTAGATAGGAGTGCTTATTTCAACATTTCTTGTAAGTAAGGCAGTGTTTACAAACTAAGATATCCCCCTCCCTCTGGGAAGGCCTTTGTTTTTCCCTCTTTATCTGAAATTGTATGTTGCAGGTTATAGTATTCTTGGTTTATTCTTGGAAGTTTTTTGTTTTTGAGTATTTTAATATATTAGTCTATTCTTTTCTTACCTGTAGAGTTTCTACTGAAAAGTCTGATGCCTAATGGGAATATCTTTATATGATACCTGCTTTTCCACTCAGCCTCCTTCAATATTCTTTTCTTGTCTTGAATCCCTGCTAGTTTCACTGTAATGTTTCTTGGTGTAGGCCTAGTTCCATTTAGGTGATCAGATGTCTTTACAGCATCATAGATGTGCATATTTTACTCCTTCCCAGGTGTGAGAAATTTTCCTCTATTATTTCCTTGCATAGACTTTGTTCCCTTCTCTCTCTCTTTACCTTCTGGGCTTTATTAACATTTTCAGTTATTCCTGAATTTATCTTTTTTTTTTTCCCTTTCAGATCTCATTTCGCTCTTCCACTTGGATCCTTAGTGGATTATTGTCTTTAAGGTCATTGATTCGATCCTGTGTTTAATCTATTCTACTTCTATAGTTCTTATTTATTGAGTTCTTTATCTCCTGAATTTATTTTCTTAATTAAAGCTTAATTTTCTACCTCCTGTTCAATGATTTTATTTCTGAGCTCATTAGTTTTTTTAAAATTTGGCTGTATCTCTTTGATTAGCTTTTTTGAGTTCTTGTATATAATTATCTTTTTTTTTCCCCTGCATTTTCCTGTGTTTACTTTGACTTGTCTTTCTGAGTTTTCTACTATTTATTTGAGTTGCTTTATTATAGCATCTCTGAGTTCTCTATTTGATCCCATATTTGTATAATTGGATACTGGAGAGTTGTTCTCACTTTGTGATATCGTATGTCCTAAGATCCCATATTTCCATGTGTTTTTTATTTCTTTTGCCCATTTTGCTACTTGAAGTCTCCCTGTTTTATTAGTGTTTAAATATCTTTAGTATTTAATTTACCTATTTATTTTTGCCTTTTCTGGCTTCTGTATGTACTTATATCTTTTTTCTAGTTGCTGAATCAATAGGGTGGGGAGGGGCTTGGAGGGATCCAGGTGTTGGTGTGGTTGAGTTGGAGAGTATCTTGCTCATGTTTGTGGCACCCTCATTATCCCTCCTTGCGTATGGGATGAAAGACTCAGCGGTCTCTTTTAGTAGATCTCACAAAATAAGTACCAGTCCAGAGGGTGGGTTTGGTTGAGAGCACATCAGAATCTCTGCTCTGCTTTTATTTTCATCAGGGACCCAGCCTGTATGGAGCACCCTAGTTCCTCCACAGGGTTTCACCTTTTGAAGGGAATAGGCCTCTGCGCAACTTCTACTCAACCCTCTCTAGGGCCTTTGGCTGAAATGACCACCCTACCACAATTATCCCCCCTGCAAAATCACAACTACTATCTCCAGTTCAACATAATGTGAATATCCTCATTGTCAAACATTTTGAAGCGTATACTAGTCTCTTCCTTTTAAGGGATAATCAATTCCATTTCTAACAAGAAACTATCTTCCCAAACAATGTTGCTCTGGCTTACTGCTTCAAGAGCCACAGTTAGTGGGGACCAGAACCTGAAATTGCCTCTGCCAGAGCCTTTCAGGTCTGTTCCCTTTGTGGGTCTGCTGCTTTGATTGTCAGTACCTCCTTGGGGCCTCTGGGGTTTATAGGGGCCTACTACAGCAGACCTGCTTACTAGAGCCATCCTTAGATTCACTGAGGTCTCCCAGGACCCTCCTTGATATAGGCTGCTTCCAGGATCCTCCTGGGGTATGCTGAGGTCTGCGGGAGTATACTACCAGTGGGGCTGCTCCTATGACTTCTCCCACGGCTCACTGAGTTTGGCATCAAAACTATTTTTTTAAGATTTATTTATTTGTGCAAGAACTGGGGTACAGGCCAGAGGCATGGGAAGGTGAGAGAATTCCCAGACAGAGCAGGGAGCAGAACAGGCAGACTGACCTAAGTACACTGCTGAGGGGAGCAGCAGTTGAGGCAGGAGAGGTCTGCTGCACCATGTGGGTTTCTCCGTTGCCAGCCAGGAATTGAACCAGCACTGCAGAGGCTACGGACAGCTTCACAGCATGGCACTCAACCACTGCGCCACCCGGGAGGTCCATCAAAACTGTTTTTAATAAATAATTTTTCCAACATGTTATTAGACTTATATCCTCTGTGACAATAAGAACAATAAATTCCACTTCAGTCTTGCTTTGTAATGACATGTTTAATTTGAAGATTCTGAGAAAAAGTAATATCTACTGAAAATAGGCATAGTGGACATCAAAGTATTTTACTATGTACTCTAGTTTAGACAGCACTTACAAGCCTTTAAAACAATTTGCCACCATTCAGGAATTATGATATAATGTTTGCTCGTTTTCACTTATGATAGTTTATATTCTTTCTTTTAAATGAGTACTGCAAAAAGTCCTACACCACTTTATGCTACACAGTATGATTAAAGACAAATTGGGATATCATAAAAGAAGTGGTAAATTTCAATGATCTACACATCTGAGATTTTTTATTTTGGCATTATGATGATACAATCAATTTTAATTGATAGAAAGTATTATAGCTTTATAAATTATTTAACTAAGACTATGCCATGGCTTGTATTTCTTGATCCAACATTATATTCTGAGTGTTTTTCATTCTACTATGGTCAACTTAATGAGAATAATTACTATCTTGCCTCTTTTGTGTAATAAAAATATTTTTTTCCTATATGCTAAGATTTGTATCTTAGATATATTAGGAGTGTCCTTTCTGCATATCTTCCTCTTTTGACTATTAGAAAATGGATACTGGGGACCTCCCTGGTGGCGCAAGGGGTTAAGCACTGCACTATGAAGCTGTCTGCAGCCTCTGCAGCACCAGTTAGATCCCCGGCCCACCAGGGAGCAACCCACATGGCACATCAGACCTCTCCTGTCTCGCCTGCTGCTCCCCTCAGCAGTGTACTTCAGTCAATCTGCCTGTTCTGTTCCCCAATCTGACTCTGGTGAGTCATCTCACCCCTCACATCTCTGGCCTGTACCCCAGCTCTTGTAAGCATAAATAAACAAATCTTAAAAAAAAAAAAAAAGAAAATGGAAACTGGAATTTTGTTCAACATTTTGTTTTCAACTTGACATTTTTGATTCTTCCTTATTATTTGAAAGTTACAATTCAGTGAAGTTCTTGTTTTTTTTTAAGATTTATTTATTTATGCATACAAGAACTGGGGTATAGGCCAGAGGTGTGTGTCGGGGGGAGGATCCACCACAGACAGAGTGGGGAATAGAACAGGCAGATTGACTGAAACACACTGCTGAGGGGAGCAGCGGGTGAGACAGGAGAGGTCTGCTGTGCCATGTGGGTAGCTCCCTGGCCAGGAATCAAAGTCCTGCTGCAGTGGCTGCAGATTGCTTTCTAGTTTGTGTCTTAGACCCCTTGCACCACCAGGGAGGCCAAGTTCTTGTTTATAACTAAAAAAAAAAAAAACTGCCAGCTTCAAAATACAGAAAATTGTCTATAAGATTTTAGCAGTCAACATGACAGAGTTACATTTTTATGTCTCAAATTTATTTCCTTTTCAAATAATAAGTTATTTCTAAAAAGCAAATTTTCAGTAATGACTTTTTTTTAAGTCAACATATTTGCTCATTTGCCTGAGAATAGATTAAGATCATGGATGCTTTGTGAAAACACCCATGCATGAAGGAGATTAAATAATTTCGTTTCAGTTCATTTTAAGATCAATTGTGTTTTTTTTAATATGAGAATGTACAAAGAAATGTTTTGTTTTGTTTTAAAAAATATTGATTGATTGATTGATGCATGGAAGAACTGGGGTGTAGGTCAGAAATGCAGGGGTTGAGAGAATTCATCAGAGACAGAGTGGGGAATAGAACAGGCAGATCTATTGAAATACACTGCTGAGGAGAGCAGTGGGTGAGACAGGAGGGGTCTGTGCCATGTGGATTAGCTCCTTGGTGGGGGATCGAACTCATGCCCTGTGGCTGGCAATAGCTTGATACCGCTGAAACTTTAACTTCTATGCCACCAGGGAGGCCCCAAAGAAATGTTGAAATAATTTATCTGACCTTTAATCGGTCATTAGTCTTACAACTGAGAGGAGAAAACATGCATTGTATAAAAAGGAAGAATGTTGTGTGTGTGTGTGTGTATATATATATATATATATATATATATATATATATATATATATATATATAAAGTAAAACTCAAAAACAAACAAGCACAAAAATTGCTCATTAGTCCTACCAAATTGCAAAAATTTATTAGTGCTAAACTTAGAGGTGTGCTACTATAATCTGAAAGACAACTATATATAAGCAAGTGTTTGCCCAGAAATAAGTTCAATAGATTAAACAATTGATTAGTTACTAGAAAAATATTTCTAAATTCTAACCTTTGGTGCCTAAGTGACCATGTATTGGGCACAGATACAGAATATCAAGTTTTTTCGAGGTTTATTTTTGATGCTTTTCTGAAGTCAGATTTGACATATTTAATTGTCTTAACTTGACTACAGTTAAAATTATACTTTTGATTAGGAATGAATTGTATATGCGAGTGCTTTTTCACTGTTTTGTTGCAATATTTGGCATGTTTATTAATGTAGGAAAAATATCATCATCAAAGGGAGGAAAACTCAAAGTAAAAAGTAAGAAGGTAAAATATATCACCAAATAAGATCTGAAGATAAATTAAGAATTTGAGGCAATAGATGATGAAAGGTCAGAAGGACGGGGCATCTTAAAAAAACTATGTAGGAAAAATGGGGTTTGCACAGTGTGGATGGTACAAGAGACAAAGTAGAAATAACTGCAAAGGAATGATAATAATTGAAAAGAAATCATAAAATGATAGTCTAAGGAATTCATTTTCCAATCATGTGATATAGTTTTGCTTCTAGCTAAGTGAGAACAGTGAATTCTGAGACCTGTGTGTTTGCAGACCCTATTGGTATCTGAGAAGAATTTTTAAAAATCTTGAGATTAAATAAAATATATACAAAATAAAGTTTTAGTTAGCTAATTTCTTCAAAGATCAATTTATCCCCTATAGTCATGCTATTTAATTCAAAGGACAAAGGAAATTTTACTATAAGAAAAGGAAAAACTGTTATCTAGAATTTTATGAGTAGCACTGCTGTGACATTTTACAGGAGAAAGAAAGTTTTGTGTCCAGATGACCTTCATTTAGATATTTTATGGTGACCCCTCACCTCAATTGATTGATTGCATTTCCTATCCTTCCTTTTTTCTTGTCTGCATTTCCTTACAGTGGTACCCTTTGCAAGGTTAATTGAGACACTGACATTTTACATCTGTGACTGCTCATGTAGTCATGGAGCAAAGGGATTTTGTAAACTTAGCACTGACAGACCACCAAACTTAACAGCTCAGCAAATAGAGGGGGCTGATTGAACCAAATGCTATAGCCAAAAATGCTGGCTGTACAAATCCCTGGTGTCTAGCCTAAAGAAAGCAATGGATAAAGAGTCTGCTGCTGCTTCTTACACAATTATGTTAGAAACAATCAATTCAAAACCAGGGCAAATAGATTATTCTTTGGTTTATGTTGTCATCCTCTGGGGCATTTTTATTTTCCCTAGGTTTCATTCAGGACTGTATAATTTTAGAATAAAAATTGCTAAAGGAGACTTCAAAATAATTATTTAGAAACTGTTTATCTAATGTGACATCCCAGGGTAATGGTGTCACTAATTATAATTAAAAACTCTGGTACCCACTCATTCCAGTCAAAGCATCATCAAAAAGTTCAAACAACTGTTATGAGATATACTGTAATTTAAAACATAATATTTAATATGATTGTCTGCTCTCTTAAATTGTAGTTAACACTTTTTGTTTCCACTTGTGTGAGCTCTATTTTCGTGGGAAAGCTCTTTCATCTGGAGTTCTAGAAGAACAAACAATATGGAGCATGACTGCCTCTTTTTTGTGGCTCCCAAAAATTCACTAGATTAAACTTTTTTTGGCCCTTCTTTCTAAAGCTAGGTGGAGTGTATTGTTTCTTTGCTTGTTTTTTCTTTCCCAAATTTTCTGTTTATTCAGTCAGATTGCTGCTTAAACTGGAAAAAATAGAGATCCCCTTTCTTGTGTTTCTAAATGTATTTGGAAATTATTTCCATATCTTTAAAATAAAGGGTAGGATAAAAGAAGCATTCAAGAAGTACAAGCCCAAATGTGGGCCTCATTCTTTTTTCATTACCTTATTTCCAGTTTTTGTACCATGTGTTCTGAAAAATAGAAAATTATTAGAAAACAATTAATTTAGAAGTAAAGTTTATCAGTGCTTCTATAGCATGGTTAAACTCCTATATATTAAATAACAGAAATATCTTTTTCCCTTACAGACTTTGATGAATGTGAGAGTGGAGAAGCTTGCTGTGCCCAGCTCTGTATCAATTATTCAGGAGGCTATGAATGCGGTTGTCAGGAAGGCTTTCTGATCAGTTCTGATGGTTGCGGATGTGATGGTAAATTCCGGAGGCCCAACATTATATCATTGACACAATGGGGCATTAGTGGAGGAGGGACACCTGAAACAGAGGGTTAGGTTGGGAAAGGGAAGGCTTTGACACGGAAAGACTTGGATGTCTATGTAGTTTTACCTTTTACATCTATGAACTTGATCAACTCTAACTGCTCTGGGCCTCAGATCTTCATCAGTAAAGTGAAGACAATAAGATTAGTGGGCTAAAAAAAGGAAAGTAATTAGTGTAAACTATAAGGCACAGTGGTTGACACAAGGCAATCACTCAAATAGAGTACTTATTATTGTTACTACTACTACTGCTACTACTATGATATTCATTGGTCTGTAATTCCTTTTATCTAATTAAATATGTTTAGGTAAGTGAGAGTTTCTGGTGTTCTTTAGTACATTGCCATAGGAATCACTGATGGTAAACTTGATTGGAATTAGAAAGTTGGTTTCTCAAAGTCATTTTAATTAGAGAGCAGTGGCAAAAGGATTGTGAGTTCATAAGCCATAGTCTAAATCTCTCAATATCTTTTATATATCTGATATCAATATTGTTAATGCAAGTTTTTTTTTTTTTTTAAGATTTATTTATTTATATATACAAGCACTGGGCACAGTCAGAAGCACGGGAGGGTGAGAGGATTCACCAGAGCCAGAGCGGGGAACAGAACAGGCAGCCTGATGAAATACACTGCTGAGGGGAGCAGCAGCCATGGCAGGAGAGGTCTGTCACACCATGTGGGACCCTTGCCGGTGGCCAGGGATCGAACCGATGCTGCAGAGGCTGTGGGGCAGCTTCGCAGCCCAGCACTCAACCGCTGCACCACCAAGGGAGACCCTGTTAATGCAAGTTTTAAGATGAATTATAATACACTAACATTTGTTAAAATTGGTTCATTTATCTTTCAGATGATTTCTAGGTTATATATTTTTAAAAACATATCATAGGAGAGTTTGAACTTAGTAAATAAAGTTAATTCACATTTTTATATTAATAAGAAAAGCTCATATAGGTCATTGCTGTAATTCACTTTTAAAAATTTACCTTAAATATTTAAACTTCAATTTTCATCTTGTGATCATCACTATCCACTATTTTATCTATTTTTTTTCTTAAAATCAAATTAAAAGCTAAAATACTATTACCTCTTTTGGTGAGAGTTAAATTTTTAATGCCACAGAGGAAATAATGTTTCTTTGCTTAAAGAAACAAATTCCAGGCCTCTCAGGTGGCGCAGCAGGTCGAGGGCAGTGCTGTGAAGCAATCTGCAGCCTCTGTAGCACAGGTTCAATCCCCAGCCAGCCAGGGAGATACACACATGGTGCAGCAGACCTCTCCTGTCTTACCGGCTGCTCCCCTCAGCAGTGTATTTCAGTCAGTCTGCCTATTCTGTTTCCCACTCTGTATCTGGTGAACCCTCTCACCCTCCTGCATCTCTGGCCTATAGCCCAGCTCTTGTATAAATAAAGAAATCTTTGAAAAAAAAAAAAGAAAGAAAGAGGGCCTCCCCTGGTGGCGCAGGCCGTTGAGCACAGTACTGTGAAGATGTCCGCAGCCTCTGAAACACAGGTTTGATACTAGCAGGCCAGCACATCTGGCCTATTCCCTGGTTCTTGTATAAATAAATAAATAAAAATCTTAAAAAAAAAAAAAAAAAAAAGAAAGAAAGAAAGAAATTCCAGAATTCTATTGAGGATGACAGGTCATTTCTTCGTATAGCCAAACTTTTCAGCTTGCAGTGTAGATAACAAAACAAAACAAAATAAAAACACAATCATGATATCTGTATATTCTAAATACAATAGAGTATATTACATTTACCACATTCCAATGAACAGGACAAGAAAAAGAATTCTATGTGCCATCTACTCTTAAGCAGATTGAACCAAGTGTTACTGCATGACATAAATTTATGTCATGGAATATCCAAGTGGAAACTGCATCCACAATCTGATGCAAAACTTAGAAGCTCAACATTATAAATGAATTCTTAGTTTTACAAACACATTGACCAAAGCCTGGACTTAGATGTGGATACTGGTAAGTCACATGAGATTAAGGCCTAGGGTTCTTCCATCTCTAAAATCCCCCATAATCCTTGCACAAAATTATATAGGGAATAATTGCTTAGTGTAGATATTTAATAATTCAAGAGTAAATGAACCTTCCACAAAATGGTTATAGAGCTTGAGATTATTGCATTAAGTTTTAAAATCTTCATTGAAATCATAGGAACAAGACCTCAGAAAATCTTGCTTCCAAATTAGATAGAATTTGGAAATGAGTAAAAGAAAAATAATTTACAACTTGAGAAAGTTTTCAGGGATCATGCTTTCTATATGGAAACACATTATTACTGATTATTAAAGGTGTCAAATATGTCCATGAGTTCATAAGGTCTACTATCTCAATGCCTAAAAGTGTCTAATGTCGGAGATTTAATTGTTCCTAGATGTGGATGAGTGCCTGGCTGTCAGTAGAGTCTGTGACCAGCTATGTATAAACTCTGTGGGAACATATGACTGTACTTGTGAAGAAGGCTACAGAATTGGAAGTGATGGAAAAACTTGCATCTGTAAGTCACTGTGAAGAATTTTATTGTATCTCTTCCAAACTACGTCAACCCTCATCTTGTTCTTCAGGAGCAATGGAGAACACACACTCCTTAACTCAGCCTGTCCTTCCCTTTCTTCATAGCCCGAGATCTGTCTTTTCCCTTTGTTCTCTCTGCTGCTGCTTCAACTTTGTGTTCGCTGCGTCTCACCTTCATTTACAATAGACTTTTTGAAATGATCTTCTCAAAGAGTTTTGCCTTTCAGTTGCCCCCTGCCTTGGCTGTCTAGTTCAACTCTCTCATCAATCCTTGCTCAGTTTTTCCTTCTTCAACCCAGCATGGTGAATCCAGGCATTTTCCGGTCTTAGCTTTAGATGATGATGAACTAGAGGAAGAAATAGAGCAATTAGAAGTTGTGAGGTTTCCAGGTCTCCTATTCAAGAGCCCACCTCAACTGCTTAATTACGGTGCTGCCGCTCTGTCCCCCACTTATGAAAATGAAGATGAGGAAGAAGATATAAAAGATATTCAAGTAGAACTGACTGCATTGCACACATTTGGTGAGTAAAATAATTTGTTTCATTTTATACTTCTTTTCATTATTTTAAATTAATTCACATAAATTATTTTATCGATAATTTCATTATCAATATCTAATGTCATCAAATATTTTAACATGATGTTAGCAACAGAAGTAGGAACAAAGCTACTTCTTAGAGTTTTTACTGTGGCTAAGTATGTTTTAAGTATAATGGCATGAAAATTCAGGGCACTTTAGTTTTCCTAGTTATTAAAAACTCACTAGAAAAAGCTATTGTATAGTTAATATTTACCTTAAATGTCTTAAAATTTTGATTCTGTCTAGATTTAAAATGCAAAAAACCTATTATCCAATATTCTTAAATGGACTAAGGAAATATCTTTAAAAACATAAGAAATTTTTAAGAGACCAGGAAAAAGACTAATTATAATAAAGTAAAAATCAAAATCAACAAGCAACTATAAACGAGAGACAGATGGGGGGAGGAGAGGAGGGAGTAGGGTCAAAATAAGGGGGGTGGGAATTGTATGGGGAATATAACCAAGATAAAAATGCATACATTGTGCAAAAATGAAAAATGAGTAAAAATATATAAATTTAAAAAATTTAAAAGAATGAGAAGTTTTTTTCTTATATGTCCATTTAACAGAACTCAAGCATCAAATCACTTCTGATCACAATAAATTGGCATAACCTCATTTGAAATAACAATGTGAGGCCAGCCTTCCATTTTTCTTTGTAAAACAGAGTTGTTTTTTTAATTTTCTTTCTATTTATTTTGTTTTTAGAATTTATGATGCATTCTAAATTATGATGATTGCTGTAGAATTCATTGGGTAAAATGGCAAAAAATATTTTTTAATCTATGGTCAAGCATCATCATAATATCAATAAACACCTCTCCATAAGAATAGAAATTCTTTCATTTTTTAAAAAATTAAACTTCTGATACTATGACTACTTAAAGTTAGAATAGAAATAGTGCAGGTTTACCAAGGCTGTCAGAACTTGAATAGATTACATCTGGAGACAAAGGAAGCTCAGACAAGTGAGAGAGACCATCTCAGTTTCTCTTCTGCTTATACAATTTGCAAACATGTGGCTGTGTAGGCAGAGAAAGCAGAAGATGTAAGAGAAAACTGCTGAGAGTATGAAGGTAAGCACAGTTTTCAGCAAATGGTTATGGGGAGTTAGAAACAGTTTATGGGAAGTTGGAACTTGGCTCTTAGGAACTTTCAAAGGAGAGAGGTCTTGATACACATGACAGATTTCAGTTGGGACATCTGAAAGATGCCATCCAGAAACAGCCTGCAACTTTAAATTAAACAATCTTTAAAATAACTAAAATCAGGGCCTCCCAGGTGGTGCAGGGGTTAAAGTTTCAGTGCTATCAAGCTATGGCCAGCCACTTTAGCACGAGTTTCACCCTTAGGTGGCCAGGGAGCAACCCACAAGATACAGCAGACCTCTCCTATCTAACCCACTGCTCCCCTCAGCTGTATTTCAGTCTGCCTGTTCTGCTCCCCACTCTCTCTGGTGAATCCTCTCACCCCCTGCACCTCTGCCCTGTACTCCAGTTCGTGTATGCATAAATAAATAAATCTTTTAAAAAAAATAACTAAAACCACTTCTTACCATCCATTCTTACTTAGATTAATAATAGAATGGAGGGCCTCCCCGGTGGCGCAGCGATTGAGCGCTGGGCTGCGAAGCTGCCCGCAGCCTCTGCAGCGCCAGTTTGATCCCTGGCTGCCAGCAAGGGGTCCACATGACGCGCAGACCTCTCCTGCCATGCCCACTGCTCCCCTCAGCAGTGTACTTCGGTTCTTCTGCCTGTTCTGCTTCCCGCTCTGGCTCTGGTGAATTCTCTCACCTTCCTGCAATTCTGACTGTACCCAGTGCTTGTATAAATAAACAAACAAACAAACAAATAAACAAATACAGAAACAAACAAATAAATAAATCTTTAACAAAAAAGAATAGAATGGAAAACATATTATTGTAAATTTAGACATTCAGAACAACTGCAGAAAACAAACTAATATTTGTTTAGTACTAGTACTCACTACGTGGGTGAGTTTCACAAACATTGAATCAAAGAAACTTAATACCAAAGAGTCCATATTTTAGGATTCCATGATGTAAAATTCAAAATTATGCATAAAATATCTCTGGGGATAGAAATTGGGATAGAAGTGCTTAATTTGTGAAATTAACAACTAAGATTCACCACGTCATTTTTGAGGTTTGAGGGTGCTGGTAATATTCTGTTTCTTTATCCAGGTGGAATTTACATGGTGTTCTTTCTAGTGTGTGAAATGTATGAAATGTACACTTGAGATATGTTCACTTTTCTTCATATATATTAAATTGCAATAAAAATAATGAAGGGCGGGTGGATAGGATGGGAGGGATTAAAACTTTGCTTTAAAAAAGCTGGAAGGAAAAGTATCACAGGCCAGAAACATGGATTAGTTTTGAGTTCCGTAACCAATAACATTTCTTTTCCTTTTTTAGTTTCTTAAATATTCTAAATATACTTTAAACAATATAGTTATGCCCTGTTTTTTAAAAGGTACCTCTTGACTATTGTCTTTGTTGGACTCATTAGGGAACTCGCTTAAGGAACATTGCTTTTTGAGAAATTCAGATTGTCTTTTCCATTTTCAGTGATGTAGACAGTATGGTCAACTAAGAGGGCTTCCCATTTCAGTCTGTTTAGATCACACCTTCGGACATGACTGCAGTTTAAGCTGTGAGGACTGCATGAATGGAGGAAAGTGCCAGGAAGGAAAAAGTGGGTGCATCTGCCCAGCTGGCTGGGGTGGAATTCTTTGCAATGAAAGTAAGTAATATTCTGAAGAACTAGTAAGAGTATAAGTTCTTCTTTTGTCTGTTAATTTGTGTTATTTCTTCCCATTGCAAGAGATTCAAAAGAAAATTTGTTCATTTATCTTCCAAGCCAACCACAAAGATTAAAAAACAAAAATTATTTAAAAAAATTACAAGACAGGGCCTCCCTGGTGGCGCAAGGGGTTAAGATGCAACACTTTGAAGCCATCCACAGCTGCTGCAGCCCAAATTGGATCCTCGGCCAGGGAGCTACCCACATGGCACAGCAGACCTCTCCAGTCTCACCCGCTGCTCCCCTCAGCAGTGTATTTCAATACCTCTGCCTTTTCTGTTCCCCACTCTATCTCTGGCTGGGTGGAATTCTTTGCAATCAAAGTAACTCTTAAGAACTGGTAAGAGTATAAGTTCTTCTTTTGTCTGTAAATTTCTGGTGATGAATTTTCCTTCTGGTATGTTCTCCCCAAAATGTTTTAATAAGATAAGCAATTTAGGTGGTGAGAAACTAATTTATTTGTTTTGCATAAAGAGTGGTTATGAAGAGCTGAGGTTTTAAACTAAACATGTGATTAGAAGGGAAGATTTTATGTTCCCTAGGAAACTTGATGTCTCTTGTTTATCCATGGAATGTAAAAGTTAATTAAAGGATGTTAATATTCTAGGCCTATAAAAATCCCTCCATTTGAACAAATTATTAAGCTCTAGCAAGCTATTCCAAGTGAAGAATAAAGGAAAGGTTTTTGCTACAAAATGCAATTAATGGAATTGGTTTACCCTTTGCAGCTTCTTTTTTGATTGGGTGTTTTTATTTTAAAAATAATTTTAGTACAGTCAGTGCCACTTTTTGCTTTTTATGTCTCTCATGAGAAAACATCAATGATTTAAATAATGGTACCTCTAATAAACCTTTTCCTTTTATTCTAAATGAAGTTGCAATTATAGGTATTGAAGTTGAATAATAAAA
The DNA here is from genome assembly GCF_014898055.3 of Talpa occidentalis. NCBI lineage: Eukaryota > Metazoa > Chordata > Mammalia > Eulipotyphla > Talpidae > Talpa > Talpa occidentalis. Next base: position 78,408,829 of record NW_023604295.1, on the reverse strand, counting down.
ACAAAATATATCATCTATGTTGATTTTTTAAATTTATCTTATAATTTTTTAAATTTTTCTTTATTTATGCATACAAGAACTGTGGTACAGGCCAGAGGTGTGGGGGTGGTGAGAGGATTCACCAGAGACAGAGTGGGGAACAGAAGAGGAGGATTGACTGAAATACACTGCCAAGGGGAGTAGCAGGTGAATCGGGAGAGGTCTGCTGCGCCATGTGTGTAGCTCCCTGGTTGGGGATTGAACTTGTGCTGCAGTGACTGCAGATAGCCTCATAGGTTGTGTCTTAACCCCTTGGCCACAAGGGAGGCCCTTGTAATTTTTTTAAAGATTTTTTTATTTATGCATACAAGAGCTGGGGTACAGGCCAGAGATGCGGTGGGTGAGAGGATTCACCACAAACAGAGTGGGGAGCAGAACAGGCAGTTGTACTGAAATATGAAATACACTGCTGAGGGAAGTAGGGTAAGACAGGAGAGGTCTGCTGCAACATGTGGGTCACTTCCCTGGCTGGAATCAAACTCGTACAGTGCCTGCAGATAACTTCATAGAGCTGCGTCTTAACCCTTTAAACCCCCAGGGAGGCCCTAGCTTATAATTTTTAAATAAAAGTCTTTTTTTTTTTATCATTGTGATTGACTTGGAAGTTAAATGAACAAATTTTCTTTTGAATCCCTTGCTTATGGGAAGAAATGACAAAAATATTGTGTCTATTCTGAGGTAGATATGAAACAAGTCAGAATAGTGGAATGGTTTCACTAACACATAACTCAGTAAGTTAGTTTTGAGAATCTCCCTCAAACATTTTTCTTATGAAGTGTTTCTGTTGTTCAAAAATCTTTATCAGTGTCCCATTTCCTAACCATAAAAAAGTAGACTTCTTACTGAAAACAGGTGACCCTCATAAATTGTTTTATTTTTATGCTAATAACAACTTTGTCCAGCTTGTCATTTCCAGCAAACTAAACAAGTCACTACTTAATGCTTTGCATTATCATCAACTCTGTGCTTTTTTGAAAACTTGTCATATTTGTTCATTGGTGTTTATTGCAACAAAGCTTCATTTGATAACCACAGTTTAAATAGTACTATTTATATTTTTTGTGAATTAAAATCACACACACAGGGGCCTCCCTGGTGGTGCAGGAAGTTGAGCACTACACTGTGAAGCTGTCCACAGCCTCTGCAGTGTGGGTTCCATCCTGGCCGCAGGTGAGAATCCCACATGGTGAAGCGGACCTCTCTTGTCTTGCCCACTGCTCCCCTCAGCAGTGTATTTCATCGATCTGCCTGTTCTGTTCCCCGCTCTGTCTCTGGTGAATCCTCTCACCCTCCCATGCATGTGGCCTATACCCCAGTTCTTGTATAAATAAATAAATAAATCTTTAAAAAAAATCACACACACACACATACACACACACATTGCATTGGATTAGAGTTAGCTATGCTCCTATTTTGTCTCCTATACTAGGCTGAGAGCTCATTGTCAGGTCCTATTTATATTTCTCCAAATATGAGGCATGCAGTCCACTGAATAAGCAAATGTGTTGGTGCTGAGACGCTTAGGTATATTGACCTGCAACTTGACATATGCAACTACATAAAATCAGGATTAAATAAAATTTATTACATGATACAAGGGAGTAAATACTCACTTTGCTTTTGTGTTTTGCTGGTAAATATGCATCCTCTTAACCCTTGATACCATTCATGGCAACATGAGAAATGAAGCTAAAAACATAGCTCAAATACATTGAAATTTAACATCTGTAGTAAAAAAAATTAATACCAAATATTGAAAATAAAGTTGTTGATAAAATGAAGATGGGCCTTCTTGGTGACACAAGGGTTAAGCACAGTGCTGTGAGGCTGTCCGCAGCCTCTGTGGCATGGGTGCGCTCCCAGGCCTGCCAGGGAGCTACCCACATGGTGCAGCAGACCTTTCCTGTCTCACCTGCTGCTCCCTTCAGTAGTGTATTTCAGTTAGTCTGCTTGTTCTGTTCCCCACTCTGTCTCTGGTGGGTCCTCTCACCCCCTCACCTCTGGCCTGTAACCCAGTTCTTGTATGCATAAATAAATAATTGTTAAAAATAAACAAACAAATAAATAAATAAATAAATAAATAAATAAATAAATGAAATGAAGATGATGTAACCCTCTTTTTGGCTTTGGAGACCTTGAATATTTCTTCATTGTTCACATGTCTCTGTAAAGGGGAATCTGTCTCTGAAAGTAGAAGACTATATTGTGTTTGCACTTCTCTATTTCATTATTTACAGAGAAATGAAAATAAAACAAGGCATTTAGGAAAAACAAACAAAAATATTCACTAATTCTTTAATGTAAAGAATGAAAGAAAACATCTTCAAATAACTATAAATTGCCGTAAATTAAAGTCATCATCATCCATGTTTTTTGAATTAAGGTCACATTGATTTACTACACTGTATATGGTTTAGAGACATAGATCACCCCTTTCAGTGTGTATCACTAAACCATACCCACCACCAAGTCACCCATAATTTTCTACCATAGTCCATTGTGTCCCCTCCCTATTTTGCTCTTGCCTCACCCTGTTCCCCTTTGGCAACCTCAATTCTAAACTCAGATTTCTAAGGTTTGTCATTGGTTTTGTTTTATCTAAGCCTTTTTTATTTTGTTTTGTTTTGTCTTTCTACACTCAACATCTAAGTGGCAAAATCCAGTATTTGTCTCTCTCCAGACTTATTTCATTTAGCATAATTCCCTCCAGTCCTATCCATGTTGTTACAAATGGCAAGCACTCATCATTTCTATGTAGTTGAGTAGTATTCAGTTGTGTATATATACCACATGTTCCTAATGCACTCATCTGTCTTTGGGCATTTAGGTTATTTCCACAGATTGCTTATTGTAAATAGTGCTGCAACAAACATAGTGAATTAATGTTTTTGTGTTTGTGGATTTGTTGGATCACAAGGTAGATCTACTTTTAACATATGGAGAAATCTCAACACTGTTTTTCACCGGGGCTAAATAAGTCTACATTCTCACCAGGAGTGAACAGGGTTTCTTTTTCTCCATATCCTCTTTAACAATTGTTTGTTAAGGTATGAGGAGGTAACTCATTGTGGTTTTGATTTGCATTTCCTTGATGATAAATGATGATAAGCATATTTTCATGTGCCTGTTGGTCATCTGCAAGTTTTTAGAGAAGTGCTGTTTTAGCTTTTCTGCCCATTTTTTAATTAGATTTTTTGTTTCTTATTAAATTGTATGAGTTCTTTGAATATCAGCCCCTTCTCAAATGTGTGGTGTGCAATACATATTCCCATTAAGTATGGTGTCTTCTTGTTTTAATGATAGTTTCTTCTACTATGCAGATGGCTTTTAATTTGATATAGCCCCATTTTTTTTATATTATCTTTTGATTCTCTTGCTGTTAGAGACAAATCCACAAAGACATTGCTGAAGTCTATGTCATGGTGTTTTACCTACGTTTTATTCTATGAGTTTTAAATTTTTATTTTTTTCAAAGATTTATGTATTTATACATACAAGGACTGTGGTACAGGCCAGAGGTGTGGGGGATGAAAGGATTCACCAGAGACAGAGTAGGGAACAGAACAGGCAGACTGACTGAAATACACTGCTAAGGGAAACAGTGGGTTAGACAAGAGAGGTCTGCTGTGCCATGTGTGTTTTTCCCTGGAGGGCTGGGGATCAAAGTCGTGCTGCAGTGGCTGTGGATAGCTTCAGAGTGCTGTGACTTAACCCCTTGTGCCAAAGAAGGGAGGCCCCCTTCTTCTACGTGTTTTATAATTTCATGTCTTACCTCCAAGTTTTTTTTTAATTAATTTATTTATTTATACAAGAACGGGGGTACAGGCCAGATGTGCGGGAGGGTGAGAAGATTCACCAGAGACAGAGTGGGCACCAGAACAGGCAGACTGACAAAATACACTGCTGAGGGGAGCAGCGGGCAAGACAGGAGAGGTCTGTTGCACCATGTAGGACCCTCGTCAGCCAACAGGGATCGAACTGGCACTGCAAAGGCTGCGGACAGCTTCACAGTGTGGCACGCAACCGCCTATGCCACCAGGTTAGGCCCACCTCCAAGTTTTTAAGACAGATTAATCTATATTATCTATCTGTCAAGTGAGATAGAGATCTAGTTTCATCCTTAACTATAGAGCTGTCCAGTTCTCCCAACTCCATTTATTGAAGGGACTTTTCATTCTCCAATATATACTCTTGGCAGCACTGTTATAAATCAACTAACTGTCCACATAAGTGTGGATTTATTTCTGGACTTTCATTTCTATTCCATTGGTTTGTGTGTTTGTTTTTGTTCCAGTGTCATGCTGGTTCTGATTATTATAGCTTTATAGTTTAGGTTAAAACTTAGTTTTACCACTGTTCTTTCCCTTTTTGTCAGGATTACTTTGGCTATATTCAGTCTTTTGTGCTTCTATATGAATTTCAGTAATGTGTGTTCTATAGCTTTGAAGAATGCCATTGAAGCTTTGATAAGGATTACATTGAATCTATATATTTCTTTGGTTTAGATGCCCATCATTCCCTATATACTCTACAAATGAAGAAAGGAAAATTTTAAAAAGAATACTTAGCAGAGATCTGAAAATTAATTTTCCCTAAGTTGTATTTTTTAGCTCAATATCTTTATGTATAACAAATACTGATATATCTAAATTTACATTTTAAGAAATTCTCTGAGTAATTTTAAAGTCATCCCTTATTATTAACTTTAATATCACATTTTAGAACTCCATTTCTTTTGAAGAAATGTCACATTGGCTATCTCATTTGCTACTGTGACACTATCCAGCAGAAAGGGAAGATAAGAATATTTTTGTTGGCAAAACAAATGTATGGACTATGCATGGAAGGGATGGTTCACAATTCTTCCCAAATCAACCAGTTATGATATGGTTTGGGGCATATTCGTTTTTAAATGTTTCTTCTCCAGCATAATTGTTTTGTTCGATGCTTATGAAGTATTTACCAAATCCTTGTACTATGCAATATAATATCATACTTTGTGTGTGTGTGTGTGTGTGCCAGATGTGAGTGCTGATATGTCTATATGGATCACTTGTTATAATCCAGATGTTTTGTGCAATCTATTTGAATTTCTTTACTTTCATTTTCCATGCAAATTAAAAAAATGCCCCTATAGTTGCTGCAAAATATACAAATACTACTTGTAAATAAACAATATTGCTCCAAACAATATTTGTTGCCAGTTTCTTTATCTTATCCTTTTTCTCTTTCCTCTTCCTTTTCTCTTTATAGTAGTACAAGATTTTAAAGCAAAACAAAGGTAAATAAGAAGACAAGTTTCCATATTAGCATCTGAAATAGTGTGGGTGGATAAAAGAGGTGATATAAATGTTATGTTATAATATTTTTCCTATTGTGATAACATGTCAATGAAAATGATTACTGAAATTATTTCAACGGTTGTATTTATTCACATTAAGCTTAAAATGAGGTCCAGACATTTTTCCATTTTTTTTTTAAATAGAACACTGAACATTCCCCTAAAAACCAGCAAAACAAAGAAAATAGTTGTTTGCTTGACTTCATCAATCTTTGACAATGCAAAAATATCTTGGGGCCCACAAGACAATATTAGCTGCATTCACGTATGGTTAAAAATATACAACAATATTTCTACATATTCTTTCCATTTTTCAAAATAGAATATATCATTTGTTTTTCATTAAGGTTGGTGAAAGCTATACAGCAAAGATGTCTAGGTACCTTTGAAAATGTGAGGGTTAGCATTTCAGGAACAGATAAATTTTGCATGTGAAATGCTTGCAGTACTGCAGTCAATATCATTTTAACTATCTGTGTCAGTAATCCCCCCAGGATTATGCCTGCCAAACTAGGAGCATGCCAGAGACTCTTCTTAGGTCTGCAAGTTACAGAGACTTTGATTAGCATTGGATAATAAAAAGACAACCTTTTTTCACTTCGCCACCATTTGTATCATAATAAGAATATCACAGTTTACCTTCTGTATTTTCTTCATAGCATGTTCCCCAAAGAACAGTGGGAAAGAATCTGGTGGCAGCACGTGCCATTGTCAGAATGGAGGCACCTATGACCCTCTGATGCGGCAGTGCCAGTGTCCCCCAGTCATCCACGGGAAAACCTATGAAGACGGTAGGAATGTCTGCCATTGCTTTTGAGTCAACTCTAAGTCCTTGAGGTTTTTTGAGCGTTATAATGGGAAATAAACTAACTAAACATTATCTATAATTGTAAAGGTGTTTTTTACTGAAGAAATAAAAGGCTATGTTTATATAAATGCAAGTACAATTGTTTTGGCTGATGAAGTGTGTAGCAGAACAAAATAAGTGATACTTAAATTTCCAACTGCGACCTAAGCAGGATGCATCCTGATAGAAAGAAAATCTTTTCTTCAATTGAGCAAAAAGTTGAATCTACATATGAAGGTTTGGACATAGGTGCTGGAGAAAATGTATTTGCTTAATGTAGTAAAAGAAATAAAATCAGAGCTTATTAGGTAAACCAGGAATAAAGAGAGTTGAAAAGAGGCAAGAAGTAAAAGAAAGAAATAGGGAAGTGATGGGGGGAAAAAAACTCATAAAATACCAATGAGTGTGAGTGGATTTTTTATGCAACCAGTCAAGAGACCACATTTACTATAAGGGTTGATAAAGCTCAAAAAAAGAAATTGCTGCACAGGCCCAAGGACTGAAGGCAGAGAGGTACTGAATACATAGTCTTCAGGTGTTACAGGAATCATGCAGAGGGCCGGGCCTCCCCTGGTGGTGCAGCGGTTGAGCCCTGGGCTGCGAATCTGCCTGCAGCCTCTGCAGAGCCAGTTTGATCACTGGCCGGCTGGCGAGGGTCCCACATGGCGCGCAGATCTCTCCTGCCATGCCTGCTGCTCCCCTCAGCAGTGTATTTTGTCAGTCTGCCTGCTCTGCTCCCCGCTCTGGCTCTGGTGAATTCTCTCACCCTCCCGCGCTTCTGACTGTACCCAGTGCATGTATAAATAAAGAAATAAATCTTTAAAAAAAAAATCATGCAGAGTTATTGGATCTCATAGTGCATGGAACTGGGGAGATGGAAACTAAGTTTACTTCACTCTCTAAGAGACACGGGAAGGATCCTCCTGGAATCCCAGCTCTTTATTCCCCTAAATCATGTTATGTTACTCATTTATTCAAAAAAATGTTTATTAAATATTTGTAAACCACTGCCAGGCATCATGAAGGCAAATGAATGAATGAATGAATGAATGAATAAATAAATAAAGCAGCCTTAGTCCCTCAGTGTGTAACTTGTAGTCTTGTTCAGAGTGGACATAGGTTATAAATGTTTTAAGTTCTTACAAATGAAATATTAATGTATGTTTGGAGGTCAGACCATGGGCACTATGCAAAGTGTGTGAGCCAGGGAGTGACTTCTAGAGAAGTGACATTTAAGCAGAAGTCTGCAAAATGAGGAGAAAGAAGATGGGAAGAGTGAGGAACCACACATTGCCAGAAGCTAAAGGGTAGTCAGTGAAACAAAGTCAGTCAGGGAGTTATCAGTGCAATATGAGGCCGGCCAGTGCAGGGGCATATGGTCCTTGTTCAATTTGAAGTTTTCAAACTGAGAGCAATGGCAAATCATCGTAGAAATTTGGATAGAGAATATAAAATCATATTTGTGGCTTTTTTTTAAAGAGCTCTCTAACCTCCATACAACCAGACTGAAAATATCTTCTCCCAAATTCCTTATTTCATATAACAACTCTAGTAACTTCTGCATGTGCATTAATATTTTCTTTTCTTTGTGTCCATTACTCTCCAGGATGCCCAAAAGGATTCTTTGGGAAGAACTGCAGAAGGAAATGTAACTGTGCCAACAATGGTTCTTGTCACAGGGTCTATGGTGCCTGCATGTGTGAGCCAGGGCGCTACGGGAGATTTTGTCATCTGAGTAAGTCATGGGCACTAAATTCATTCTTTGTTGGGAGCTAGGAGGCTCAGAAAAGTACAGAGGAAGAGAGTAAGACAAATATAACATATTATATGGTCATATCATATATATTTGACAATAATGTTCTGGTCTTTATTTAACTTCCTTATATTATAGAATCTAGATTTTGATTGAGAGAAAAATATTTCTAATTTTTTTCCTAATTAATGTTTGCCTTATATATTAAGGCCAGATTTATAAACAGTTAAGTGAACATTTGACACTTTATGGGAGTTGAAGCTTTAGAATAAATCTTTTATGTCTTGGTCTTGAGCAATGCAATATCTTTCCCTAAATTTCTTTAAAAAATGTATTTATTTATATTTTGCATACAAGAACTGGGGTGCAGGGGGTGAGTAAATTCACCAGAGACAGAGCAGAGACAGTCTTTCCTTAAATTTCTAAAACAGAGTATTCATTTTGATCATCAATCACATTTGTAAAAGATGTGAGAAGACATAATCCTAATAATTATATCAGCCTGTCAGTAACTTAAGAGTCCTTCCAGTGGTTCAGCTCTGCATGTTCACCCTCCCATTTTGAAGCTGCATGTGAGCCCAATTGTTGCTGCCCTATTCCTCTGCCTATTCCTCCTGCCCTTTTCTGCAAACCCCTCATACATGAACCTTATTACCCCAGCCTACTTGCCCATAACAGAGAACTTTTAGAATCTTCAATATTTATTTAAATATCAGTGGTCTTACATTTCTTTTGAGAGGCATGCCCTTGAAAAACAGAGAACAAAGTATGAGGGCATCATAGAAAACTGAACTGGTGTGGTGAAGAAAGGGTAGGCTTGGATGAGAAGATAAGGAGGAGGGTATAGAGAAGATAAGGAGGAGGGTATAGGTAAAAGTGAAATCGGAGGTGCAAATGGTGTGTTCCTCCTAGAATATGCCAAGAAAAGACAGACCTAGAAATAAGGGTGACATGTTTTCTAGTATTGTTCCTCTAGGACAAGGCATGTACTTTTTTCAGTAATAACTTTTTAATATTTTATAATGTAATATCAGGTGTTTTGATAAAAATAATTTAAATCATAATTCATCTGGGAAAACTTAAAAGTACAGCTGCTGGTGGATGTGATGGTAGTTAGTATTGAGAATGTGACTATCTTTAGGAAAAACTTGCTCATTTCAGTTCTTTAGGACTCTTATTGCTTAGACATGAGATTTCCTTTTTTCACACCACATGGTTGACACTGAGAAGTTTGGGTTTGCAACCCTATATTAATTTTCTGGAGCTGTTGTGACAAAATGCCTTAAATAACAGAAATTTATTGTTTCACAGTTCTGGAAGCTAGAAATCTGGAATCAAGATGTTGATAGGAGCATGCTCCTTTGGAAAGAAAAAGGGAAGAATCAGTTGCAAGCTTACTGGTGGTTCCTTGGCTTGTGACAGAAGAACTCCAGTCTTCACACTTTCTGTGTGTCTCTGTGTCCCAAATTCTAATTATAAGGACATTTGTCATATCATATTAGTGGTCCTTATTCCATTATGACATCATCTTAACTAATTACATTGATAAAGACACAGTTTCCAAATAACATCACATTCTGAGTTAGTGGAATTGAGACTGTTGCTTCCATTTTGCCTTTTTTCCCCAAAGTTTATATCCATAGTTATGTGTTCTTAATATACTGAATAGTCACATTTAAGAATTCCATTGTTTCTAATTTATACCCTGAACCACTATTTTATGTGTTGAACCAGGAAGAGTAGGTCATGGAATGAGAGAGAAGAGGCCTATATTAAGTAACATAATATACCTCTGGATACTCTCAGGTTTGTTGGGTCTGGGAAAAAAACACAATATTGGAAGTCACAGGAAGGATGAGAAAGGGAACATACAATTTATCTTTCAAATGGGGTGATATTAACAGTGAAAAGAAGCTCTGCTAATAATTTCTTTCCTGCTTTGGTGGTAACTCAGCTGTCTCTGGGAACTGAGACTAGGATCACACTGCATGGTGGCATTATACCACCACTTTATTATCTCTGCTAATAATAGCAGATATTAGCAGCTGCTAGTAATTTGCAGCCACCATCAAGTCAAGTGGCTTATTATATTCTCACCAAGGAGCTATCCTCAGTAAATCCCATACAGACATATAAAACAGTTAACTTCAACCTGGAAGGCACTTGAGGAATCTTATTTGATAAGTCCCTAGAACATCTATTGATGAAGGAAAAAAATTGTCAGCTATATTTGGGAAAGGTAATTGAATTACTGTAAGTAAATCTTCAAAGAAAAAGTGATGGGTATGTTTTCCTGAATGCAAATCTGGAACTTTTTCAAGTTAAAATTCCTGAACTGACTACCATCCCCAAAACTCAACAACATGGGGAAAATAATGAAGGAGGGCCTCCCCGGTGGCGCAGCGGTTGAGCGCTGGGTTGCGAAGCTGCCCGCGGCCTCTGCGGCGCCGGTTCGATCCCCGGCTGCTCCCCGGCCACTGGAGGAGGGTCCCACATGGTGCGCAGACCTCTCCTGCCGCCCGCTGCTCCCCTCAGCAGTGTACTTCGGTCCTTCTGCCTGCTCTGCTCCCCGCTCTGGCTCTGGTGAATTCTCTCACCCTCCCGCGCTTCTGACTGTACCCAGTGCATGTATAAACAAACAAACAAACAAATAAATAAATAAACATGCCTCTAAAAAAAAAAAAAAAAAAAAGACTCTTAAAAAAAAAAAAAAAAAGAAAATAATGAAGGAAACACAACACCATTTGCCAAAGATGTGGCCAAGATAATGCTGTTGACATGATTGAGAGCCTCGTGTTATCTACACAATATAAAATTATTTCTGATTACCATATAATGAAAGGGAGTGAAAACAAAGGCAAGTCTCCACATTAATGCTTGTCCATCATCTCTGTGCTGCGGCAGGATGAATATGGGCTCTGGCAGACCTCAGCAGTCCTTGGAGAATATTAACTATAGGCACCAATGGAGCACATTGGGAAGCAATTTCTCTCCCAGAAACACCAAAGCCTTTTACATAGTTCAGGCTTCACTGTTCACATCCAGTTGCCAAAAAGCAAATGGATTGCCTGATTTGAAAAACATTTGTTTTCCCAATTTTTTTCTTTTTTGGCATCAGGTTGATCCCCTTGTTTTCTCTATAATCAGGCCCTGCAGAACTACATGCCTGTGCACCTACAATGTAAAAGAAAACAAAGCATAGCTTTCAGGTGACTATTTTGCCTCAATCTGCTTGCAGACTGTCCCAAGGGGTCCTATGGTGCTGGCTGCTCTGCAGAATGTCAGTGTGTGGAGGAGAACACCCTGGAATGCAGCACCAAAAATGGCAGTTGCACCTGCAAATCTGGTTACCAAGGCAACAGATGCCAGAAAGGTACAATCTGATGATAAATTTGCTTTCTTCTCTAATAGCAACACTCAGGCTTTGTTCAGCACCACATGATCATTAATTAGTTAATCCACCAGTGTCCTCAGGAGATGGGTAAGCTTTATTAATCCCTTATTTGCAGGTGAGAAAACTGAGATACAGGGTAATAAAGTTATTTAACCTTGTCTTCTCAGCCTCTGCTATTAGCTGTCCCCTTGCTAGTTTGAGCAAGGGGAGAAAGATCACATTGCAGAGAATCTTATCCAGAGAAGATTAAAGCTGGCCAGTCACTTCTTTGAGCTGAACTAATCAACCAAGGGCACTGCTAGCTCCCGGAGTTAAAGAATAATTTTCTTTATATCTAAAAATAGATCACTCAAACAAAGACAATTCAAAGATTCTAACCATAGGAATTTTGGGAAAAATTAAAAATGGGTATCAGTAAGACCCTTTTTCACATTTCTAAGCCTTTCATAATTGATTTGCATGTATCTATAAATATAAAAATTAATATATAGCATATAAATATGTGTGTGTGTAGGTGCATATAGAATTTGGCAAGAGATATACCAAAGCTTAGTTATGACCGTCTGTAGGTTTTTTGAAAATTTTCACATCGCCTTTCACTGAATCTTGTCAGTACTGTGCTACATAAAATTGCAACTTGCAAGTGACCTTGAACATATTTCCTCCAAAAGTTCTTATGATCTTCTAATACATACTATGTATTCTAATTATTATCATGTCTAATATTTATTGTCTGTGTTCCCTGCTAGAATCTAAAGTCCATGGAGGAAAAACATTCATTTTGTTCACAGAAGTATCCCCAAATTCCTTTAACAGTGCTGACACATAGGAGCTGCTCAATAACATTTTATTGTGCTATTTAAGTGTGCATGGTTCAATTTTTATCCTACTTATTTTTCTCATTTATCAGATATTCTGAATAAAGAACATGTTGCTATTTTATTCAAGGGAAAGTATCACATTATCATTTCCTCCTTAATATGTAAAACTGAGCATGCAATAAGCAAAATTATCATAATCAATGACAAGTGCATTTATTGTGTTGCGAGTGATCTAAAAAGGTCAGGAGAGAACAGATTTGAGAGGAAACTGTCACATGCTGACTGTTTAGTCCTCTGATAGTGCTAGGCACTGGGATCAAAGGTTGTCTCTGACCCTTATGTGTTACACATCACTCTTCACACATTGTCCTCAGAGGGTCTGCAGAGCTACTCTTTCAGGTCTCCGTGAGGCTGTGGGACACCCACAGTGTGTGAGCAGAAATGCCCATCTAGATTTCTTGGACAGAGAGCTATTTAGGTAGCTGAACTGTGACTTTTTAGGCAAAGAAGGAAAAGCCTAGAGTTTTACAAATGCATGTGATAGGATATAAGAGTGGGCCCATCCATGCCCAGTGATAAGCCTCCTCTCTGTTTCGACTAACTTGTAAGCTTAGAGGCTACCCCTTTTCATCCCCACCAGAGAGGTCATATCCTGGGAGTCAACGCATGAGGAGACAAAACTATACACACACACCTGGATATATTTAATTTATTCTGATGACTTTTTTTTTACAGCAGTCACTGAATATACTATATTGGAAAATGCTCTGAGATCCCCACTGTGAAGGAAAATGAGTTGAAAGTATATGTAAATCAGCAAAATAGAGAGGTCACCGTAATCTCTGGAAAACATATTATTTTTCAATCAGATAACTTTGTCCAATTCTGATACTTTTGTCTATCCACAAAATGAAATTATGAATCAGACTGGAGTGGGTGAATGGGAATGCTATGATTGGCAGCTGAAATCAAGGCAGAAGAGCTCTCCAAGAGTTGTGCATGATGAAAATCAGGCCTGTTGTTTGTCTTTCTTTTTTAAAAAGTGAAGTATCCCAAGTGCTCCTAGAGTCAGACTTATCTTTAGAAATCTTTACTCTATACCTGTGTCTAGATTGCAGATGAATAGTTAATTAAAGAGTGCAAATTGTTTCAATGGCTCTAATGAACACTGCTCTCCACAATCAGCACCAGGCCTTATTTAGCCCATCAGCAATGACTTCTAAGAGTAGAAGAGCTGGCTTCTACAACCAATCTGTGAAATAGCAAAAAAGAGGGGGAGGGCAGTCTGTGAGTTTCCTTGTATTGATCAGTTTGCAGTCTGGAGCATTTTAGATTACAGTTGTAGGCAGACCTTTGCCTGCGAGGACTCTGGCCCATGGGCCCCTTAAGTCCATATAACGAGGCCTATTCAGCCATTGTGTTAAATAAGAGGGACAGATTTTTGCTATAATAGTTTCACGTTGGAGAATTTAAAATTTTGAAATCTGCTAGGTCCCCAAAATCAGGTTAATTGGCTTGAAAGATGCTCAGTATTTAGTATTGGAGCGCACGGTGGATATAGTGGCTGAAAGCACCAGTTTCAGAGATCAGAAGGTCTGGCTGAAACCCAGACTACTACTTAGTAGCTGTTGGAACCAGCATAAGTGACAACCCCTCAGAGTCTCAGTATCACATGTAAATGGACATAGAGTTGCTTATGGCATGCAGTGATATTCATGTAGATGTGAGATCATTTATATAAAATGCATGGCACAGAGCAAGCCATCAACAGATAACTGCCAGGAAAGGTATGAACATCCCAGAAAATGTCATCATCTGTATTTCAGAGATTCCACCTAAAACAAGAGGTTACTTCACAGCCCAACTGGTTGGATGTAAATTTCCACAGTTGTTATGTGTGGGAAGCTTTCACTGCTTTGCCTGTGTTAAAAGAATGCTTTCCATCAGGTTTCTAATTCTAGAGCTTTTAGTGGGAAGACATGCAATAAAACTCTACCCGACCCTCCACGGCCTGGCAGAGTGGTCCCTCCTTCTGTAGTTCCGATGACTTTCTGCAAGATGACAAATTTTCCTCTTTCCACATCTTACGCAGTATACACACTAACAAAATATACAAACCATAAAACTCGCGGTGATTACTATGTCTCAAAAAAGAAGCAAATGCCAGGAGTACAAGATTCAGGCAAACATTTGGGGACAACTTCCTTAACACTGCACCTCAGAAACTTCCTTTCAAATTACATCTCATTTTCAGGTTTTGTTCTGTGCAACTGCCTCCAAAGATATACATCAAAATTGCTTCCATTGTTACTGTTTGAAAAAACACATTTTCAGCAAAAATCCACTTCTGTATCTGTGTTTCAAAGTGACAAGATACAGCATCATGTTGATTTCTTCAGGGAATATATTTGGAAGTGCTATAAATCTTCAGAGGCTACTTGAATGTTTCTTTCTTTGCAGCTCAGTCACACACATATGTACATACATACACACACACATGCATGCACACACACTTTTTCGGCTCATTTAGAAACAGCAGAAATATGGGATCATCTTGAGATTTACTGCAAGCCTTAGCTCCTTTCTTTTTTCTCTTTTTGTTTTACATAGCCTGCCCTGATGGTCTCTGGGGATCAGAATGCCAGTTGCCCTGTGTATCCTGTGAGAATGGAGGTCAATGTAACAAAAAATCTGGAAACTGTGACTGTCCTCCTGGTTACACAGGACCAGCTTGCACCATGGGTAAGTTGTTAACAGATACAGGAGAACAACAAAGTCAACATAGTTTCATATGCCCCTTCTCCCCACAAAAAAAAAAAAAAGCTTTTATATGCTATTATGTCAATTACATGTAGTATAACAAATAACCCCCAATGTTTTGCTGCTTAACATAATGACATGATTTTTTTGATCCTGTGGATTGATGAGATTCTTCTTCTGCTAGTCTCACCTGGACTTACTTGCACGGCTACTTCTAGCTGGCAAGGTTAGTTGGGAACTGTGCTGGACTGGATGTTTCAACCAGAAAATTTTACTTTTCCTGTCCACAGAATTTCTGCATTAGTTTGAGCTTCCTCATAGCATGGCAGTCTCAAGACAACAATCCATGAAGGAGCATGAGAAGTATGAATGCAGAAGTTGTAACATGTCAAAAAATGTAGCTTTAGAAACCACACAGTGCCACCTTTGCAAATTCTCCTAAGTGAAGGAAGTCAGAAGGCCATCAGATTTAAGGGTAGGAGAAGATTGTACTTCCTGATAAGAACAGTAGCAAAATTCAGTGCAGAAGACCTGCAAACTGGGAGATATGTCTGCAGCCATCTTTAGAACCTATCTACCATAAAATAGTATTTCAAGACTGAAAGGCACTTTGAAAATTTACTAAACTTTATTTATTGTTCTCATCAAAGTAAAGGAAGATAGAGACTGATAAAAAGTAAATACTGAACTGAATCTAGCCTCAGGATAAAAAAAAAAAAAAATCAGGAGAGCTGCTACTCTGCTATCTGCTTTCTGTTGGGTGATCCTCTCACAACTTCCATTAACCTGCCTAGAATACCTTCCCTTCTCCACCCACCTTGGAACTGAGTAATATGAGAACTTGAGGAAAATTGGGCTGAAAGGTAAAGGAGTTTTTACATAAACATTTCAAATGTGTCTAATAAAGTTTAGCGAAAAGTCTGTGTTAGTGACTCTATGAGGTGTCACATGTCAACTGGATTAACTTTCAGCATGTTGGACTTTCTATAAATTGACAAAGAAAGAAAACCAGTATCTTAACTATAAATATAAAATATACAGCCAGGATGGTATTATCACTTAAGGAATCAGCTGATCATGTAGAGGAAATTTAACTACTTACCCTCAGGATAACCCTCAAGCAAGACAGATAAGGCAAGATCTTTACCTGGTGACTTTTTCTGCATATAACTAGATAATTTTTACTTTAAGGCTGTCATCCTGGCACTGTCAATAAGCATTTCAAAGTATGAAAGTTGGCTCCAACAGCAATTGACTATCCTTAACATTGTTTGCTTAAAAAAAAAAAAAAAAAAAAAAACTAAAGGTAAGAATTTACATATTCAAAAGGTAGTCACTTGCTATTTCCATAATGAAATGACATTTTCTCTTGTCTAATTCAACTTTAATGGAATAATCATTAAGAAGATAGAGGTAAAGTTTGTACTGTTCCAATTGTCCAGTGATACACACTTTCTAAAAACAAGAGAAGGAGGGCCTCCCCGGTGGCACAGCTGTTGAGCGCTGGGCTGCTAAGCTGCCCGCAGCCTCTGCAGCGCTGGTTGGGCGGCAGGCGAGGGCCCCACAAGGCCCGCAGACCTCTCCTGCTGCCTGCTGCTCCCCTCAGCAGTGTACTTCATCAGTCTGCCTGTTCTGCTCCCTGCTCTGGCTCTGGTGTAGTCTCTCCAGAGAGAGACTACTGCGCTTTTGACTGTACCCAGTGCTTGTATAAATAAATAAATAAATCTTTAAAAAAAAAAGAGAGAGAGAGAGAAAGATAAACTTTTCATTGTTTAAAATAGTATCTCCATAGTTCTGTTACAACTCTCTTTCACCCTAGATCTTAAACTCCAGGAGATTTATCACCATATATTCTTGAGATATTTTTTTGTGGCAAGTAGTAGTATTGGAATTTTATTGGCAACCTGATATGTGAGATAATTTGTTGAATTGAATAGGCAAAATTATTCAGTGACTCCTAGTTCCATTTAATTTTAACATTATGTGCTATTGATATTATCTGATTTTATACAAGGAGACACAAACACAAATTAATTATATAATCACCATAATGAAATGTTTAGGAAAATGAATGGAACCAAAGGATATGGCTCATTAAAAATGCTTACTGCAGGGGCCTCCTTGGTGCAAGGGGTTAAGTCTCAGCATTATGAAGCTACCAGCAGCCACTGCAGCACGAGTTCGATCCTTGGCCAGGATGTTAACCCACATGGCACAGCAAACGTCTCCTGTCTTGCCCTCTGCTCCCACAGCAGTGAATTTCAGTAGATCCGCCTGTTCTGCTCCCTACTCTGTCTCTGGTGAAGCCTCTCACCACCACCACCACCCCTGCACCTCTGGCCTACACCCCAGTTCTTGTGTGCATAAATAAACAAATCTTTTAAAAAAAATGCTTTATGCCTACTCTACAAAAGAATGCATGTGGCATTTAAAAGAATGCACACATTTCTCTAAAGGTCCTGTTATGAATTTTAAAATCTACTCTGTATAATGAACTGTAAAAACAGTTATAGGGTCTACAAGGTAATATGTTTTAGAGGCAGGAGAGAACAAAAAGCTTTTTCTATAGATTTTGGCTTTATAGAATTTCCAATTTGGGGAAGTTACAAATATTTAGGGGAAATATTTTTATTGGTTTTATTTCACTGTGTGTCAGAATCCCAGAATCTACCCTAACCCACATCTAAAGACTGTGGAGGGAAGTTCTGTGGCTTCGTGGGCATGCTCATAACTTTAATAAGAATGTGCCACCTCTGTGAAAGTTTTAGCCTTACTACCAAATAATCTAAGAAGTAATCCATTTTTTGTTTATCCCTAAACTATTTATAATTATATAAATACAGAAGGGAAACAACTTAAATATCCACCAAAAAGAGCATAGTTTAAAAAAATTACAATGCATCATGGGCTATTCTAAGTCATTAATTCATGATTTGAAAAAATGTGCTATGTGGGCCCCACCCTGGTGGCGCAGGCAGTTGAGCGCAGCGCTGTGAAGCTGTCCGCAGCCCCTGCAGCTCAGGTTTGATCCCAGCTGGGGGTGGGGAGGTGGGGGGGGGCAAGGGTCCCACATGGCGCAGTGGACCTCTCCTGTCTCGCCCACTGCTCCCCTCAGCAGTGTATTTCGTCAGTCTGCCTGCTCTGTTCCCTGCTCTATCTTTGGTGAATCCTTTCACCCTCCTGTGCATCTGGCCTATACCCCAGTTCTTGTGTGCATAAATAAATAAATCTTTTAAAAAATGTGCACTGTAAGGACAATTAACATTAAATTGATGCTAAATTATGTTAATAAAGAATGATCCAAAGTTGTAGGAATATATATTCATGTATGTACATGCAAAATGGAAAAATATAGTAGAAAGGACAAACTTGTTAACAATGATCATTTTTAGATGGTGGAAGTATGGGTGATCTTTTTTTCTTTTATAGATTTCTTGTTTCCATATTTACTATTTGCCCCCTCGACAATCAGGGAGAAAAATACATCATCTTCAGATCAATTATTGACTAAATAGCTAAGTATGATAGCTGTCTGCTCTTAAGTATTATCTGATAACTTTAACTGTTCCCATAATAATCAAGATGGATTTCTTTCATTCAAATTGAACTTGTTCTTTTGATTAAAGACTGTTTTGTTCTGCTGCACATGAGGTAGTTATTTTGTAATATCACTAAAATACTCTTCTTTTTTTATTTTTAAAGATCATTTTATTGATTTCTTTTTACATTGCAACTAATTGTTGGGATCCTGAAGATACAACTTAGGACCAAATCCTGGAATTATGTGCTGTAGGTGCCTTAGTCTCACACAGTGCTAGAGATATTGAAGGCTTACTTACCTTTCAGTTAATTCTATAAACTTCTTATAAAACCAAGGTATGTTTGTTAGGAATATATTATGAAATATGTTTGTGAGTGTATGTGGGGAGAAGTGCTTTTTAATTGCTGGGAGAAGTATAAATTTTCAGTATCTATAAAAATGATACTTGCACATATCCTATGAATCAGTAATTCATTTGAGGGTTATTCCTAAAGATACATTTGCTTATATGTGAAATATTCTTTTAAAAAGGACTAAAAGAAGGGCCTCCCTTGGTGGCGCAGGCAGTTGAACGCAGCGCTGTGAAGCTGTCCACAGCCTCTGCAGCGCCAGTTCGATCACGGCCGGTCCGCGAGGGTCCCATATGGCGTGGCAGACCTAACCTGTCTCACCCGCTGCTCCCCTCAGTAGTGTATTTCATCAGT
Source organism: Talpa occidentalis (assembly GCF_014898055.3). NCBI lineage: Eukaryota > Metazoa > Chordata > Mammalia > Eulipotyphla > Talpidae > Talpa > Talpa occidentalis. Next base: position 78,389,629 of record NW_023604295.1, on the reverse strand, counting down.
CTGCCTGTTCTGTTCCCCGCTGTCTCTGGTGAATCCTCTCACCCTCCCATGCATCTGGCCTATATCCTGGTTCTTGTATAAATAAATAAATAAATCATTAAAAAAAAAGGACTAAAAGAACATGTTAAAGAGAAATATTCATTCCTCTTTCTTCAGAAATCCTACTTTCTATCCCATACTCCTTTTGTTATCATTCCTCTGAATTTTTCCATATTTTCCATGAAGATTTCTGAAACTGTGCTTTTCACTAGGAAAGGAGAGAAATTAAAGAGAATGGGTAAAAGATGTTAGAAGAAAGGTAATGATTCAGATACACCTTATGCTTTAAATATCATAGGATCAAACATCATGAAAACCCTGGTTTATAGCTTTTACTGATTTGCATGGTGAAGCAACCAATGTGATAGCAACTGACTTGGAGAATTCCTGAAAATTTAAGTTTCATCTGTTGGTAGCAACAACTGCATTATAGCACTGACTGGCAAATATTGTATTCTGAACACACCGAATGGTTTCTTAACCTTTACTTTCTCTCCTGATACTATGTCTTTTCAGGTCTCGATGTTGATAACTAGCTTGACCTTTTGGGGTAAATTAAATGAACTAACTATAATGCCAACCAACTAAAACTTTACTATTTAGTTATTTTATTTTTAAAACAAAAATCAATTATTTAGCTGAAATGAATCAAGACTATGTGCAGACAGAACCTCCTCACTCTTTTTCTCTAGAATTCATGTAGCCGGAATACTGACTAGGATTTGGTGAAACATTTGCTCCTTTAAACAATTTCTAAGTTGTCTAATTTCCTGTAACAACCCTACCATAATCAAAGGCTAATATTTCCTCTATGACACCATTGTAAAAAAGAAGACAGTTACCCAAGCAGGAAAAAAAAGAGAACATATAAAGCAAAATAACGCAAAACAAATGAACAGATAAAAATCGATTAGAAGAGAAATTAAATCTCTTAAGCATCACCAAACACGAGGTGGTAAGCTGCAACAATGCTTCTAACATCTCTAAATCAATCTTAAATCTTAGTTTTAAATTGTTGTAAAATAAATTGTATTTAAATAATACATCTCCCATCCTTTCCAGCAGTGAGATGCTTATCTCTTACCAATCCGATTCTCAGCGGGCAGTCCAGCCTGATGAAGTATCAGCAAAATGTCAGCTCCTACAGAGACGTGCGACAGAGAGTTGACACTGAAGCAGTGACAGGCCTTTCAAAAAGCTATTGTGCAAATTCAGTTTTAAAATAGCGATGTGGTTGAGGACTGATGGGTATGCCATTAACAATGTGTTCATCTCCTCATTATCTGCAGGAATGGATGGGCGCTCTGGTGCACTGATATTAAGTTGAGAAGTGGTAGATCTGGTCTTCAGGAAATTTGACTTCCAGTGCTTTCAAAAAGTTAACATTGAAATTAACTGACACTGTTAAAGCCTTGCTCATTGAGGGTGGTCTGAGAGCTACCCTTTTCACCTATTCTCATCATCTTCCATAATGTCTGAGTTAGACCTTTTAAAACAAAGTCAATCCTGACTTGCTATAACCCTTAATGATGTAGCGATGCCCCTTAAATCATGAAGTCAAATCTCCATAAAGATTTAGAATACTAAACGGCAATCATCAGTCTGTTCCTGGCATTATTTTGACTCCCCTGTATACTTTAATTGTTCCCCCAACCACCGTGTAGCTTTAAAATGGGGTGCCATTGTTCATTGCTCTAACTCTTAATACATTTTTTTCTTCCTCAATTTTTATAGCCTGTTTAAATTGTTCCGGGATTTTTTTTCCAGTATATGTAAACATACAAATTAATAAACAAAAACACTAAGTCCCTTCCTTTGATAGCCTCAGCCATCATCTTGCACTATAATTATCAGCTAACACATGATTAAAACTATCATTCATTTTTGTCTTCTCTAACTCTCAATATATAAAGGATACCCAATAATGATTTGCTAGATTCAATAAAGAAAATTCCTAACAACTTAGTAAAGAATTTTGGAGTTAAATTTTGATAGAAAATCTACAAAGTTGGGCCTCCCCTCGTGGCACAGCAGTTGAGCACTGGGCTGTGAAGCTGCCACAGCCTCTGCAGCACCGGTTCGATCCCCGGCCGCCATCGAGGGTCCCACATGGCGCGCAGACCTCTCCTGCCACCCGCTGCTCCCCTCAGCAGTGAACTTCAGTCCTTCTGCTTGTTCTGCTCCCCTCTCTGCCCTCCCGCACTTCTCACTGTACCCAGTGCCTGTATAAATAAATAAATAAATCTTTGAAAAAAAAAAAAAAAAAAGAAAATCCACAAAGTTAAAAAAAAATACATGAAAGGTTTCCCTGGTCGCACAAGGGATTAAGACACAATCTATGAAGCTATCAGCCGCCACTGCAGCATGAGTTTGGTCATCAGCCAGGGAGCTACCCACATGGCGCAGCAGACCTCTCCTGTCTCACCCACTGCTCCCCTCAGCAGTGAATCTGCCTCTGTCTCTGGTGAATCCTCTCACCCCCACACCTCTGGCCTGTACCCCAGTTCTTATATGCATAAATAAAATCTTTAAAAAAAAAAACCACATGAGAAAGCCGCCTTTTTGGTGTATGAATATTGGAACAATATTTAGCAGCCAACACCAGATGAACTGAATTGAGTTGCTAGGCCCATTAAATAGCTATGGCAAAAGGAGAGGGGAAGGTGCAGCCCTGTGCCCAGCACTGCAGCTGGTCCTTGCTGCATTTCTGAAAGTACTTTTCAGACATTTTTTCAAAGGATTAGAAGATTAACAATGTCGGGCAACGATGAAGTTATGATTCTTTCTGCTTCCTCTCACGTTGCAGCAGGAACTTTGTTGCCGCTCTGCGGCAGGAACACAATGAGGGACATAGCGGTGCGGAGCAGGTTTGCAGCAGAAGTTCTTGTGCCATTTATTGAAAGCATCCAGGCTAGTAAAAGCTGAGGAATAAAGTCCAGAAGGTGGGATAGGAATGGGGGACAAAGTTTTATGAGGCACAGAGAAGGAAACATTGTGACCATATGTCAAGAGACATTTGTGTCAGCAAAGTATTTGATGTTATCACAGGCAGAGTTATCCGAAACTACCATGGAGACAGTCACATAATCAGGTCAACAGCGGCCTGAGTATTCCAGGCCTGGCTTGTGATATGGGCTATTCTCCATAGGTAGTCAAGGAATGCTCTGCTGTGATTTGTAGATAGCAGCTAGGTCACAGTGGCTCACGAGTGGCCACCTAGTAGCCAGCTTATAGGAATCCACACACATAGGAACCCACACTCTCAAGATTCTAGATTTCTTTCTTTCCTATTCTCACCTTCACTGTAAGCAAGCATAGCTCTTAATATAACAGAGACATCTTAGAAAGTGCTTGAACATCTCTAGCTCTTAGTTTCTACTTAAAAAAGAATGAGTTCAACTAGATAACAACATAGGATAGAAAAAACTTACATACATGCAAATAGATGTAATTTTATATATAACTTACTGTGTAATAAATAAAATTATGTGGTAAAGTTAGGCATAGGCTACATAGTGGAATTACAATATATAAACTAATGTTAATGGAGTGGTATTACTTACCTAATCTTCAAAACAACCAACAGGGTTTGGTACTATTGCTATCCTTGTATTATGAATAAGTTGAACATAGGGAAAATTAAATAACATGTTCAAGGTCATATAACTGAAATTGAGGGTTAATCAGTAAAGTTCATACCAACATTTGATATTAATAATACATATTAATCAAAAATATTACCTGCCTGTAAACTTGAGAGAAAATTAATATCCCATAGAAAAGCCTCAGCAATGAAACAGATTGATTAAGGTTGTTCTCTTTTTTGGCTCCAGATTTGTAAGTGGTAAAAGAAGTAACTGACATAACCAAGAACATTGTTGGCATGTTAAGTGCAATGAAAGCCTCAAGTAATTTTAATGATGGAAGGAGGATGACTTTTGATTGTCTATATGCAGCTTGTCCAACCTACTTCAACAGTCTCAACTCCCTGCTGCATCACATCAGTCATGATAGTGCTCAGCGAGACCTTGATAGTAGCCAGTGGGTCTACCTGACTGGATCAAACGGGAAGAATGGACATTGTAAATCAGAAGCTGATTATAAAATCCTATTCATCATCCAACAACAACAACAACAAATCATCCAAGAAGTTTTCTTTTTTTTTGAAGATTTATTTATTTATGCATACAAGAGCTGGGGTGCATGCCAGAGATGCAGGGGATGAGAGGATACACCAGAGACAGAGCGGGGAGCAGAACAGGCAGATTTACTGAAATTCCCTACTGAGGGGAGCAGCGGGTGAGACAGGAGAGTTCTGCTGAGCCATATGGGTCACCTCCCTTGCCGGAGATTGAACTTGTTCTGTACTGGCTGCAGATAGCTTCATAGTGCTGCATCTTATCCCCTTGCGCCACAGGGGAGTCCCCCCAGGAAGTTTTCTTTGCCTTCTGCAGATGCTGAGAGAACCCCATTTATTTTTGCTTTATTTTAAAAAGGCTTCCCAGTGTTTTCTTTGTTTGTTGTTATTCTACTATGTTTATTCAGGTAACATCAATGCTAACACTGCCTGTATCTTAGTGGCGTATGGTCTCCCCATAACAAACGTTATTACACCAGTAATCTATCAATACCATTGAGCCCAATTTGCTTCCACCTGTGACTCTCCCCTTCCAGGAGTCTCAGTTTCAGATATATTTTAGGTATAATACTTGCACACTTAATAGACTATGTTATAGTGCAAATATATAAAACAAAAAACCTCATTTTGTATTCTTCTACGTAGGCAATAAGTTTATAAATGTATCTTGTAACTTTTGTATGTGCTGCAAAAGTAAAAATTGTTTGTGATTCTCTTTATTGTGGTATTTACGTTAATGCAGTGATCTGTAACCCAATCTGCAATATCTCCAAGATGTATTGTATATATTTTGCTTAATCTGCCTCAGTATTTTTGTCCATACAATGGGACTAAAAAGGAACACTGGTATACATATTATATCTTTGGAAAAGTATTTGGCACACAATTATACTCAGTAAATTATAGGCCAACACAAAGTTCTCTCCTTCAAGAAAATCTCTACTAATTTTTAAGAATTAAACAATATAATCTGTTCTATAATCTCAAAGCAATTGGAGAGTTGAAAATCTAAAAATTAGTATAACACTCTGTAGTGCCAGGAAGGCACAGAGCAGGTTTCTTTGATCCATGCAGACAGGATAAAGGAGAGTCCTGGAGCCTTCAGTGGGTTTCTCAGGCTTTTATTGAAGTGTTACATATAGAGCAGCAACTAGGTACACGACAGGCAGGGGTGCCAGTGGGCCAGGAGACCAGCAGGCCCCAAGCCCTACTGCAAGTCTTCACTCTGAGTTTCTCTGGCCTTCTTTCTCCCCTTCTCTCTCCTGCCTCTTTTCCTGCTTCTGCTTATAGTGGTGACTATCTCAATACTCCTCCCATGGCCCACAGAAGTAAACAAGACAGTTTGCAACAATGTAACAACTGCAGGTGCCCCATCAGGCAGGGCAATCCTAATGGTGGTAGGGCAGAAAAGCCTGAAAACCTTTTACCTTACACACTCCTTTAGCAATAGCAGAGTAGACTGCTTAGCAGACATTGATTTGAGATCTCTTCTGCAAATTTGGAACAACAAAAAAAGCCATTGTGTATTCTTCTATCTAGGCAATAATTTTATAAACCTAACAATAACCTTATTGGTAGAGGCCATTATTACGTCCATTTCTAAGCAGAAACAATGAGGCACAGAGATGTAATTTGCCCAAGGCCACATGTGTAGTAAGCGAGGAAGTTAGAATTAGAGCCCAAGTGGTTTCATTCCAATGACTGATATTAACTACTATGTAATATTAACTATGATGTATATATATTTTAGCAAATAAATATAGAAAGCTTAAAGATGAGTGAAATTTGAAAATTATTTATGTACAGCTTGAGGCCTGTTGAGAAGGGCATTGTAAGGAAAATGAGCTAAAATCAGTCTATTTTTTCCTTTCCACATGACAGTCCATACCTTGAAAGGCTGTTTTCCACCCTTCAGACTTCAAACAAGCAACAGCTGGATCTTGCATTTGCAACAATGTATCAGTTTTGTGGCTATGGGCACTCAGCAGTGTACAGGGGGCCAGGCAGTGGAGTTGCTCTTCTGCCTGTGTCAGTGTTGGAGTGCCTCCCTGTGTATGTGGGCCCCTGGCTTCAGCATTAAAAGCCTGAAAAATCCACCAGAGGCTCCCAATTCTCTTTTTGTCTGTGAGAATTGACAATGAACCTACCCGACCTGTGATGGTTGCACAACAGACATGAATTAACAATTTTTTGGCAAAATCACATCCTAAGAGATTTAAGAAGTGGTCAGAACTAGGGATATAGATATGAGAGCCCTCAACGTAAGAGATGGATTGGAAGAGATGACTAAGGTGTAGACATTGAAGACACTAAGAGAGGATTATGAGTAGAAAAATCAATAAATCCCTTACATTTAGTAGGTTATATTTAGAGAGAAAACAGTGAATAAGATTAAGGTTTACTTAGAGCAGATGTTGCGGGCTGGCAGCATTACAACTGAATTTGACTTGCAGATGTGCTTTGAATAGTAGGCAAATTCCTTTTAAAATATGAGATGCATTATTCTAAAAATCAGAATATGTAAAAACACTGGACCCTTGTTCCTGTATGGGCAAAAATAACTATATTCAATTAACTCATAATTAGCACATACATACATTTTTAAGTGCCCAAAATTCAGTTAAGAAGAGTCCTTGCCTGTCCCTGGTGATTCACCTGCCAAATCTCTACCTGCTTACACCTCTGCTTTGCATGGCACTTGGGGGAACTGTGTTTGCAACTCCTGCTTTAAAAGGCTGAAAATGTAGAAAAGAAATAGGAAAACTCAGAGATATAATTCCAGGCAAGGGTGACTTTCAAGAAAAGCTTACTAGCTGTGTCGTATGCTACTTAAAAAGGAAAAATAATCCTAATATTCAGATTTAATCCTAATATTCAGATTAGGATTTTAATAAATTAATGGAAAGTGAGGAAGTAAATTTGGTAAATTGGGACAGTGGGGTCAATTGTATGCTGAAGGATAGAATTGGACTTGTAGTGGTAACTGAATGTAGTATAAATACATCTATTGATTTTTAATGATGCAAACCTAGAACACACAAAGCTATAATACAATGCTACTTCAATTCAAACAAACACCACCTATATACTAACCTTTCAGAAGGTTTGACCATGAGGGAAACAAAATGGCTAACCCACATTTTTTTCTCTGACAACAGAAAGCTTATAATCTTCTCTTTCTCTCCATGCTACATAATCATTTCTGGTCACCAACTTACATAATTTGCTAATTAATGAAATGCAAAATCACTTTCATTGTAGTGGGTCAAGTCCAACAAAATAATGACAGAAAGTATTCAGAATCCTTGAGAATTTTATTTTATTTATTTACTTTTTAAAGATTTATTTAATTATACAAGAACTGGGTTACAGGTCAGATTTGTGGGAGGGTGAGAGGATTCAGCAGAGCCAGAGCGGGGAACAGAACAGGCAGACTGAAGAAATACACTGCTGAGGGGAGCAGCGGGTGCGACAGGGGAGGTCTGCCACATCATGTGGGACCCTCGCAGGCTGTCCGGGATTGAAACAGTGCTGCAGAGGCTGTGAACAGCTTCACAGTGCTGCGCTCAACTGCCTGCGCCACCAGGGAGGTCCAATCCTTGAGAATTTTAAATGTTGAAATGAAAATTAAATATCTGGAAGTTTGCATTTAAAAAATTGCAAAGATTGTATTTACATAATTGTTATGATATTTTTGTTACAGGGCAGGGAGAGGGGCACCCCAGAGCCCCCAAACCTGCCTTATCTAAATAGGTTCTCCCATCTGCCGCTTCAAGACAAAATATATAATATCTTTAAGGAAAGGAACTTTAATACAATTAGTGTGCAATACATAAAAGACAAAGAATATAGTTTCTAAATCTAGCACCCAAAGTTACCCGTCCCCTCATGGGTAAAATTTCACCCAAGCAGGATTGACCAAAAGCAAGGCCTAAAAGCCTGCCACAAGTCTAAAGCATCTTCCAGTGGGGACCCATAGAAAAGGGTCAGAAATAGCCAAACAAGTCTGGGAGGAAAAGAGCAAAATCAAAATACAGACAAAAGCTGTCATTGTCACCACACCATAGGTCTTTCACCCTGGGCTGTTTCGCCCAGTCCATTACCAAGAAGCAGCTACTTCACTGTATCTCTCTGATCCATATGCCTCCTCCAGGTCTCCTTCTGGCTCTCCATCCTGCTTCCTTTCTTCCTCAGTCTCCTCTTCAGGTTCCTCATCTCCCTGCTGAACTCTACCCTCCTTTGGGTGGGGCAGGGAACCTGGAACCCCCCCTTTCCTGGGCACCATGCTGTTACATTTACAGAAGTAGCTTTTTGCTCACTGATTTTTTCCTTTAACTTTTGTTTTTCTCCTTTACAATAAGGTTGCAGTTACCATATAGCTGTTCATTAAAATCTCTTGAGGACCTTTGTATTTCTTTGTCACCCATACTAATTTCTCTTTTTAACTTTTAAATATGTTCTTTAATATTTTCTTTCTTCTTTGTTAACCTAGATAGAAGCATATTGATTTTGTTTATCTTACTGAAGAACAAACTTTTGTTTCCTATTTTCTTTTTTTTAAGATGTATTTATTTATGTATACAAGAACTGGGGTACAGGCCAGAGGTGTTGGGGTGAGAGGATTCACCAGAGACAGAGTGGGGAACAGAACAGGCAGATCGAATGAAATACACTGCTGAGGGGAGCAGTGGGTGAGGCAGGAGAGGTCTGCTATGCCGTGTGGGTAGCTCCCTGTCTGGGAATCGAACTCATGCTGCAGTAGCTGCAGATAGCTTTTTGTAGATTGCATCTTAACCCCTTGCACCACCAGGGAGGCCCCTCTATTTTCTTTTTAATTTCAATTTCATTTACTTCTGCTCTATTTTTTATTACTTCCATCCTCTACTTACTTTTAATTTTATTTGTCCTACTTTTTCATGCTGTTTTAGGTGTACAATTTGGGATAAGATTATTAATTTGGGATTTTTCTTCCTTCTGAATGTGGACATTTATTACAATTGCCTTTCCTCTTTTTTTTTTTTTAATAGAGGCATGTTTTATTTATTTATTTATTTGTTTGTTTGTTTATACATGCACTGGGTACAGTCAGAAGCGTGGGAGGGTGAGAGAATTCACCAGAGCCAGAGCGGGGAGCAGAGCAGGCAGAAGGACCGAAGTACACTGCTGAGGGGAGCAGCGGGCGGCAGGAGAGGTCTGCGCGCCATGTGGGACCCTCCTCTGGTGGCCGGGGAGCAGCCCGGGATCGAACCGGCGCCACAGAGGCCGTGGGCAGCTTCGCAACCCAGCGCTCAACCGCTGCGCCACCGGGGAGGCCCACAATTGCCTTCCCTCTTAAACTTGGTTTTGTTGCATCCCTGAAATTCTTCATTAACAGTTTCAATAGTCTCCAGAGATTTTTTGATTCTGTTTTTGTTTCTTCTTTAAGCCACTAGCTGTTACGTAACATGTTTAGTCACCAATTTTTAAAGAGCTGTCCAGGTTTTTGTGTTAGCTGATTTCTAACTTTCTGCTTGGTATGATTTCTATATCCATAAGTTTATTTAGGCTTGACTTGTGTCCCAACATATGGTTTATTGTTTAGAAAGTTGCATGTGCTTTTGAAAAAGATGTTTGTGTTATTTTTCCTGGATGGAGTTGTCTGTAGATGACTATTAAGCCTGTTTGGTCTAGCTCTTCAATTAAGGCTATTATTCCTTATTTATTTTCTGTCTCATTATGTCCATGGTTGTGAATGGAGTAGTCAATCCTCTAATATCACTGCATTGTCATCAGTGTCTGTCTTTAGTTCCATTAATGATTGTTTTATATATATATATATAATATATAAACATATATTTTTATAACATATATACACACTTTAGTATTATTTCTTTATTGTTGTAGTAGGCCTTTAATAATAATATTATATCCAGCTCTGTCTCTAATTGTTTTTTACTGGGAACATATTTTATCTAATATAGTCAAACTGTCCCTGAATTTTTGGATTACAGTTTGCATGTAAGATTGTCATCCAGCCCTTAACATTTTAAGACTTTGCTTATTTTTAGTAGTAAGATGAGTTTCTGGTAAACAACAGAAGGTTGGACTTTGTTATTTGATCCATTCAACCATTTTAAAACTTTCAATTGGTGAATTCAAATCTTTAAAATGATTATTGAGATGTAAGTGTTTATTGTGATTCGGTTATTTGTTTCTTCATATGTACAGTTTGTCTTGGTTTAGGTCTTTTTGTTTCTTGGAATCTTGCATTTATGTCTTTTTTTTTTTAGACTTCATTTTCATTGTTTTTTAGGTTATTACTACTGACTCTTGTTTAAGGGTTACACTAAGGTTCATGTGTGTGATGGTGTATGATTTTGACCAATGGATCAGTTTGATCTCAAACTCATTTTAATGAACTACATTTTTACTCTCCTTCTTCTCCAAATTGTACAATTTAGATGTCTATTACTTCTGAAATGAGTCTTGTTATTGTTCCATAATAGTCCCATTATCACTTTATGTCTGACTTGGTGTCTTTTTATACATATATATATATATATATGACTTTTTATAAATATATATGACTTCATTTTATTTTTTAAAGATTTATTTTTATTTATTGGGGAAGGGGTCGGGCGGGCGGGCGACAGGGGTCAGCCGGAGTTCCTGAGGGAAACGCGGGCCCGGGAGATTGGCTTTTCAGTGCTTTAGAAGTTATGACCCCCAGGCGGGCATAGGGGTTGGAGAGACAACCCACCCCCCTTCCCGAGCGGCCCTTGAGCAGAATGGTTATGGCCCAGAGGCGGAATTCCGAATGCTCTGAGTTTGAATCCTGATTCTCCCCTTTGGGTAAGGGTTTCTGGCAGGTGGCAGTGCCAAGGGGTTGCAAACCTGAACAAAAAGCAATTGTTGCAAATCCAGAGGAGAGTGACAGGAACCTGGTTGAAGTCAAGAAAACATCAATGTGCATTGAGTTGTCAGGTTCATGAGTTGTCAGGTTCAAAGCAGAATTTTAAAATGGAGAAAGTTAAACAGGCTTGTGCTCTGTGAGAAACCCTTATTCAAAAGATTATAAAAGAACAGATCTCGGAGGGGCGGAGCAACATGGCGGCGAGGAGACGCTGCGAGTAAGATCTCCCATTAAAAAAAGTGAATAGGGAGGAAAAGCGGCAGGTCCCAGTGAGAACCGGGACACGGAAGATAAACGGACGACTCCAGCAAACTGCCCGAAGAAGAAAGTTGCCATAAAAGAGGACCAGAAGGGAGGGAAGCGCAGAACCCTGCTCCCCTCCCCCGCCCACAGAGGCGGCACTCTCCGACCGGCAGAGAGGAGGAAAACAACAAACTAAAACTGCCAACAAGAACAAAGGACGCAGCAAGCGGGACTGTGAGTGGAAAGGAACTATTGCAGCCACCACACCCTGTGAACGGGAGCTGTGGAGAACCCTCGCAGGATCCGCCGCGGAGGTGAGCTCCGGGCGCCATTGAAGAGAGCCCCGCCCACGAGGAGACCAGCACCAGCACACAGCCCCGGCCGCCCGGTAAGCCTGCGCAGAAAGCGGCATGCTGGAAAAACAGACGCGGAGCAGGATTGCGAGGGGAAAGAGGCGCGGATTGCGTGGATCAGATCGCAGCTGCCCAGGTCCCTGCGCCTGCGACCTAGGCTTGCAGGGAGACAACCTAGGCTTGCGGGGAGACGAGCGGAGGCCCTCCCGGAGTGAGCAGGAACCAGGCGCCCAGGCAGGGGAGCGGGATTCAAAAGGCGCCATTCCCGCGCCACTGATCTGGGCTACAGCCCGCGTCCTGGAACTGAGGGCTTTGGAACGGAGACCTGGGGCACGAAATTAGGGGCGTGGGTTCCCCACGACGGTGGGGCACAAGGCAGACACAGCACCCCAAAGCCGTTGAGGTGTACCCTACCATCCCTGCTCTGCTCCCTGTCCCACTGGGTGGAAAAATCAGCTCCCCAAGGGCTCTAGGAGAGATCTCTGGCGCCACCTAGCGTCTTGAAGCCAGCACAGGCTCCTGAAGGAGCTAGTGGCCAGCTGGGGAGTTAGCCCACGCCGGGCCCCTTCCGAACAAGTAGTCTGAGCCCACAGGGAGAGCGAGCACCCACAGCCGGGGCAGACCAAGTGCGCAGAAGAGTGTGCCTGAGACCGGACGCGCAGGGAGTGTGTCCCACATCACCATTATAGAATAGGGACATTTCTTCAGTAAAGACTACCTGCAGAAGGCTTCCTCAGGAGCCAGAGGTGAGCGGGGGAAGTTCGCCCACGCCAGACCCCCTCTGGCCTGCAGTCCAAGCCCAGAGGGGGAGCAGGAACCCACCGCCGGGGCAGACCAGGCGCACAGGGGAGTGTGTCCCCACATCGGCATTTTAGAACAGGGACCTTTCTCCAGTAAAGACTGCTTGAAACTGACAGATGACTCCTGGAGGAACCAGAGGGGAGCAGAGAAGCCCACCCAAGATGCCGGCCAGTCCCAACTACACAGTGTCCCAACGCATACGGCAAATTAGAAAACAGACAGTAGGGAGGAGAAGAACCACACGCAACCTAGCAACTCTCCAGAGAAAAAGCACACCACAAAAAGAAAACCAGCCCCCAGATGGCAACGACAGTAACTTGGAAGAACTTCTGAGCCTTCCAGAAAGAGAATTTAAAATTGCCGTGATTAAAAAACTGACAGAAGTCATAAAGGAAAACAATGATAAGGGAAAAATAATCAACGATCAGAAGAATGAAATTGAGTCCCTAAAGAGGGAAGTAAAAGAAATGCAGGAGATCAAAGAATTAATGGAAGAACTAAAGAATTCTGGGAAAAGCAATGAAAGCAGAATTGATGAAATGGAACAACGAATAAGTACTCTTGAAGACACAGAAATAAAAAGAACCAAAACAGAAAAGGAAAGAGAAATACGAAGGAAAAAGAATGAAGAAAGACTTCGGGAACTATCTGACTCCATGAGGAAAGGAAATATTAGAATTATAGGAATACCAGAAGGAGAGGAGAGAGAAGTAGGAACAGAGAAAATATTCAAAGAGATAATTGAAGAGAACTTCCCAAATGTGAAGGAGGAGCTGAAAATTGATATACAAGAAGCAAGAAGAACACCAAACTTCCACGACGAAAGGAAAAATACAGCAAGACACATAATAGTAAAGCTCCCAAGAATCCAGGACAAGGAAAAAATAATGAAGCTGGCAAGAGGGAAGAAACAGATAACATTCAAAGGAAAGCCAATCAGGCTGACATCAGACTTCTCCGAAGAAACACTACGGGCAAGGAGAGAGTGGAGGGACATAGTCAACAGACTCCAAGAAAACAGATGCCAACCAAGAATACTCTATCCCGCAAAACTCTCCTTCCTCTTTGAAGAAAGAATATGGACTTTCCCAGACAAACAGAAACTCCGGAATTTCATTGCAACTAAACCCCCACTCCAAAAAATACTACAAGGAGTCCTAAAGCCAGAACCTCAGAGGGACGAATAACAATGAAAGAAGGCCAAAAAAAAAAAAAGTTATTAAAAGAATAAATAAATAAAATCAAAGGAAAGACAAACACAATGGCAAATACAGATGTTAACATATCAATATTAACTCTAAATGTAAATGGACTAAACTCTTCAATAAAAAGACACAGAGTTGCAGCCTGGATTAAGAAACAAAACCCAACCTTTTGCTGTCTCCAGGAAACACATTTAGCTACAAAAGATAAAAATAGGCTCAAAGTTAAAGGATAGAAAACAATCCTACAAGCAAATGGGCCAAAAAAGAAAGCAGGAACAGCTATACTTATATCAGATAAAACAGATTTCAAACTCAAAAAGATAAAAAGAGACCCCAATGGTCACTACATTATGATCAAGGGGACAATACTTCAAGAAGAAATAACACTCATTAACATATACTCACCAGGGCCTCCCCGGTGGCGCAGCGGTTGAGCGCTGGGTTGCGAAGCTGCGCACGGCCTCTGCGGCGCCGGTTCGATCCCTGGCTGCTCCCTGGCTACCGGAGGAGGGTCCCACATGGCGCGCAGACCTCTCCTGCCACCCGCTGCTCCCCTCAGCAGTGTACTTCGGTCCTTCTGCCTGCCCTGCTCCCCGCTCTGGCTCTGGTGAATTCTCTCACCCTCCCGCGCTTCTGACTGTACCCAGTGCATGTATAAACAAAACAAACAAACAAACCAGCAAAACAAATAAATAAAGCATGCCTCTATTAAAAAAAAAAACAAAAAAACAAAAAAAAACATATACTCACCAAACGAAGGAGCACCAAAATATATCAGACAACTGTTGTCCTCTCTGAAAACAGACATCAGAGAAAACACATACGTAGTGGGAGACTTCAACACACCACTATCAACAATGGATAGATCAACAAGACAAAATAAGTAAAGAAACCAAAGCTCTAAATAAGGACCTAGAGCAATTGGGCTTAACAGACATCTATAGAACACTAAACCCCAAAAAAACGGAGTACACATTTTTCTCAAGCGCACACGGATCATTCTCCAGGATCGATCACATACTGGGGCACAAGACAAACATCAACAGATACACCAAGATTGAAATCATATCAACCATCTTTTCTGACCATGAAGGCATCAAACTAGAAATAAACCATAAAAAGAAGGCAAGGAACTTTCCTACCTCATGGAGATTAAAAACCACACTACTGGAAGACCACTGGACTAATGAGGAGATGAAAGAAGAAATTAAAAAATTTTTTGAATTGAACGACAAGGAGGACACCAATATCCTAAATGTATGGAATGCAGCAAAAGCAGTAATAAGAGGAAAATATATAGCAATAGAAGCTCACATCAAGAAACAAGAAAGAACTCAAAGAAACAACCTAATCTCAAAGCTCAAAGATCTAGAAAAAGAGCAACAAAAAAACCCCAAAACCAGTAGAAGAAAAGAAATAATAAAAACCAAAGCAGAAATAAATGAAATTGAAACTAAAAAAACAATCCAAAAGATCAATGAAAACAAGAGCTGGTTCTTTGAAAAAATCAATAAAATAGACAAACCCCTAGCCAGGCTCACAAAGGAAAAAAGGGAGAAAGCACAAATAAACAGGATCATCAATGAAAGAGGAGAAATCACAACGGACACAGCAGAAATCAAAAGAATAATCAGTAACTACTATGAACAGTTATATGGAAACAAGTTTAACAATCTAGAGGAGATGGACAAATTCCTACAACTCTACAATCACCCAAAGCTAGATAAAGAAGAAATAGAACACCTAAACAGACCAATTACAATTAGCGAAATTGAAATGGTAATCAAAAACCTCCCCAAAAACAAAAGCCCAGGACCTGATGGATTTACAAATGAATTCTACCAAACATTCAGAGACGAATTAGTGCCTATCCTTCACAAACTCTTCCAAAAAATTGAGAAGGAAGGGACAATACCAAACACGTTCTATGAAGCCAACATTACACTAATACCAAAACCGAACAAGGACAACACAAAAAAGGAAAACTACAGGCCAATCTCCCTAATGAACACTGATGCAAAAATCCTCAATAAAATTTTAGCCATCAGAATCCAACAATGTATCCATAAGATAATTCACCACGACCAAGTAGGATTCATTCCAGGGACACAAGGATGGTTTAACATCCGAAAATCAATCAACGTTATCCAACACATCAACAAAAAGAAATATAAAAACCATATGATAATATCAATAGATGCTGAGAAAGCTTTCGACAAAGTGCAACACCCATTCATGATAAAAGCCCTTGAAATTCTTGGGATACAAGGAACATACCTCAACATCATGAAGGCCATCTATGACAAGCCAACAGCCAGTATCATTCTCAATGGTGAAAAGCTGAAAGCATTTCCATTAAGATCTGGAACAAGACAAGGATGTCCACTCTCACCACTGCTTTTCAATATAATACTGGAAGTCCTAGCCAGGGCAATAAGACAAGAGAAAGACATCCAAGGAATCCAAATAGGTAAAGAAGAAGTCAAACTATCACTATTTGCAGACGATATGATATTATACATAGAGAACCCCAAAAACTCCACAGAAAAGCTAATTCATCTCATCAATCAGTTCAGTAAAGTGGCAGGATACAAAATCAACACGCAAAAGTCAGTAGCCTTCCTATACACAAACAATAAATCTGAAGAAGAAGAAATCAAAAAAACCATCCCTTTCGTTATTGAAACAAAAAAAATCAAATATTTGGGAATAAATCTAACAAAAGAGGTAAAGGACCTATACAAAGAAAACTATAAAACACTGTTAAAAGAAATAGAAGAAGACACAAAGAAATGGAGAGATATCCCCTGCTCATGGATTGGAAGAATAAACATTATTAAAATGGCCATCCTTCCAAAAGCAATATACAGATTCAATGCTATTCCAATCAAAATTTCAATGTCTTTCTTCAAAGAAATAGAACAATTATTGATGAAATTCATATGGAATCACAAAAAACCCCGAATAGCCAAAGCTCTCCTGAAAAAAAAAGAAGGGAATGGAGGCATCACACTCCCAGACTTCAAACTATACTACAAAGCCATAATCATCAAACTGCATGGTATTGGAACAAGAACAGACATACAGACCAATGGAATCGAATAGAAAATCCAGAAATAAACCCACAGATTTATGGTCAACTAATCTTTGACAAAGGAGCAAAGACTATGCATTGGAGCAAAGACAGTTTGTTCAATAAATGGTGCTGGGAAAACTGGGTCGCTACATGCAAAAGAATGAAGCTTGACCACTACCTCACACCATACACAAAAATCAACTCAAAATGGATTAAAGAATTAGACATAAGACCTGAAACCATAAAATAAATAGAAGGAAATATAGGCGAAACACTACGTGATTTGCACATCAAAGACATCTTTACAGACACATCACCCAAAGCAGTGATAGTGAAGGCAAAGATAAACAGCTGGGACTACATCAAATTAAAGAGCTTCTGCACAGCAAAAGAGACAATAACAAAAACAAAGAGAAACCCCACCAACTGGGAGAACATTTTTGCACCCAACACTAATGATAAAGGACTGATCACAAAAATCTGCAAAGAGCTGATGAGACTTAACAACAACAAAGAAAATAATCCAGTCAAAAAATGGGCAGAAGAGCTAAAAAGAAACTTCTCTGAAGAGGAAATGCAAATGGTCAACAGGCATATGAAAAAATGTTCAACATCACTTGTCATCAGGGAAATGCAAATCAATACTACCATGAGATACCATCTTACACCAGTGAGAATGGCACATATTAAAAAACTAGCAACAACAAATGTTGGCGAGGGTGTGGAGAAAAAGGAACTCTTCTGCACTGTTGGTGGGAGTGCAAACTGGTCCAACCACTGTGGAAAGCTGTGTGGAGATTTCTGGACCTACTAAACATAGAGCTTCCATATGATCCAGCAATTCCACTCCTAGGTATTTACCCAAAGGACACAGAAACATCAATTCCAAAGAACACCTGCACCCCTATGTTTATAGCAGCACTGTTTACAATAGCTAAGCTTTGGAAACAACCCAAATGCCCAAAAATAGATGACTGGATCAAGAAGATGTGGTACATATATACCATGGAATATTACTCAGCATTCAAAAAAGATAAACACATGCAATTTGCAGCAACATGGATGGCGCTGGAAGGGATCATGCTCAGCGAAATAAGCCAAAAAGAAAAAGGAAAATACCGGATGGTCTCACTCATAGCAGGAATCTAGAAAACTTAAATAAGGGACCAGGAAAATGAATAACTATAAGAAAGTGAAAATCAAAATCAACAAAAAACTATGAACCAGAGACACTTTTAGGGGGGCAGGGGCGGGAGGGGAGGGATTGGGGTCAGAATGGGGGCGCTGCAATTGTATGGGGAATATAACAATAAAATTTATTATCTAATAAAAAAAAAGATTTATTTTTATTTATTTATGCATACAAGAACTAAGGTGTAGGCCAGAGGTGTGGGGGGTGACTGAGGATTCACCAGAGACAGAGTGGGGAGCAGAACAGGCAGATCTACTAAAATACACTGCTGAAGAGAGCAGTGGGTAAGACAGGAGAGGGCTGCTGCACCACGTGTGTTAGCAACCTGGCCTGGGATCGAACTCAGGCCTTGGCAGTAATAATGCTGAGCCTAACCCTTGAGCCACCAAGGAGGTCCCCAATACTATAATTTTAAGTTTTTATTTTATGTGAATCTTTTTTACCCCTTTTTTTAATGTCTTGTATATTGTGGAAATATGAAGTTTCTATCTTGGAAATATATTTCTTTCAAAATTTTAAAGATTTGCTGCCATTCTCTTCTTGCCTGCTAAGTTTCCATTGAGAATTCTTCAGAGTCTTATGTGTCTCCTTGCAAGTTACTTTTCTTCCTCTCAATGTTTTTTGAATTCTTTCCTTGTAATTAGAGTCTATCTATTTTATTATAGTGTGTCTTAGGAAGTGTCTGTTGGTATTATTTTATTTTGAACTCCTTTGGTATCTGGATCAGGATATTAGGTTCCTTTCCCAAATTATGGAGATTTTCAAATCCTAAATGTATTTTCTATTTATTTATCTTTCTTTTTTTTAAGATTTTATTTATTTTTATACAAGAATTAGGGTACAGGCCAGATGTGTGGGAGGGTGAGAGGATTCACCAGAGACAGAGCAGGGAACAGAACAGGCAGACTGACTGAAATACACTGCTGAGGGGAGCAGCAGGCGAGACAGGAGAGGTCTGCTTTGCCATGTGGGATTCTCGCCGCCCGGCCGGGATCAAACCCACGCTGCAGAGGCTGCGGACAGCTTCACAGTGCAGTGCTCAACCACCTGCGCCACCAGAGAGGCCCTATTTATTTATCTTTGTAATCTCCTTCTGGGACTACTATAATATGGATATTATTTCTTTTTATGTTATCCCACAGAGTTATTACTGTTTTCATTGTTTTTATTCTTGGTTTTCTTTGCTATTCTGTTTTTTTCTGCCACTGTGCATTCAAGTTTGCTGATTCTGTTCATTACTTGTGTTTGTGTACATTTGAGATCTTTTATCATATTTTAAATTTAGTTAATGAATTTTTAAATCCATTAATTCTTTTTTTTAAGATTTATTTTATTTATACAAGAACTGGGGTACAGGCCGGATATGCGGGAGGGTGAGAGGATTCACCAGAGACAGAGCGGGGAACAGAACAGACAGGCTGATGAAATACACTGCTGAGGGGAGCAGCGGGCAAGACAGGAGAGGTCTGCAAGACAGGTGGGTTGCTCCGGGGCCAGCGGGGATCGAACCTGCACTGCTGCGGCTGCCGACAGCTTCACAGAGCTGCGCTCAACTGCCTGTGTCACCAGGAAGGCCCCTAAATCCATTAATTCTATTCCTAGAAATCTCATACTTTTTTTTTTTTTGGATTCCATTGTTGATCCATTGTTTTTCTTATTTCTTCAGATATAGTTGTAACTGTTACCTCAAACTCCTCATTAGGCAAATCCTGTTTCCCTCCTGTATTGAGAGTCCTCTTGGGGTTATTTTGCTCTGATCCTTGTGTTTTGTTCTTCTGTCTCTTCGTTTTTAGGTTTTATGAGTTGAGATAAAGAGCTTCCTTTTCTTGTTTTGATAGGCTAGCCTATATCATACATCACCCACAATATGCTCCCATGCCTTTGAATCGGTTCAGAAGTTGTGGGTACTAATTCCAGTGAAGGGTAGTAGACAGGAACTGTGGCAACATGGCATCAAAGTTCAACTCCTGTGGGCACCAAGAATTCAATCTTCCCAAATTATTGTGGGTTCTTGAGCTGATGGTAGAGATCCACAGTGCCCCATTCCCTTGGCCAAAATGTAAAAAAAAAAAAAAAAAAAATCTGCATCAGTTTCAACCACTAATGTGTGGTTGAGCAGTACATTTATTGCCCAGAGGGATTATGATTGAGATAGGGTCACAAGACAGGATTTATTCCCTTTGCCTTCTGAATACATAATATTGCCTTAGGTACTTGCTCATGTTGTTGAACCCAGGTGTTTTTGAACTCTGGTTAATGGGTGTATACCATTCACTTGTTATCTTATTCTTGACCCTGGTGTGGTTAGGCAGCTGTTTCACATAATAAAGTCATAGACTGCAAATGATAGCCTCTTTTTTTATTTTATATATTTTTGCATCATTTTTTCATTTTTGTACAATGTATGCATTTTCATCTTGGTTAGAGTGCCCATAAAATTCCCACCACCCTTATTTTGATCCTACTCCCTTCTCCCCACTGCCCCCCACCCAGTGTGTTTCTGGTTTATAGTTGCCTCTTGATTTTGATTTTTGCTTTATTATGATTAGTCTTATTTGGGTTTTCTAAATTCCTGCTATGAGTGAGAGCATCCAGTATTTTTCTTTTTCTTTCTGGCTTATTTCACTGAGCATGATCCCTTCCAGCTCCATCCATGTTGCTGCAAATGGCATGAATTTATCTTTTTGATTGCTGAGTAATATTCCATTATGTATATGTACCACATCTTCTTGATCCAGTCATTTATTTTTGGGCATTTGGGTTACTTCCATACCTTACCTATTGTAAATAGTGCTGCAATAAACTTTTTTAAGCAGTGGGGTACAGGCCAGAGGTGCAAGGGGGTGAGAAGATTCACCGGAGACAGCAGGGAGCAGAACAGGCAGATGTACTGAAATACATTGCTTAGGGGAGCAGTGGGCGAAACGGGAGAGGTCTGCTGAGCCATGTGTTCCTCACCAGCCAACCTGGGATGGAACTCATGCCGCAAAGGCCACAGACAGTCTTAGAGTGCTGTGCTCAACCCCATGCACCACTAGGGAGGCCCAAATAATAGCCTCTTTTGTAGGAGGACTCTGTTGATCAGATCTAGCCTACCATACATGTGTCTCTTGCCAACAATCACCAGGACTGGCCACTTCTTCAGGTCCCCCACTTTACGGGACAGGGTGTTTTTCTCTCAAGCTCAGTGTGCCTTGTTGTTATCCTGTTGTGTAACATTTACATTTTCAGCATCTATCTACTATTCTGTCATTTTGCCTCAGCTCTGTACATCCTGTATAATTCCATGGTGTATTCTCTATCCTATGGAAGTTGTGCAACAATTCTGTGCACTCCATTGTCCAATACGTCCCTGGGTCTAAAGTCCCCAATATGGGTATGAACGTTCGAGTCCACATAGCTTTGAGGAATCATGTGCCTGCCTCTCTTAGGGTTTTCTGCAGTTAAATTGAAATGTTTCCTAGCCCTTTCACCATGTATTCCTTTGTGATCCATACAATAGTCATTCAAGTGCCACTGTCTCTGTCTAGGAGTAATGTGACCGTAAATATATGTTGGGGCAAGCCCAATTACTTCATTCTTCCACTATCTGCCTGGACTTTGTAACTTCCTAATAGTCTATTTTCTAGAACACATTAAAGGAAAAGGTCTGTGACACATTACACATAATTTATGTCTCTTGTGCCCAAAATAAATATGGAGGGAAAATTCAATGAAATGTGTGTATTAATCAGTTTTCAAACAATTTGAATTGTCTCAATTTTAAATGTTTGATTGAATATTATAGTCATTTCCCAGTTGGAATAAATAAGTGTCTGTTGCTTTCTGAAACAGTAGTGATCCTCAGTCTCAGATGTCTCTATTTGCTTACTTCTATAATAAAAATGACAGGTCCAAGAAACTGGAAAAAACATCCTCCTGCTATTTTAAGATACTGTCGATCTTACTGTGTTTTTGTGCCACCATTAATCAATTGTCTGAATTGTAGAGAGGAAAGGAAGGAAGTCTGCAGACCACTTAATGCGCCTCACTTTAGCATAGAAGCATAGAACACAGACTTCCGGATGTCTACCCTTGTGGGAGTCTCCACATAATTAATGTGTTTTGGAAGCTCATCTTGAGTCTTTTCAAGTCCTGAAGACGAAGCTCTTTAATATCATTGAAATTGCCAGTGCATCCCCACAAGAATAATATGTGCTAGCTATTAACAGGGAATTATATTTCATTATATTATAGAAACTAAACTTTCTCCATTTTATATTTTCACAGCATGTTGCTAAATTTTAAATTAACTTTAAGAGAATGCAAAATTATAGTGCTAACTTACCCATATGTAGTTTACTTCAAAGTTGGCATTTCATACAGAATGTCTGTAACTTGAACTATATGATAAAGCAGGCTGATTTACATCCATCTCTAATCATATCATTATAAAAATTATTTAATGTTCAGCTTTACAAAGTATTTTTGTAAAGTATCTTAATACCTTACAGTGTATTCACTACTATTTTGCTCAAACTTGGAAAATTATCCAAAGGAAAACGTTGTTTACTTCAATATTACAGTATGATTCAAATGGTAAAGAAACTAGTGCCAGTTGTATTTAGTCTCTTAAATTATTATTGTTATCAATTTCGAATTATGTGTTCTTTGTTGTTTCTAATATTGCACTGTCTTGAATTTTATACACGTTGTTTCTATTTTATATTTTAAAACATACAATTTAAGATTATTATGGTTAGAAACACATTAAAAGACTACGTATTAGATGAGTAATAGTTTTAGAAGTTCTATGCAAATATTTGCAAAAGCCACTCTTTTCAAAATGGCACATTCTCACATACTTATTATTCAGGTACATTATCCACCTGACAAGAGAGTAAAATATTCTACTCATCTGTTCATGACTAAATATTCAAATATTAATAATTTTATTAGTATCTAGCAAGGTCTTACAAATTTTTGCAAAGAATATGAATAATTCATTGAAGTTTAGTTACACGTCAAATTTGAGGTCAAAAAGTTTGAGTGGTTTTTCAGTTATCTGAAATAAAAAGCATGTGCTCGGAGAAAGAACAGTGTCAGACTTTGTCCGCCTCCCAACTTTAACTGTTCATTTATTAAAACTCAAGTACATGACTTAAGTGTGTCTGACAATAATTAAATGAAGTGAGAAAATGATGGCAATGTAAGTAAAGAAATTTTGTACCAAGAAATGTGTACAAGGGAAGATGGTTTGCCTCCTGAAACATCTATGACTAAGTTCCTAACTGAAGGGGCACCAAGAGGTGTGCCAGTTATGACAATCTTCACTGTCTAAAATCTGTATATTTTCATGGAATGTAAATGAAATTTAGTTCAGCAACTGTTTGTTAATAAGAAGACAAATAAAAATAAGTATCTAAATGCAAAATAGATTTGTTTGTGAGTTGTGCAATAAAGAATTGTGAGTTAAAAAGATAGAGAATTAAAAAGTCTAACCTGGGCCTCACTGGTGGCATGGGCAGTGTGGGTTCAATCCCGGCTGGCTGGGGAGATACCCACATGGCACAGCAGACCTCCTCCTGCACCCGCTGCTCCCCTCAGCAGTGTATTTCAGTCAGTCTGCCTGTTCTGTTCCCTGCTGTCTCTGGTGAATCCTCTCACCCTCCCGCACATCTGGCCTGTACCCTGGTTCTTAAATAGATCTTTAAAAAAAGGGAGTCTCTAAAAAATAAAGTTAAATAAAAAGTCTAACCTGGTTTAATTCCTTTTTTTATTATTGTATAATTTTGAATTGAGGTAACCATGGTTACAGTGATGTATATAATCAGGAGGAATAGGTTTACACCTCTTCAGATGTATATTATAACAGAACATCCACCATCCAAGCACCCACAAAGCTCCACCGGAGTCCACTGGATGCCCGACCCACTTTGTTCTCTGTGACTACCCTTGCCCTTTGGTAGCTTTAAGTTTACAGTCAGGTTTCTAGGGTTTTTTTTTTTTTTTCATTTTCTCTGTTCATTTTTTCTATCTTTATATTCTACATGAGTGAAATCATCTGGTATTTGTTCTTCCCCTTCTGATTTGTTTTACTTAGCATAATTCCCTCCTGTTCCATCCATGTTTTTGAAATTGGTGAGATTTCATCTATTTCTTTTTTTATATATGTAGCTGAATAGTATTCCACTGTGTGTGTATACCATATCCTTATCCACTGAAGTGTCACTGGGTTCTTAGCTTGTTTCCATGCCTTCGCTATTGCAAGCAGTGCTGCAGTAAGCTTAAGAGTGCATATATCTCTTCATTCTAGTCTTCTTGCAACTTTCGGATAGATGGCTCAGAGTGGGACTATATAGAACCAGAAGGAAAAAAAAAGGAGGAAGAAAGGTAAATATGAAAGGAAGCAAAGCACAAAATTAAAATTGTTTAAACTATCTATTTAAATCATTAATGTCTTTTGAAAATGACTTCTGGGAAATTATGTATCATTGTCCTCATCTTTCAAAATGGAAATACAATAATACCTATGTTGATGAATTGCTGTGAGGAGCAGAGTTACCATATAAAACAACCTTACAAATCTTCCAAGGTAGAGTCTCAGTAAGTACTATCTCTTATTATGACAATAATTTTTTACATATTCAGTTTAACTTTCTGGGAACTTTAATCTTGTGACCTGTGCTTTGTTACTTAGCATGCTTGTGTGCATTTGCGTAATAATTTTCACTACCAATTTGGGAGAAATTATAGTTTCTCTGACTTTCACAGGGCATATTTCTCTCATGTAGGTGCTTGTAAATCCATCCCCAAAGGTTTATTGGTTTCCTTTCTTCATAATAAAAGTTTTTGGGGAAATTAAATTCCTTCTTAAAATTATTTAATTTAAGTGAAAGAATGCCAGTCAGCATCGCCAGTTCTCCCTTGGTCCTGGCACACAGAATATGAATTGGTTTCCAAGGCAAAGCATTCAATAATCTGTATGCAAAGTAGTGTTTTTACATAGTTCTGAATGTCATATCCAAATGTAAAGCTGCCTGTTGCCTCATGTGTGAAATTCACTCACTTAAATTTTGTTTCTTTGCAACTAGTGATGTTGGTACTTGTGAAATGGGCCAGAGAAACATGTTACGATGGTTAAAAGTAGTAATCACTTTGACCTCTTCCATTATTACTTCGGTGTCTGTGAAGGGGATTTTATGTTGAAGCTGCCCCTAGGCTACACAGTAAATCTGCAGGGTCAAGGGAATAGAAATATTTATTTTTCTTTGTCTTCATAACAAATTGTAGATTTTTCAATGTAGTGTCAGCATCAGTGCTTTTAGTGAGTCAATGGTAAAAGTTAGGAGGTTTCTTTTATCATTTGAATTAAAATATGTAATAGATTGGATGCCAAGTTATTTTCAGATTTCTCTGCTTGGCAACAGTCTTCTGAGCAATTAGAGCTTGCTTTTTTAGGGGAAAAAATATTATTAGGATGTTTGTAAGTGCTTACTTATAAAGTAACATCCTAAGACCCATGTTCCAGTTGGTAGCTGTCTAGGAAGATTTAAAGATACTTTAAATATTTTTATAAATATATCTCATCTTGATATTTTGACTTTAATTTTAATTCAAAGTATCAAAGATGAAAACATTGCTAGAGACAGAGCCTATTCTTGATCAGTTTACTTTTCTTGGTGTCCTCAGTGATCCCATGCTTGGATCACTTTTAATCTTCCCACTCTTCCCACTGTAATGGCCCCTGTTCCATGGAACGACTTTTTTTTTTTTTTTTAAGATTTATTTATTTATTTATACAAGCACTGGGTACAGTCAGAAGCGCGGGAAGGTGAGAGAATTCACCAGAGCCAGAGCGGGGAGCAGAGCAGGCAGAAGGACCGAAGTACACTGCTGAGGGGAGCAGCGGGCGGCAGGAGAGGTCTGCGCGCCATGTGGGACCCTCGCTGGCGGCCGGGGATTGAACTGACACTGCAGAGGCTGCAGGCAGCTTCGCAACCCAACGCTCAACCATGCGCCACCGGGGGAGGCCCTACCTTTTTTTTTTTTTTTAATGAAGAATGTCAATGACAAGACACTATGTTTAGTGGTTAAGATGAGACTTCCCATCTAGAGTAAGTATAATACTAGAAATCTGGACTTTTAAACCATTAATTATAGCAATTGTATAAAGTACTAAGAACTGCACTTTGCATGAAATGGCAAAAATGACAATAATATCTATAATCTAAGACCTAAAAAAAAGTGTTGAAAAAGTCATTTGTTTAGAGAGTAAATTTATTCCCCATGATGCTGAACAAGATTGTGTAACTAACTGTTGCTGTGTAACAAATTGCCTTAAAATGTAAAGCTGTCAAGCAATATCTTTCGTTATCTGTCAAGAGTTGAAGGATCAACTGTGCATATTAGCTGGTCTGGGTCACACTCAGCTGGATTCTTGGGTATCTGTGGCCAGTTGACAGGTCAGCTAGGCCTGGCATGTCCAAGATGGTCTCTTAAGTCTAAGTTGAGAACTGGCACCCGTCACTTCTGCTATAGTCTACTGGCCAAGGCAAGTCATAAAGTGGGTCAGAATTCAAGGGGTGTAGAAATGAACCACACCAGATGGAAGGAGGAGTCATAAATCATATGTCAAAGGGTAGGGATACAGGACCAGAGGGAAAATTGGGGACATTTTTATACCCAATCAATCTCAATAGATTTGATTATTAGTGGCAATATTGATAGCCCCTCATATACTAAATCATACCAACTCTTTTACACTTGATAGCTCCTTAAGTCAAAAGTGACATGTGTGGGGTCTCCCTGGTGGCACAGCGGTTGAGCGCTGGGCTGCTAAGCTGCCCGCAGCCTCTGCAGTACCGGTTCGATCCCCGGCCACCGGGTGAGGGTCCCACATGGCGCGCAGACCTCTCCTGCGGCCCGCTGCTCCCCTCAGCAGTGTACCTCGGTCCTTCTGCCTGTTCTGCCCGCCTCCCCTCTGGCTCTGGTGAATTCTCTCACCCTCCCATGCTTCTGACTGTACCCAGTGCTTGTATAAATAAATAAATCTTAAAAAAAAAAGTGACATGTGTGGCCTTGAATTTTCTTTTTGCTCTCAGTGAAGTTGGTATTTGATAAAAACAACTAAATAATTTCATGTTGATGTGTTGCACTGGTCAAAACATTTCCACAGCATTTAGTTTAACACTGATATAAATTTTCTATTTAATCAAGTGTTAAATTTAAAAATAACCCATCCTGAAAGTATCTCTTTTATTTTTGTTTCATGTATTTCTATATGTATGCTACGTGTGCTGTGTATATTTATATACATTATATGTACATGTGTGTATAGGTAAAGAAGTGTACCTTTAGATGCCTGTGTGTGTTTATATGTATCTACTTCATTTCTGCCAGTATAGCAGAACACTTGCTATCCTTTGACACTCTGAGACGCCACCTAATTACCAATTATTTTAAAGGTTATGCCAACAGGAGAAAGAGATGTTGCCTGCCTCGCTAGGGTCAAATAGTGTTTTCTATAGAGGGTGAGGATGTTAATAAGCATGTTTACATATCCCTCCATGTGGCAGTTCTAATAGAAAATCCATAGGTTAAGCAACAGGGGGCTCAAAATCCAACCCATAATTTTGCACCCTCATGAGGTAGCTGCATTCATAATCCTTCATCAGTTGTATTGTTGTCATCCCCATTAAGAATTTAATGAATACCAACTGGCCTAGCTAATGCAGACACAGAGGTATCCACATCCCCTGCCCAGCAAGTTGTTGCATGATTACAGCATTTCTGGTGTGCATGGGGACCCGAGACCTCCTCATTTTCACTAACTTCATAAATCTAGACACAGAGCTCACTTTGGGGCTCATATTATTAAGAGGAGACTACAGAAGAAAAATAAACCCCATTTGGTAAAGTAAATGGTATGCCTGCTTCTGTAGCTACCCATGGTTTATTACTGCTGTATGTTATTTCCAGCAGTACTTATAACAGTGATCTTCAGGGACCTTTAAAGATTTGCTGATGCCTCTTGGGCAGTTTCAGAATAATACAGTTTATAAATAATTCTGCCTACATATCTTATGTCTTCAGGATTCCTTTTGACTTGCTTTGTTTATGAGTATATTTGCATGGAAACAGTTTATTTGGATATTTGTCCTTTGAGGGCTATCCCTTATTCTTCCCTCCTAGTCAGAATCACATGCTTTCCATGCCAGAGTCTGCCACAGCCAGGTGTAGATTTCTGAACTGTAGTGAGAGATACAACATCAGAACAGATAAACATATAAGATCTACTGAAATTTGCTTCTTTTGTTGTTTTTGTTGATTTCAAACTTGAGTTAGCTATTTGGAATGCAATCTAAGTTTGTGTGTGTATGGGTGGGGGGGGGGGGCTGGGGTGGAGGGAGTAGTCACATTAGCATGAGTGAGATTTGTTGCCAGCAGTGCAGACAACAAAAGTTACGTACTAGAATCTGTGAATGGTCTTTTAGTTAATATCATTTTTATTCTCCAGAGACAGTCTATGGGCTTCTATATTAATTCTTTTATTTTTTGGTTAATCTCATTTTTAAAAAGTATCAAATACTATGTGTTTATGTAGGTTAACTATGGTTTCTATTTCTAATTGAAAAGCACAAGCAGGTGCCAAGGTTTGAAAAAGGCACCTATACACTTTCATTTCAGTATTTTACAAATGTTTCCCTGGAATACCTGTTAAAAATATAAATTCATGCTTGTTTCTCACTTCTGCTGAATCAGATTCTCTGGGAGCAGAGGCAGTGTGTGTCCATTTAAAGCCATTCCATTAGGTATTTCTTATGCAAAGCAAAGTTTGAAAAACACTGCTAAGCTTATCTCAGAATTAAATTTGATTATTAGAAAACTATACTGGGGCCTCATTAATTTCATTCCCTAGAGAATTATCTCCATGTCACAATGATTCACTGTGTTGTGCTTGATTTTTATCAAGAATCAGCATTAGAAAAGAAAAAAATGTAGTTATTCTTTACTTTCAAAGACCCATCATCAAATAATAGATTATTATGTTGTTCAGAAACACTCATTTAGAAACCCACATGATGCATTCCTTCTTTACCTAATCAAACTGTTTAATTATAACATCATGCAGAAAGGTGGATGAATCATAAGCGTTCAGAATAATAAACTTCAAAATGAACATGTCCATGTCACTAGCAATAAGATCTAGGAATAAAACATTGATAATCTCAGAAGCCCTCTGTGCCTTTGGATGGAAGTTTTATACTATCGATTAGTTGTGTTGGTTTTGTATTTTTATCTTTATGCAAATAAAAATCATTATATATATATTCTTTAGTATCATCTTTTTAACTAAATGTTTGTGAGATTCATCTATAATGTACTTAGTTGTGGATGTCCATTTGCATTACTGTTTAATATTTCATATTATGATGATTCCACAATTTCCCGCATTCTACTGTTGATAGATAGTTGTCTATACTGCATAACAAATTACTACAAATTTGCAACAAATTTGCACCTTAAGAGAACAAATATTTCTCACAGTTCCTGAGTGTTAAGAACCTGGGAACAACTTTGCAGGGACATTCTGGATCTGTGTCTCTTATTAAGATTGTGTAAGTTGCCAATCAAGTTCACTTTCTGAAAACTTCCAGATTCACTTATGTGTCTGTTGGCAACAGGACTCAGTTCCTCACCACATAGATTTCTTCATAATATTTCTCAAAACATGGGAACTGCTTTCCTCAAGAGAGTGATCAGTCAGAGAAAGAAAGAGACAGACAGACAGAATCAGAGACAAAAAGGGAGAGAGGAGGGAGGAAGGAAAGAAGAGAGTTTGGGAGTTGGAGGAATGGAGAGTGAAACGCAAGAGAGAAGCGGCCATCTTTGATCACAGAATCTCAGAAGTCACACCCCATCGCCTTTGCCATATTCTATTGGTCTCACAGGCTAAGTGTAACCATGTGAAATGGGCCAATAAAAGAATGTGACTGTTAGGGCAGTGGGATTGCTAAAAGTCATCTCAGAGACTGGCTACCACAATGGTTATTGGGATTGTTTTCTTTTTTCTTTTTTAATGATTTTATTTTATTTATTTATTATTTTAAAGATTTATTTATTTATTTATGGAAGCACTGCGTACAGTCAGAAGCGAGGGAGGGTGAGAGAATTCACCAGAGCCAGAGCAGGGAACAGAACAGGCAGACTGACGAAGAAATACATTGCTGAGGGGGGCAGCGGATAAGGCAAGAGAGGTCTGACGCACCATGTGGGACCCTTGTTGGTGGCTGGGGATCAAACTGACACTACAGAGGCTGCGGGCAGCTTTGCAGCCCAGTGCTCAACCGCTGCGCAACCAGGGGAGGCCCAGGATTGTTTTCAATTTGGGGGTCTACTTGAATAGGGCTGCTTTGATTGTTCCTTCACTTATATTTTGCAAGGATATTATGTGTTTCTGGTATGTGTATAACTTATAGTGAAATCCCTGCATCACATGTTAAACAGAAACTTATCGTTGATATTACCAAAGAGTTTTCCAAAGTGCTTATAAAAGAGTATACTTTTATAAGTATAAAATAATATACTTTTATAAGCAATGCGATAGTTGTTCCATCCTTGTATTTATCATTTATTTTTTAGTTATCCTGGGTGTATATATAATGTTATCTCATTGTAAATTAAATTTGCACTCCTCTCATAATCAGTGATATTCCTTTTTCATGTGCTCATTTTCTTTTTTGTGAATTCCTATGCTAGTGCTATTACTTTTTATTATTTTATTTTATATGTTTTTTTAAATAATTTTTCATTTTTGCACAATGTATGCATTTTCATCGTGATTATATTCTCCATACAATTCCCACCCCCCTTCTTTTGACCCTAATTCCCCCTCCACTCCCCTCCTCCCTGGTAGTGTGTCTCCGGTTTATAGTTGCTTGTTGATTTTGATCTTTACTTTATTATAATTAGTCTTTTTCCTGGTCCCTTATTTAGGTTTTCTAAATCCCTGCTATGAGTGAGACCATCCGGTATTTTTATTTTTTTTTTTTTCTGGCTTATTTCACTGAGCATGATCCCTTCCAGCTCCATCCATGTTTGGTTACTGTCTCTTTTGCTGGCTAGTACTATTATTTTTAAGAGGATTGCTTGCTTATTATTAATAGGCTATGGAAGTTCTTTCTTTATTTTGGATATGATCCTTTATAGGCAATATATATATTGCAAATATCTTCTCGCATATTCTGGCATATATTTATATTGTGATAATAATACCTTTCAATGATCAGAGATTCTTAATTTTAATAACATCAGACATGCCATTTTTCTTTTTCCTTTGTGCTTAAAGTTTTTAAGTCATCTTTAAGAAACTCATGAATCCATTAGTGTTTGTTTTCTCCCAGGAGGTTTGTCTTATCTTTCACATTAAAATCACAATCCACTTAGCAGTTTTATAGAGGATAATATGCCTTGCCCAAAGGAATTTACAACAAAAATTCAAATATGGCTTTACAATTGAAACTAGATGTATTGTACTATAGTAATAGGGAATAATTTTGACAAAATTTTACAGTTATATTAATAGAGGCAAAAAAGTATGTAATGAAACTCAACACTCATAATAAAACATGCATATGTACATGTATACACATATTTGCTTAGCAAATGAGGAAAAGAAGAAAATTCCATAAATTTTGTTTTTTTAAATATACAAAAATAAATATGTCTAATGACATACTTTGTGGTAAACTGCTAAAACTATGCCCCTTGAGATAAGAAAAACAAAACAATGATGCTGCTCTTACATCTTAACAACATTTCAGTGGAAGTCCTACATAGTCAAGGAAAACACTGGGAAAGGAAAAAGTAAAGTTGCTATTATTCCTAGATTTCTTATGTGTCTAAGAAACCTAAAAGGAATTACATACTAATACATCATAGTTAACTATTACATAGTAGGTTTTTTTTTTTTTTAAAGATTTATTTATTTATTTATATAAGCACTGGGTACAGTCAGAAGCACGGAAGGGTGAGAGAATCCATCAGAGCCAGAGTAGGGAGCAGAACAGGCAGACTGATGAAGTGCACTGCTGAGGGGAGCAGCAGGCGCGGCAGGAGAGGTCTGCATATCATGTGGGACCCTCACTGGTGGCCAGGGATCAAACCGGCGCTGCAGAGGCTGTGGGTAGCTTCGCAGACCAGCGCTCAACCGCTGTGCCACCGGGAAGGCCCATAGTAGGTTATTTTAATGGGCACTAGATACTCTATCAATAAACTAATTATATTTCTTTACACTAACAACAAATAGAAAATAATTTTCAATATACATTTATAATACAATTATATTGCATTAGAGAATATTATATATCAAAATAATTTAGATGTAAGATAGATAATGTCTTAACTTAAAAGTTTAATTCTTATTGAGAGAAATTAAAGAATACCTGAATATATGGAAAGCTGTCTGGAGGTTCCTCAGTCTACTAAAAATGGAGCTACCATACGACCTGGCAATTTCACTCCTAGGGATCTACCCAAAGGACACAAAAACATTGATTCAAAAGAACACCTGTACACCTATGTTTATTGCAGCACTATTTACAATAGGTAAAACCTGGAAACAACCCAAATGCCCAAAATATATGACTGGATCAAGAAGATGTGGCATATATATACAATGAAATGGTTTCACTTATAGCAGGCATGTAGGGGAACCAAATAAGACATCAGTGTTAAAAAATAATAACAGTACAAAACACAACAAAGCAAAAACGGACAATTATAAATCAGAGACATCCTGCAGGGGAGAAGGAGGGAGAGGGATCAGAGGGAGGGAGGGAAGAGCACAGGGGACTGAGGTGATGGTGCACGGGTGCCTTGGGGAAGGAAACTCTATGGGGACTACACTTGAGGGAGTGGGGGGAAGCAAATATTGTTTAAAAATGAACAATGATGTAAAAAAATAAAAAAATAAATAAAAAATAAAAGTTGCAAATGATAAAAAAAAAAAAACTAAATAATGGAGACATATACCAGGTTATGGATCGAAAGATATCCCTGCAGGTTTTGTTTCTTCTTCTTTGGTTTTTTAATCATTGGGTTGTCTCTAAAATGTGCTTGGAAAACTAAAGATTCTAAGAAGAGTCAAGTTAATCTTCAGGAATAAGAACAGAGTTGGGAATGTTTCATTACTAAATAAAGCTTAGATAATATAGTATTATTTCAGATATAGATTAATAAACAAGTAGAACATAATAAAAAGTTCAGAGAGATAATGCTTTCACACAAAATCAAATGCTTTATGACAAAGAGCACCATGATGGTCTTTTCAATAAAAGGCACTGTGTTTCTGGAATGTTCACATATACAAAAACAAACAAACAAACAAAAAACCCATGGCTCCTCCCTCACATCACACATACAAGTCAAAGTATTTTAAGTTTAATGGTATAAGGATATGTATCTTTTCTTTACAAAACACTAGTATTTTTTAAATCAGTGAAATAACTGTAGTTTTATTTATCCGTTTTTCTTTGTCTATATGAAAACTTACAGATAAAATATCTGATTACAGTAATTTACTTTAAGGTTTTGGGCACAGCTCTAATGTCCCTTTTGGTGTGTGGCTTCTGTTCTTTCATCCCTTTTTAAGCATTCTATTTTATAGGTATTTTCTTTTTGTAAAAGTTATTTTAAATCCTTTTTAAAAAATAGGGTATAAATAATGAATAAATCAATCAAGTGGGTAAGTTAATTTTTTTTTGAAATTTTGAAGGCTGATTGAACTGTCAAGAAGAATTATAGCTCATATAATAATCCTAGTAATTGCTTTTAGATAAAATTATAATTATCTAAATCATATTGCTAATACATAATATGCATATAAATCTAATATGGAATGTTCTTTAAATGTTAATATGTGTGTCATTATTAAAAATAAGTGCATTTACATGGGAAAATAACTGATTTTTTATAAACTGCTTATACACTTGGACAAAAAACACATCATCTGTTGTTCCTTAGTCCTCATAAGGAAAGAATATGTAGAAGTAAAGGAGTAATTGTGTTAAAGGTAGGAAATGTAATGACTGACAAGTATTTGTAACCCAGTGACTGAGAGCACAGTCTCCAGTGTCAGCAAACGTATGCATGGAAATCTTGGCATTGCCTCTCAGTGACTGTGTAATCCATGGATGAATCTTTTGGCTTTTCTTGTATCTCAATTTCTACATAATCCAAATTAGGGATAATAATGCTTACCTCCCGCAGGCTTGATACTCTGTATGTGTTTAAATGTATGCCTGAGGCTAATTTTTTTTTCCAGAGTATAACTATTCTAAATCTCAATACCAATCGTTTTGAGACTCAATCTTAATAAAAGTCTGGGACAAAGTGAAAAATGTGGACACCTATATGCAACAAGCAAATTGAATATGGAATATTAACTAGGAGATCAGATTAAAAACCTGGGTGACAAGGCGGCAAATAAGAAATTCTGAAGACTGTGTGCAGCCCATCAATCGCAATGAGGACTTGGGGAGTTGTAACCTCTGAAACAGTAGATGCTGTTGCTGTACCACGAGGCTCTATAGCACTGGTGGGCTCTCTGAGCTCCCATTCCACCTAACACACGTGGCAATAAAGTGCACAGCGTGTTATACACATCAGGCCAATAGTTATATCCTCAAAATAACATCTTAGTAATACCTCTAGTTTGCATTTAAGGAGATCATTTTAGGGCTTGAGCCTTCTCTTTTTTCTAGGTTAATACACACACCATACCCCCCCCCAAAAAAAAGACAAAAAATATTCCTGCATTTGGGGATATCTCTGTCACAGTGTACTTCACAGAGAGTATGATTTTTTCTGATTCAGAACATCCATAAAGAACTTTTCATGCAAAATGTAAGGTTAGCAGTCAAAACCAGAATTTGAATGTCTGTGCTTTTGTGAAAAGTCCATACATGTTCAGGAAACGTATAGGGCCCACATGTGGGAAATGTTGCATTTCCTTCCTTATTGCTTTAGTTTGGTTGCTGATGTTTTTAAGTCCATCATCTTTGGCAAAGGCAGATTTTATCATCCAATGACACTAAGTCCCTCCCCCTGCCAAATTGAATAGGAAATTTTTCAGCTTTCTGTTCGACACTTGAAACCTATGTCTATTAGTATTTGTGATGTTCCTATTTGATTGTTCCCTTTGAGTTACCAAAAGTACTATAGCAAGATATAAATAAGGTGGAATTTTTAATATTTAATGTAGTCATACTACTCCCAGGAAAATGCCACATCTGCTGACAATATTTCCCTATAGAAAGGCAGTGGATTAGCTGACTATGTTGTTCACTTTGACAGAAACCTGTTCTCCTAAGGATTCTGTACTCGTTAATTACATTGGGAGTATTTAGATTGTAAACTCCATATTCATAGACAACTAGCCAAAAACTACAACAAAGACTTAATGCCAACTTTTAGAATCTCACCACGAAAAGAAATCCCAGTGGATACTTTTATAAACAAATCTAGGAAAGTTCAGTTTTACTTAGTTGTGAGAAGTCTATATATAGCGATGCAAATACCTAAAATTAAACAATGATACAGAAAAAATAAATTTGCTGTTCAAAAATGATTAAAGTCTAGAAATGAATTTGCTATCACACAGTAATTTGTTAAACGGAAGCGGGAGTTATTTTGGATTTAATTTGTTACATATCTCATGCATGAAATGATCTGTTGCTTGTTCTCGTGAAGTTCTTTTCACACTACGAAACGGCAGAGGAGGAAAATGTATTCTGTCTTAGGCATTGAAAAAATATTGAAAGCTCTGGCTGAGTTGTTTTTTTTTTTTTTGGGGGGGGGAGAGTTAGCTGACTACAACTTGTCATTTACACTTCACAGACCAATGATTGTTAAGCCAAATTTGTAGATGCTTAGCTTTCAAAATTATCTGTTAATGTGTAATGGGTTCAGAAACCCAACTATGGCACCATGAAATTGGCACGCATGTGATTACGCTGCCACCGTGTGGTTTTAAAGATCCCTTTCACCCTTTTGAAAAAGATATCAAAAGAAATGGTCTCTTATGGAAAAATATGATAATAACCTCAAATTGTTTTTCTTGTTGTTCCATCCTCTGTTTGTGCACAACAGCGTCTATGACAATGGTGGGTGGTAGGACTAGGGGACAGCAGCTCAGAGGAAGCAGTACCCACACATTCCTAACACTTCTGCATAATTTGTCAGGGATTCAGCTTCCATCTAGTAATATCCTAGACATTCTAGGTGAAGCCACCTTCACTGAACTTTTTCTGCAAAAATGTGACATTAAAGTGTCCAGGAGAATCTGGAAAATTCTCTCAGATATCTAGAGGCAAATGGCCCTCAAATTGAGGTTCCCAGTTCAGTGTCAGCATCCTAGAGAAACGTGTTAGAAATGTGAATTCTGAGGCTCCATCCAGTGCATTGAATCACAAACTGAACAGTGCAAACAGAATTGTTTTAATGTCACTTTTATGAATATTCTTTTATTTGTTTATATTATTGATTTAGAATTCTTTATAAGTTTTAGGAGAGTACAAGTCCCCACATCTCAATAAATGTATATACCACACCACACCCATCACCTAGAATCTAGTGACCACTCACCATCACCCAATTGAGTCCTTCTGCTAGTCCTCCCTCCCTCCTTCCCCTGCCCCTCTGATAACCACCATTTTGGGGTCAGTGACTAAGAGTTTGTTTCTGGGGACCTCCCCGGTGGTGCAGCAGTTGAGCGCTGGGTTGCGAAGCTGCCCGCAGCCCCTGCAGCGCCGGTTCGATCCCCAGCTGCTCCCCGGCACGCAGACCTCTCCTGCCGCCCGCTGCTCCCCCTAGCAGTAGTCAGTCTGCCTGCTCTGCTCTCAGCTCTCACCCTGGTGAATTCTCTCACCCTCCCGCGCTTCTGACTGTACCCAGTGCTTGTATAAATAAATAAATTAATTAAAAAAAAATTAAGCAGCTGAAAATATTAAAAAAAAGTTTGTTTCTGTTTTGTCTTGTTTGCTTGCTTGCTTTATTTCTTTATATCTCATATAGAGTCAAATCCCCTGCAATTTGTCATCCAGGTGATTCTGATTCTTGCCAAAGTTTGAAAACCACTGCCATAAACAATTAGACCTTTCCTGGGCCCAATTAACATACATTTGTCTAGGTAGAGTTAATTTTAACAGCTCCTGCCCCTTTCCTAAAAAATAATTCCAAGGAAGATGGAAGAGAAGGGTTCTATGACTTCCCACGATTATGGTCACCCAGCACCGAGAGCCCTCCCTAGGAAGGGAAAATTCAGAACATCTGTGAGGGTTTCTGTTCTCATTCTTTTCTCTTCAATCCAATCTGAAGGAGGTGCTGCAGTCAGTCAGGTGCACAGCATTTGGGTTTATTGGCGAATACTAGGCAAAAGTATGCTATTTCAGACATTTTTTTATTGTTTTTTAAGATTTATTTATTTATTTTTACAAGCACTGGGTATAGTCAGAAGTGTGGGAGGGTGAGAGGATTCACCAGAGCCAGAGCAGGGAACAGAACAGGCAGGCTGATGAAATACACTGCTGAGGGGAGCAGCGGGCATAACAGGAGAGGCCCGCGCGCCATGTGGGACCCTCACTGGTGGCCGGGGATGAACCAGCGCTGCAGAGGCTGCGGGCAGCTTCGCAGCCCAGCGCTCAACAGCTGCGTCGCCAGGGGAGGCCCTTTTTTTAGACATTTTAAAATACAGTTTTTGAAAGGGAAGCTAAATATTTTAAGGCCAACAGCCTCTAAGAAAATGTTAAAGACTACTGAGATATGGCATGAAGATCCCCTGCCATACCATG
The DNA here is from genome assembly GCF_014898055.3 of Talpa occidentalis. Classification (NCBI taxonomy): domain Eukaryota; kingdom Metazoa; phylum Chordata; class Mammalia; order Eulipotyphla; family Talpidae; genus Talpa; species Talpa occidentalis. The sequence goes on along the minus strand of NW_023604295.1, from coordinate 78,351,858 downwards.
GGGCTGCCCACCAGATTTTCCCAATTCCACTTATGGTGGCCCTGCAGGAAGGCCCTGGACTGTCAGGACTGCTTATACTTTCAAGAAAACAAGAAATCAGAATTTGCTTGTGAAATATTCTAATGTTTAAATGTGGGCTCAATTATAAGGGGTTGTTTACTTTAAAAAAAAAAAATTGAAAACATGGGCCTCCCTGGTGGCACAAGGGGTTAAGATGCAACCTATGAAGCAATCTGCAGCCACTGTAGCATGAGTTCGATCCCTGGCCAGGGAGCTACCCACATGGTGCAGCAGACCTCTCCTGACTTGCCTGCTGCTCCCCTCAGCAGTGTATTTCACTCAGCCTGTCTGTTTTGTTCCCCACTCTCTCTGGTGAATCCTCTCACCCCCCATACCTCTGGACTGTACCCCAGTTCTTTTATGCATAAATAAATAAATCTTTAAAAAATAAAAATAAAATATTGAAAGCAGGGGCCTCCTTGTGGTGCAAGGGGTTAAGACACAACCTATGAAGCAATCCACATCTACTGAAGCGTGAGTTCAATCCCTGGTCAAGGAGCTACCCACATGGCGCAGCAGACCTCTCCTAACTCAACCATTCCTCCCCTCAGCAGTGTATTTCATTTAATCTGCCTGTGCTGTTCCCCACTCTGTCTCTGGTGAATTCTCTCATCCCCCACACCACTGGCCTGTACCCCAGTTTTTGTATGCATAAATAAAAAAATCTCTAAAAAAATTGAAAAGATATCAACCAGTTTAAGTCAGTATAGTGACCTTCAGATTATGAGCTCTGGGATGTAAAGTTAATAAAAACAGTGGATGTCAACTTCAATAGAATTATGATTATGTATGGCTTATATTTAAGTGATTTGTGTCCATGTGTTTTCATCTCTATATGTGTAAATACATATATACAAAGCATGGGAATCCTGTGTCTTCACACACTGGAGAGAGATTTTATTCAGCAAGAAAAAAAATTTAAATTAAGTAAAGGTCAAGAAACTGAAAGATTCACAATTCAAAGAGCATATCTCTGAAGCCCTAAAAAGAAAATACGTGATTTTGCAACTTATGTTAATTACACTTTCAAACATTTTAAAATCTCACAAAGTTCACAGCATACGTAGAATAAAAGCCTGAGCGTATACAAATTATTTGTGGCATAGCTTATATTTAGGGATATAAAATACATCAAAAATATCAAGCTTACCAGTAAAGTATGCATTCATTTGGTGCAAAAATTGTGTTTTTATTCTATTGATCTTAATCCCTGGGACTAAAAGGAGTGTTTAATAGATAGCTGCTGGATTAATACAAGAATAAATATTGGTTCAGGTGTTACCAAGTGAATTTTCTTTACTCCATTTGTTCTCTGTGACTTGACCTCACTGCATCCAGGAGTCAGAAAATACTGCTTTTTTTATTGCAACTGTAAAATTAAGACTTTAATGAGAAAACACATTTTAAAAAAGATTTATTTTTATTTATTTATGCATACTAGAACTGGGGTGTAGGCCAGAGGTTCAGGGGAAAGAGGATTCACCAGAGACAGAGAACAGGCAGATCTACTGAAATACACTACTGAGGGGATCAGCGGGAGAGAGGGAGAGGTCTGCTGCAACATGTAAGTCACCTCCCTGACCAGGTCGAACTCAGGCCGCAGTGGCTAGCTATCACTTGATAGCCCTAAGGCTTAACCCCTATGCCACAGCAAGGCCCAAAATACATTTGAGATAGATTCTTTGTTTTTCCCAGCTGTTTCTATAAAATGTAGTAATTTTGTCGCTGCACTGATGGCAGCATCTTTAAAATTGTCTGATAGAAGAACTAGTTCTGAAATGGGTGTCAATGTTTAGGCTGAGCTGAAGATCATTTTAGTCACTGGGGGAAATGTGTAAATATAGTTCCACCCTTTGTGCAACAACAAAATCTTGGGGAACTTGATTTTCAGATGCGTTGCCAGATTTAATGAAGATTCCCTAACCAAAGTATCTTGGTCCAAGTTATATTATTTTACTTATGAATTGGACCTTGGGAATTTTTTACTTTTTTCTTTGTGAATATTTGTATTTTAAGAATATTTCACGGTCCTCCCTGGTGGCTCAAGGGTTAAGAACAGCACTATGAAGCCATCTGCAACCTCTGCAGTTCCATCCCTGGCCAGCCAGGGAGCTTCTCACATGGCACAGTCTTTGTCTCCTGACTCACCCGCTGCTCCTCTCAGCAGTGTATTTCAATCAGTCTGCCTGTTCTGTTCCCCACTCTGTCTCTGGTGAATCTTCTCACCCCCTGCATCTCTGGCCTATACCCCAGTTCTTGTATGGATAAATAAATAACTCTTTAAAAAAAAAGAATTTTTCACTAAAATGCATGTACTCCTGGTAGGAATGAAAACACTGTTTGCTTCATCCATTCCACGAATATCATTGGGAATCTGGCTTTGGAACCAGATTAACACATCAATGATTTTTACAGGGTTCATATGTAGGAGACGAAAATACCCAGAATGAAAGAATAATTGCACAACAGTGTAATTAAGATATATAAACAATACTTGGAATCCACTGGAGAAATAAAAAACAGTAAGGCTAGACTAAGAAGTCTAGAATGAGTTAATATTTCAACTAAGTCTCCCAGGCACTTAAATGCTTTATAATAAGATCAGATGTGAAGAAAAGTTGGTTGATATTTATGGCTAAAGTATTTGTCAGTTATTGCATCTTTGAAGACTAGCACAGGCCCCACAACAAATCCAATATCTATTCCTTCAACACAAGAATAAATGAGTAGAAGAATGATTTAGATGTTTGTAGGGTTATGTGAGTAGTAGAAGAAATACAACTACAAATTTTGGTAAGGGGCAGTGACCATGAAGGCAAAATACAAATTAAATTTTATTCTGTGGATTAATGTCATTTGTTGCATCAGGATCCACTTGCATAAATCTACTGAAGTACATTTTAAAAAGGCAGAATCACGAAATTTTTAACAAATCAGCTGAGTTAGAATCTCCTGGTACTTAAGTCAAAAAATCAGTACCTTTAAAATTCATGAAAAACACTGTGGAAGCAACATCCAATTCTTACATAGTTTAAAACTGTTTGAATGCTCAACATCCTAAAAGATCTGTCAAAACCTACAAAAATTCTTCTGAGAAAATTCATATAAACATTCATTTTTACTAACAATTCCAAAGAGATCACAAAATCCCTGAGGTTAACTGTGGCCTCAAGTTAATAATTCCTGGAAACAAACTGCCTAACAACTAACTTAGAAAAAGTTAGATGAGAATCATTATTACTAGGAATTATAGTGAGGAAAGGATTTTAGAAGCAGGTGAAGAAAATGAACCAATTGTTTCATCTTAACAATTTTGTCTGGTGCCAACCTAATCTTACTCTGTCAATGTTTACTATAAAAGAGACATATTCACATTTTAAAGGAGGAGAATTTATGCTGGGGGCCAGGAAGCTTCTTGGTCATTTCCATTCTAACTAAAGCATTTAATGAAAAATTGGAATGTTTCAAAAGGGAAAAAAGGCATTTATTGACCATTTAGAAACTGATATGTTGTTTTGCCCCATTTCAAATAACAAACGAAATTATTGGCATTCTAGAAAATGTATGACTTAACTGTTTATATATTTAAAGCTTCACATATTTAGATAGTATCTAAAAATCCTGGTCTCCTCCTGATAATCTAACATTTGGGAACCACAGTATGGTTCTATTTCCTCCAAAATTGTGAGCTATATCTGCAAATAACAACTAAAACAGCCTATTACTAGAGATATGTCACATGGAACAAGATAAAGTCTATGAAAACAGCCCTTTAGAAAAGTCATGGCTGAACTCTAATGACCTAGATTATTTAATGCAAACATTGTGTGCAACTTTTGAGATTTAAGACGGCCCTCCGTATAGTCAATAAAAACAAGCCTGTGTATGTGAAACTAACGTGGAAACAGTTCAGAGGCACAACTTGCTATTCTTTGTATCTGGGGCAGAATCAATGAACTTCATCCAAATTTGGAGCAGATTCAGAAATTGGGTGAGAGAGAGTCCTTGAAACTCAGGGAGGGAGTAGTGTAGAATATGTGGACATGCTTTATAAAGTACAGAACATTATACAGAGTTACAGAATTGATAGCATGCAGTTAAAAACAAATAGCATCATTTGTAAGCCTTTTCTCTTTGATTATTAAGTGTCATCATATTGTGTTTTACAACCGTAGCTTGTTTTTACACTCACATTACTTTGGAAGTTAGTTTATATTGATATATGCTGACCTAGTCTCTCTTTTTTACTCCTTAAATGTCTATGTACCTCAAGTTTGTTCCCCATACTCCTAAAAAAGAGAGAATTTATTTTAGGTTGCTTCACACTATCAACAGCATTTCAGGAAATATCTGTACCTCTCCTGCGCACATGTAGCAGTGTTACTCAAAGATTTGTGCTAGGTGTTGATTTGCTGGGTCTTAAGATACACCATCTTCAACTTTGTATAATAATGGCAAATTGCCCTCTCCAGTGTGGATGTACCAGTTGTGAGAAAGTTAAATTTGCATTGTTCTGTTGTCTCACTTGTGTCCATATTTTAAGGACACATTATATTTTGTTTGAATATCTCTGATTACTTTCAAAGGATTGCTTCTTTCTATACATTGTCTCCTCAAGTATACATGTTGATAAATTGTACTCATTTCATGACCATTTCTCCATGTATCAAATACTAATTTACACTCTTGGGATAGACCCACAGGGTGGGATATTGTTCTCTTAGTGCTTAATTCTAGCAAGAGAATATAGATGATAAACATAAAAACAGTATGTTTTATAGCATAACAGGAAATGATAAATGGTATCTGCAAAAGATAAAATAGAACAGGAAAAGTAGAAGGGATCATGAATTCAAGATAGATATAATAGCTTGTAATAGAGAGATCAAGATGCCCTCCTGGAGAAGGCAAGGTGAGAGCTAAGGAATAGTAAGAGATCAGTGGGTGGATCAGAGTGGAGAGCCAGGCAGGAAGCTCTTTAGAGTTAAGATAAAAAAATTTAAAAATACAGGAGAGGGGTGTTACATAGGCCATTCTAAGACTTTGGTTTTAGCTGAGTGAAATGGGGATCCATTGAAAGTCATTTTAAGTTGACTTAGTCTTTCTGTGGGAAAAACCTGATTATAGATCAACTAAGATTGGCAAATGTTAAAATGGAGTATTCCTTGTGTTTAAAGGAACAACTAAGGTTTAGGGCATTGATAAACAGAGTGAGTTATAATTGAGACATTTACACTGTTCCTTCTGACAGCTCTGGAACTTTGCCTCTGACCACTGTGCCTTAGCTTACCCACTTGTCACATAGGAGTAAAGCTACTCACAGTTACTGTTACCAATTCTGTGACATGCCCTGGGTCAGCTGTTGTTTAAACACCATTTTTAATACCTAGCAGCACAATGTATGGTAAGTATTGTTATCTTCATTTTGCAGAGCCATGATAGAAATTGAATCTATCCAGTCCCTTATTTATTTATTTTTTTTCATTATACTGCAGTGCCCTCTCTGGATAGCAGGGCAATTACAGGATTTCTCTATTTTTTTTTTTTAAAGATTTTTATTTATTTATGCATACAAGAGCTGGGGCACAAGCCAGAGATATGGGTTGTGTGTGTGTGAGAGAGGATTCACCAGAGACAGAATGGGGAACAGAACAGGCAAGGGGAGCAGCAGGCAAGTCAGAGAGGTCTGCTGCGCCATGTGGGTTGCTCCCTGGCCGCCTGGGGATCAAACTTGTGCTGCAGAGGCTTCGGATTGCTTCATAGTACAGTGATTAACCGCTTGCACCACCAGGGAGGCCTTGCAGGATTTCTCTTTACTTGATAGCAATGAGGATTTAAGCAAGATGACACTGAATAATGAATTATGTTACTTTAATATTTTAATAGAACTATAAATGAATTTAACTTTTAAGAAGATGTGGTATATACTCACAATGGAATACTACTCAGCTCTAAAAATAGATAAAATCTTGCCATGTGTAATAACACAGATAGAACTGAAGGGACTATGCTAAGTGAAATAAATCAGAAGGAGAAAAACAAGTAAGTAGTGATTTCACTCATAAATAGAAAATAGAGAAACAAAACAAAGGAAAAGTGGAAACAAAGCATAGAAATCTGACTGTAGAATTGAGGCTACCAGAGGTTGGGTAAGGGTGAGGAACTAACGGTGGAGAGGGCCCAATGATCTATGGTGGAAGATTACACCATATGTGGTGCGGTAACATACATCTGAAGCGGTGTAAACCTACACCCCTAAATCATACATGTTTTAAGCCAACATTATATCAATAAAAATAATAGAATAAAAATGTAAATAAAATATGAGTCTGGCACAAAAAAAGAAAGAAAAATAAAATTAAATAATTTCTTAAGTACTCAACTTCTATCTTCTTTGCAGCTAGCATAAAAGAACTCCTTTTTTCTGTTCCTGCTTGTTTTGATACTTTAAATGGAATAAAATTTATGGAATGATTTTGGGTTTCAAAAAATCCTAGTTTTTTAGAAAAGTGTAAGTTTTAACCAAAATGCTAAATACATATGCTAATGTATCATTAAAACTGAGTTTAAGTGATTTAAAGTGTTTCAAAGATTTTAAATTTTCAAAGATAAATAATTTCAACCTCACTAAATTGTGACTAACAAAGAGTTCTTATTTTCTTCTAAGGGAGAATACTCTGTGTAGTAATATGTCTTCTTCTTTTTTTTAATTTTTATTTATACAAGAACAGGGTACAGGCCAGATGCTCGGGAGGGTGAGAGGATTCACAAGAGACAGATGGAGAATAGAACAGGCAGACTGACGAAATACATTGCTGAGGGGAGCAGCGGGCAAGATAGGAGAGGTCTGCTTGCCATTTGGGTTGCTCCGCAGCCGGTGGGGATCGAACCGGCACTGCAGAGGCTGCGAACAGCTTCACAGCGCTGCACCCAACTGCCTGTGCCGCCAAGGAGGCCCAGTAATATGTCTTCTTTTCAAATACAATTATGAAAGTGCCTCCCTGGTGGTGCAAGGGGTTAAGCACCGCACTATGAAACAATTCGCAGCCTCTGCAGCACGAGTTCCATCCCTGGCCAGCCAGGGAGCAACCCACATGGCTCAGCAGACCTCTCCTGACTCACCAGCTCCTCCCTCAGCAGTGTACTTCAGTCAATCTGCCTGTTCTGTTCCCCACTCTGTCTCTAGTGAATCCTCTCACCCCTGCATCTCTGGCCCATACCCCAGCTCTTGTATGCATAAATATATAAATCTTTTAAAAGAATACAATTATGAAATCTTGCATTACATCTGATGGTAAAACACATCGCCCCTGTCCCAGATGTGTTCTCTTGGGAGCAAGTTAGGCAGTGATATTTGTCTCCAAATCAGGACTGTTCAAAGGCAACTTTTGCAAAAGAATGACTATGTTATTTTTCCCATAACCATGTAAGGCACAAACATTTTTTTTTTTCTGAGCCTAGACATCTATGCAATATAGATTGAATTTAAGCATATTTTATTTTGAAAACAAATTTTAAAATAAGTAAGAATAAATGATTTCAATGTTAGATTATAATGAATTTCTATGCATATCATCATTTTTCTGCAAATGAATGTTCATATCTGAAATAGGGAATTTTGGATGGATGTGAACTCAGCTACCCAGTCATTAAATAGTGACATGAAACAGCGCTGCTCAGATTCACCTTTTGGCTCTGTCTGGAGAGTGTTTTCATGATCACCTCACTTGAGTGATTGGGACCTGTATATAATTGTGTGACCATCCAATTGGGATAACATTTTCTCTTTGCAGATCATTTTTTAATAACAACAACAAACCAAATTTGTTGGGAATTATGTCAGAGTATTTCCTTTGGGGAAATGTTCCTATACATACCTGCATTAAAAAAAAAAAAAAGGAAAGAAAGAAAGAAATCAGAAGATTAAAATGATGTCCCAATACATTTCCTCTCAAACTAGGTACAGCTTGAAAAAGAAAATTAGCAACGCTTGCTACTTGTCTAGGAAATAAAAAAGTCCTTTTCAAGAAAATTGCATCTCTTTTCTAGGCTGTTCTAGCCAAATTTCCCTTCCTCACACAGGAAATTTAACTGGAAATATTAGTGGCCTGTTCTCATTCAATAATATTTCTACATAAAAGTTAAAAGGCAAGGTTATTATGAGAATTCTTTCTTAGCAAGGGCAAAACACTAGTTTACTTGTTCTAGATGATAAAGAGTTAAGACCAGAGTTCATAACATGAACTTCTCCCATGGCACTCCCTCCCCCTTTCACTTGATGAAAACATGCTCATGTGAAGTGAATTCTGAAACTGAATCTGCTGAACACACCGGCATTTGGTACCAGATTTGTACTGTGACATTCAAACTTCTGCCATGGCCGTTGCAATGTAAATAGGAAATTCTAAATGTGATTTGAATTGCCCTTTGGGGAGTTTTACACTAAGAGACGGTACATTTCCAAAGTAGCCAATCCTTAATATGGAGCAAACCCAGTGGTGGGGTTGGAGACTGTTCTGCTTCAGAGCCCAAGTTGACAGGAAACTCTGCACGCCTTCAACCGGACCCAGGGAATTTGGCGGTTGACATAGCCATATATCGTTTTGAAATAGTTTCTTTTGTTAGAAATGTTTTAGATTAGCCCATGAAAATAAGCAGTTTCATTATTCATATACAGAGATTCAGTTTTGAGGTGACAGCTGCCTACATAGATCCTAGTTTCAAGATTGGCATAAGTCCTGAGTGGTTTTTAATTAGCAACAAACTTTTAAATTATTAGAAGAGTCAGCCTTTCTTATAAATGAAACAGCTAGGCTAGAAAATGTGCTCTCACAGCAAACAGATGTGCTCAAATCTTTCTCATGAAATGCAACTGAATAAGTGGATACTGTCCTGTTGCATAAAATGCATCTAATTTTTGCAGAAAATTCATCAGACATCCATATTTTATGAGGATTTTCCAAAAATTTTTAACTAAGAATGCAGTTCAAGGGCACGGAATTTTATGTATTTTGTGATATTAGGAAATTCTAGTTTATTGTCCATAAATAAATTAAGATGTTGAAATTTGTTTAGAATGTGGGGCTTAAGTTGTGTTCAGAGAACTGCAATGCTACAATCTTCCACTAGAGGGCTATGGCTCCTCTCTCCTTGTGTGTCTAGGACAGGACTCAAAAAACAAAAGGGTACAATTTAAATTACCATGTTATTATTTTTCCCTCACATTCATTGTTTTATATATCTAACATACAATAAATAGATAAGTAAACATATTTTTTAAGAATGATGGTGCAGAGGTGTGTAGAGTGAACAGCTGTCTTGCCAGGTTTCCTCTCACATCATAATTGCAGGGCTTACTTATTTAAACCTTTAATGGGCCTTGTAAATTGCATTTATCGCTTAAAAACAAACAAACAAAAAAAAAAAAACCTTGCTTGCTTGCTATTATTCTCTTCACACAACTATGTGTAAAAGTGCCTTTTCTCTCTGACCCAGCCAAACACTGTATCTGTCAAACCTAATTCTTGTCAGTCTGTTAAAGGAAAAGTGAATCTTGCAATAGTTTTAAAAATGTCTGTGTCTATAATAACTTACTTCAACTAATTAATCAAATTTAAAATTAATAAAAATGTGTGAAACCTTGTTTTGTAGATTTTAACAGAAGATGGAAGCAGGGTAGCCAGTTGTTAATAATCCTGGAAAAAATAACACTGGGTAATCTGACATAAACAGTGATAATAAAACCAGTGGTAGGGCCTCCCTGGTGGCACAAAGGGTTAAGATGCAACCTATGAAGCAAACCCCAGCCACTGCAGCATGAGTCCAATCCCCGCCCAGGGAGCAACCCATATGGCACAGCAGACCTCTCCTGACTCGCTGGCTGCTCCCCTCAGCAGCGTATTTCAGTCAACCTGCCTGTTCTGTTCCTCACTCTGTCTCTGGTGAATCCTCCCACCCCCCACACTTCTGGCATGTATCCCAATTCTTGTATGCAGAGATAAATAAATCTTTAAAAAAAATAAAAAATAAATAAAACCAGTGGTATATCTAAATAAATATTTTCCATGATAATTTTATAGCATTTAAAAATTTTATATTATCAAAATTCTGTAAAAGAAGGTGGTCAGACACCACTTCTCTCCAAAGATGAGAATAGAGCCTGGTGGTGTAAGGGCTTAACATGCAACCTATGAAGCTGTCCACAGTGGCAGCAGCATGAGTTTGATCCCCAACCAGGGAGATACCCACATGGTGCAGCAGACCTCTTCTGACTCGCCCGCTGCTTCCCTCAGCAGTGTATTTCAGTCAATCTGCCTGTTCTGTTCCCTACTCTGTCTCTGGTGAATTCTCTCACCCCCTCTGGCCTGTACCCCAGTTCCTGTATGCATAAACAAATAAATCTTTAAAAAAAAAAACAAAACACAAAGATGAGAATAAATCTTTGACCAGTGTATTCCATTTGCATTATCACTACTATAATCTTCATTTGAAGAACTTCAGTGAGGCATCTTGAAGTATCTCATTTGAATTTTGCTTCATCTTTAAACTTGTTTCTCCCTTTTCCATAGAGTCCCCCTACACAATTTTCCCAGTCTTTTCTCTCCATTCTAAACCACAATAGCCTCCCTCTCTGCTATGTTTTTAGGGAAGAACAGAATGCCCAGAATTAAAATATCAAGAACTTTTTCTCTAACAAAATTTTTTATTACTATGTAAAATGTACAGATTTAACAGCTTGGAAAGTAATTAAGTTGGCTAGTTGGTTGTACCAGTATTGTTCATTTTCCTCTGACATGAAACTGATCCATTTGGTGAAAGCGGTAAATACTCCATGATTCAAACAGTCCCCCAAGCGAGGAGCCACCCACTGCCCACTCTGGGCAAGCACAAAGCAGTCAAGGCTTGCCATTCCCCCCACACGCCCTTGCCCTAATCTTTTTGCACCCATCTGATTATCTCCCCCTCTTCCCATTCTGCTTAAATGTGTATAGCTTTGTCCCAGCCATCTACAGAGGAAGGGAGATATTCTGACCTTCCAAGATATTTGAGTATGTCTTCCAGGAAGTGGGAGTGCAAGTAAAAAGAGAACACTCAGGAAGTCAAAGGAGAGCTTCTCCCCTTCTATCTCAAAGGAGATAATCTCCCCTTCTCACAAAGAGGAGTAGTGAGCAGGAGATCTATTTTCAAGCATGAGTATCTCCTAGGTAGTCTACATGCCTGCTTCTAGAGCGAGTCTCTGGGTATGTTTAAATATGAAACAACAGATGGGTGGTAAGGATCATTAAATACTAAATCATCTTATTCCCTTAAAAGAGCAGTTTGTCGTTTGTTTGTCTGTCTATGTGTGTGTGTGTGTGTGTGGTTTGTATTGGTATGGTTTACTTTTTTTCGTCCACACTTTGTTTAAGCTTTAGAATAGAATGTTTGTAATCTACATTGCATCCTTCTTGGAGTTTGGGGATTTTGTTGGACTCTGATTAATGCTAATTGAGGAACTATTGTTATAGGGCAGCCCTGATACAAAACGGGGTGCCTGACTGTGGGTCCTCACCCACGCGCTTAAAAAGACTTATCAATACTCTACTGCAGGCACACACGAAAGGTTAATAAAAGGTTTATTCACAAGGGAAGGGCAAATGAGGAAATGTACAGCTCAGGGAGAAAAGTGGGAGACCTAGTTTTAAATGCGTCCTACCCGATCTGCCGATCTGGCATCCCAAATGGCACTCTGAGAGCTGGCCGCGAGCCAGGAGCCGTGAAACCAGGAGGCGAGTAACAGAGCGAGCGACCCCTAGCCCACGTATTTGGTTTTTATACCCAACCTGGCTGCTTAACTCCACCCTCAGGTCCCGGCCACCTTCCCTTTGGTGGTGACGGGATTTGTCTTTCCCAATGTCTTGATGGCTTTGGTCTGGAGTGGGGGTGGAGTCCACAAAGCCTGTATGGGATTAGCTCAGAACATCCTTGCCCCCTAACACTATTGCTGTTGAGATAAGAATCAGTGTGGCAGTTTCTTATTTTGAGCTCTCTAAATTTTTATGTTCTATGTAAGCCCCATGTTTATTTATTAACTAATATTTTGAAGTGAAGGAGGTGAAATGAGCAGTTATCAGTAGCTGTTAACTTAGGAACTTGAAATATAGGGCATTGCTAGAAATAAAAAATACATATAAACCAGGAAAAATAACTTCATTGCAAACATACTTTTTTTTTGTTTGTGAGAAATGAGTTTTGTATATAAGATAAATTCCTGAACATGAATGTTATTGTTAAAATAATAATTTAATAAAAAGGTATATATACACATACTATATGGGAAAGATATTTTTATAGATACACTTGAATTATGTCTACCTTGTGCTGCAACTTTCTGTACTGAAACTGTTATTTCAGATTATAAAAGAATTTTGGACTTCTGGTACAAACACCAAAATTACTCTGTAGTAATTTTTTATAAATGCTGTCAAATAATATTTGGAACTGAATTTTTTAAAATGTTGTATGTTATCCATAACAGATATTTTGCATAAAATTTCTCATGAACTTTGCTGTAGAGGTAATGAATAATTTGACAGAGGATTAAATGGGTTTCATTGGGGAAATTATTTTTAAAAACGTCAAAAATCTTTTAGAAGTTGCAATAATGTCCAGACAGTGGAGCAGTATACAGAAACAGGAACTATATTTAAAGGAAGGGGAAGGGCCTCCCCTAGTGGCACAGCAGTTGAGCGCTGGGCTGCAAAGGTGCCCGCAGCCTCTGCAGCACCAGTTTAATCACTGGCCGCTGGCGAGGGTCCCACATGGTGCTGCAGACCTCTCCTGTCTTGCCCGCTGTTCCCCTCAGCAGTGTATTTTGTCAGTCTGCCTGTTCTGTTCCCCGCTCTATCTCTGGTGAATTCTCTCACTTCCTGCGCTTCTGACTGTACCCAGTGCTTGTATCGATAAATAAATCTTTTTTTAAAAAAAATAAATAAATAAATAAAAGGAAAGGGAGAAGAAAACATTGAGTTGTTATTTTTCCTTATTCAGCTTGTCCAAATGGGCTTCCTGGGGTTGAACTGTCACCTAGTAAGTGACATTGTCAGTCATGCCAGGGAGATACAAGTGTCACCTGCTGGGTTGCAGCAACAGACAACAGTGAAGAGGCCCAGAGGACTTTTGCCTGCTACCTGGTGGCATCACGCTAGAACTCTTTAAGTCTTCTTCCTTTTTCCACCAATAGATTCAAATGAATAAAAAGTTTAAAAGAATACTTTAAAATGAATGAAATTCTGATTAGTGAACTTAAACCCAAATATGGGTGCTTTGCATACATTATTCTAGCATTGACTTGCAAAAGGATTTACTTTAGAAATATTATCTTTAAATTATGCTTTGGGAAAGAAGCTATGCATTTCTAATACTTGAGGAGTATAAATTCATTTCTATAACATGAGCACTGTTGATCAGCTCAATTAATTTACAAGGGGAAAAAATCAGACCATTTAGTATAGGCATGATAACCAGGTGAGTAATTTATTTTTTCATGTTTTACCCAGCACTTTTGACAGCAGGTTGATAAGGTCACAGTAAGAAGTGCATGAATGCATTAGTGTCCGTAGGTGTGTGTATGTCATGCCAGTGTCCTGAGGTGTAAGCTCATACTCTTCGAATCCTCAGGTTTGTGTGCATGCCACTTTCTATTGAATTGAATTCTCCAGAGACCCACGAAATGTTTGCATGTTTCTAAATAGCTAACTTATTTTTTAATTTTTTTTTATTTTTAAAGATTTATTTATTTTTATACAAGAACTGGGGTACAGGCCAGATGTGCAGGAAGGTGAGAGGATTCACCAGAGACAGAGCGGGGAACAGAACAGGCAGACTGACTGAAATACACAGCTGAGGGGAGCAGCAGGTGAGACAGGAGAGGTCTGCTGCGCCACAGCTGTTGGGGATCAAACCGGAGCTGCAGAGCCTGTGGACAGCTTCACAGCACTGCGCTCAACCACTTGCACCACCGGGGAGGCCCTCTAAATAGCTAACTTCTGCCAATGTTTAAAACATTCAGATTTCATAAGAGCTTACACTTTGGCAAACTATTAAAAGGAGAAATGGCTCTAGTGTTTCTGGGTTATATCATCCTTTGTCAAAAACACTGAATTGTGGAGCATTTGGGAACAACCCTCTGAAGAGCTTAGTTTGCTATTTGTGTAGAAGTGTTTTGTAGAATAATTTTCAGAATGGTCTTATTTTTGCAAAATCAGTACTTTTATGGAGATATCAAAAGCAATATTATTGAATGGTCACACATTTTTAGAATGATGCAAAGAATCCTTTCCCTTCCCAGATCTGAAGGATAAAGTAGATAATATGTAAAATCTTCTAAAATGTGTGGACTAAGAAGATAGATCTATATTAAAAGTGGAAAACTACTTAGCTATAAAAAATAGATAACTCTTGCCATCTACAACAGCATGGATGGAACTGGAGAAAATTATACTAACAGTACAAGTCAGAAAAAGAAAAATGAATGTCAGATGATTTCACTCATATGTAGAATGTACAGACACAAAGCAAAGGAACAGATAAAACTAATCCAAACAAACCCTTGAACTATGATTTTAGAATTGATACTACCAGAGGGGGAATAAAGGGGTGGGGGCAAAGTATGGACTGTAATGGAGGATTATGGGTGTTTTGGTGATGGGTGTGATGTGGTAACATGTATCTGAAAAGGTGTGAAACTGAACTTCTGATAATGTATGGTATTGCAAACCAATGTTAACTCAATTAAAAAAACTAAATGCAGTTATCTCATGCCAATGTTATCTCATCAGTATCTCATTCAACATTTCTTTTTAATTCAGTTTCGTTTTTAAAGGTGCATTTTATAAGGCTTTTTTTTTTTAACCTACAACATGGATTCTTTTTTTTTTTTTTTAAAGATTTATTTATTTCTTTATACAAGCACTGGGTATAGTCAGAAGCGCGGGAGGTTGAGAGAATTCACCAGAGCCAAAGCGGGGAGCAGAGCAGGCAGAAGGACCGAAGTACACTGCTGAGGGGAGCAGCGGGCGGCAGGAGAGGTCTGCGCGCCATGTGGGACCCTCCTCTGGTGGCCGGGGAGCAGCTGAGGATGGAACCTGTGCTGCAGAAGCTGAGGGCAGCTTCGCAGCCCAGCGCTCAACCGCTGCGCCACTGGGGAGACCCTTATAAGGCTTTTTTTAAAGTCACATACATTTTTATTTTTTACCTGTAGTCTCTAGTTAAAACACTGGAAAAAATTGAGACGGTGTCATATACCAAAAAACAGCCATCATCTATTATTATTTAAACTCCCAAATCTTATTTTCCTCAATTGCAGATCCACTCTGTCTCAGTTCAACTCAAAAATATTTAATAAAACTGCAGTCTAACTTATGACATGATGAGATTTAACATGCTCATAACAAATTCATACTTGATGATCATGTTTGGCCTGGCCTTAGCTTCCCCTAACCTCACTGCACCTCCTTCATGGACCAAATTATTAGTCTTTTCTGGAACAAATTCTTTCCCCTTGTCTCCCAGTTAGCAGGCTTTTCTCTCGCTCCCAGCAGTCTTTTTATTTTCTTCCCTCTACTCTTACCTTGTTCTAGAACCTGCAAGTAAAGCCACTGAAACAATATAATCCAGTCATTTGATTTGGTTGCAAAATGAAAATTAAGGTATTATCCTGAATAGTTTACCCTTTTTTGCCACACTAATAATCTTGGAAAAACTTCATTCCCGCAGACTATGCACTTAGCAGGCTCTAGAATGACCCTATTTATTCACCAAACTATGAAAACCACAGTAAAGTTTGTCCCTCCATATTTTATTAAACTCAATTAAGTAATGGGATTTTTTGTCATCAGTCTCAACTTCATCTTCCAAGGAAAACCTCCTACACTTTACAGTTCATAAGATGCCAGCCCTTCATTTCTTTGTGGTGTTGAAGGTAATTTGATTTATGTCTTGCTCTAGTTAAGATGCCCAGGTCTTCAAGCATTTTTGACTCAGAGTTAGAGGCTAAGGTCAAGTTAACAATGGTAATCTGTCTCTCTGTTTGCAAACAATGAATCACCATTTAGATTTTAAAACTATTGTAAGCTTTCACTTGGCAGCTTGGTTCAAAGGTTGTCAGCAAAATGTATGAAAGTAGCCTGTGTCTGGAACCTCTGATCATAGATGTCAAGGATTTTCTAACAAGACCACCAATACAGTCATGAATAATTGGTAAGAAAGAGGAGTGGTTAAAGAAGCATTAGTCCCATGCCCTATTTAGATTGGATTGATTTGATCTAGAGTTAATAATATTAAAAGCTCTTCTAGTCATTCCCAGGGCACAAATGAAAGTGCTTTCAAATTATTAAGAAAGAATATGACTTATTCCGGACAATATGTAAGGAGAGTGATAAAATGAAGTAGTTACTTTGGATCAAGTAAACTGCAGTTAGGTAGGGAAAGAGCTTCGTTGCAATATTTTATTACTAATTGAATTGGAGTTTGTTTTGGAGAGTTGGCAGTTAAAGTAACTGAAGTCGAGATGAACAATTCATAAAAATTTGGGGCCAACTTCCTTCAACCATCTTGTTGTTCTTATTAAGAAAAATCTGGTAAAGTGGTGACTTTAAAATGAAGAAAATTCTTAGTTCTAGTCAACTCTGAGATTTTTCTAGTAAACTCAGTGCATGCTGTATAGTAAGCACTGAGTTAATATTTGTAAAATGAGTGAATGAAACCTTAGTGGATGTTTATGAGTGAATATTTGTTTTTCATTAAAATGCCAGTCTTGGGCCTTCCTCATGGTGTAAGGGGTTAAGTCACAGCACTATGAAGCTATCAGTCAGCCACCACAGTATGAGTTTGATCCCTGGCCAGGGAGCTAACACACATGGCACAGCAGATCTCTCCTGTCTCGCCTGATGCTCCCCTTAGCAGTGAATTTCAGTCAATCTGCCTGTTCTGCTCCCCACTCTGTCTCTGGTGAATCCTCTCACCCCCTCCACTTCTGGCCTGCACCCCAGCTCTTGTATGCATAAATAAATAAATCTTAACAAAATCAGTCTTATTTAACCTATTCCCTGGCCTGGCTAGGGATCAAACTCGTGTTGTAGTGGCTGCAGATAGCTTCATAGTGCTGCGTCTTAACGCTTTGCACCACCAGAGAGGCTCCTGTGTTTCCATTTTTTGATGCTTTATTTCTTATAATAATAAATAGGGAATAACACTCATGATGACAAAAGGACATCCGTTTGTCAGGTCAGGGTTTGAGCTGATTGCTGATGTAGAACTTTTCTAAGTATATTTGGAAAAAAAATAGCATTTGCTGAATTCCACTGTCTTTAAAGTTGAGATGAAAAAAAATTTTCATTAAGGATTAACTTTACATGGACACCCAAAATACCACTGTACGATAATAGTCAAAAGGCAATTGCCTCACTTCTAGTAGCAAATCTGAAAACAAAGAAAATAATAACTTTAAACTATGCTGCTCCTTTATTCTTTAAACCTTAAGGGACCTCTCTGGTGGCGCAGGCGGTTGAGCGCAGCGCTGTGAAGCTGTCCACAGCCTCTGCAGTGCAGGTTCCATCCCCGCCCTCCTTGGAGCAACCCACATGGCAAGCAGACCTCTCCTGTCTCACCCGCTGCTCCCCTCAGCAGTGTATTTTGTCAGTCTGACTGTTCTGTTCCCCACTCTGTCTCTGGTGAATCCTCTCGTCTTCCCGTGCATCTGGCCTGTACCCCGGTTCTTGTGTAAATAAAATAAATCTCAAAAAAAAAAAAAAACCCTAGCTTAATATTCATCTAAGGAAGTATTAACACACTTGAACAGAAGAACAAACACAAAATGTTTTGGTTCACAGTGTCTCTTGTTTTTTTTTTGTTGTTGTTGTTTTTTGTTTTTTTAAGAATTATTTATTTTTATACAAGAACCGGGGTAGAGGCCTGATGTGCAGGAGGGTGAGAGGATTCACCAGAGACAGCGGGAACAGAACAGGCAGACTGAAGATATACACTGCTGAGGGGAGCAGCGGGCGAGACAGGAAAGGTCTGCTTCTCCATGTGGGATTCTCGCTGGCCGGCCAGTATCAAACTGGTGCTGCAGAGGCTGCAGACAGCTTCACAGTGCAGTGCTCAACCACCTGCGCCACCAGGGAGGCCCCTCCCAGGGTCTCTTGTATGCTATGTAAGCACCCCCTTACCTGGTCTGTCCTCTTTGATCATCATGTCGTTCATCCTCCTACAGGAGAACTCTCACATCAAATGGGAGTTGTGACACCCACTAATGCAACAGATTGGGCTCAACTATCTTTTCTGTGTACCACTCCTTGCCTTTAAGTTCTATGGATCTTGAGGAAAGCAGTTATTAGTGACAAAGCATTTCAAACTTAATGCTTAAATGTTTCATAGAGTAACAGAAAAGTATAGGATCTAATTTTCAGTTAGTATGATTTTGAATATAACACAATTGTCTTAGTATTTACTGAAACTGAATTAGAATGTATCAGGTTTCCATCACTTAAGGTGTTTTACTGATTCATTCATAATGAAAATTAAACTAGATGGAGTTATGGAAATAACAAAATACAATATGGCATTCAGAGGAGAGGTGATTTCCCAGAGTAATGCAAGTAAGAATTGATAATTCCTAAGACTCAGTCTAGCTCTTGTCTCTACTTTGCTGATTCTGTGAAATGAGGTGAGGACACAGATCAAGGGTCCTTCTGTAAAAGCTCATAAGCAAACAGGGACCATTCACATACCTCTGTTAGTATAGTAACCCCTGGGAAGAAGTATAATATCATGTTTTAAAAATTGATATTGAGTCATCAATGTCAACTCTAGCTGCACAACTTTGAGCAGTTTCATATTAGTTCCTTTAGTGTCCTCTGTTAAATAAAAATAATAATAGCTGTTCTCTCATGGGGTTATTTTCCTGAGATAATACAAGAAGACGATTTAGAACATGTCTGGCACATAGCAGACATTCTGTTAATGTCAGCTCTTTAATCATGATCCTTTCCTCGGATCTCTAGGATATTTATTTCTTTTATATATATATATATATATATATTATTTTTTTTAAATTTATTCTTACTTTCTTTTATTTATTTATATATACACTTTTTTTTTTCCCCAAACCTCTCTCTACTTCCCCCACTTGGGGTTGTGCATTATAAATATCTACTGAAGATTAGAGTCTCAACACAGTTTTAATTTTATTTGTTTAAATTTTATTTGTTTAATTTTATTTTTTGTGCTAATTATTTTTACTTTTTAGTAGTTTAATAAATTACAAGAGAAGATTGAAAAATAGATATGACCAAATTAAACCTTGTTTCACAATGCATGTATTTCTCCTGTGGGTAGTAATGTAATCCACCAGCATAAATTGAAATGCTAAAGTTACATAATTTTGGTTCATTTTTTTGGCTTTTACCTGGAGCACAGATGAAAAAGAAATGGTTTCGCTGGGTATTTATTGCTAAAATCCACACATCTAGAGGATATGTACCACTAATTTCCACCTGAGGCAGCAGTGACAATCACTGTCCTGCTATGATACAGTGCTGGCAATGAATGTAAAGTGTGCAGGGCAAACAGAAATACCACCGCCTTGAATTCAACACTGAAACACCGAGCATTTTCCTAAGGGATTGTGCTTGGCATGAGCCTATACTCAGCTATGAAGCCTAAAGGCATTTACTAGGTGGAGCTTGATTTCAGGACCTCTCCCAGTTTCATTGTCTCAGACCATTTCTCTATTTTGATGCACATGTTCATACTGCTTCCCCATTGTGAGCGTTCCGTTCGCGTACTCACATACTGTGGCTCTCTCAGGGCCACTACACACTTGTCAGTCCTTTCCTTGTCCAGCTGGTTCTCTGATTGTCAAGGGAGGCTGAAAAGTCCTGTTATCAAAAACATAAGAATAGATTAGTTTAGCTACAGTGGCTTCTGAAATCAGTGTCTTAATATTGTTTAACCCAATTATAACTGGAGTGTTAGTATATTAGGTTATTTTGTAAGCGATCATGTTGCTCAATGGCAAAATGCAACAAATAAACAATGAAAGAAATGTTTAGGAACACAGAGCCATCCTTCTTGTTTCTTACCTAATCTATTATTCAGTAATGTCTATTCCACTTCAGAAACTCTTCCAGTGCACTCTCTCCTTCTATGCACTCCAACTCAGAATTTTATTGTCTCTTGCTAGGATGTCTGCTATGGCCCCTGAAGAGGTTTCCATGCTCCAGTCCAACATGCAATCTCAACAGTCAGATTAAGATGTTTCTGTGACACTGTATGAGCACCAGACAAAGCATTCAGTGTGGTATTAAAACTGCTTCAACAAGACTCTTTGACACCATACTTGTAATCATGAAACAAATATGTCTACCATTTTCATAAAATAATTTACTCTTTTATTCTCTTCCTTCTGAGTGATGAATTTCTACTTATTCTGCTAGGTCCAACTCTAATGTCTCCTCTATGAGGACATCTGAGAGTTTCAACCACTCTTTTCTTTAAGATGCCTTAGTGTTTTTACATGTCTCTATTAGTAGAACTTGCCAGATTATTCTATATTAAGTTTTCACATATTTTTCTAAATCAGACTATAGGATTCTTGAAAATGTTGTATCATCAGTACCAAGCATTGCACCCTGTAATTAAAATTTTTAAATTAATATCTAAACATGGCATAAGGTAAGGCAATATTCTGGTTTTGTATAGGATCATCTTTTCACATAGTTATGTATATTAGGCTGGAGAGTGCTCTTTCCTTCCTTCTTTGTTTTTTTCATCAAATATTTCTTGTTATTTTCATGTTCTAGATTCTATATGAGATATCAGGCACATTGAAAGTAATGAAATGTAGCCTTTGCCCTACAGCCTCTCTCATCTTTAGTGTGAGAGAAAAATAAAAAAAAAAAATTGCAATTTGGGTATCAATGACATAACAGAAAGTTCCTTTTTGTTTATGATTGGACTATGGAATATCCTCTGTTCTCTAAAGTCCAACATTTGTGATGTGTCTTTTTTTTTTTTTTTTTTTAAGATTTATCTATTGGGCCTCCCCAACGGCGCAGCGGTTGAGCGCTGGGTTACGAAGCTGCATGCAGCCTCTGCAGTGCCAGTTCGATTCCCGGCCGCCAGGCGAAGGTCCCACATGGCGCACGACCTCTCCTGCTGCCCGCTGCTCCCCTCAGCAGTGTATTTCTTCATCGGTCTGCCTGTTCTGTTCTCCGCTCTGGCTCTGGTGAATTCTCTCACCCTCCTGCGCTTCTGGCTGTACCCAGTGCATATATAAATAAATACATAAATAAATCTTAAAAAAAATAAGATTTATCTATTTATACATACAAGAACTGGGGTATAAGCCAGAGGTGCAAGGGGCGAGAGGATTCACCAGAGAGAGTGGGGTGCAGAACTGGCAGATTGACTGAAATGGATATGACAGAACTGGTCTGCTGTGTCATGTGGGTTAGCTCCCTGGCTGGGTGGGGATGGAACTCATGCTGCAGTGGCTGGTGATAGATTGATAGTGCTGTCTTTAACCTCTGAGTCCCAGGGAGGGCCTTGTAATGTGTCTTGCGTACAAATGATCACTTTGATATTGTGCCCTGACACATTAACATGCAAAAGCCATTGGCCAAAATCCTCAAAGAGACTCAATGGCTCCTGGAGAATGGTATCCAATTTAGAGAACAAAAATGACATTGACCTGAGGGTTAGAATTCTTAGGTTATAGTTTTAGCTCTGCTAGTAATTAGCTATGGCCTTGGGCAAATAATTCAGTTGTTGTAGATCTTTATCTGAAAATCAAGGGTTTTGGTCTAGACTCTAGATCTATAGTTCTCAACCAGAAATTCAACATAGGAATATATATATATATATATATATATATATATATATATATATATATATATATTTCTCATCAAAGGTTTATTTCACTCCTTTGAAACAGACCTCCAAGGATAAGGCCAGGCCATGTGTATTTAGCAAAAACAAAGCAAAACAAACAGAAAAGTGACTCTGCGAGATTTTGACCTGAGTTATATCTGTTCCTGATTTTATCTTGATATCTGAGGTCCTTGGGCCTCTGTCTGGCAGGACCTCACCCTGATCGAGACATGGAGACTCTAGACCAACTCCAGTCTTTCTCCTTTAAAAGGCTGTGAGAACAAGGAACATTGTTTCAAGAAACAATCAGATCAGTAGCTGACATCATAGGTCTTCCTGAAAGAGAGGAAAGAGATGCAGAACAGAGATAAGACCAAAAAATCCCTAAATGCTTGTGGGACACTGGTAATCAGAGCTGGCACCAAGGCTCTCCGCACTTCTTGAACCTTAAGGTGGACCCAGTCATTCATTCTGATGCCCTGACTTCCATATATTTATTCTCTGACTGAGGCACAAAGATCTGGGTGAGCTAATGCATCAACCCATGAAAAATGAACAATTAAAACAATGAAGTTGTCAGTTCTTTTACCAGATTGCAAATAAATAACCTGCCTGTCAGGCTAGCTGCTCTGCTGGACCATTACTTTAATACAAAGACATTTTGAGGAATGGGTGGATGACAGCTGATCTATCACCAGGCCTTTGATAAAGACCTAAGCAAAATATGCTGTCATAAAACACTGAAGGTCAATCCCAATTTGTGAGAAACAAAGTAGTAGATGAAATTTGAATACACCTCTCTGCCCATCATGAATGTCATAGGCTTATGTTTATTTAGCAAGTCAGGGACACTGTGCTGGCATAGATGGCCTGTCACAGTGAGGATACTGTGATCTTGGGACTGCACAATGTATTTCCTTATTAGACTGGACAGAGAGAAATAACTCTCTGTCATGTTAAATGCTAAGATAGTCATGGATTTCTGAACAAAAAGTCTGTTTGTCCTATTTTCTTATATGCACGGGTTGAAATCTATATGCCATCTCATGAAATGTTTACCAACCAAGATATTGTTTCATGGAAAATAATTATATAAAGCAGAAAAAGATAATTAAATAAAAGTAAATTTATTAAATTCTCTAGTTGGTATATCAGTTTTGGTGAGAAAAATAATGATATGAATCACTTTTTAGAAGTCAGCTTGAAGATGCTCATTCTTATTTCTTAGAAGAATTAAGTACTATTGAATAATTTATAGTATGACTGGATAAGGGGCAGTGGTTATGAGATTGTCAGAAATAACCAACTCTTCTCTCTACCTTTGTCTCAACTTGATTCTTAGTAAATCTGACTTAACAACTGAAAATTTCAATCAGATTCCTGGGAAAAAAGATCAAAAATAAAATACACCCCCTTCAAAAATGTTTAGGGTATATAGGTTATATCTACATAGTCTAAGTTATGTAAAACCTTCCTTAATCAAAAATAGTCATTGTCTCTTCATTCTTTTTTTTAAGATTTATTTATTTATGCATACAAAAACTGGGGTACAGGCCAGAGGTGTGGGGGGTGAGAGGATTCACCAGAGACAGAATGAGGAACAGAACAGGCAGGCTGAGTGAAATGCACTGCTGAGGGGAGCAATGGGGGTGTCAGGAGAGGTCTGCTGTGCCATGTGGATATCTCCCTGGCTGGGGATCGAACTCGTGCTGCAGTGGCTGCGGATAGCTTCATAGATTGTGCCTTAACCACTTGCGCCACCAGGGAGGCCCTGCTGTTTCTTCATTCTTATATTTAAGTTCATTTACTGATTAATTACAAGAGTAAAATGTGTTTTTAAAATGGAGAAATGCTTAAATCTACACAAAAGTCACCCAAAGAGGCTTTTTGGGTCATTTGATTGTCCAGAATGATTTCAACTAGGAATCACATTAGCTTCATTACTTTAAACTTGCCCACCAGTTCTCGTGGTCTGAATAGCTAATAAGTAAACAAAATGAACAAGAAATTATCAATATAAAGCTTTCTATGCTGATTTTCCTTCCTAATAAATTAAACCAAAGTTTCGTCTGTAGGCAGTTTTAAAATGTCGTGTATGTTACATTATATCACTGTCTCCCTGATTTCCTAAGAAACCCTGAGAGATTAAGGAATAGCTCAGAACTCATCTTGCATATCCATGGTTTTGCCACTTAACGACGTCATTTGAACAAGAGGCTTTTGTTTCATTTCTGCTTATCTTATTATGTGCTTAATGATGCTTACTTAAATGAGACTGTAACATAAAATTGTGCACTATTCTAAAGACAATGGAGGGAGCTCCAAAAGTTGTTTTGTTTCTCAAACATGAAAATAATATTACTATAAAGACCACTAAGAAGAGCAAATTGTTCATTGAATATGCAGAAGTAACACATGTCTTGAAACCTCTACTGTAATTTCTCTGAAAAATGAAGAATTTCTTAACATTTTAGTGCTCTTCCTGAGTCTTCAGGTATCCCTAAGCTGCTTCCCAGTGAGATGTTGTATTAAAATCTGTTCTTCGGATCCATTAGCTAAATAAACATCTATATGTAAATGGGTGACAGGTTTTCCATATGATTTTTTATATCATATAGTTTTAAAAATATAACGTTTATATTGATTTCAATAAATAGTTTTTCACCAAGATATAATTAAGAATATAATGCTAGGGCCTCCCCGGTGGCGCAGCGGTTGAGCGCTGGGTTGCGAAGCTGCCCGCAGCCTCTGCAGCACCGGTTTGATGGTTTGATCCCCGGCTGCTCCCCGGCCACCGGAGGAGGGTCCCACATGGTGCGCAGACCTCTCCAGCCGCCCGCTGCTCCCCTCAGCAGTGTACTTCAGTTCTTCTGCCTGCTCTGCTCCCCCCTCTGGCTCTGGTGAATTCTCTCACCCTCCCGCACTTCTGACTGTACCCAGTGCTCGTATAAATAATAAATAAATCTTAAAAAAAAAAAATTAAAGAAAAAGAATATAATGCTATTGATAACTTGGTCTGCGAGGGATAAATCAGAAGCTGCATGCAACATTTGGGAATGTAGAAATTAGAGTCTGGATAATGGACCCTCAAAGATGTCCATGTCCTAATTCCTAGAATCTATGAATATATACCTTACATGGAAAAAGGAACATTGCAAAAGTAGTTAAGGATTTTGGTATGGGGACATTTTCCTGGATTACTTGTTTGTGCTTAATATAATCACAAGTGTTCTTATACAAAGGAGCTAGATCAGAAAAGAGAGAAAATTAGCTGCTAGCTTTGAAAATACAGGAAAGGCCACAAGTCCAGGAATGCAAGTGACTCACTGACATTGGAAGAAGAGATGAAAGAGATCCTCCCCTCAAATCCTCAGAAGGGACAGTCTTGCCAATACCTTGATTTTAGACATGTTATTTCCAGAAGTGTGAGATAATAACTTTGTATTGTTTAAATTTGTGTTAATTTTTAATAGCAACCATAATACAGAAACATTTGTAATATAAGTTTGACCATGGTCTTACATACTGACATACATACCATTGCCAATATTCCATTAAGAATCATATCAGTACTTCATTTGTGCCTGGGTCTTTTTCTCTGAAAGTTTTTCTCCTCCATACTCTTGTTTCCTCTCCTTTCCCTCTCCACTGTATATACCCTCTCTAGTGTTTCCATTAGCAGTAAATAGTGATGACTTCAAAGGGATTATCAGCAGTAAACCTAACCTGTTCCAAATCTATCAGGCCAAATCAAGACCAATGCTGTTAACTCTCCTTTATAGCACCCAGAATGATTGCACCATTTTAAAATTAGATATTTATATGAATGATTATTTTGTTTTGTTTTTCTCCCTACTACTGCTTGATGGGTACAAGAATCATGTTCATATTTGTTCACTGTTGTGAATCTGACACATCATACATATCAAGGAATTATTTTTCTAAATGAGAACATTATGGAATTTGAAAGTTTTGTAACATAGGTTGACATCATGCCCGCAATACAGTCATCTGTCATTATATTAATACTGTAATATTTATATTACTGTAATGTTTCCCAAGATTTACTTTTCAATAGAATTCAGAATGCTTTTCCTTCAATTTTCATTTTCTTACTTTGCAATATAAATTGCAGATTCATTCAACTATATTTAAAAGTCCATGTGAGAACCACTTTAAGAGCTGCAAGGAGTCAACATTTTGGGGGTCTACTACTTGTATCTTTTGCAACTTGATCACTCTGAAATTCAAGCACCAAAACAAAAGATGTACCTTCTTCTTGGGTGCAGAGATTATTAGCGCTTGTGATTGACTTTACAAAGCCATAAAACATTGATTTATTAATAAGAATATAGATAAATTTTATTTATATGTGTATCGGAAATTTCATATCATGTGATTTCAGTGTTTTTTGCTTAATATGCTTTTTTCATGATACCAGGTACATGAAAAGACAGTCCTTAAGTATTAGATGTTTTTCCCCAGAATCTTTTTGAATGCTTCTGTGGCATTTCCCAGATACAGTTCCTTTGTTAAATAGTTAATTCTTGTTTTAAATATAAAGGTTTCAATTATTAAAAAAGTTTTTATTTATTTTTCATAGAAGAACTGGGGTGTAGACCAGAGGTACAGGGTGTGATGGGGGTGAGAGGATTCACCAGAGACAAAATGGGGAGCAGGACAGGTAGATGTACTGAAATACACTGCTGAGGGGAACAGCAGGCAAGTGAGGAGAGGCCTGATGCGCCATATGTGGGTTAGCTCCCTGGCTGGTGTCAAACTTAGGCAAACTAGAGAAGTGATAGGACTGAGATTAATCCTTAGGTCACCAGGGAGGCCCAATATAAAGGTTTCAAAAGAAACAAAAATAGAAATTCTCTCTGTTTCTTTGTCTGCTAGATCACCCCTCATAACTATGTATGAGATATATTTTATCAGTCACATTATATGGAAAGGGAAATTGAGGGCCTTAGAGTTTAAATAACTTGTTTGAGGTCAGAGATAAGGTCAATGGGCCTACCTTACCCAAAGTTCACATAATAATTATAAAAACTGCATGGTACTGGAAGAAGAACAGACACACAGACCAATGGAATAGAATAGAAAATCCAGAAATAAACCCACAGATTTATGGTCAACTAATCTTTGACAAAGGAGCAAAGAATATGCATTGGAGCAAAGAAAGTTTGTTCAATAAATGGTGCTGGGAAAACTGGGTCGCTACATGCAAAAGAATGAAGCTTGACCACTACCTCACACCATATACAAAAACCAACTCAAAATGGATTAAAGAGCTAGACATAAGACCTGAAACCATAAAATTCATAGAAAGAAATATAGGCGAAACACTACGTGATATGCACATCAAAGACATTTATACAGACACATCACCCAAAGCAGTGATAGTGAAGGCAAAGATCAACAGCTGGGACTACATCAAATTAAAGAGCTTCTGCACAGCAAAAGAGACAATAACAAAAACAAAGAGAAACCCCACCGACTGGGAGAACATTTTTGCACACTACACTAATGATAAAAGACTGATCACAAAAATTTGCAAAGAGCTGATGAGACTCAACAACAAATAAAATAATCCTGTCAAAAAATGAGCAGAAGAGCTAAAAAGAAATTTCTCTGAAGAGGACATGCAAATGGCCAACAAGCATATGAAAAAATGTTCAACATCACTTGAAATGCAAATCAAAACTACCATGAAATACCATCTTACACCACTGAGAATGGCACATATTAAAAAAACTAGCAACAACAAATGTTGGCGAGGGTGTGGAGAAAAAGGAACCTTCTTGCCCTGCTGGTGGGAGTGCAAACTGGTCCAACCACTATGGAGAGCTGTGTGGAGATTTCTGGACCTACTAAACATAGAGCTTCCATATGATCCAGCAATTCCACTCCTAGGTATTTACCCAGAGGACATCAATTCCAAAGAGCACCTGCACCCCTATGTTTATAGCAGCATTGTTTACAATAGCTAAGCTTTAGAAACAACCCAAATGCCCAAAAATAGATGACTGGATCAAGAAGATGTGATGCATATACACCATGGAATATTACTCAGCATTCAAAAAAGATAAATACATGCAATTTGCAGCAACATGGATGGCACTGAAAGGGATCATGCTCAGCGAAATAAGCCAGAAAGAAAAAGAAAAATACCGGATGGTCTCACTCATAGCAGGAATCTAGAAAACTTAAATAAGGCACCAGGAAAATGAATAACTATAAGAAAGTGAAAATCCAAATCAACAAACAACTATGAACCAGAGATACTCTATGGGGGGTGGGGGGTGAGGGTTGGGGAGGGGAGGGATTGGGGTCAAAATAAGGGGGTTGCAATTGTATGGGGAATATAAAAATAAAATTTATAAAAAAAATAAAAGAAGAAAACACTGAAAAAATATATATACTCTGTAATAGACAGCCCTCCCTGGATGCTTGCACAATGTTCATGAAGGGGCCCTCTCAAAGCAAACCAGTCTGAATATATCTTTCCTCCAAGTTCCATGCAGTGGGCATTATACTTCATGATCAAAAACTAGTTAAATGGATTGGGATACTGGAACTTATGACGCAAAGTTTATTGCATTTAGCACAGGCACTTTTACCTTTGAGTAGTATTAATCTGTACAGAGCCCAAGGATTTGTGGTCATATTTGCTGTGAGAAAACCAGGATTTATGTTTATACAACCTCATGGCAAAAACAGGCCTTCCTAGTGATAAGAAAAATTTCTGATAACTTCAGTTCTTGGTTTCTGAAATTATTAGCAGCCTCCAATGAAACATATTTTGATATGTTCTGATATTTTTATGTCTTTCATGTTAGAAATCTGCCATTAGGTGGCTTTTTCATCACATTACAGTGCAATGCAGAAGATATCCTCCTGTGTTTACTGACAGTGCGGTTAAGACGAGGGAGACTATCCCACACATCCACTCCCAACCCCTTTTGAATTTCCATGTTCAATTCCTCTTGCTTAACCACTTCTTAGGAATAAAATGTTTAAGCAGCAAAGTTAGATGTGCTTTTTGACATACATGTCCCATTCAGGATAAATGCTTCATTAATACATATTTAAAGAGCCAGTGATGCATAGATAAAAGAAGTAGGACCAACAGTAGACTACATGTGATCATATAAATAGATACAGAGAAGACATTTGGTAAGACTCAGTACCCACTTATGATTAAAAAAAAAATCGTAGTAAAATAAGGTTGGAAAGAACAAATCTCAACATAAAAAAATTCAACTAAAGCTTACTTTGGCAGCGCATATACTAACATTGGAATGATACAGAGAAGATTAGCATGCCCCTGCATGAGAATGACACACAAAAAAGGCCATGATGCCAACACCACAACCAGCATTACTCAATGGAGAGAAACAAAGCTTTTTCTCTAAGATCATGTACATAAGGATGTCTACTCTCACCACTACAACTCAACATATTAGTGGAAGTCCTAGCAAGAACAATTTGGCAAAAGAAAGATGTAAAAGTAATCTAAATTGGAAAAAAGTGAAACTATTAGTGTTTATATATGACATGATTATATATCTTTCTCTATATGTATTATATATATTAAATATATACACATATACATATATACACACACATATGGAAGCCCTAAAGACCCCACTAAAATACTATTAGAAACAACAAAATCAATACAGTTAAATAGATGCTTACAAAATCAACGTACAAAAGTGTGTTGCATTCTATATGCAAATAATAAACTAGAGGAGAAAGTCTAGAATGCAATCACAGGACTCTCTGGTGGCCTAGGGGTTAAGTCTCAGTGCTATCACCACTGTGGCCTGAATTTGATCTTCAGTAAAGGAGCTAACCCACGTATGGTGCAGCAGATCTCTCCAGTCTCTCTCTCTACTCCCCTCAGCATTGTGTTTCAGTAAAGCTGCCTGTTTTTCTCCTCCTCTATCTCTGGTGAAGCCTCTCACCCCCACCTCCCACCTCTAGCCTACACCCCAATTCTTCTATGCAAAATTTAAAAAAAAAATCACATTTACATTAGCATCAAAAGTATTAAATACCTAGCAAAAAAAAATAGCAAAGGAGGTGAAGGACCAATTCAACAAAAACTATAAGCCATTGCTAAAAGAAAGAGAAGACACAAGGAAATGGAAAGATAACCCCTGCTCATGAATTGGACAAGTCAATATGGTTGAAATGTCCATCTTATTCAAAATAATTTACAGCGATCCCTAACTAAATTCCAATGGACGTCTTCAAAAAATTGAACAAACATTAATTAATTTTATATGGAACCACAAAAGACTCTAAATAACTGAAGTGATTTTGACAAAATATATGGGAATGAAGGTATCACACTTCCAGTCCTCTGTATTAAAAAGCCATAGTAATAATTAAAACAGTATGATATTGAAATGCAAGGAGACATGGAGACCGACGGAATAGAACTGAGAGCCCAGAAATAAACTCATATTTATATGAACATTAACCTATTCCAAGAATACCCAGTGGAGAAAAGAAAATCTCTTAAACAAAAGATGTTGGGAAAACTGGGCAATCATATGCAGAAAAATGAGACTAGACCACATTTTTACACAATACACAAAATCAACTGAAAATGGGTGGATAAGTTGACTATAAGACCAAAATCCATTAATTACATAAAAGAAACATAGGCCAAACACTCCACAACTTTGGTTTCTGGGATATCTTTGAAGACTTAACTCTAATGGCAAGGGGAAAAAAGCAAAAATAAACAACTGGACCTGCATCAAATTAAAAAGCTTTACAGCAAAAGAAATTACCATTAAAATAAAAAAATACTGTATTTCATGGGAAAGAAAAATGTGCATAAAATATCCAATAAGGGACTAAAATCCAAAATTCTCCAAGAATTCATACTGTGCACTAAATAGAAAGCCAAGAATCCAATCAAAAGAGGGCAGAGGAATAGACATCCCCCCAAAAAAGAAATACAAATGACCTACAGGCATATGAAAAGAAAAAATTTGTTCAACATCATTTATCATCAGGGAACTGCAGATCAAAACCACAATGAGTACAACCTCATTCCAGTGAGAATGGTGTGTGTGTGTGTGTGTGTGTGTAACAGAAATATCAAATGTTGGTTAGGATGTAGAGAAATAAGAACCTTCATACACTGTTGGGAATGCAGCCTGATCCAGACTATGGAAAAGAGTATGGAGTTTTCTCCAAAAAGGGGCCTCCCCGGTGGCGCAGTGGTTGAGCGCTGGGTTGCGAAGCTGCCCGCGGCCTCTGTGGCGCCGGTTCGATCCCCGGCTGCTCCTGGCCACCGGAGGAGGGTCCCACATGGTGTGCAGACCTCTCCTGCCACCCGCTGCTCTCCTCAGCAGTGTACTTCGGTCCTTCTGCCTGCTCTGCTCCCCGCTCTGGCTCTGGTGAATTCTCTCACCCTCCCGCGCTTCTGACTGTACCCAGTGCATGTATAAACAAAACAAACAAACAAATAAATAAATCATAAATAAATAAAAATACATGCCTCTTTAAAAAAACATATATATATATATATATATATATATATCATGATCCAGTAATTCCTCTCCTTTGCATTTATCCTAAAGATGCAAAAACACTAATTCAGAAGGATGTATGCACTCCTGTATTCATTGCAGCTCTATATATAATAGGCAAGTTTTGAAATCAACCTAAGTGCCCAATGACAGATGAGCAGATGAGTGGATTAAGAAGATATGACACATATACATGTTGTGACACTATTCAGCTATTAAATAGGATGACCATTTGTGACAATTTGGTTGGAATTAGAGAGGATTATGCTAAGTAAAATAAGTCAAAAGGAGAAAGACAAATACCCAATGACTTCACTCATATGTGGAATATAGAGAAACAAACAAAGGAACTGACAGAACTAATCAAAGGAAAGTTTAAAATGACTGCAGAATTGGGGGCCTCCCTGATAGTGCAAGGGGTTGGGACAAACCTATGAAGCAATCTGCAGACTCTGCAGCATGAGTTCGATCCCTTAGCTGGCCAGGGAGCCACCCACATGGTGCAGCAGACCTCTCCTGGCTTGCCCACTGCTCCCCTCAGCAGTGTATTTCAGTCAGTCTGCCTGTTCTGCTCCCTGCTCTGTCTCTGGTGAATCCTCTCACCCCCCTCACCTCGGGCCTGTACCCCAGATCTTGTATGCATGAATAAATAAATCTTAAAAAAAAAGAAAAAGAAATGACTACAGAATTGAGGCTAATATAAGTTTAGAAAGAAGGGTGGGAACAAAATAAGGTAAGGCCCAATGGTATATGATAAAGGGATGTGGGTGCTCTGGGTGTGGGGATTCACATCGGCGGAGGTGTGAACCAGTTCCCCTGAATAGAATACAGTGATACAAACCAATGATACCTTAAATTAATTAATTACAAAAACAGTCGATTACATAAATAGCTGATCAGATGTTAAGTTAAATTCTACTCACTTATTTGTAAATATACCAGCAAATTGAGGTAAAAAATATTTATTTTGTTTAGTCACTTTGTGTTTCATTCATCTTAGTTTTTAACACTTAGCAAGCAGCCAGTGGCCCAGAAGGTTAGAGTTTCTACTAACGCTATTATTTTACCTGATGAAAACAGAGAGGAAATCATCTTAAGAATAGTGAATGTGAAAAAAAAAAAAAAAAAAAAAACAAGTGACACCCGGCCACACAGCCACAGCTAACAGAAAAACATGGAAAGGGTGAATAAGGCATAACTTTCCCAATGTGTGTGTATTTTTTTTTCAATCAGGTATATTCATTCATGATGCCAAGCCCCTAGGTGATAAAGAAAAGGTTGATTCAGAAATTATTATTCAATTTTAGGGTTCTGGGATATAGAACAACCAAATAGACTTTTTTATAACTGAACTTGAGTTATTAGAAAAAAACATGAAACTCATAATGTCTACTTGAATCTGTTTTGTAAGCTGAAAAATGCTCCAAACGACTTTATTTTCTTAACAAAATGACACAGTATTACTTAGAAGTTGGAGAAAAAGCTTTCACTGCTTGGTCTGTAAAAAGAAAACAGCACAACCCAGCAGAGAAGCTGACAAGTGACACAAATACAGTACATGCTAATGTGCAGGGAGGAACAACCTTGAGAATTTAAACCGGCTGCACCAGAAAAAATATCTTTATCCAGATATGTGGTCCCTCATGAATTATACTATTATTTTAGTTGATTTTACCTGACATCACCCTATGATTTTCTTCAGTGACAAGAAAATTGCAGCCAGCCCTTGACAGTCGGTCACAAATTGACTGAACAAAACAAAATCAAACAGTGAAGTAATCCCCAAGTAAATTTAATGAAACCTAAATCCCAAAGGGCAGCACACTTCTGTAGGCAATGGTCTTATTTAATAAATTTTTCTCCGCTCTCACT
This sequence comes from Talpa occidentalis, assembly GCF_014898055.3. Classification (NCBI taxonomy): domain Eukaryota; kingdom Metazoa; phylum Chordata; class Mammalia; order Eulipotyphla; family Talpidae; genus Talpa; species Talpa occidentalis. The sequence continues at coordinate 78,318,457 of NW_023604295.1, read as the reverse complement.
TTTAGAGCTATATTTACACAGACAAATTTAATTCATTGGGTTTACATTTCCTCTTCCCCTTAGTTTGTCCACCAGGCACATACGGGAAGGATTGTAAACAGGTATGTCAGTGTTCAGCAGAGAATGCGGACTGTCACCCAGTCACTGGGAGATGTACCTGCCTGCCCGGCTACCATGGAAACCGCTGCCATCTCCGTAAGTGCGTTCTGTGCTTTCGTTGTAATTTACTGAGGAGACACCAATAGGTTGGGTCATCGCTTAGAATGCTAAAGGGCAAATGTTAATTAAAGCTTCTAATTCGTAGAAAATCCTCTGGGAATTTTTATTGAAATGGTTGAAAATATATACTTTCTTGTGCAACTCATTCTCCTATGTTTGCTTTTCCTATTCACAATGTGGCCAATGCACACACAATAATAAAGAGGAAAATATAAATTACATTCAATCCATATACAGCAAATGGCCACATGTTTAAAGCGATTCATAAAGTTCCAGGATGGCTCAGAAACAGTCAATTTAAACAAATTATCATGAAACAATGACTTTCTGAAAGGACAAACTGCCAGTGACCCCATGATGTGTAATAAAACAGAGTAGTTCCTACACCAAATGCCTTAAACTGGTTTGTTTTAACATTGGTCAACATTGAAACTGGTTTTAGGAGAACACATGATAAAATGTCCCAAGGAACATGTTAAAATGTTCAGTCAGCTACTTATTTTTTAAGCCTGTAATTATTTCTAACGTACTTTTCATAGATTTAAGAATAAAATGATTTGGCTTGAGTTTCATCTTTCCCCTCAACTTGGCCATTGCTGCACTTTCTTCTCCCTCGCTGCTCCTATAGCAGATTCCTTCTACTTTCCTCATTCTGCCCATACGTGTATGATTTTTTTTTACTTTCCCCTAAAACACCACCTATAAACAAACTCATCGGTAACCTATTGGTTTTTATTTTCTATAAGCCATGGAATGTGCATTTTGAATATTGATTTTCATAATTGGCTAATTACAAAAATTGCCAGCTAAAAACACAATTAATCATGTATAAAAATGGTTTCAGTTAGCGTTTAGTGTGAAACCCATACCTTTGCAGTTATTTAATCTTCATAAAATGAAGTACTAAAATACAAAATTAGTAAAACTTCAGTTATAATTTGGTTATGACATGTTTCAAGCATCCTTGTACCAGAAGAAGGAAATTATGTCCTCATATTTGATTTTTTCACACCTTTCAGGATGGATTCTTTCCCAATATCAAGGGTATTTTTATCTTAATAAAATAGTATCAAGTTCCATGTAGCTGGTAGTGCTTCTTTTCCAGAAGGCAAACTATCTTGAGTTGAAGGAGAACAACTTCCCCTTGTAAAGAGCTAGTCTGAGTCAGGGAGCTGCTCCCTGATGATCCAGATTGACCTAATTCCAGGCAACACGTGGTTGGATGTTGCTGCAAAGGTCCTTTGGCAACATACACTGTAATTACAGGACTACATAAAAGGACTCAAGAAAATATTCATAAAAGGTGTAGCTGGCTCAAAAGCAATAGTTTCAGCAGCCAAAAACAACTGGGCTTTCATGTTCTCAAGTTCAGGGTTGAGACTCAAAATTTTCCCCTCAGAGGTGAGAGGAAGGAAACTTGCAGTAGGATCTCACAACTTGTTTATAATTTATACTGGGAAGGTCAGTCTCAGCATGTGGACAGCATGTGGGAAAAAATAAACTGCCCAGTAGATGTAAACTCATCACGTTATGTATTTTATGACCAAGGAGTTATTGTAAGGTAACTGGGACTATTTTATTTCCCCAAATGCTATTTATAATAACTCTCTGAGAGAATTTAAGGCATTGGAGTCATAAAACCATGGGCAAGTTTGTTGACAGAATTTATAAGAACACACCCATTCTTGGTATGGAATTCTCTGCAAAACATGGCCCAGGAAATAGCTCACTCCTGCTGGATGCACTACATTGAGACACTGGTTAGAACCTTGGCTTTCATGCTCATGGGCATAGCAACAAAAATTCAGATGGACTAAACCTTAATATTTCTTTTTAAGGAATAAAAGAAAACTATCTAACAATGACTAGTATATGTATGAGTAATTTGCTCAAGTACTAGGAAAACAGACCCTGTGAAAAATTCATTCATTCTTGTCATTTGTTTCAAACCTTAAGTGTTTGAGATAAAGTCACCACCTTTCTTGTTCTACATTTCTAGTGAAACTACTAACTGTCATTCACTTCTTCACTGTATACAGTAGTCTTTAATATTTATGTTTTTATTTAACTTTTTTAAACACCCTTGTTATTTTCACAACAAAGGATTTCTCCCCTCAGGTGCAGTCACGATAGTTTTCCCACAAAGTCAGTGCCCACAAGGATTTACTACTGAAACAAACCAAACCTCTAACTTCATATCCAAGTTTGTTCCTAGTCGAGCTCCCTCAAGGAGGGGGGATGATGTGAAGAGAGTATGAAAAAGTCACTTTCTAACAGAAAATAACTGGAAGCCCATTTGCAAAGCAACAAAATATCCCAGGGGAAATGATTGTAAAGGATGTGGCAAAACCCAAGTAATTATTCAAAGGGAACTTTAGGAAATGAAGGTGGGGAGACCAAATATCATGCTAACAAGTGAAATTAAGACATTATGTCCTGAGTATATGTTTCTCTGTCAAATTTAGTGAACATTTCTGCAAGGCATGTGTACATACTTCCAGACATCAACATTTTATGGAGCCACAGAATTATATGAGGAAGCAGAATTGTCAGCAAAATAACTGATTCTTGAAGGGAAAAAGTAATGGACGCTTCTGTAAACACATACAAACTCTCGATATAAATTTAATGAGTTGTGGAATTAAGAGGTTAGCTTATATAACGTCTTTCAACAGACGGCATACTCATTAAATAGTTCTGTCTTAGTTCTACTTTCTCCTGGCTAAACATCCCCAATCTTTTAATTGTTGCACAGATAATATAATACAGTCTTCAGCTCACTTTTTGTCCTCGTTGGTCTTCCTTTATCTCTTACACAGGTGTCATATGGTGAGCAACACATCCATAGTTTAAAACTAGGAAATTGAAAAACTAACTGAAATGAAAACTCTTCCTCTCTCTTGAGGCCATTTTGAATTCATTATTAGATTATTCGTGAACAATCAAGTTATAACATTTTAACATTATTCAAAATAAATAATTTTGTGTAAAAATGGCTAAAAACAGTATTAGGCTGAACTGAAAGTCTTATTTGGTGAAGTGCTCAAATTCTGAGTATTCTATAAAAGTGGGTAGATTTCCAAAGAAGCCCAAAGTTCACTTGCTTGTATCTTATTAGAGAAAAGCAGCAGGAACCTTCTATACACATCTCTATCTCAAGCATTTATCTATATCATCTGTAGCCTCAGGTAAGTTCATGACTGGAATCCATAACCTGAAGGTGATCGAAAACACCAAAGAATAAATGGAATGTTCACATGACCACCTATTCATAGGCATGGATTTAAACAGTGATTAAAGTTACAGTACAACATATAACTATTTTCTCCTTTGGCAGGATGCCCAAAAGGCACTTATGGTCCATATTGTCAAAAGACCTGTAGGTGTTTGAATGGTGGCAGCTGTAACATGGCAGTTGGCACCTGTGACTGCCCTCCTGGCTTCATCGGGGCTGACTGCAGTCAAAGTAAGTCACTGTACCTATTTTGAAGTGTATGCTAAATTGGAGATTTTAAGAAATGCACTTAAAAACTATGTATTATTGCAGTTGTTATACCTGAAAAATTTATTGCAGTAACAGCAAACACAAGCTGATCCAAATTGTAGGACTTACATCAGGAATTTGAAAGAGAGATGAAGGTAGTGAAGGAAGTCAAATAGAGTCCTTTTATTAGAATCTCTTTTGCCACAGCAATGCTGACTCAATTCAGTATTAGAAAGTCTGTTGGGCCTCCCCTGGTGGCGCAGCAGTTGAGCACTGGGCTGCAAAGCTGCCTGTAGCCTCTGCAGTGCCGGTTCGATCCCCAGCCACCGGCGAGGGTCCCACATGGCACGCAGACCTCTCCTGCCGCACCCGCTGCTCCCCTCAGCAGTGTATTTTGTTGGTCTGCCTGTTCTGTTCCCCGCTCTGGCTCTGGTGAATTCTCTCACCCTCCCGTGCTTCTGACTGTACCCAGTGCTTGTGTAAATAAAGAAATAAAGAAATAAATCTTTAAAAAATATTAAAAAAAAAGAAAGTCTGTTTGTCAATATCTGAGCAGATTGGAAATTCTGGTGTAGACAATGTCAAACTTATTGTCTACAGTTCCACAATTTTATTTATCCTCTGCACTTAGTTCAAAAATATACTATCCCACTACTTACATAATAATAACTAGTTTCCTAAATACAAAGATTTTAATCATATATTACCAATAAAAACTATTGGCATAAAGTTATTGGGACTTGATATAGATTAAAGGTCTGTTAAAAATGTATTGGCTTGTGCACTATAGGAATATGCTTGCAAATACATTTTGCTTTTATCAGATCTGCCATTTTCTAAATATTTGGACCGTTTACAATCTTGTAATAATTTTTAAGGAAGGCAGAGGAGGCAGTGATTAGGAAATCATGTGATGAGGAGGTGCTGCTGGCAATACTATGCTCCTTGCCCAGTGAGCTCTTGAGGAAGATGTTCACTTTGTGACCCTTCATTGGGATCGCCACCCTTCAATGCACACTTAGGTTTTTGTGCATTATTCTGTAGTCTATAATCCACAATTAAAATGATAAAAGTACCAGCAATATATCTTAAACAGAAATACAGTGATTGTGAACTTGAGGTTCCCTTATTTAGAAAAATGATAGAGAAGTTTATGATTAGGCAGGATACTTATTTATTAATTACTAAAGACATCCACAATCCTTATCTTTCCCTGGTAGATTGTCTGTCTTCTTTGTATTGGGTAATTTTTATGCTAAATTGTCCTGTTTCTGTACCCTGTTGTACTGAAGATAAAAGAAGAATCAGACAAAGTCCTGGCTCCAGGTAGTGGAAAATTGAAACCTAGTGGATACTGCCTCTGAGGGTTGAACTGCCAAGTTATCTTTGAGTTAAAGCCAACCCATAAACATCTCATAAGGAAGGTTCTGACTGGTTCCTTTGTGTTTGTTCTTCAGAGAGAATTGGGAGAAATTTCCTAACTTTCTCTGGCCAAAGCATCTTCAAAACCTATGCTTTCCCTGAACATCAGGACTAATTTTGTCTTCAGTCAGCTGCTATCTTGTGCCTGAGCAGTTTTCCTTCTTTGGTTTGATGGCTACAAAGGTCTGAGCCAATTTTGGAGTCCACATCACACAAGTCAAAAGGATTAGAATATCCATTTGTGTATATATCACTGTACTTTTCTTTCGCATGGTGCTCACAGATAGTTATTTTATCTTTGTGTGTTTTCTGTATTTTGGTAAACATCTCAATGAATTTGTGGAATGAGCTTGCACCAAACAGATTAATGAATGCATTGATTTATTAACAATCAATTTTTAATTTATAATAAAAATATGACTGATCTAATAAATGTAATTCCTTGGAGATAGTGAACACAGAATATGAGATAATTTACAGACAATATAAGTAAAACAATACTTTTGGACATATATTAACAATACATTTGTACATAAATTAATATATATATAAATATTTGAAGATGTGAGCAGAATGGGCCCTATTTCAATATATAAAAATATAAAGCTAAAATTCCAGATGTAGTTTAGAAGGACATATAAGCAAGATTATTACATGCACACACATGTACTTGCTAACATAGTCATATGGGAAAGCAATACTGTTTTTAAGAGTCTTTATATCATCTATGTAAGAGGTTGACCTTAAATATTTGTTTGGAAATTCTAGATGACAACTAAGATTGAAGTAAGTAACAACTTCAGTAGCTTTCTTTTTTTGTTTTGTTTTTACAAAGTAACCTTTAATATGGAAAACCAAATGGAAGGCCAAACAGGAACCTAATTGAAAAGAAATGATTGTGCATTTACCGGTTTGTAGAGGTTTGAACATATAACTCCTGAAACAAATGCCATAATGTAAACCAAGTTTACCTACATAAACATAATTGGAGTGGAAAAGATCTTGACTGGAAAAAGAATATTTATTTTTTTTAAAAATTATTTATTTATACATACAAGAGCTGGGGTACAGGCCAGATGTGTGGGGGGTGAGCAGGGAACAGAACAGACAGATTGACTGAAATATGCTGCTGAGGAGAGCAGCAGGTGAGTCAGGAGTTGTCTGCTGCTCCATGTGGGTTGCTCCATGGCCGGGGATCTAACTCGTGCTGCAGTGGCTGCAGATAGCTTCATAGGTTGTGTCTTAACCCCTTGAGCCGCCAGGGAGGCCCATGGAAAATGTTTAAATAAGAAAATGTGCTTTGGTTTTGCTTTGCTTTGTTTTGTTCCTCCCTGTAGTGTGTCCCGAAGATCATTATGGACAGGACTGTGTCAAGCTGTGTTCCTGTGGTTCAGGACAATGTGACCCAGTGACTGGAGAGTGCCAATGTCCACCTGGCCAAACAGGAGCCAGGTGTCAGCTAGGTAACTATGACTGCAGGTCATCTTGCCCTCTCAAGCACTGAGCTAAACTATGAAGGTACATTTGGTGCCAAGGAGTATTATTAAATGGACATTGTTTACAACATTTTCTTCTTAAATGTGGCTCTAATAACATGAAAGTACATTTTCTTTTAGAGTTATACAGGAAATACCCTATTGGAAGGTACACAAAAATTGGAAACCGAAACAAAGAACAGTTTATGCATACTTTGATGAGGAGCAAATTTGAAAATAACTGGGTAACTTCTATTAATATTTAAAAACATGTGTTAGAAATGTCCACTATAGGAATTAAAGAGTTTTATACCCTCTTCAACTTTCAGAAGTCCAACTGAATATTATTAGACATATGAGAGGCAGAATGGAAAATATGCTCTTTGATTAAAACTAACATTTTCTCATAAATCATGGTATTTATTATTCTCATAATAATCATAAGAGCAGAACTGTCAGTGAATCCTATGCAAGTAAAGTGGTTGCTGGGCCCCTATAGATTTTGAATGGGGCCAGCAAAGTACTCACTTGTATGGAACACCCAAAGGGAAAAAATTCTTTAGAAAAACAACAGTTGCCTATGTGGACAGGCTGTGGGAAACCCACTGGTCTCAAGTGGAGGAAAGTGTAATAAAACCAAGACGTGCACATCAAATTTCTATGGGACATCATATTTCTAATCTGTATTATCCTCCATTCTGCAACTCAAGATAGAGGGGAATCTGTGGGGATTAAGCCATATTCTAATTAAAGGAAAACTAGGTCTAGACACATTCCACATACTTCATGACTTTCTGTTATATGAGGTTTTACTTTGACCAGGAGGGTTTCTACTAGCTGAAATCATTTTTCTATCCCTGAATCCATGCTAACCTCACCTTCCAAATAGCTGGTATGCAAAAACTAACATCTAAGTTAATACAAGAAGAAGGAAAAAAAAAAAGAAAGAAACAACTAAGGCACACACAAAATTTTTTCCTCATTTTGGAAACAAAATGTAAAATCGTTCAAGCCTTCAGCTACTATTTTTAGTGTAAATTCTGTAAGAAATACAATGAAGGAAAGGAACAGAGAAACAAAAAGCAGATGAACATAGAGCAGAAAAGTTTTGTTATGGAACACTTGAAAAAAATTGAAATTTTTTCCAAGGATTCAAAAGACATAATGACAAATCATTTTCTATGAGTTGTGAATGTAGTACTGAGATACAAGTGTTCATGGAATAAAAGAAAAGACAACAATGAGAAATGAAAAAGTAAGCTGGCAGGCAGAACTCAAAAAAAAAGTGAATATGGAAATTAAGCATCATATTATATATAGGAAGACCGTATTGGAAAAAGAAATAGGAAGACAAATCAGCTGATGCGTTAACCAGGTAAATAGAGAATATGCTTCAAGAAAGTGAAATGACAAAATGGAAACTAAAATAGAGAGGAACATATATAAATGGAAAACTAAATCATTCAAATATAAACATTCAAGATACTTTGTCACAGAAATGAGGGAAACTTGATACTACCCATGAAATGAATATATTCTATCACTGGAAATACTAGTCAGGATTAGTCATAGGCAAATATAAACTGCTGAGGATTAAAAAAAAAGAGATGGGGATTTGATCAAGATGGCAACAGAGGAGGTTCCCTGTTTAATTCTGGAGAGGAACACTAATATTAGCTATTAGGAAATTGCACTCAGAGAGTCCTTGGCTTGGGCAGAACTAGAACACAGCTTGAATATCAGAGACCACACAGGCTGCGTGGGGTGGAGGGGGCATGGGGACTTGCACCAGAAGGGCTGTTTAGAAAGGGAGGTCAGGCTACACAGGCATAGATCTGGCCAAGGCTGCTGTGCTGGTCACCCAGGTCAGGGAGGGGAAAGGAAGCGGAAGTGGAGTGGTGCCTCAGGGAATATATACCTTCTTTCCCTAATTATTGTGTAGTTCTCAGTGGTCTCACTCACTCTGGCTACTGTGCTTGCAATCTTCCTGCTTTACAGTCCTTATCAGAGAACCCCCCTCCCCTTTTTATTGCCCTTGTCCAGGAACTTTGGCTGTCACTGGTCCTAGGGTGTTTGATTAACCCCCTTTGCAATCTGTTGCCCTTATCTCTGGAGCTTCCCTTATTCCTTTTGTTGCCCTTATCTCAGAAGCTTTTTTAATTCTCTTGAAGTACATGCCTGCACTGTCCCGGAAGCTGCCTAATTAACCCTAACTTGCCCTAGGACTCACTAGGCTAAGCTGTAAGGCCAGTAGCAGGAGAACTGTTCCATTGGAAAGAAGCTAGTGGACATATTGCATTTGCAGCCCTGGTCCTTGTACATGAGTCGGCAGTGGTGGTGGCTGCAGAGGTTGCTGCAGAGGGGATCATTACTTACAGCAAATGCTGTGTGACAGGGAACATGATGTCTCTGTTAGGGGGAAAGGATGTCCTGAGCTAATTCCATACAGGCTTTGTGGACCCCACCCCCACTCCAGACTAAAGCCATCAAGACATTGGGAACAGACATACAGACCAATGGAATCGAATAGAAAATCCAGAAATAAACCCACAGATTTATGGTCAACTAATCTTTGACAAAGGAGCAAAGACTATGCATTGGAGCAAAGAAAGTTTGTTCAATAAACGGTGCTGGGAAAACTGGGTCGCTACATGCAAAAGAATGAAGCTTGACCACTACCTCACACCATACACAAAAATCAACTCAAAATGGATTAAAGAACTAGACATAAGACCTGAAACCATAAAATACATAGAAGGAAATATAGGCGAAACACTACGGGATTTGCACATCAAAGACATCTTTACAGACACATCACCCAAAGCAGTGATAGTGAAGACAAAAATAAACAGCTGGGACTACATCAAATTAAAGAGCTTCTGCACAGCAAAAGAGACAATAACAAAAACAAAGAGAAACCCCACCAACTGGGAGAACATTTTTGCACCCAACACTAATGATAAAGGACTGATCACAAAAATCTGCAAAGAGCTGATGAGACTCAGCAACAACAAAGAAAATAATCCAGTCAAAAAATGGGCAGAAGAGCTAAAAAGAAACTTCTCTGAAGAGGAAATGCAAATGGCCAACAGGCATATGAAAAAATGTTCAACATCACTTGTCATCAGGGAAATGCAAATCAAAACTACCATGAGATACCATCTCACACCAGTGAGAATGGCACATATTAAAAAAACTAGCAACAACAAATGTTGGCGAGGGTGTGGAGAAAAAGGAACTCTTCTGCACTGTTGGTGGGAGTGCAAACTGGTCCAACCACTATGGAGAGCTGTGTGGAGATTTCTGGACCTACTAAACATAGAGCTTCCATATGATCCAGCAATTCCACTCCTAGGTATTTACCCAAAGGACACAGAAACATCAATTCCAAAGAGCACCTGCACCCCTATGTTTATAGCAGCACTGTTTACAATAGCTAAGCTTTGGAAACAACCCAAATGCCCAAAAATAGATGACTGGATCAAGAAGATGTGGTACATATATACCATGGAATATTACTCAGCATTCAAAAAAGATAAACACATGCAATTTGCAGCAACATGGATGGCGCTGGAAGGGATCATGCTCAGCGAAATAAGCCAAAAAGAAAAAGAAAAATACCGGATGGTCTCACTCATAGCAGGAATCTAGAAAACTTAAATAAGGGACCAGGAAAATGAATATAAGAAAGTGAAAATCAAAATCAACAAAAAACTATGAACCAGAGACACTTTTTGGGGGGTGGGGGGCGGGAGGGGAAGGATTGGGGTCAGAATGGGGCGTTTGCAATTGTATGGGGAATATAAAAATAAAATTTAATATTAAAAAAAAAAAAAGACATTGGGAAAGACAAATCCCATCACCACTAAAGGGAGGGTGGCTGGGACCTGAGGGTGGAGTTAAGTAGCCAGGTTGGGTATAAAAACCAAACACGTGGGCCTTGGGGGGCTCGCTATCGCTCGCCTCCCTGCTTCACGGCTCCTGGCTTGCGGCCAGCTCTCAGGGTGCCATTTTGGGATTCCTGATTGGTGGATTGGGTAGGACTCATTTGAAACTTTGTCTCCCACTTTTCTCCCTGAGCTGTACATTTCCTCATTTCCCCTTCCCTTGTAAATACACCTTTTATTAACCTTTCGCGTGTGCCTGCAGTAGAGCATTGATAAGTCCTTTTAAGCACGCGGTGAGGACCCACAGTCAGGCACCCCGTTTTGTATCGGGGTTGCTCTACAACATTTCTGGTGCCCGATGACTACTGGGCCAATGGTGTTCCTGAGGTTAAGTTCTGTGGACTAAGCCTAGGTCCCCTTCCCAGGACACTTAAGCTTGGTGAATCACAGCCGTTGGCATAACAGAATAGCTAAGAAGCAGAGTAGAAGTTGTGACAACAGATACAGTGAACCAAGTTTGCTGTGGAGTGAGGACAGGAGACAGGTTACAAAATTACTCCTCAATAAAGTGAAACCAAGTATTTAATCTCCAGTCTCCTCTCATGCACTCACCTGACTCTGAGCTAAGCAAAGAAACACAAACAAAACTAAACTCACAGCACCCCAATCATAAAAAAGAGAGCAAGTCAATATTTATTCTAAGGAAGCAAGGAACATTTGAACACAAGATGGAGAAACAAAAATAAAAGAGTAGAAATGCTGAGATATACACCAAAGAAAAAGATATAGAAGACCTATAAGAAAATTAAAATAATATATAAACAGTATCTGGAGACTAACAAAAATGATGAAACAAGGCACAAAATCCTATGGGATGATCTAAAAGTGCAATTATGAAGGTTCTTAGCAATGCAAGGCCACATAAAAAAGCAAGAAAAAATCTCAAATAAACAACCTAGTTATGTGCTGAAGGAAATAGAAAAAGAACAAACAAATTTTAAAATGAGTAAGGGAAGGAAATAATAAAAAATTAGAGCAAATATAAATGAAACAGAAAATATAATGATGGTCCAGAGGTTTTTTTTTTTTTTTTTTGCAGTTCCATATGAATTTTAGTTTTGTTATTTTTCAGGTTTTTTGAAGAATGCCATTGGAACTTTAACAGGGATTGCACTGAGTCAGTATATTCCTATGGGTAAATGGTCATTTTAAAGATGTTAATTCTCCTAATTCATGAGCGAGGGATATCTTTTTCTTTCTTTTTGTCTTCTTCTATTTCTTTAAACAATGAGTCATAATTTTCTTTGTATACATCCCTCACCTCAAAAAAAATTTTTTTTTTCAATGATTTATTTATTTATGCTTTCAAGAACTGGGGTACAGGCCAGAGGCACAGGGGGGTGAGACGATTCACCAGAGACAGAGCAGGGAGCAGAACAGGCAGACTGATTGAAATACACTGCTGAGGAGAGTAGCAGGTGACTCAGGAGGGGTCTGCTGTGCCATGTGGGTAGCTCCCTGGCTGGCCAGGGAAGGGATTAAACTTATGCTGCAGAGGCTTCAAATAGCTTCATAGTGCTGTGCTTAACCCTTTGTGCCACTGGAGAGGCCCTAAAAAAAATTCTTAAATAGAATTTAGCAGTGTAAATAAAAAAATCATATACCATGGCCTAATGTTTATTCCAGAGATACAGGCTGATTAAATATCTAAAAATCATTAAACTATAAACCATATTAGTAGACTAAGAAGTAACTTACCACATTTGATACGGGAAAACTATTGAATAAAACTTAATACACACACGTATGACCAACAAAAACTCTCAGAAAAGTAAGAAGAGAGTGGAATTTCTTTAATGTGATAAAGAGGATCTACAAAAACGTATAGTTAGCATCATAATAATTGATGAAAAGCTGTTTGTTTTTCTTGTGCTATTAGGAACACAAGGATAACTCCCTTCTCCTCTCCTGTTCATGGTTATAATGGAAGCAGAAAAAGAAAACAACTGACATAAAGATTGGAAAATATCTAACCTGATTTCAAGTTACAGCTCATAATTAGAGCAGCCAAAATTGTGTGCTAATGGTGGAGGTAGAGACACATAGATCAATGGAACAATAGAGAACCCAGAAAAGACCCGTATGCATATAATTGTTTTTTTTATAAAAGTGCAAAAGCAATTTATCTATCGAGGGGAAGATTATCTTCTCCACAAATTGTGCTGGAGCAACCCACAATTAAATAAATGACAGACTCTATTCTTCAAGTTACCAGAAAATATAATCATACACAAAAAGAATGAGAGCATTGGTCATAGAGTATAAACAAACAGGCAAACAACATTAAAAAGAGAAATTATGAATTGACAGCACTAAGATCAAACTTACCTGTTATAGTGACAAATGTAAAAATAAAAGTTCACCTGTAATAAAAAATGTTTATCATATTGAATTATGAGGTAAACCTTACTGTACATTGCATGCCAAAGACATCTAAGAGATTTCCAAATACATAATGAATGACTCTAGGAAAAAGACTACAAAGTAAAGGCAGGTTTACAAAGTGGATACAAACATACAAAGTACAATTAAGGAAAAAAAGACAGCAGTCATCATGACATCAATATCAAATAAAAAGACCATGACATCAATATCAAACATTGTTAATTTTATGGCAACAGGCATCTAATGGTAAGGGCAATTTATGCATAGATGATAATATTCACAATGAAGATATAAGGGTAATGAAGATAGAGAGAGCAAATACACAGTATCAGAATTAATAAAACAAAAGTCATGCTATACAAGGAGAACTAAGCAAGAGTTGCTGGTATATTTTAATTCATTTATCTTAATCCACACCTCGCATAAGTGCAGAGACATATATGGAAAAAATAAGACTTGGAAGTTTGAGCATGATTAATCGGGATGTTTAATTGCTACAAATCAATCTTTTCACCCTGAAATTAAAAAAAAATACTATATATATTTTCAAGTATCCATGGGACTTGAACAAAATTTGAAAAATTTTTATCAAATGCAGGAAATATAATTTATGACAGCCTATGATCAGAAAGCAATGAAACAGGAAAAGCAAAAGTAACATCTTAGCAGAATAAAAAAACATATATATTGGGCCCTCCTGGTGGTGCAGTGGTTGAGCGCTGGGTTGCGAGCCTGCCCGCAGCCTCTGCAGCACCAATTCGATCCCTGGCCACCGGCAAGGGTCCCACAAAAAAAACAAACAAACAAAAAAAAAACAACATATATATTATAGTATGTTACCCTGCACTTAAAAAATCTCTTGAATAAGCAATGGCTCAAAAGAGCAAATACCAGTATTTCAGAAATTTTAAAAGAGTAATAATGATATCTAAAAGATATGGAGTAAACTCATTACATAGAGTAAAATTTGTATTCCTTTATGCTTGCTTCATAAATGATAGAAAAAAGAAAAAAATGAACAATAAAATTAGTGGAAAAGAGGAATTAATGGAATAAAGCACAGTAAGATTGAATTATTTAGGGCCTCCCTGGTGGTGCAAGGGGTTAAGACATAATGTATGGAGCTGTCCGCAGCCACTGCGGGATGAGTTTGATCCCTGCCGGCCAGGGAGCTACCCACATGGCGTAGCAGACCTCTCCTGACTTGCCTGCTGCTCCCCTCAGCAGTGCATTTCAGTCAGTCTGCCTGCTCTGTTCCCCACTTTGTCTCTGGTATATCCTCCCACCCTCCCCCCACACCTCTGGCCTGTATCCCAATTCTTGTATATATAAATAAATATTTATTTTAAAAGATTGAATTATTTAATGTTATATTAAGACAAGTCAGCAATCTAGACAAAAGTAAGGTCGGATTCCTGTATTATTTTGTTTGCCATAACTGTTTCCAAGTGTATGATGTACTTATGTTACAGAACAGGGAGAGGGGCACCCTAGAGCTCCCCAAACTGCCTGCTCTAAATGGGTTCTGCCATCCCCTGCATTAACACAAAACATATGAGACTTTAATGAAAAGGTACTTAATACAATTAGTAAACAATACAGGAAAGGCAAAGAATATAGTTTTCAAATCAAACACCCAAATTTTCCCGTCCCCTTGTGGGTAAAAGTCCACCCAAAGGGGACTGGCCCAAAGTAAGTCCCCAAAGCCTGCCACAAGTCTAAAGCATCTTCCAGTGGGGACCCACAGAAAAGGGTCAGAAGCAGCCAGACAAGTCTAGGAGGAAAAGAGCAAAATCAAACTCAAGATGAAAATCACCATTATTATCCTCCCCAGGTGTCTCTCACCCACATCTGTTTCACCTAGCCCATGACCAAAAGGCAAATGCAGTTTCTTCACATGTCTTCATGTATTTCATCCAGGTCTCCTTCTGGCTCTCCATCCTGCTTCCTTCCTCCCTCTAGTCTCTTCTCCCTCCTCTTCTTCTCTTTAGTTCCACCCTCTTTTGGGTGGGGCAGGGAACCTGGAACTTCTCCCTTTCCTGGGGACCACCCTGTTACACTTAAAGACAATGATACAAATCCTGACAGTACAAGAATTACCATTAAGATTTTTAAAAGTTATTTTGTGAGGAGATATATCAAAAAATGGTGATTTTGCTTTCATGGATTCAGATTTTGTCACGATAATCCATGAAAGCAAAATCACCATTTTTTGCTAAAACAAAAAATATTCTTTTTTTTAATTTCTTTTTTTTTTAAGATTTATTTATTTATTTATACAGGTACTGGGTACAGTCAGAAGCGCGGGAGGGTGAGAGAATTCACCAGAGCCAGAGCAGGGAGCAGAACAGGCAGAAGGACTGAAGTACACTGCTGAGGGGAGCAGTGGGCGCAGCAGGAGAGGTCTGCATGCCATGTGGGACCCTTGCCTGTGGCCGGGGATCGAACTGGCACTGCAAAGGCTGCGGGCAGCTTCGCAACCCAGTGCTCAACTGCCTGCGCCACCAGGGAGGCCCAAAACAAAATATTCTTGAGGCATAAAACAAAAGATAAGCTAGAAGAAGGAAGACCAACAAAATACTAATTTTCATAACAAGTGAAGGTCTTTATTTATCAATAAGAATCCCATGACAATATGTTTTATGAGTTGTTGATAAGCATCATTCATAATGTGAGAAATTCAAATTCAAACAGCATCTTCACCTATTAATTTTTCATATTACAATGGTTTGACTGAAAATTGAAAAATAGTCACAGTGACAATCCTTAATAAATTAGCAAATCTCTTTGTAGGAAATTTTAATAATGATTATTATCATTTAGTAGTGTTGCTGTTTTTGGAGTTAGTGGGTTTGTAGTGTCGGGTCCTTGGGCTCACTCTGGGAAAGGTTTCACTAGAGTTCCCGTCTCAGCAACATGCAGTGAGTTCCCAGGCATGTTTCTCCATGAGACGGAGATGGTAGTTATATTTAAATAACAGGCTTATTAGGGAAAAGGACAGAAAAATAAAGAGCACTTGCATAGATACAAGCTGCCAGGAAGAGCTGCCCCAAAGGGACAGGTTTGCTGAGAGAGGTCTGCATGGTTGCAGGCAGGTGGCCTTGAGGAGAGTGGCCTCCACTGAGAGAGGTCAGTGAAAAGAAGTCCTGGCATGGTGCTGGTCACGGGCAGGCAGGAATCTGCTGCCCTGCAGGAGACAGTGGGTGAAAGTCACAGGTGGGCAGATGGAGTGCTGCCCCAAGCCTGTGAAGATACTGATCTGATATAGTCTTCTTCTTTTAGGGAGGGGTCACCCCTTGTGAGCTGTCAGTTGGTTGCTAATTTTGGATAACTATTTAGAATTAGAAAGGGACAGGAGATTCTACAATGGGCTCAATCTCCATATCTTTATCTTTGGATGCACCCTCTGATACCTGTTTGGATGTTATGCTTTGTAATCTAGGCATTTGCGCCTAAGGATCATAGTCTGAGCCTAAGGATACTAGTTTCTGCATCTGTGTCCTCTGCACCTAAGGATCTTGGTTTCCATAGCTGTGTCAATTAGCTGTTTCCATTAGCTGTGCTAATCTCTTCTATCCCCGGCTCTGTGGGAGCCAGGTTGATGGTCTTGCGGTGCACCTCTTTTTCAGTTTCTTTTCTATTCTTGTGCTCCATCATTAGTAGTACCTGTTGTTTTATTGAGAAAATCATCTTTTTAGAACTTACCTGACAGGTATGATATTAAACATGAATAAAGACTACCATAAGGATATTCATACGCACATAGTAGCAAAATATTTTAAACAATCTACTAGTCCACAAATAGTATAATATAATATGTCTGGGGACCTGATCCCTGCCCTTTGCTGTCAAACTAACAAGCTATTTTCACAGGCTCCATCTTTTGAATAGAAATCTATTTTTCTGATGATGTCAGTCTTTTTTTTTTTAGACCAAAAAAAAAAAAAGCAATTAAGAATGGCTGCAAAGTCTTTTAGTCTTTGCAATGCATCCGAAGGAAGGAGATTGGGTCCTGCATTGCCTCCCTCCAGTATTGTCATTTCTCTGAATCAGGACAATTACAGCTACAAGCCCCTTCTACCAAAAATAGTTATATTCTAGATGCCCGTGATTCACTGTTTCTGGCCATATAAACTAGATCTTGGGTTGTGTTTGACATAACTACTCTCAAAGAATAAAGATCTGTTTGGGCTGCTACTTGGTTTTGAAGCCTCACTTGGATTTTCTAATAATCTCTGTCTAAAATTCTTGAGATTATATTTTTCAGTTAACAATAGTGAAGTTGTAAAATAAATGTTATTAAATGCAAAAATCCTATGTAGCAACTAAAAAGAAATGAGGGAGGTCCACTTGTAGTAATTTAGAAATCTTTGAAAAATGTAGCTATAGTGTTGGGGGACAGCAAGAGGCAAAGGTCCTTGGTGTCTTAGGAGAAAAAAAAAAATCACTAAGCATCAATAATAACCCAAGCAACAGAGTTAATTGGAGAGTGAAAAGTATAGGACACTGCAAGATAGCAGCACTCCCAGAAGGCTTTAGATCTGCCTGAAGACTCTGGTTTAGCTGAATCTTTCTGGTCTTTTTTTCTGGGTGGGAAGGGTCCCTCTTAATTCTGTGTACTTTTCTCCCATCACTCTACCTTATTCCGGGAACATGAGCTCCCCTTCTCTTTCTCTTCAGTCAAGGTGAATCTGCATGCAAAGTGCAAAGGGAAACTATGTCAGCCATAATACTGATTTAGACCAGGACTGTTAAATATGCAGATTCTCTCCAGGCCTCTCAAACTGGCAAGATTTTATCTCATTCATAAAGCAAGGTTAAAAAAAAAAAATCACTTACTAACAGGAAAATTCAACCTCAAGCTACAATGAGATACCACTTCACACCTGTGAGAATGTCCTATATCAAGAAACCAGAAACAACAAGTGTTGATGAGGGTATGGGGGAAAAGGAATCCTTCTGTTCTGTTGGTGGGTGTATACCTAGTCTAGCTTCTATGAAAAATAGTATGGAGATTTCTCAAAATATTAAAATTAGATTCACCATATGAATTCAGCTATTTCACATCTAGGTGTCTAACCTGAAAAATACAACACTAATTCAAAGGGATATATGCACTCATAGTTCTCTGCAGTACTTTTTTTTTAATGATTTATTTATTTATGCATACAAGAACTGGTGTACAGGCCAGAGATGTGTGTATCGGGCGTGAGGGGTGAGAGAATTCACTAGAGACAGAGCGAGGAACAGAACAGGTAGACTGACTGAAATACACTGCTGAATGGAGCAGAAGGCAAATCTGGAGAGGTCTGCTGCACGATGTGTGTTGTTCTCAGGCTGCATGGGGATTGAACTTGTGCTGCAGTGGCTGTGGATAGCTTCATAGTGCTGTGCTTAACCCCTTGTGCCACCAGGGAGGCTCCCTGCAGTACTTTTGATAATAGCCATCTTGTAGAAACATCCTAAATGTTCAATTGACAGAAGAGTACATAAAGAAGATTTGGTGTATATATACAACTCAGTTATAAAAAGAAAAAAAAAAGTTGAGATCTTGTTTTTTGCAACAAGGATGGAACTGGAGGGGATGATGCAAAAGCAAAACAAAGCATAAGGAAAAAGACAAATATAGAATCATTTCACTCATAGATAGAATATAAAAATACAAAGCCAAAGAACAGACAAAAACAATCCCCTGAAATATGACAGCAGTACTGACTACCAGAGGGGGAGGGTCTTTGAAGGGGAGCGAGCAAGGGGGAAACCCAGTGACCCATGGTGGAGAGTTACTAGGGCTTTGCCGATAGGTGTGGCAATGAGAACATACACTTGTAGAGTAGAGATGTGACCCCATATCTCTAAAACATATACAGTGTGTAAATCAATATCACCTCAATAAATGTAATTAAAAATAAAGTAAAATAAAATAAATAATAAGAAAAAAATGAAATTTTTGGTTTGAACTTAGTTCTTATCTTTACTGGGCACTTAATTCTGTATAAGTTGAGTCTCTGAGATTCAGTTTTCTCAAGTGCAAAATTAGAATTTTGTTACCCACATCATAGAGAGACTGTGTACATTAAATGAGATAATTCATGTGGAAAATATAATTATGTAAAAATACTATAAACTGGAGGGTATAAATGACAGGAACTTGGCCAAACGTAGCCACAAATGTGTTTGAATTGGCTGACAAAGTTTTGGCTTCCACAGTGCTGTAAAACATTTTAATTACTTACCGACTTTCAAAGATTGGATGATTTTATTTAAAATATGGATTTTAAGTTTTCCTAAAAAATCATTTTAGCTGGCAATAGGGGACCCATATTCTTCATAGTGAAACCAACTAAATGTGAGTAGTGATTAGTCTAGACTTAAAGAGGCTTTGCTTTTTCACTAGTGGCACTTCCCATCATTAAATTGTTCTCCCTTTGATAATGAATAGGCAGCTCAGTTTTCTTATATCTGGTCAACTTCACTCACTCAAGTCTTAATTCCTTTTGACAGTGCATTTCTGTTACTGTTACATATGCTGAAGTGCTTTTCAGATTTAAACACATTAAATAGCAAATTGCTCATCTGTCTATATATTACAAGAGTAAATATACAAAATATTCAAAAAATATACAAAAATATACAAAATATTCCCATTGCTAATCTGGAATTGACCTCTTCTCATGCACTAGGATATCCCATTTCCCAGAGTACACCAGGCACATAGTTACAATAGATATTTCTAGAGAGAATAAAAATGTGAATGAGTGACAGCGAAATGCTTACTGAATTGGCAGTTACATCTGAGTAATTGTTTTAATTTGAGCATTTTTGTATGATTTTATTATAGAGATAGTATTATTCTATCTAAAGCACAGACATTTTATTCCATTTTTTTATTTTATTTATTTTCTTTAAATAGAGGCATGTTTTATTTATTTATTTGTTTGTTTGTTTGTTTGTTTTGTTTGCACTGGGTACAGTCAGAAGCGCGGGAGGGTGAGAGAATTCACCAGAGCCAGAGCGGGGAGCAGAACAGGCAGAAGGACCAAAGTACACTGCTGAGGGGAGCAGCGGGCGGCAGGAGAGGTCTGCGCGCCATGTGGGACCCTTGCCTGGCAACCGGGGATCGAACCAGTGCTGCAGAGGCTGCGGGCAGCTTCGCAGCCCAGCACTCAACCCCTGCGCCACCAGGAGAGGCCCCATTTTATTCCATTTTATGCCAATGTTATTCCATTTAATATATATATATATGTATATCATATCATATATTTTCACTATAGGATGTCCCCATAGAAGATATGGCTCAAATTGTGAGCTAAAATGTATGTGTAAAAATGGTGGCCTTTGCAATCCTGTGGATGGAAGTTGTACTTGTGGTCATGGATGGACAGGAAATGACTGTGGAAAGCGTAAGTTGATTACTACCTTATTTCACTCAATAAAAACTGAAGCCATTGCCACTGGTTGACAAAATGCAATAGACACTCCTGTGAAGAAACCGTTTTCTAAAAAGGTCATGCAAGGTTTTTTTTTATAATTATTAAAATTTTCAATAAAATAGTGTTATGCTAATATTGTTTCACTTTTTTTTTTTTTTACCTTGTTACTGGAAGCCACATGAAAACTCTTAGGAAATTCAAATCCTT
The DNA here is from genome assembly GCF_014898055.3 of Talpa occidentalis. Classification (NCBI taxonomy): domain Eukaryota; kingdom Metazoa; phylum Chordata; class Mammalia; order Eulipotyphla; family Talpidae; genus Talpa; species Talpa occidentalis. The sequence continues at coordinate 78,297,885 of NW_023604295.1, read as the reverse complement.
TTTTATAATTAGTCTTTCTCCTGGTCCCTTATTTAGGTATTCTAAATTCCTGCTATGAGTGAGATCATCTGGTATTTTTCTTTTTCTTATTATCATTTCTTTATTGTTTTAAAGATTTATTTATTTTTATACAAGAACCGGGGTACAGGCCAGATGTGCGGGAGGGTGAGAGGATTAACCAGAGAGAGCAGGAAACAGAACAGGCAAGCTGAAGAAATACACTGCTGAGCAGCGGGGGAGACAGGAGAGGTCTGTTTTGCCATGTGGGATTCTCGCTGACTGGCCGGGATGGAACCCGCGCTGCAGAGGTTCCAGCTTCACAGCACTGTGCTCAACAGCCTGCACCACCAGGGAGGCCCTTTCTTTTTCTTTCTAGCTTATTTTGCTGAGCATGATCCCTTCCAGCTTCATCCATGTTGCTGCAAATTGCATGAGTTTATCTTTTTTGATTGATGTGTAATATTCCATTGTGTATACGTATCACATCTTCTTGATCTAATCATCTATTTTTGGCCATTTGGGTTGTTTCCATAGCTTAGCTATTGTAGGCCAGAGAAAATGATGTAAAAAATATATAAAATAAAAAAATAAAAAAAATGAAATCCTACTAATGTCAAAGAAGTCCTTTGAGACCTTAACTCCACTCACTCTCCATGCACTTTTTACCCTAAAGCCTCTGTGAGCACCATATATGCTGAGCACTGATTTTCTAGGAGCATAACCACCAAGGAGACCTTGAGGCAGCCAGGGAGGAGGATCCAAAGCCCTGGGCAGAGCTGATTGACATTTAGAGTGCTCCCTGCCATAAGGGGTAAAGAGGAGAACTCTGGAGCAGAGGTCTCTAATATTCACTTCATCAGGAAAAATTTAATCATGTACCACCATAAATATATTTTTATTTATATGTAATTGTCATGTGATTCTTAACATATATATGTGTCCAAAGCTATATTATAACATAGCTTTTTATATATATAATATATAATATATATATTATATATTAGCTATATTATAACATAATATATTACATATATTATATATAAGTGCCCAAAGATATATTATAATATGTATTATATATATAATATAGAACATATAAGATTTTAAATAAATAAAAAAAGACAAATATAAATGTTGACAGCTATTTTAATGTTTTTTTTTTTTTTTTTTTCCTGAACTACAAGTGATAATTTTGTGCAATGCTGGAGCACATATACCCAATTCAGAGTCTGCTATTATAGGAAATAAAGTTGTATTTTGCCAGAATAGAAAGAAACTGCTGTGGAAATGAGGGGGAATGTGGGTGAGAACACTGGCCTGGGGTGGGTGGCCTAAATATGAGAAACTGTGAGAGAAAAAAACATAACATCACAATAAACTTTTATCTAGATGGTTTCAATTATAAAGACTATATAGTTCTTTATACCTATGGATGTGACTGCTCACCATTCATGACCATAGTTATGCAAAAGTACCTTGCCTGGGGAGTGGATAGACATATAGTTTAACCCCTGCTCTATAGACACTATGATCTGTGCCTTTGGGAAGTTCATGGCCTCTATGTGATTTGGGTTACCCATAGGAATGTGAGGATATTAAACAAACAGCCATTATAAATTTAACATTTAAGACATGTCTCATGGAAAAGCTGTAGTTGATTTTATAATATTTGGGACTATTAAATTAGAATAGTAGCAGACTTTATTTTTATTTTTTTAAAGATTTAATTATGCATACATGAGCTGTGGTACAGGCCAGAGATGAGGGGGGTGAGAGGATTCACAGAGACAGAGCGGGGAACAGAACAAGCAGACCAACTGAAATACACTGCTGAGGGGAGCAGCGGGCGAGACCAGAGAGTTCTGCTGCGCCATGTGGGCTGCTCCCTGGCTGGCCTGGGCTCAAACTCGTGCTGCAGAGGCTGTGGATCACTTCATAGTGTGGTGCTGAACCCCTGTGCCACCAGGGAGGCCCCTAATAGCAGGCTTTTAAAAGTAGTACCAATATCACCAATTACCTATTAAAAAAAAAATTCTGAATTAAAAAAAAAATGTGAATGGGTATATCTCTAGTACTTTGAGTGGCTGGATCTAGTTACTTTTGATTCTATCTTTTAAATGTCATGAAGCCCTTCAAATATAACAAGAATTATTGAGTCATTAGGTACATAAAAATGTAATTTACCAACATCTTAAAAAATTCTTCATGTGAGTTTGAACTATTTTGGAATATATGGAATCCCCATAAACAATGCATGGAATGTCTGTTTTCTTAAAATCTTATCAAAAGAATATGTCGTCAAACTTATGGTGAAAAATAGTATATGTGGGCCTCTCTGGTGGTGCAGGTGGTTGAGCACTGCACTGTGAAGCTCTCCGCAGCCTCGGCAGTGCTGGTTCGATCCCTGCTGGCCTTGGAGAAACCCACACGGCGGGGCAAACCTCTTCTGTCTTGCCCGCTGCTCTCCTCAGCAGTGTGTTTCGTTAGTCTGCCTGTTCTGTTCCCTGCTCTATCTCTAGTGAATCCTCTCACCCTCCTGCACATCTGGCCTTACCCCGGTTCTTGTATAAATAAAATAAATCTTTAAAAAAAAATAAAGAAATAGTATATGTAGTGGCAGGAAGACACAGAGCAGGTTTTCTCTATGACCTTATGCAGACAAGTAAAGGAGGAGTCCTGGAGCCCTCAGTGGCTTTTGCAGGCTTTTATTGGAATTTACCAGGTAAATGCCAGGCAGGGGTGCTGGGGGGCTGGGATGCCTGTCAGGCTCCCAAGCCCCCAGCAAGTCTTCACTTTCTCTGAGCTCTCTGATGTTCTCTCATGGCCTTTGCTTCTCTGCTCCTTTCACTCTCTCACTTCTTTTTCTCTACTGGCTGCCCCATGACGCTGTCCTTATAAGCACAGACTTAGCCGCCTAGGTGTGTCCCACTTAAGTATGTCCACACCCTACTCCAGGAGTCTGCCATCAAGCATGTATTCAGGACCACAAGATTCCATCAACAATCCTAATGGTGGGAGGGCAGTAAAGCCTGATATTTTACTTACCCTACAGTATATTACTGGAGTTTTAAATGACATTTTTATTATGATGAAAATATTTAATATGGTCTCTAATGAGGAAGGATCTTTTGCATTTCTTTTTCTATAAAACAGCCCATTTTTCTATAAGGTTGCTGCTTTACTCTTTACAATTGGAAGACGAAGAGTTATATATACTAAAACATTAATTCTTTGTTGTGAATTATTCACCCCAGTTTGGGAGCATTTGTGTGTGTGTGTGTGTGTGTGTGTGTGTGTGTGTCCATAGTATGTTTGCTTCCTGATTGGTTACCTATTCATATATAGCAAACCAATGCCAAAATTTAGAGACTTAAAACAGCTATTTAGTATTATAGCTAATGAGTGTGAGGGTTAACAGATTTCAGCTGATTCCTTCTAATTTATTCAATGTTTTTTACTTAATTTTTTTGTGATTTATTTCAGATTTATCTCTGCTTTTATGGAATAACTGTGACTTTTACTTTTAAGCCAATAAATAGGCTAGATATATTAATGAATATTCTAACATTGAGTGACCTTATATTTTTTGAATAAATATTGGTTAGTTAGGGTATTACTTTATAATATACTATTCATTTCGGTCTATATTTTTCTATGAATTTGACATAAATATTAATTAGTGAAATTGAACTGTAGTTTTTATGCATTTTAGCACATTTTATAATTGATGGTATACTGAAATAAAATTACGTCAAATCTAAATTGTATCTGATGTTATATATCAAGTCAAATTGATGTTTTACATTCACATAAATTATATTTGAGTTTTTCATTCCTTTTCAAAGCTATGGAATAATGTAAGTAGAAAGGTGATGACCTAATCTGTATAGATTTGTAGAATTTCCTGGTAAAGTTTAGGACTGATTTAAAAAAAATTATTTATTTATGCATACAAGAACTGGGGTACAGGCCAGAGGTGCAGGGGATGAGAGCATTCACCAGAGACAGAGTGGGGAGCAGAACAGGCAGCTCTACAGAAATACACTGCTGAGGGGAGCAGTGGGCAAAATAGGAGAGGTCTGCTGCAACATGTGGGTCACCTCTTTGGCTGTGGATGGAACTCGTGCTGCAGTGGCTGAGAATAGCTTCATAGTGCTGACACTTAATCCCTTGGGCCACCAGGGAGGCCCCTTGTTTGTTTTTTTTAATACAAGACCTTTATTACTATCTTCTCTATTATTTTTCTTTTATAATTAGCTTGTGTTGGCTTTCTGCCTGAAATTATTGCAATTTTGGTAAGTTGTCTTATATGACTTTTCCATATTATTTAGGTTTTTAAATTTGTTTATAATATATATTATATATATATTCATTTTGATAATCATTCCTCATTTGTATTTTTAAAATGTGTGTATTTGTGCTTTCTCTTTTAGGTCAGTTAATGACGTGTTCTAATTTTCATTAACTCTACTGTTTTTCCCCAACTCATTACAAACTTGCCTCTGCTAGAACTAATGCACAGGTGTTTGCTTTTCAGAATGCTCTCCTGGTCATTATGGCCCAGGCTGCTATTTTAATTGCACGTGTCAGAACAATGGAGTTTGCGACAGGTTTTCTGGAAGCTGTGAGTGCCTCCAAGGCTACTATGGAAGAGACTGTGAACATGGTAAACAGGGAAAACAAGTGGGCATGTATGGTGCTGATAAATGTTTAACTTTTTAAAATTATTTTAATTCTAAAAATAACATTCATAGTATATCAAATTAGAGAAACTTAATAGTTTAGTCATTCTTGCATTCCATTTCATAGTTCTAATTTAAGTTCTAGATATTGACAACAGCCACTAATGATAATATCATTAGATTTGTTTATTCTGTTTGGCACTGTTGTCTAAGAAATGATTCCATAGTTCTACGATCTTCTCAGTAGACATACACAGACAGACCCAGGAAAGTCAGCAGCTGATCTTCTTGAACAAAACCATTCTTCTTCCTCTGGCTGTCTTTAAGCACAATATGGATAGGGAAGCTGTTTGCCTGTTTCATGTTAATCTACCCTTGATTCTTTTTTTTTTTTTTTTTTTTTTTTAGATTTATTTATTTATTTATAAAGCACTGGGTACAGTCAGACGCACGGGAGGGTGAGAGAATTCACCAGAGCCAGAGCGGGGAGCAGAGCAGGCAGAAGGACCAAAGTACACTGCTGAGGGGAGCAGTGGGTGGCAGGAGAGGTCTGCGGGCCATGTGGGACCCTCGCTGGTTGACCAGGGATCGAACCAGCGCTGCAGAGGCTGCAGGCAGCTTCACAGGCCAGCGCTCAACTGCTGCGCCACCAGGGGAGGCCCTACCCTTGATTCTTAAAGAGCTCCATTCAAGTCCCATTTGATTATATTTATTTAGATCACTTCAATTTTTCAGCAAAATTTAGAAAAATGAATTACAGAATAATTACCATTGACATTAGAGAAACTTGACGGACAATAACAGAGATAAAGGTGATAATGAGGATAAAATAAGAATAATGTAAGCATTTAGCACTGAGGCATGTAGCAAAATTTAGATGAATAATTATTTTGAGGTGAAAAATGTGTTAAAGTATTTAAAGTGATACTAACAATGTTTAAAATTGTTCACATTTGTTTCAACCTATTTTAAGGCTCTGGCAAAAACATTTCACAGAAATGTAGGGTAAATGATGTTCAGGCTTTTCTGCCCTCAGCCAATAGGATTGCATACCTGATGGTGGCCCCTGCATTTTGTCGCATTGTTATTTTCAGTTGTGTTGTTGAGTCTTCTGGGCCATGGCTCCAGTACTGATATATTCTCCAAGAGGAGAGAAAGAGAGAGACAGAGAGAGAGAGAGAGAGAGAGAGAGAGAGAGAGAGAGAGATCGAGATCAAAAAAGAATAAAGATTTGCTGGGGACTGAGAGGCCTACCGGACTCCTGGCCCACTGGCACCCCTGTCTGCTATGTACCTGGTTGCTGCACTGCATGTAAAAGCTCAATAAAAGCCTGCAAAAGCCACTGAGGGCTCCAGGACTCTCCTTTACACGTCTGCTCAAATCATAGAAAACCAGCTCTGTGCCATCCTGGCATTACCAGGAACAAATCTACTAAGCCTTTCTAGGTTTAGAACTCTCTGTTTTCTTGGGACAGTGAGTATGGACCCAAACATCTTGTGACTTTTGTTTATTTTGTTTTCAAATTTGGAATAAGACTTATAAGACAGAGAAAAAAATCTATATAAAGCCCCTAAATTTAATCTTATATGAAGTGGGGTGTCAGGAAGATTTTGAGTACATAAGAGACAACACTCTGGTAAAGAAAATCTGTAAAAATGGGTACACTGATGATTGTTCAGAAAAGGAGCTATCACTAGTGTCTACGTGAGAAACTGTAGTGTTAGTCTAAGTCTTTAAAATTCTGGACTGAGATGGGAAATGAAAATGAATGAATAGAGGAATATTTTGGAAAAACTATTGATTATATTTTGTGATTAATTTGGACATGGGAATGAGGAAGAGAGAGGAATCAAAGATGACTCTAAAACTTCAATTCAGGGAATCTGGCAAAATTATTATTATTTAGAGAAATAGAAAAGTCAAGCAAGAAAACATTTATATACTCAATTTGCATATAATTAAGATAAGGGAGTTAAAGGAGATTTGCTTTTTAAATGCATTTTCAATGATGATAATACAAGAACAAAGAGAAAAAAAAACTCCACTGAATCTGAATCTTCTTTTGTTATCACTGAATCATATACAGTATTATAAAGCAGTGATACCCAATAAAAAAGGGCAAAAAGTCATAATGAGATAAAAAATGGAACAGTATATTATTAAAATAATTATTCCTTACCTCTCCTTTGGCTTTATCTCCTTTTTCTGCTCCTTGGCTGTTATTTTCCCACTGAAAAGTATTTCCTGAGTAATTTCATGTGTAAGTCCATATACAGAAAGCCTTGACACATCCAACTATAGGTGCCTGGAGTGGGGAGTAGGGAGATACAAAGAGAGAGAGAAAAGAAGAGGAGGTGATGGGAAGGGAAGATGAAGGGAGAGGAGGGCACAGATAATTGAACGGTGAGGATATTCCATCTCCTCTTTTTTCCATTGTTGAATGGTGAGCAAAACCCTTGAGAAAATTCAAGATAAGAAAGGGGAATCCAGACCTAGAGGTTAAGTCTCAGTGCTGTCAATACTATGGCCTGAGTTCCATCCCAGCCAGGGACATAACCCAAGTGGCAGAGCAGGCCTCTCCTTGCCCCTGCTCCCCTCAGCAGTGTATTTCACTCAATCTGCCTGCTCTGCTTCCTCACTCTGTCTCTGGTATATCCTCTCACTCCCTGCACCTCTGGCTGCACCCCAGTTTCTCTACACCCACCAAAAAATAGATAAGAAAAGAAAAGGGAATCCTTTGTCAGCAGTCAATCAATCTTAGCTCTCAAACACATCTCAGGGTGAGCATCTCTCTGGGCAGGAGACAATTTTAGCATCCAAATAGATGCATTTACACATGGTCTCTAAGAGGAAAACCAATCACTTCTCTGAATGTTTAGCAATGAAAGTATTAATCTTCTCCAACCACACAGGACAGATACGATTTACCAAGACTCAATTCTATGTTGTCCTTGGTTGGCTAAGTAAGATTTTTTTCCAAAGAGTAGGTATCACTGACTTCAAAACTTAATCCTCATAAGACGTGGAATAAATGTATAAGCATCATATTCTCTGTCATTTATTCCCTTTTTTATTCCTTCTCATCCCCCCAATTTCTGCATAACCCTGTCTATCTTTCATTCCCAGGATTACAAATATTGAGTGTTATATGAATCACCTTCCACAGATAATTTATTAATAATTATTTAATTCCAAAACCAGTCTCACAAAATTTGGGCTAGATCAGCCCAAAATTTGGGCTGAAGTTTGAAGACATTTTGCTTTTAGGTATTGAGGGTATTGGACAGTTTTGATGAAATATTTAACTGACAATAATATACCATAGCAAATAAATTTTACTTAGAAATATTTCAAAGTTTCTCATTTTTTTCTAGACTAGTTGTAGAAAATGGCACTTTTATATTCACTTATCTGTGTCAATTATACTATTGTCATTATGTTTTTCCATGTATTTTTTTTTCTTTTCATTGTTTATTGAAGTAACATTGAATTGTAACTTTTATTTTCTTGCTTTCCAATTATTGGATCTTGTTCTTCTTTGGTCTTGGAAAACAAATGACCTAAAGTGAATCCTTTAATTTTCCCTTTATTTATTCTTAGAGCCAAAATAACATTTTGACAATTTCATTTCTAGCATGCCTTCCTGGATTTTATGGTTTGAATTGTGCTCACATCTGTGACTGCAAAAATGGGGCCAGTTGTGATGCAGAAAGTGGACAGTGCCTTTGCCCAGCCGGTTTCCATGGCAGCCAGTGTGAAAAAGGTATAACGAGAGTGTTCTCAAGAATATGAAAGTCAGGTTTCTGTGGCTGTGATGGGTTTCCATCTGAGAACATAAATATAAACCCCATTGAAAACATGGAATAATCACCTAAGTTTCCTATTTACACATTAAAATGATAGAAATTCACTCTACAGCCAATAAAATAGATCCTTCTGATTTGTTTGATTGGCCAAAATTTGTTTTCTCCCCTAAGTAAATCTGGTTAGTATTTCAAAATACCACTTAAGCTGTGAGTTCTGTGGACAAAGATTCTACATCTAAACGAGAGTAAAAACTGTATTAATTGTTTTAAAAAGAATGACATATATTGGGTCTAATGAGACTAAAAATATACAAGAGCTTTATGAAATATCTTTAAAGATATGAATGGACATTTATTTCTAAAATAGTGACAGTCATGCATATGGATGAAGATGGAAGAGAATTTATACTTCTCTGTTTGAAATAAGATGATATAAAGACCTAAAAAACTGATCAAGTCCTTTCTAAACAATGCCAAAATGAGTGAGCACCTCCCATTATAATCGGTTGTGTTTTTTTTTTTATTCTGTACATTCTTCTATATATCATCATAGCCAAAATAATGATGATGATAATGAATCTGACATTGTATGAATCAGAGTCACTGTCTTTGCCTTTAAAAGTTATCTACATATTAGTCCTACACCATATCTTCAAGTCACTGGAGTTTTACATATAGTGTCTTGTTCATCCTTATTCACATAGTCATTTAATATTTAGTGATTCATTTTAACATGCCCCCATTATGTGCCCATTACCGCATGAAACTGGAAATAGTGTGGTATTTACTGTCTTCTGGAATGGTACATGGTAAATAAATATACAATAGTATTTATTTATTTATTTGTGTGTATATTTTTTACATCATTCTTCATTTTTGTACAATGTATGCTTTCTCATCTTGGTTATAGTCCCCATGAAATTCCCACCACCAATTTACCCATGTACCATTACCATAGTCCCAACCCTGTTTTGATCCTACTCCCCTCTCCCCCTCTGCAGAATGTCTCTGGTTTATATATATATATTTTAAAAAACGTTAAAAGAAATACACTTGGATCATAGACTCAGTCTCCTTTGTTACGTTTCTATCTTTAAAAACTTGCATACATTTTAACAGGTTCAAAACTGTCAAGTAAACCCATTTTCATTGTGCTAAGTAAATTAATTTTAAGGCCTAAATGTGAAACCATATGTAAATATAGTTTCTTTGTGAAAATACCAAACTTGGGCCTCCCTTGTGGTGCAAGGGGTTGAGCACTGCATTATGAAGCAATCCGCAGCCACTACAGCATGAGTTCAATCTCTGCCGGCCAGGGAGCAACCCACATGGCGCAGCAGACCTCTCCTGCCTCGCTTGCTGCTCCCCTCAGCAGCGTACTTTGGTCAATCTGCCTGTTCTGCTCCTGACTCTGTCGCTGATGAATCCTCTCACACCCCACACCTCTGGCCTGTACCCCAGCTCTTGTATGCATAAATAAATAAATCTTTAAAAAAGAAAATACCAAACTTTTCTGTCCTTGCCACCAAATCTCATTTTATCACATTTTGCTAGTTGGGCCTCAGAATTAAAGGAAATTATATCTTTAATCTTAATTTCATTTCACATCAATAAAAGCTCCAGAGGTTAATTTTTCAGCATTTCTCTTTTCCTGGCAGAGTGTTCACCTGGAATGTTTGGAGAGAATTGCCACCAACTTTGCAATTGTGAAAGAGAAAGCTCCTGCCACCCTGTAACTGGAAAATGCCTCTGCCCACCTGGGAGAACAGGAGCCAGATGTGATGTTGGTATGAGCCAGACATTCATGATGCCCCCAGACTCATGAACTATAGAGAGATAGACATTTTCACACTAAGCACTTACTTCCTCAAAGAACTTTGTCCACCATTGTAACATCACAGGCACCCAAAGCCAGTACAAATGACAGAGGATACTTTGTAAATATCCTCAAAGTAACCCATTTAAACACCTGATCACAAAAGTGATTCAGAGAAACCAGTAGAAGTAAGGCAATTAACATCTGTTATTCAGTATTCATAAGAACAAAGTTCCCTGTTTTGGGAATTGAAATCTATACTTTATTCCTTACCACTCATGGCAAGAATGGTTTAGAACATAAAGTTGTTTGTCTTAAGAAGAGAAACAAATTGAGGAATTGCTGACTCATCACTGTTTATTAAACTTAATGGATCTTACAGGATGAAAATGTGTTATGCAGTTCACGGATACACCTGAGGATTGACCCTGACAGAGATTATTACCCAAAGTATAACATTTAATCTCATAATTTACATCCCTCCTCTGCCAAAAAGACAGGTTGAGGCTATGAATTTCTGAGATCATTTCTAGCAGTAATCTAAGCGTCTGCAATCTGGGCTTTCAATACTGCTTAGAACATCATGGTAAACTTCTAGGCTGCAAGAGAGTACTATTCACACAATATCGCCACCTCCTCCTCAGTTGGCTTCAGAAAAAATAGCAATAAAACTACTGTTTTTGAATGCCAGACACTGGGTCTAAACTCTTTACTCATATTTAATGAATATCTTTGAGATTGTTGCTATTCTTATCCTCATTTGACAGATGAGAAAGCAAAGATATCATAAAGTAGTAGGTATCGGACCCAAGATTTGAACTCAGGCATTCCAGTTTGAGAGCTTGGATGATATTATTAGTGAAAACACTGTGTGTGTGAATGTCTTTTAGTAGTTCTGAAATAAGGACTCACCAGTAGCTCATCAAGACTGGAGTGTCCTCTCCTCTCCCATGTTCTTCCCTTCTTTACAGGCTTTTATATTAAGGCCAGAGTGGTTATCATATGATTTGGGGCCCTTTGGTAATTTTCAGTTCAGGAGCCTATTGATTCTGACTAGCAATTCTTTCTCACAAGGCTGTTTCATTTAAATCTTTAATCCTTGTGTTTCACTGCACTACAAATTTCTTCAAAGTTGGATCCATGTTTTTTTATCAAAAAACAAAGCTTAGAGCAAGGTCCAGCACAGGATAATTTTCAGCAAATGTGAGTTGTAATGCTTCCTTTTTTTCCTACCATTCTTCACAGAGTCATGGTAGACTGAAATACTTGAATTTTGTTGTATGTATATAAATCTGTCCGAATAAGCATTGATGTATCATCACGGTACATATGTCACCAGTGAAAGAGTCAACAAAGACACAGATGCTTACAGTGCTTATAGTTTCATCCAAATATTAAATAAAACCCCTAATGTTTATTTAAATCATATTATGAGCCAAGCATTTTGGTTATTAGGTCACTTGATTGTCGTAGTACCCCCATGTTATAGATGAGGGAACTGAAGCACAAAAAGATTAAGTAAGTTACCCTAGGTTACACAGTAAGTAAGTGGCAGATTGGGATTTTGAAACAATCTGGGTGCAGAGACAGATTTTTAACATCCTCACTAAACTGTGTCTCAAGGGGAGAAAAGGAACAAGAATTGCTTTTATTATCCTATGCGCATTCTCTAGTATGCATTGCCCATTAATCATGTTGGTTGTTAACTTAACTTTAGTCTAAGTTAAAATTCATCTCCTCAGTCACACATGACTTCTTTCAAGTGTTCTGTGGCTGAGGCTACAGTATTATATTTAGTATAGAATATTCCCATCACTCCAGAAAGTTCTATTGGACAACACTCAGCAATGACTTTAAAATTAGACACTAAACCAAGAAGGCTTATGAACAGGAATGAAATCAAAGGCTCATTCTACCTCTGTAGAATAAATTCCTATATTGTATAGTCTCTTTTATCCACAAGTAAATTGCCATGTGACAGTGGATTATATGTATTAACATGTTCATTATTGGTGAGCACCTCAAAGCCCACCTTGTCATGAGCTTTTCTGGGTAACAACAGCCTACACAGATGTACCGCAGGGTCTTTTATTTGCATTTTTATTTTCAATTAGGCACAGTTCATCTGTGATATTAACTGTGAGCAGCTGTGTCTATGTAGGCTCTATAAAGATAAAAGACCTCATTTTAATTTGAACTCTGGTAAAGGACCTATTAAACAGCCATAATGTTAATTCATAAAAGAATGCAGCAGTTTTTTATTGGATTATTTCCCCACCCGCTTGGTAAATTAACATTTACAGACATTCAAACAGATGTCTTAAATACACATCGTTATTAACATGAAAATGTGGTATTTTTATAAATTAAAATCAGATTCCAAACTACTCAGGAGAGATTCTGATTCATAACTCTTTTCAAACAAGAAAACTAAGTCTTACCACTAAGCTAAGTAATCCTCTCACATATGGGCAGACATAAGTTGTGCTAAACTAAATTTGAAATAATACAGGATTTTATTTTTTAATGTTCACAAAGTTTAATGTTTTAAAGCAAAGATTTTGTTACACAGTAGCATTTAGATCACCTCCAAAGCTCCTTTCACCTACTTGTTCCTTTGTTTAGAAAGAGATTGGATTAATGTTCACTTATGTTGAATCTCTGTAAAAAGAATTAACTTTAAAATTGATTTATAAGTTTCCATCTAATTCATATTTAAAACATAATGTGTTAATAAAGACAAGAAAGCTAGACCACATCTTAACGTACCTTCATTATTTAAGAGAATAAAAAACAAATATATAAACACTCAAATGATTGTGGAGTATTTAAACTAATCTCCAACCCAGCAAAGAGTATTGTGAGGCAGTGAAGAAATGTTTAACAAAATTCTGTCCATGAACTCAGAATTAACTCTAGTACCTCTTTTTTTGTATTCATATTGATATTGCTAAAATGTTAACTTTTTACCTTTCCACTTCCTTATCTGGGCTTTCTTATACCTTGTGTCTTGCCACATAGTAGTGCCTAAGAAAAATCTATCTGCCGTTTATTTACAAGTGATATCAAATTTGAGGTCCCTCAAGACATACCAAATTGCAGTTAACTTCTCTCTAAAACAAAAGAGATTACCTCACTCCCTTCTCTACCTCAATTAGAACCAACTGAGATAATGTACTAGAAGCTCACTTTGTAAGCCATATAAAGCTAATTGCAAGTTACTTTGGGGAAGTTAAGTCTCTCTTGCACTTACAAGTTGGAAAGTTCTGTTACTTCCCATTCTTGCCTGACTGGCTAGGAAATATGAACTCGTTTTCTGTCTCCACGGGCTGGGCTTGGTTTTGTCCTTAATCCCAGAACCCTTTAGAAAAAGAATTTGTTAATTTTCTGCTGGTTATCAGACTAAGACTGAACACCTGGCCTGGCTGTGATTTTGGGGAGACTCCATTTTTCCACATTAAGTTATTTTGATAAAGCTAAGAATTTTTATCTACTCCCTTCTTTTCTCTGAAATCACGATTTCAATTTAAAGACAGTTATATGTCTTAGCACATGTAGAAGGATTTTATAGAAGTAGGTGCACAGGGAATCTTTGACCCATTTGACATATTTTAAGAGGTGAAAAAGTTAAATTTAAAACCATTTCATGGTCGACAACATGAGCCAAAATAATTATATTTTTAACCTAACAGTAAATTTTATATTTTGTGTATTCTGGGTGAGGGTTGCCTTTTTCAAGAAAACTAATCCATTTTCCCTGTGTCCCTCATGATGCCACTGCTATACGTTCAAGCGAGTAATCTAATCTGCGAGGGCACTTTACAAATATAAGTTGCTGTCCTGGCTTCTCCTCTGCAATTTTTTCACTAACTTCCTTGCCACTCCCCAGCCTCCTCCCATTGTCCATTAAGATCCTTACTTTTATTATATAACATCCTAGCAAGGGAAAAAAAGATACCACTTTGTTAGCCAGAAAGAATTTCTTACAAATGCAGCATTATCTATTGAATGCCAAGAAATAATAGTAAAAATATAACGTGTAATAGGAAAACACACTTCAATTGTGTTTTTTTTTTTTTTTCCCCCTCACAGAATGCAAGCCAGGTCAGTATGGACCTAACTGTGCTCTGAAGTGCCAGTGTAGCCACAAAGCTCACTGCAACCCTCTCAATGGGAGTTGCACTTGCCCCTCGAAAAGAATGGGCCCAACCTGTGAGGAAAGTGGTTTGGATGATCTTCAATAACCAACTATTAGCAGTTTTTCAATAGGTGAATTGAATCGTGCCTAAATTCACCTATGGTTTATAATCTTAACTTTGGCAGCAACATGTACTTATTCAACCATCTTCAACCCAACCTCTCCTGTGGGACAGTAAAAAACAGGACTTCTCAACTTTATGGCCTCCAAGCATAAGTTCTATTCTCTCGTCTATCCTTCTCCACTTCCTTTTGCTGAAGAACATAGCTAAGAAAAAGAGAGTGTTTTTTCAAGTTCCCAGTTGTAGTAACATTTTGGACTAATAAATGAACCTTTTTTAAATATGCACAGGTGGTATTTAAATTTGGAAGTAAGAACTGCTTTTCGGTTCAGGTTGGACTGCACTAAAATATTCACACCTATTCACTGAAGACCTCAGTGCCCATTAAGTAGCTGGATGCTCTTCGGAAATGTCTAGAATTTCATCTATTTATTCTCAGTATCCTGCTTCACTGCTAAGTCTGCTTCAGTTTGCTAATGCATTGGATTTCAAACAGGACTTCTTGTGTGGGAGACTATTATAAAGACTTTAGCCATATAAAGATCAGAGTAAAAGTGTAACATGTACACTAACAATAAATCATTAATATGTTTAGTGGGGATCTCCCCATCAAATGATTAGCAGCCAGGAAAAAAGTGAGCACAAACAGTCAAGGTGAGCAATTTGCTCTGAAGAACATAAACTTCCCATAGAGTAGGACCTGATTGGAATCAGGCTTTTAGTCCACATTGGTAATCTTGACTCAAATTGCACATCTGCTTGGTCAGTTCTGCAGCCACTTGTAAGCATGAGTCTTGTGATAAGCCTAAGAAATTTACAGTAATAAATATAATTTTATTTTTGCTCTCAAGTAGTTTATTAGCTTTCAAAATACTGGTTAATTCATATTAGAGAACAATAACTTTCTTGATAGACAATGCTGGTACTCATGTTCCACAAGCTTTATGGGGATAAAAATGGACAGTTTTGACATTATATGACATGTATATGCCTGAGTACCTTTCAAATCAAAACTTCGGGATAGAATTTACTGAAGGATTTGTTTACTGAAGGATTTATGACATTAAAAATACTTGTTTTTATCAGTTCAATATCATCTCTGACCCTTTCTTCACATTTTTCTTCTCATATCTGAGCACAATTTAACAAAAATACAGCATATCTAAAATAGTCAGCCATGCCAAATTTAATGGTATTAAATGATATAAAAATTTGATTGTATAACTTCCTAGATTACTTATACATTTGGTTTAATCTTTAAAAAGCTGCAATCAATGTATCCTTTTATTCATCTATAATATTCAGAATTAAAATTTTATGTTTATGTTCCAATTCATTTTAACTATTTTTATGAAATCAATTGAAAACTATGCTTTATTCAGAGTATTTGCCCATTTTCCTGAAAGTCCCCATCTGACTTTCAAAGAGTATAACTTAATAAAAGCAGTAGTATCTCTTTGACTGCCGTATTGTGCTGGACTCCCTTTTTTTTTCAGACTAAAAAGCAGTGACTGCATCCAGGGATGGGGGAGGGAGCAAAATTGCCGATTTTTCTTTCTTAGTGGACATGTTATGTCCTACTAAAACAGGCATGGACCTCTAGATTTGGTAGAGAAATAAAAGAGTAAAGGATTACTTTTGATTAATTCTTTTTTCTTACACATCACATAACTCTTTTGAGAAATTGTATATAAGTTGTTAAACATGATTTTTGGCAAATGGGAGATTATTTCATATAATCTCATTGCTTCTCATTTTTCCATATAACTTCTATAACAAATTATGAGAGTGGGGAAAGTTTCATAGCATGAATCTATTTGCACTAGCACAAGCCCTATCAGACAAGCTGAGTTTCATTTTTTATTCTTACACCAGTGAACCAAAACTTTTTCTTGAAGAAAAATTTATAAATTGGCATTAATATCAAAAAAGACAATAGAAAAATGTTTAAAATTCAGAATGTTTCCACTGTGTCTTTGATTACCTTGAAAAATCTTAGCTGCTACCCTGCAAAAGTTAATAGTCATGTGGTAAGTCATCCCTCCTAAAAATATTCCAGTTCTTCTGCCTGAAGACACTAACAGATGTCTGAAAGTGATTATAGGCAATGACATTTCATTTATGGACTAACATATAATAAATGTTAACCTTAAATAATTTAACAGGTGGAAAATTATAAAATAAAATTTCCTTGCAAAATCATGTAAGTGAGTTAAAAAAATATTTTTTGAATAATTGCATGTCAAAAGTGCTTTGAATTAACAAAATAGTTCACAATGGTCTACATTTTTGAATGAATAAAGCATACATTTTAATTTTATACAATTTAGCCGAGGTTTCTACATGTAAAAAAACTATTCAGGTACAATGAAGTGTGAATTGCACAAGAATTCAAAGAAATCAACTACCATTCAAAGTGAAGCATAATATAATATGCATGTCCTCTTCAAAGTCCAATGTCAAATTAGAATCATTGTCATTACACAGAAATATTTCATGCCTACTTTTTCTCCGTGTATAATCTTCTCTTTGAAGGTAGAAATGCTGACCACAAGGAAAATCCAGCCACCCATAATGGACAAGATGCTTATACTGTGATGGTTCAGGTCGTTCATTTAAAATACAAGATCAGAGTGGGGATTATTATGCTTTTCTGCAATAATATAGCTCAAGTTTAAAGAAAAGTGGGCAGATGTGTGGAAGTTTGCTGGCTAATTTAGAGTTTCAATCTTACATGTCTGGGATATACCATTTCAGTTTAACACCTAACTTTCTCCCTACTTTTCTAACTTCTACATTCATTTATTGAGTTTTCCAGATGAGACAGCTATTTGACACAGGTTAAATTAATTTTAGAGAACTTGGAAATCATTCCAAGAGTTAGTGGCAAGAATGGCATTTCCTTTGTTAGAAATAGCAAAGAGGATTTGGCTTCTCCCAGGCCTCTTTCACCTTAGTTTCTTTAGGACCTGGTAATACAGATGTAGCAAGAATTTTAAAAAGCATTTTGATGAAGTGAACAAATAATAGCAACTGTCTACACTCTAGGAGTTATGTATGCAATTCAGTTGAAATAACTTTTCATGGTTCTATAACAGAAAAAATAAGTCGAAGTAGCTGAGCTTTTAAAGTAGATTTCAAAGTGATTCCAAAGTTTTGACCCTTTAGCTAATCATGTGGAAACTATGTTCTACTTTCCTTGCTTATATTTTAGGCTTTCTAAATCAAAAAGCACAAAAAACAGTAATTAGGGGCTAGGAAATATATTAAAAAGTGTTAGTTACCTCTATTTTAATATTCTTCCCAGATAATAACATATTCTTTCATCTTTAAATCTTGTGTCAGGATTAAACAAAACACCATTTAGTCATTCCTCAGTTTAATGTTTTTGCACAAATAGTACATATTTTGAAAAATATTAATTCAAAGGGCTAGCATTAGCATTTCATTAATATCTTTCCACTGGATATATTAAATATATAGAAAATTTCATTAAGCGTGTTTTTCGTAGAAGACTATAAGAAAATCCAAGGGATATAATTTTATTGCTTAGTTTTCATTAGAAAAGTTCAGTAATAGTCCATCAGACTAAGTGATTCATGTGAAGAATAGGTTATTAAATATTTAAGTGTTGAAGATGTTGGTCTCCTTAAATGTAGGTTTTAGATTTATGAGTAAAATTCCATATGTAAGATTTAGATGAATTTGGTAATGAGTGTTTAATGTGTTTAATGTATATTTGATGAATTATGGAACTTGTGATTAGTTAGATATCTAAATGATCAATTGATATTTTGAATCATTGACCGAAATGTGCCTTCACTGGTGTTACTTTAACCATTGCCTAAAAAGCAATTTTCTGCTTTTTAAATCTATTCTAAATTTACTAACTCATTCACCACAAATATTTACTAAGTGTCTGTAAAGCTAGATACTATTCCAGGAATGAAAAAAATTAGCAGTGAACAAGATGAATATATTCCATGCCCTCATAAAATTAGTTTAGTAGACTCTTAGGCAACAAGAACAATATTTTTAAACATTCTCAGTTTTGCTATGAGTTTTTTTTTTTTTTTTGATTAATTTATTTATGCAAGCACCGGGTATAGTCAGAAGCACGGGAGGGTGAGAGAATTCACCAGAGCCAGAGCAGGAAACAACAGGCAGACTGACGAAATACACTGCTGAGGGGAGCAGTGGGTGCGGCAGGAGAGGTCTGCCACGCCACGTGGGACCCTTGCCTGTGGCCGGGGATCGAACCAGCACTGCAGAGGCTGCGGGCAGCTTCGCAGCCCAGCGCTCAACCACTGAGCCACCAGGGGAGGCCTTGCTATGAGTTTTATAGTTCATTAATCTTATTATACTTCACTAATACTTTCCTAACCTATTTCTTAGAATGTATTAATTCTTTTATATTAATGGATACTTTGATAAATCAAATGCTTTCTATATAACCTTAAAAAATTCACAGAACATGTTTTTTACTCCTTATACTACTGCAGAAAATGAAATTTTTAAACACTCATGAAATACTATTTTACATTTATAGAAAACTATATTGTTTTTTGTTCTGCAGCAGAGAGAAAATTCACTTTCAAATCTGTTGTTGTAGCCATAATGGATGGCAATTTAGGTAGTGAAAATACCTATTTTCACTATTCTGACAACTTTAATTTCCTTTCTAGAATCCATTGTTGCCTTCTCTTTTGGTCAAGACAAATGTTTTGCAATGATAGAGGAGGAACTTTAGACATTTTTAAGGACCTTGTTTTATTTCCAGGCAAGTCATGTTCTCAAGCATGAAAAAATACTTTGTTATTTCAGTGGGGTCTCAAACCAAGATTGGATCATTTCTTTTTTTAATAGTGGTTGAATACATATAACAAAATTTACCATGTTAACCATTTCATAATCAGACAGTATGCAGTAATTAAGTATAGAAACTAAGGGAGATAGAATTGCTTGAATCTTATAGTCAATAACACCGGGAAAGTCTGGTGTTAAAAAACAAAAAAAATAGTTCACCTTACTTCAATATTTGTTAGGACTTTTTTTTTTTTTTTAAGATTTATTTATTTATTTATACAAGCGCTGGGCACAGTCAGAAGTGTGGGAGGGTGAGAGAATTCACCAGAGCCAGAGCAGGGAGCAGAACAGGCAGACTGATGAAATACACTGCTGAGGGGAGCAGTGGGCATGGCAGGAGAGGTCTGCGTGCCATGTGGGACCCTCATCCGGTGGCCCGGGACGCAACCCAGTGCTCAGCTGCTGCGCCACTGGGGAGGCCCTATTTGTTAGGACTTTTCATGAGCTATTGTGATTGTGAGTTTTGTATGGAAAGATGAAATGTACAAAGAATTCTAAATTGTTTAACTAGGATCTCTTTTGAGAAATATTTTGAAAAACTCATATCTCAAGGAATATCTGTGTGAAAAATGGGGATAAGTATATACTTAGTAAAGCCACGGAAACATCTTTGGTCTGGATGTCATAATCACACCACTGGATAGTGTTTTAAGTACTTGCCTGAGAACATTCTCAATAAGACCTACATCACTTTATCGTTTCCCATGGATATCCCATGAGCAAGTATTTCTCAAAACAGAGCTTTGGAAGTACAAAGAAAAATGTTGAAGTTCTTTAAAGAGGGCTTTCTTACTTGTCAGATAAATATGGAAAGTTAAACATTTTTTAAAACATCAAGAATAATTAGGGAGATGTTAAATTGCATTATTTTTAATAGAATATTTTGAAAACCTGTCCCTTTCAGGGAGAGCTTTTTATGCCCACTTGTGTCTGTGCATGTGTCCTTTATTCTTTTCTCCCTTTTTATAATAAACCTGCCTTTTTGGATATATAAATATGTTAAAACATAAAAGACCAATGTTCTGCTAGCATCTGGACAACTTATAATAATTTTATGTATTGTATTTTGAATAACACATAGGGATTATTTAAATGCATTAAAAATTCCAGTGAGAGAATGCTTAATAGATTACTAGAAAAAATATAATTCCTTTTTAAGACTCAATGTGTTTGCATAGTTTTATCATGTCATATTTGAATTGTGTATATTTTAATAATACTACAGTTATTATGACCTATGTATTACTGGCTAATTATTTTCACATCATTTATTAACCTTTTGACATAAAATATCTCCAACTCTATACACACACACAGACATAGTATTGAAAGTTGATTAGTTGACCATTGCCCATCTTTAATCAAGAATAGTTGTTAGTGTTGAAAATTTGTGGGAAGAGTCCTTTCAGATTTTATAACTAATGCATTTTCTTTTAATTTTCATTAAAATTTTCAAATTAATACAAATAACTGTATACACTGGAATATTAAGAAAAATCATCTTTTTCACTTCTAAACACTTCAGAATTTTTAAATTATAATAATACATTATTTTATGAATTACAATTCACATAGGGTCTAGTTTAATGCATTCTCCATTGATAATTTGAGATAATACTAGCTCTAATTTCTTTTAGATAACCAAATAAAATAAGGGACCGACACTTAAGAAGTAAGTGTAGACTATGATATTTGGAATAACAGAAGTACGGAATTGCAAGACCTTAAAGTGTCTATAGTCCTTCTGTTTTATAAGCCAGGAAACCAGGCTTAGAGAATTAGGTCACGCAATGAATAAATCACAGTACCGATTTTTTTTTCTTTTCTTTTGAAATGATATTGGTTTATATCACTGTATAGGACTTATGGATATGTCACACTTCTTCAGCTATTTATTATCATGCCACACCCACCGAAGCACCCATAATCCTCCACTATGATTCCATTGGGCACCTTTTCCTCTTGCTCCCCTCATCCCACACTCCCCTCTGAGAACCAAGATTTTATTTTTTCCTATCTTTGCTTTCTAAGATTTCACCTTTGATTGATGCCAGTTGTGAAACATGTGATAAAATATTTTGACTGGGAGAGTAGTGAACTTCGTTTTAAAAAAAGCCCTTTTTAATTTTTGCTTTACTATTATAGACGTTCCAAGCTTCTTGTGTCATCATTGTGAGATATCCACACTATATCAGAGCAGTAGTCAAATACATATATAAGGAATAGAATCCAATGAGAGGCCATAATCTTGTAATGATTTTAATACCTTCCAGAAAAATAGTCTGAATTTTAAACATGTATTCTTCTTTGACATTTATTATTTAAACCTTATAGTTTCAATTTTAAAGACTGCTTATCTTTACGTATTTTAAAAACAAATCTAAATTTCCACATTTGATTTCTGTACAGAATCATTAGCACAATTCCTAGCTTTAGGGCACACACACATGAATTCTGCATTTATTATGTAATGTGCCAAAGAGGCAGCAGACTTTCTGCCTTCCTGTGCCTATGCAGGTGTTTCCCTTTGAAAACCTGTCCCTTTCAGGGAGAGCTTTTTCTGCCCACTTGTGTCTGTGCAAGTGTCCTTTATTCTTTTCTCCCTTTTTATAATAAACCTGCCCTTTTGAATATATAAAAAAATAAAGTTCCAAAGACAACTCTGCACAACTTTATTGCTTAATACCCCAATTGTGGACCTAAGGAAAAGTTGCATTAATGTCTGCTCTCATTGGTTTGAGAATACCTGCAATAGAAACCCCAGAGACATCTATAAATTCTATTCCATATATACTCAACTAATTAACTGTACTGCCTTGTATTTCCTCAATAAAAAACCTGTAAAGAAACTGAGAATAATACAATAAAAATGAATTATCTGAGCATGTATATACCTCTAAAGGAGTGGTTATCAAATTTGGTTGTGCAACAGAGTATCTGAATATCCCTGTGCTCAAAGAGAAATATAAATTTTGGAATATTTAATCATATTGCACGAGCTGGAATCAGTACTACTTAGAAAAGCTATCACTCTATTGTAGGTATATAATACACAAACTTAAACTGAATGTAATGACCACTAAACATTATTAAATGTTTAATTAGTCACAATCACCTTTCAGAGAATGTCTGTCAGTATAATTTTTGATAATTAACAATTCACTCTGTTAGAGGTGGGCAATATTCGGCATCAGTTCTTTAAGGGACAACTTTTACTGTTCAACATGTAAAAGAAAATGTAATCAATTGTATGCTTGGGTAAAGATGGGCAATGGTCAACTAATCTATGGAACCCTTTCTTAACTTTTCAGCACACCATTGCATAGGGTGAGAACTGCCACTAAAATCTTTTTTTTTTTTTTGGCATTCTTTTTTTTTTTAAATAATAAATTTTATTTTTATATTCCCCATACAATTGCAACCTCCCCATTCTGACCCCAATCCCTCCCCTCCCGCCCCTATGGTTTGCTGACCAATAAATATGACAATTGTATTTCAATCTAGAAATGTATTTTTTTAAATAGAAAACCTAAAATTTTAATCAAAAATTACTGTTCTTCTTGTAAAATCTTATGTATGATGATAATGGTGCTTATCTTAAATAAATGTCTCTAAAAATTTTATTGAGATAACATTGTTTTATAACACTGTGCATGATTCAAAGGCATATTGTCAAACCTCCTAAGATGTGTATCACTGCACCCCACCCACCATCAAGGCACAGAAGGCCCGCAAGTTAGTCCATTATGTCCCAAGGTAGTCCATTATGTCCATTTCCTCTTTGATTCCCCGTTCCCCCTCCCTGCCTTTTAGCCTCAATTCCACAATAAGATTTCTGGGGATTGTTACTGGTTGGTTTTATCTGACTCTACTTTGTTTCTCTTTATTCCTCATATAAGTGAAGGAATCTGATATTTGTCTTCTTTTTTCTGACTTTTTAAAAATATTATCCCCTTCAGTTTCATCATTGGTGGAACTAGCAAGAGTTCATTATTTTTTATTTTAATAGATGAGTAGTATTTTGTTATATATATGCATATATATATATATATATATATATATATCTCACTTAGATTTTTGCCCATAATTTGGCTCCTGTAAATAAGGAAATGATGAATATAGGAGTACATATAGCTTTTTGAAATAATAATTTTGCACTCTTCAGATAAATGCTTAAGAGTGGAATTTCTGGGTGTATACGGTATATCCATTTTTCAATATTTTGAGAAACATCAATCCTATTTTACATAGGACCTCCATCAATCTATATTCCCACCAACATTGTACAAACATTCCTTTTCTGGTCTTTTTGATATAAGTCAAGTGTGAGATGGTCTTTCATTGTGGTTTTGGTATGATGATAAGTGATGATGAGCATTTTTTTTTTTGCATGCCTGTTGCACACCCGTATGTCTTCTTTGTAGACGTGTCTATTTGTCTCGCCTTTCTATTTTTTATTGAATTATTTTTCTTTTTGTTTATGTGTTCTTTGCAGATCATGACTATTAATCTATTGTCAGATATAATGTGCAAATATATCCTCTCATTCAGTAAGATGTCTTTTTATTTAAATGATAGTTTCATTCTCTGTGCAGAAGGTTTTTTGTTTAATATATTTGCTTTTGTTTCCATTGGTGTTGTAATCAAATCCCCAAATACATCACTTAAGTCAATGTCACAGAGTATTTTGTCTGTTTTCTTCTATTTGTTTGTGATTGTGGGTTTTTTATCTACATATTTTTGCCAGGGACTCATCTATTTTATTTTTTCAAAGAATCAGTTTTTGGTTTCATTAATCTTTTACACTGTATCTTTTATTTTCATTTCACTTGTTTCTACTTTAATTTTTATTATTTCCTTTTTACTGGCTTTTTGTTGTTGTTCCTCTTTTTCTATCTCCTCGAGGTGGGAGGTTACGTTATTTATTTGAGGTCCTTCTTGCTTCTTGCTGTGGGCCCATATTCTCACATACTTTCCTCTTAGTGCTGTTTTTGCTGTGTCTTGTAGGTTCTGAAAGGTTGTGTTTTCATTTTCATTTGTAGCCGGGTATTTTTTTAAATATCTTCTTCGATGTCCTCATTTAGTCAATGGTCATTCAGTATATTAAATATTTTTCTTACTTTCTTTTTTTATTGTTTGCCTTCTGCTTTGATACCATTATTATCAAAGATTATAGCATGTAGTCTATCTTGTAAAATGTTTTGTGTGCACTAGAGAAGAATGTATAGTCAGCTCTTTTGGAGTGCATTGTCCTAAATGTCTATTAGGTCCATTTGTTCAAATCTTTGTTTTAGGATATTGTGTCCTTATTGCTTTTCTGACTGGTCACTCTTTCCATTGCTGATAGTAAGGTGTTGAGCTCTCCTGCTATTATTGTGTTGCTGCCAATGCCTGGCTTCAGATCTGATATTTGCCTTATATGTTTTGATGGTCCTTTGTTTGCCATGTATATGTTGGTGAGTGTTACATCTTCCTGATGTATTAATTCTTTAATCATTATATTTGTCTATATTTCTTGTTAACATTTTTGGCTAAAAGTCTATTTTATCTTATATAAGTATGGCTGTCCCTGTCTCTTTCTGGGCCCTGTTTGCCTGTAGGATTGTTTTCCAAACTTTATATTTGAATCTTTGTCTATATTTGGAACTGAAGTCATTTATATCAAAACAGAAGAAAGTTGGGTTTTGTCTTCTATTGAGCACGGTATGCCTTTTGATAGATGAATTCACTTCATTTACATTTCAGGTAATTATTGATATATAAGGATTTGTTATTGTTATTTTGTCTTTAGCATCCTGTTCTAATTCCTTGCTTATTTTTGTGTATTTTTCTTCTCTTTGAGTCAGATAGAGATACTCAGTCAACATTTCTTACATGATAGGTCTGGTGTTGTCAAACTCTCACCTTTTTTTTTTTTTTTTTTGTCTGGGAAGCCAAAAAACTCTCTTTCATATGTGAAAGAGAGTCTTGTCAGATATAATATTCTTGGCTGGCAATTTTTAATCACAAAATATTTTGAATTAGTCATTCTTTTCTCTCCTTGCCCATAGGATTTCCTCTAAGAAGCCTAATGTCAGCCGATAGCATTTCCCTTATAGGTTACTGCTTCTTTTCCCCAGCCACTTTCACTATTCTTTCTTCATCTTTTTTTTTTTTTTAAGATTTATTTATTTATGCATACAAAAGCTGGGGTACAGGCCAGAGATGCGGGGGGTGTGAGGATTCACCAGAGAGAGAGTGGGGAATAGAACAGGCAAATTGACCGAAACACACTGCTGAGGGGAGCAGTGGGTGAGGCAAGAGGTCTGCTGTGGCATGTGGGTTGCTTGCTGGGCCTGCCTGGGATCGAACTCATGCTGCAAAGGCTGTAGATTGCTTCATAGTGTGGTGCTTAACCCGTTGCACCACCAGGGAGGCCCTCTTTCTTCATCTTGAAATCTTGGTAGTTTTACAACAGTTGTGACACTACTGTTCTTTTAGATTCATTGACTTTTATATTTAGTTCTTTCCACAGGTTTGGGAAGTATTCCTTTATCATTTCTTTGAATAAGTTCTCTGCTCCATTCTCTTTCTCTTCCCCTTTGGTTATACCCATTATTCTTATGTTGCCTTTC
This sequence comes from Talpa occidentalis, assembly GCF_014898055.3. Taxonomy (NCBI): domain Eukaryota; kingdom Metazoa; phylum Chordata; class Mammalia; order Eulipotyphla; family Talpidae; genus Talpa; species Talpa occidentalis. The sequence goes on along the minus strand of NW_023604295.1, from coordinate 78,271,845 downwards.
TAAATGAAGTTAGATGTTTCTGAATAGTTATTAATTTTTTTCTTTTATCACAGGATTCTTTGTGAATTTTGATTTTCAAAGTCATTAATTTGACACTCCATGCTGTAGTCAGCTTCATGTTTCTGAATAATTTTTATCTCCTCTATTGATCTTTTGGTATCCTGCAAATCCTTTATTTTCTTACTTAAATCTTCAATTTGTATTTTCCATTCATTTTATTTCTTAAGTCATTATTTTTTTTCTGCATTTGTTTTATCTTCTTCCATTTCACTGAATTTATTTATCATGACAATTTTTGATTCTCTATCTTATGGGAAGATGAAATTTTCCATATCCTTATCATCAGGTCATAGATTATCATTCCCTCCTCTGGACGTATATTCTCTTAAATTCTCAGTTTGTAGTGTGTTGTGGTTTCTGTCTGCAGATTTTGCTGTATTAGCTTTTCTTCCAAGAGTTATTTACACTCCAGCATTATCAAATTGGAGGCTTGATAGAAAACCCAAGAGATCACACTGACTGGAAGTGGTACCACTCCTGGCTCCCCAACAACCAACAACCATGATGCTCTTTATTCACAGACTCTGTTCACTCTGATAACTCATAGTTTCTGACTACACACTCTGGAGGTAGGTCCAGAGGTCATGCAAGTATGAGGGGTGGATGTGTGCCCACACAATCTGAAATCTTTGACTAAGTACCCCTGACTAAAGGCTATGTGTGATATACCAGAAGTCTTGCATTCTCCTCTATTGTACAACAAAGCAGGCAAAAGAAATAATGCCAATCTCAGATCTGTGCTTTGGTTGATTCCTTAATGTGGGCATGACCAAAAAAAAAAAAAAAAAAAAAAGGGGAAGACTGAATTGGCTATGGTCACATGAAATTTCTTTTTATACACTCATGTATAAAAAGGTCATACAGAGAGGAGAGGTGTGCTGTGTCTACAGTTTCCCAGGGCAAGCACAGAAAATCCTAGGAGTCCAAAGTCTGTGCAGGGGAACATCTGAGTGGCTTTCCATATTACCAAAAACAGTCCCTGCTCACCTACGTTCCTTCATTGAACAGTCTACCAGACTATGCTGTCACTGAGAAGAACTATCATTCTTGGGCCAAGGCTACATGAGAACAATGGAGACTAATAGGGAAAGGGTGGGTGACCCTCCCGGTGAGGCACCATTCCTGACTTACTGGTTTTTAGTCTTCCTACCCCATGTGATAGATTTTGGCTCTTCTCCTTGCTAAGAGAGTGGTCCTTGAATCCCCAATTCTGTTCCAGAGGTGTCTACTCTCTCCAAACCCTTGTTCCTGGTATCCCTGAAGGAAGAGGTGACTCAAGGATCCTGTCCATCTGTCATCTTCCCTATAGTTGTTAAATAAGTGTTTTTGAGATACATTTTCTTTACAATGATGTTTATGTTAAGAGTCAGAAGCAAGACTGGCATTTCAGTTTACCAAATATAAATGTTTTATTCAGTTACCTATTTTTAAAAAATTTGATAAGCCTGGTATTTAATATATATCCATCACATAATTTGACAATGTCAGGTACCTAGTTATTATGGTGTTTAAACCACTCTGATTATTTGAAGCTATTTTTTGTGACATCCATTTGTTTGTTTGCTTTATATAGTACATTTGAGAGAATTTGTGCAGTGTTTGTATTTCTCCATTTGAACTATTTTATGAGGTCCATCCATATTAATGTAAGTAGCAAGATTTTTATCTTTTTATAATCAACTAGTATTCCATTATAGTAATATAAACTTCATATATATGTGTAGATATGTGTGTATAAAAACTCTTCACCTTCTGAATCTTATTATTTATCTGTGGGCACTAGGATTGTTTTCCAGTCTTCACTGCTATAAATGAAACTACAGTAAACACAGGAGTGCATGTAATCTTTGAATTAGTATTTATGTATTCTGTGTAAATACCCAGGAATGGAGTAATTAATTGCATGGAATTTCTATTTTTAATTTCTTATAAAATCTCAATAATGTTTTCTACAATGACCACACAAATTTACATTCCCACCAACAGTATGTGAGTTTTCCCTTCTCTCCACATCTTTTCCAACAATTGTTTTCTTGACTTTTGGATAATAACCATTCTCATAGGTATGGGGTGGAATCTCATTGTTGCTTCGATTTGTATTTCTCTAATTATAAGTGGTGACAAACATCTTTTTATGTGTCTAATGGCTTTTTATCTTCTTTGGAGAAGAGTATATTTAAATCCTTTGCCCATATTTTAATTGCATCTTGTTTTTTTGTTGAGTTTGTAAGTTTGGATTTATCCCCTTGTGGTATATATGATGTGCAAATATCTTCTCCCATTCATGAGGCAGATTAATCCTTTTGAGATCTTTTCCTTTCCTTGTAATTTCTTGGCCTATACTGTAATTTAAAGGTACTTTTCCCTTGGCTATTTTATCCTTGGCTATTTTATCCCTTGGCTATTTTATTCCCTTGGCTATTTTATCCTATTTTATTCTTTTTTTATTCTTCTTGGACAGTAGTAAGAATATTTTATCTCTTCTAACTCAGGTTGGTGCCAGCTTATTTTTTTCTTGAAGGAATACTTCTTAAACACTAGAGTAGTACATATTTATTATTGTTACCATTTTCATCAATATTTATTTAAAAATTTTTTAAAGGTTTATTTATTTTTCTACAAGAGCTGGGGTACAGACCAGAGGTACGGGAGTGTGAGAGAATTTACCAGAGACAGAGCAGGGAGAAGAACAGGAAGACAACAGAAATACACTGCTGAGGGGAGCAGCGGGTACGACAAGAGAGGTCTGCTGCACCATGTGGGAATCTCCCTGGCAGGTCAAGATCGAACCCTCACTGCAGAGGCTGTGGACAGCTTCACAGCGTGGCGCTCAACCTACTATGCCACAGGGGAAGCCCATAATCAATATTTAATCAAGAAAAATGCAGTGAATCATTGGCTCAGTGCTTAGATAAAATGGCCTTTATAGATTTTTTTCTCAAACTTATTATGTGTTTGGGCTATAATATTAATTATGTAATTAGATAATGACATTTATCAATGCGTCTTAGTATATGTCAGACACCATAAGAACATTGAAACATTTTACTCTATCTTTGGAATAATTATTTTCTTTTTAACAGTTGAAAAAATTGGGACCAAAAGGAATATAACTTGAGATCATAGGACTCTTACGTGGGGCAGATTCAGGTTTGTCTGATTCTGGTAGCCAACTATTTTTTTTTTTTTTTTTTTGCTACACTGTCATGTAATTCTAAAACATTTACCATATAGGATAAAAAATTAAAGCAAGAAAATTTTGGAAAGCAATAGCATTGTGGTAAAGTCAAACAAGATTTAGTTCATACTCTAGATACTTGTAAAAGCATATGGGTTTATTTACATTTCAAATATCATTATTTTTTATGCAGAAAAAAGTCTGTGTGTTTGCATGCCCCTATAATTTTAACATAGTGTAAGTGATAATTCACAAATAGTATTTCTGAGTTTAAATAACAAATATTTATGTTGATTCCATCTTAGCCTGTGCTTCTTAAAAACAAATTCCCAAAGAGGTTCCAAAAGATCAGAATAAAAAAAGTCACTGGTTAATCAAAGGTATGGTTAATAGCTTATGTAATTACCTGTGCACTTAACTTAGACATATGTTATAGACATTCTTTGCTGGGAAGTGAGCATCAGGTTTTGTTTTCATACTCATGGCAATATAATACTCCATTTATGAGGGCTCACAAGGCTAGAGTTTATATTCCTTATTTTAAAACTTTATTAATGGTACTTTGGAAGTGCCCTTCTGACTCACCATTTTAGGACAGGTATCTTTGCGTCTGGAACCACTTAGACTGTGTGGAACTGGGAAAGGGCTGTCTCCACAGCCAGAGGTGAGCTAAAAAGCCTCCATAAGCCAGGCACCATTTGGCCGCCAGTAGGAGCCCAGAGGGGGATCCAGCAATTTGGAGCCCAGTGGGTGATCCAGCCATGGTCAGGCCAGTCTGTGGGATTGCAAGACCCACCTTGGAATTAAACACATACAGAAGGAGTAGATTTTCTGTGACAGCGACCACTAACATATTCATAGTAACACTGTCCTACTGGACTTCTGGCATAAAAGTTTTTGACTCCATTGGACCGCCAGTTTCCAACATCCCAGAAAGAGCACACCAAAAAGATGCTGGCCAGAACCAGTGACACAGTGCCCCAATGCATAGGACACATTGGAAAAAAAAGGAGCAGGTAGAAGAGAAACTGCAAGTCACCAAGCAAATCCTCAAGGAAAAGACACACAACAAAAAGAAAATCACCCACCAGATTGCAACATCAATGACTTGGAAGAAATTCTGAGCCTTCCAGATAGAGAATTTAAAATTGCCATGATTAAAAAACTGAAAGAATCATAAAGGAAAACAATGCTAAGGGAAAAATAATCAATGATCAGAAGAATGGAACTGAATCTCTAAAGAGGGAAGTGAAAGAAATGCAGGAGATCAAAGGATTAATGGAGGAGCTAATGAACTCTGGAAAAAGCAGTGATCGCAGAATAGATGAAATGGAAGAATGAATAAGTACTCTCAAAGACACAGAAATAAAAAGAACCAAAACAGAAAAAGAAAGAGAAGTATGAATGAAAAAAAAAAAAATGAAGATAGACTCTGGGGGCCTCCCTGGTGGAGAAGTGTGCCGTACTGTGAAAATGTCCGCAGCCTCTGCAGAGCGGGTTCCATCCCTGCTGGGTGGTGAGAATCCCACATGGTGCGGCAGACATCTCCTGTCTTGCCCGCTGCTCCCCTCAGCAGTGCTTTTCGTTAGTCTGCTTGTTCTGTTTCCCGCTCTGTCTCTTGTGACTCCTCTCACCCTCCCATGCATCTGGCCTATACCCCAATTTTTGTATAAATAAATAAATCTTTAAAAAAAGAAAGAAAGACTTGGGGAATTACCTGATTCCATGAGAAAAGGAAATTTAAGAGTTATAGGAATCCGAGAAGGAGAGGAGAGAGACATAGGAACAGAAAATATTCAAGTAAATAATTGAAGAGAACTTCCCAAACATGAAGAAGGAGCTGAAAATAGACATACAAGAAGCACGAAGAACACCAAACTTCCATGATGAAAGGAAAAGTACAGCAAGACACATAATATTAAAGCTCCCAAGAATCTAAGACAAGGAAAAAATAGTGAAGCTGACAAGAGGGAAGAAACAGATAATATACAAAGGAAAACCAATCAGGCTGACATCAGACTTCTCCGAAGAAACACTATGGGCAAGGAGAGAGTGGAGGGACATAGTCAACAAACTCCAAGACAACATGACAACCAAGAATACTCTATCCCACAAATATTTCCTTCCTCTATGAAGAAAGAATAAGGACCTTCTCGGAAAACAGAAACTCTGGGATTTCATTACGACTAAAGCCCCACTCCAAAAAATACTACAAGGAGTCCTAAAGCCAGAACTAACAGAGGGATGAATAAAAACAAAACAAGACAAAAATAAATAAATAAATAAATAAAACCATAGAAAAGACAAACAAAACGGCAAATACAAATTCTAACATATCAATATTAACTATAAATGTAAATGGACTAAACTCTTCTATAAAAGACACAGAGTCGCAAGCTAGATTAAGAAACAAAACCCAACCTTTTGCTGTCTCCAGGAAGCACATTTAACTACAAAAGATAAAAATAGACTGAAAGTGAAAGGATGGAAAACAATCCTACAAGCAAATGAACCAAAAAGAAGGCAGAAACAGCTATACTTATAGCAGATAAAATAGATTTCAAAATCAAAGAGGTAAAAAGAGACCCATACGGTCATTACGCTATGATCAAGGGGTCAATACTTCAAGAAGAAATAACACTCATTAACATATACTCACCAAATGAAGGAGCACCAAGATATATTAGACAACTATTATCACCTCTGAAAACAGACATCAGAGAATACACATATGTAGTACGAGACTTTAGCATACCACTTTCAACAATGGATAGATCAATGAGACAAAAAAATAAATAAGGACACTAAAGCTCTAAATAAGGGTCTGGAGCTCATGGGCTGACAGACATCTATATAACACTAAACCCCAAAAAATCTGAGTACATATTTTTTCTCAAGCATACAAGGATCATTCTCCAGGATCAATCACATACTGGGACACAAGACAAACATCAACAGATACGCCAAGATTGAAATCATACCAACCATCTTCTCTGACAATGAAGGCATCACACTAGAAATAAACCATAAAAAGAAGGCAAGTAACCCTCCTACCTCATGGAGATTTAAACCCACATTACTGGAAGACCGCTGTACTAATGAGGAGATCAAAGAAGAAATTAAAAGATACTTTGAGTTGAATGACAAAGAGGACACCGATTTTCTAAATGTATGGGACACAGCAAAAGCAGTAGTAAGAGGAAAATATATAGCAATACAGACTCACATCAAGAAGCAAGAATGAACACAAAGAAACAACCTAATCTCACATCTCAAAGAACTATAAAAAGAACAATAGAAAACCCTAAAACCAGTAGAAGAAAAGAAATAATAAAAATCAAAGCAGAAATAAATGAAATAGAAACTAAAAAAATATCCAAAAGATCAATGACACCAAAAGTTAGTTCTTCAAAAAAATAAATGAAATAGACAAACCTCTCCCAGGCTCACAAAGGAAAAACAGGAGAAAGCAAAAATAAATAGAATCACAAATGAAAGAGGAGAAATCACAACAGACACAGAAGAAATCAAAAGAATAATCAGAACCTACTATGAACAGTTATATGCAAACAAGCTCAACAATCTAGAAGAGATGGATACAGACCAATTACAGACCAATTACAAATAGTGAACAGACCAATTACAAATAGTGAAATTGAAATGGTAATCAAAACCCTCCCCCAAAACAAAAGCCCAGGACCAGATGGATTTACAAATGAATTATACCAAAAATTTAGAAAAGAACTAGTTCCTATCCTTCATAAACTCTTTCAAAAAATTGAGAAGGAAGGGATAATACTAAACGTGTTCTATGAAGCCAACATTACACTAATACTAAAACCAAACACGGACAACACAAAAAAAGAAAACTACAGGCCAATGTCTCTAATGAACACTGATACAAAAATCCTCAATAAAATTTTAGCTACCAGAATCCAACAATGTATCCATAAGATAATTTACCAGGACCAAGTAGGATTTATTCCTGGGACACAAGGATGGTTCAACATCCAAAAATCAATGTAATCCAACACATCAACAAAAAGAAGTATAAAAACCATATGATGATATCAATAGATGCTGAGAAAGCTTTTGACAAAGTACAACATCCATTTATGAAAAAGGTCCATGAAACTCTCGGGATACAAGGAACATACCTTAACATCATAAAGGCCATATATGACAAGCCCATAGCCAATATCATTCTCAATGGTGAAAAGGTGAAAGTATCTCCATTAAGATCTAGAACAAGACAAGGATGTCCACTCTCACCACTGTTTTTCAATATAATACTGGAAGTCCTAGGGCCTCCCTGGTGGCGCAGGCAGTTGAGCGCCTCACTGTAAAGCTGTCCGCAGCCTCTACAATGTGGGTTCGATCCTGGCTGGCTGGTGAGAATTCCACATGGCGAAGCAGACCCCTCCTGTCTTGCCTGCTGCTCCCCTCAGCAGTGTATTTCATCAGTCTGCCTGCTCTGTTCCACACTCTGTCTTCAGTGAATCCTCTTACCCTCCTGCGCATCCAGCCTGTACCCTGGTTCTAGTATAAAAATAAATAAACCTTTTAAAAAAAAATTCTGGAAGTTCTAGCCAGAGCAATAAGACAAGAGAAAGACATACAAGGAATCCAAATAGGGAAGGAAGAGGTCAAACTATCACTATTTGCAGATGATATGATAATATAAATAGAGAACCCCAAAAACTCCATGGAAAAACTAATTAAACTAATCAATTAGTTTAGTAAAGTGGAAGGATACAAAATCAACACACAAAAATCAGTAGCCTTCTATACACAAACAATCAATCTGAAGAAGAAGAAATCAAGAAAACCATCCCTTTTGTTATTGAAACAACAAAAAATAATCAAATACTTTGGAATAAATCTAACAAAAGAGTTAAAGGACCTCTACGAAGAAAACTATAAAACACTGTTAAAAGAAATAGAAGAAGACATAAAGAAATGGAACAACACCCCCTGCTCATAGATTGGAAGAATTAACATTATTAAAATGGCCATCCTACCAAAAGCAATATACAGATTCAAGGCTATTCCACTAAAAATTTCAATGGCATTCTTCAAAGAAATAAAACAAATATTGATGAAATTCATATGGTGCCACCCAAAACCCTGAATAGCCAAAACTCTCCTGAAAAAAAATGAAGGGAATGGAGGCACCACACTCCCAGATTTCAGACTAAACTACAAAGCCATAATCATCAAAACTGCATGGTATTGGAACAAGAACAGACATATGGACCAATGGGACTGAATACAAAATCCAGAAATAAACCCACAGATCTATGATCAAGTAATCCTTGACAAAAGAGCAGAGAATATGCAATGGAGCAAAGAAAGTTTGTTCAATAAATGGTGCTGGGAAAACTGGGTTGCTACATGCAAAAGAAAGAAGCTTGACTACTACCTCACACCATGCACAAAAACCAACTCAAAATGGATTAAAGAACTAGACATAAGACCTGAAACCATAAAATATAAAGAAAGAAATACAGGCAAAACTCTACATGACATAAACCTCAGCAACATCTTTAAAGACTCATCACCCAAAGCAGTGATACTGAAGGCAAAGATAAACAGCTGGGACTACATCAAATTAAAGAGCTTCTGTACAGCAAAAGAGACAGTAACCAAAACAAAGAGATACCCCACCAACTGGGAGAAAATTTTTGCACACAACACTAATGACAAAGGACTGATCACAAAAATCTACAAAGAGCTGACAAGACTCAACAAAACAAAGTAAATAATACAGTCAAAAAATGGGCAGAAGAACTAAAAAGAAACTTCTCCAAAGAGGAAAGGCAAATGGCCAACAGATATATGAAAAAATTGTTCAGCATCACTTGTAACCAGGGAAATGCAAATCAAAACCACAATGAGATACCATCTTCACCAGTGAGAATGGCACCTATTAAAAAAGCTAGCTGCTGGGCCTCCCCAGTGGCACAGCGGTTGAGCGCTGGGTTGTGAAGCTGCCCGCAGCCTCTGTGGCGCTGGTCGATCACCAGCTGCTCCCCGGCCACCAGAGGAGGGTCCCACATGGTGCGCAGACCTCTCCTGCTGCCTGCTGCTCCCCTCAGCAGTGTACTTCTGTCCTTCTGCCTGCTCTGCTCCCTGCTCTGGCTCTGGTGAATTCTCTCACCCTCCCACGCTTCTGACTGTACCCAGTGCATGTATAAACAAACAACAAATAAATAAATAAATAAATAAAACATGCCTCTATTAAAAAAAGTAATAAAAATAAATAAAAAAACTAGCTGTGACAAATTTTGGGGAGGATGTGGAGAAAAAAGAACTCTCCCACACTGCTGGTGGGACCGCAAACTGGTCCAACCACTATGGAAACTGTGTGGAAATTCATCAGCCTGCTAAAGATGGAGCTTCCATATGATCCAGTAATTCCACTCCTAGGTATTTACCCAAAGGACACAGAATCATTAATTCCAAAGGGCACATGCACCCCTATGTTTATAACAGCACTATTGACAATAGGTAAGCTATGGGAACAACACAAATGCCCAAAAATCGATGATTGGATCAAGAAGATGTGGTACATATACACAATGGAATATTACTCAGCAATCAAAAAAGATAAACATGCAATTTGCAGCATCATGGGTGGTGCTGGAAGGGATCATGCTCAGTGAAATGAGCCATAAAGAAAAAGAAAAATATTGGATGGTCTCACTCATAGCAGGAATTTAGAAAACCTAAATAAGGGACCAGGAAAAAGACTAATTATAATAAAGTAAAAATCAAAATCAACAAGCAACTATAAACCAGAGACACACTATAGGTGGTGAGGGGGGGAGGGGTGTAAGGAGGAGGGGTAGTGTCAAAATAAGGAGGATGGGAATTGTACGGGGAATATAACCAAGATGAAAATGCATATATTGTGCAAAAATGAAAAAGGATATAAAATATATAAAATAAAAAATGAAGATTAAAAAGAAAAAAAGAGACAAATTCAAAGATGACATGGATTTGGCTACAATGAGCAAATATTTTATAATGTGGATTAGTACTCAATTACTACAGGTATTAATGTATTAAATAAGAAAAAAATGTTGACATCATAATGTTTGGAATTTTTACACTTAAAATATTTTAGAATTAAACATTTATAAATTCAAAAAAAAATGGTATTTTGACTAAAGCAAGGAATATCTCATCTCTACTATCTCCTATCAAACTACATTTCTATATCTTCCCACCATATACCCACCAATCAGAGGACTTGCTTTATCCATGACCTCATCATAACTCCACGGCATACCCCTTGCTTAAAATATTCTTAATTATCTGCATGGAAAGGTTATTCATACTCAACAACTCTTGCAAAGAGTTTTACCTACCACTAATCCTACTGCCAGGAGTATAAAGAAACTTTCTATTCAGACTTCTCCAGAACAGAAGTTGGCATGCAATGGAAAGAAAACAATGATTTATGGGATTGTCAACTACATAAAAATGAATTAGAGACTGATCTATCTGTCAGGAGGCCTTTTCTGTCCTACAAAATTTGGAGTTCCTTGTTTAAATTTCAAACACCCCTTCCCATTATGGCTGTAATTGACTTGGACTAGCAATAGCCAAATGAACATATGTGGACAGTAGATGCCAAATAATGCAATTTTGTTGAAATATGCATGTGGCTTTTTTGTTGGCTGGAGAGTATATTGCTGTCCCACCATATATACTTTAGCTCAAAAAATGCAACATAAGGGAAAAAAACAGATTCCATCTGCCAGGCAAAATAGCTATAAAGTGGAGAAATCAGGATTTTAATGAATCCATTGAGAATAACTTGAGTTATTTTTTAATGTAAAAGCAAATAAACTATTGAGCAGAGTGTCATAGCCATGTAGTATTTTTTAATTTATAGCTAGGCCAAATCCAAATTTTGGTTTTAGCTAAATTAGTATGTTCCCAAAAGACAGGATGATTAGACAATGCAAGTGGATTATGCTGGGTTTCTAAAATCTGGCTCACAGTCTAGGGAGACTAGAATTCCATTCTTAATTCAAGACAAGTAAACATTTCTCCACATATTCATGAGGCTTACAGCATAACTTGGCTGGATTTTTCTGTTTTCTTTAGCAATGTCCACGATAACAAGAGTTTTGTTCTTCTATATTCCAGCCTGAAGGAGTGTGGAATAAGGGCAAACACCTGTTCCCTCTTTCTTGGCCAAACTCTTATAGCCATTTTAGAACTTCCAATTTGATGGAAAATTTTCTTCCTATACCTACTAATAGGATCATTTGAAATATATAACTCACTCAAAGTATTTTAATGGTTAACAGGGAAGATCTTCTATATTGATAAAAATTTATATCAGTTTGCATCATTACCTAGATATGGCAAGCAATCAGAGGTATTTGATTTTTGTCACTATTGAGCTAAATTCCTCTCCCGAATATTACACAGCATCTTCCTCCACAGGTCAATGAAAAATAACTCTGCAGAAACACCATTTCGAAATATACATTGGTCCTGTATCAAATGAGAGTCTATATACGTCTGTCTTGGAAAAGAAATAAATCAGTTCTTATGTACCTTACTGGTTAACATGGACATTTTCACATTAACATTATGACAGAATGAGCTTACTTGAGCAACTACATGTGAAGGTATTTTGAAATTTCTTTGTTCAATCTTGGGATCAGGAGTTTGAAATCTAACTATCTTTGGTCTGCTATTTGATTAAAGAAAAATAATTAATCTTCTTACTTCATTTTGCTCATCTAGAAAAAGGGAAAAATTCTTCACTCAAAATTATCAAGCAATTCAAATGAAAACATTGTACAATGCCTGGAACACAGGAACATTCAATAAATACATGTGGAACCTAGGATTTGTAATGTAAGTTTACTTATGTTATAAATTTCACCTAAAGATATTGTTAACACCATTATCAGTTATAATAACAATATTAAACATAATTTACATTCTTGCTGAGTGCAGAAAACTGATCTAAACACTGCATTTGTATTAACTCCTTTACTTCTGTGAAGTCCTAGGTTGTTGCTGTATATAGCAACTCTCAATTTCTTTGTTTTCCTTTATTTTTTAAAAAAAGATTTATTTATTTATACATATAAGAACTGGGGTACATTCCAGAGGTGTGGGGTACAGGGGTGAGAGGATTCACCAGAGACAGAGTGGGGAACAGAACAGGCAGATCGAACAAAATACACTGTTGAGGGGGGCAATGGGTGAGTCAGGAGAGGTCTGCTGTACCATGTGGGTAGTTCCCTGGCCAGGGATTGAACTTGTGCTGCAGTGGCTGCAAATAGCTTCCTAGGTCGTGTCTTAACCCCTTTAGTTGGCAGTCCCAACTCTTCAATTTTTATAAGCACTTTCTTGTGCTGGATAAAATAATTAAAAATCAGCACAAGGGTAGTTATGATGCTAAGTTGAACATATTTGAAATTAAAAACACTTTCATAAAATTCAGAATTTAGAGTTACAATACTCCCTTCTATGACATACATGTCTTTTATTCTAGAAGGAAAATAAGAGAAATGCATAGTTTTAATATTTATCAAAGAAACATATCCAAAAGACTGCATTTTCCCTCCAATAGTTATGCCTCTGAGTAGAATAAGTTTTATAAATATCTCAATAGTCCAGCATTCTACATATATTTTCCATCACTTTTACCAGAAGATAAATATCCATTGGAATTGAGAACAAAAGCTTCTGATGGTATTTGGCTGATGGCTGATTGCTGAAAGGGTAGTGGTACAAGAATTTGCTTCTTACCTAGGACAGTGAGAGGAGAGAGTGTCACTAACATGAAGGATCACATGAGAGGGATCCTGAACTAGGGGCCATTTGGAAAGGTTAATCAGAGAATCCCTTTGATAACTTTCAAGTAATGTGGTAGGTAAATTGATGGAATAGATGACAAAATGGATAGTGTGTATCTTGTCTAAATGTGTGAGGTGATGAAGTGTAGAAATCTGAGTCTATCTTATTCTTTGTGATTAGTCTTAAATACCTGCAAACACCATGTTAATAGAAAACTCCCCTACTAGTTATGGCACATAATTAACACATTTATGGTAAATTAGACATTTCTACTTCACTTAAATGGACTAGAAATCAAGAGACTTTATCATGAGGAATTTAATACCTTTCTGCATGTTCTCAAGGGCATTCTATCCCCGCAACTCCTTGCACTTTCCATCAATGCAGGAGAGAAATGGGAGTGTGGTGGGAAAAAAGAAAAGAGAAAAAAAGAAAAATCAAGGTTTCCAACCTCTACAGTATTGGACACATATGTTTAACAATGCTTAAAAAAATCCAAGGGTTGAAATGAGCTTAAAAACCCAGTCTTAATTTGTTTTCAGTAAAGAGATCATTTTTTATAACTGTTTATCTGATATACCTCCAACTTCTTCTTCAATCCCTTCAGTAATTCATGAATATTAATCTTAGAAATGTCTCTCTTAAATTAAGACAAGTGCTGATTCCATGGGAACTCTAGTTTCTAGGAAGTAAGACTTGATACTCCTTTACTTGTCAGTCTTTCAAGAGGTTGAAACAAGCTTTCATGTTTCATTACTCTTTTATTTTCCTCCAGGTTAAAAAAAAAAATCATCAGTGCTTTCATAGCTACTGAAATTGTTTGCCTACATTCTCTGAAAGTCTCCCAAATTAAGAGTAAGTCATTTTATTTATTTATTTATTTTTATTTTTTGTAGAAGAACAGGGGTGTAGGCTAGAAGTGCGGGAGTGGGGCATGAAAGGATTCACCAGAGACAGAGTGGGGAGCAGAACAGGCAGATCTACTGAAATACACTGCTGAGGGGAGCAGCAGGGTAGACAAGAGAGGTCTGCTGCACCATGTGGGTCAGCTCCATGGCAGGGGATCAAACTCAGGCCATAGCAATGACAGCTCTGAGAATTAACCCCTAGACCACAAGGGAGGCCCTGTCCTTTTAATAACTGTCAAAGATGTGACTTGTCATCTTTATATATATTTTTTAAATTTAATTTAATATATATTACATAATTTTTCATTTTTGCACAATGTATGCATTTTCATCTTAATTATATTCCCCATACAATTCCCACCCCCCCCCTTATTTTGACCCTACTCCCTCCTCTCCCTCCTCTCCTCCCCCCTCCCATAGTGTGTCTTGGTTTATAGTTGCTTTGACAGTTTTTGTCATCTTTATATATTTTACATAATATCTCTTAAATATATCATGCACAAAATTTTGAGTCCTGCTTTGTTTCTAATTTCTGATTTGAACAATTTTTCATCTACTAAACGCACTTTGAGAAGATATCTGTGGTAATTCATCCTAAATCCAGTATTCTAAATACAATCCTATCTTGATAATATCTTCTTCTTGACACTTTTACTCTATGTATCCACAGAATTTCTTTTTGAAGCACTTAGACAACATCAGGACTATGACTACAAAGACTTGAAACACTTGCCAGGTACTAACTAATAGCATGAAACTTCAAGTACAATAGAAAGCAGCTCTTTTTACTTAGAAAGTTGGTTTTAACTGAGAACACTTCTCTCCTCTTTGTTGACCAAGTATCCTTTTTTTTTGAAAAGGCACAGCTAAGCAGATAAAGAAATTGACTCTCTATTCATAAGGTATTTGATGTTTGTATTCTCATAAAGACAAACTAAGTGTCATTAGCTAAGGAGACTCTCCCCTGATGACATAGGCGGATTCCTAGTGAAAGGAATCAAGTGCAGGTGAAGCCACACAAGACTTTGTAACCATAGTTACTTAGTCTAAGATTATAAACTTGTTTCCATTAGGAAAGACACACTAAAATTCTTTTATGTCCAGACTTGGAAACCTTGTTATCATGGCTAGCCTGTTTACTTGCTTATCTTTTAAGAGAATGGCTAGGTTTAATCAACACTTAAACATTAACATTGAAGATATGTCCCGGGAAGTGGTCAGGGAGGGGACAGAACTCTGCAATCCTGATAGAGTCATCTTAATGAAATGCTCAAATTGAAAGAGAAACAAAAATTCATCTTATAAGCCTCTTCAAGACTTTGTTCCTACAGACCCCCCTAAATTCTGAAATTAACTCCTATGCTATTATATATGCACTTGAATGACTTAAAGGGTAAAATGGGGGTACTTTGGAAAGCAATCCTTAAAAATAAAATTGCTATATACTTTGCAGCTAATCATTCATCCAGTTGTAGCAGCGTTTTTCTTGTAAATGGTTAAAAAAATTCACAATAAACCACTGGAATGATTTGTATATTCATAACAATGGAGCAGAATATTCTTTTATGACAAGGCTGTCACCACATTTGGGGAAAATTGCTGCCTCAGATATGTTTCCCCCTTGGTAGCAAACTTACTGAAAACCACATATTTTTTGTAGTTCATGTTGAGAGGCAAACCACTATATCTGTTTTAGATATTGCATTTAGAAGCATTTCTTTGTTGCTATCTCTATTTTTGTGAAGGGAGGCTAGCAGTATGGATTGTCCTTAGCTATTTATAATAAATTTCCAAAGGTAAGGAGTTTCAAAATTACTTTTCAAAAAATATTCTAAACTCTAGTGCTAGCCTTATGTGAAATCTTTTCTAAAATGTCTTTCTGCCTTCTAAAGCAAAGAGAAACTTAAATCTTAGAGAAGATTGTATCAATATAATCCTCTCAAATTTGAGGCCCTGTGCTTGTCTGACTCTTATGCGTGCTGAAAAATTTAGTTTAAATACAATTTTCTCAGATAAAATCTTCTTTTTCTCTGTATTACATCAGTCAGCCCATGACCCCACTACCTGATCACACTTTATATCTTCATGGCCCCCTGCATTCCCTCATAGGGACTAGTGCTGACTTAATTCTTACTCAATGCCTGTACTCTCCACATATTTTAAAACTATGTCAAGGTGGAGACCTTATCTTCCGAGTGTTGTTTCCTCAGAACTAAACATAGTGCCTTGTATATGGCCATTCATAAATGCTTGCTGAATGAATAAAGTTGTACATTAAATACATTTTGATGTTAGAATCCCTGCATCATGACTTTTTTCCATAATATCACTTTACTAGTTTGATTTGAGAAAGAAGATAATGAAGAATGCAAAGTTATACTTGAGCAGATCAAAATATGATATATTTGAATTGAGGTATGCCCACAGTTTGAGATACAGTTTACTATCTTGGAGGGAATTCAAAGACTTTCTCTCTCAGATTTTATCCCTTATTTTATCTCAAGAGGAGGATAAACATGAAACTAGGACAACCTTGGATCATAGAAAATTATATGAAAGCCTTCACCTGACTTCAGATAAGGCTTAAATATCTTGTTTTCCAAAGTACTTGGAAATGATTCTTGGTACTTTGGAGGAATTATTTTGCATCTTTGAGAGACTGACAGAAAGTTTGTCAATTTCACTATTATCTCTGGATGCAAGCAAGCAAAATTCACTATAAAACCAGAAATGAGTTAATGAAGATCCAAGGTAAAGGCATTTCAGAAATAAGGTCTTCAGGAAAAATGCTCCCCTTTCATTCTTAGCACTGTCATGTGATTTGACATTGAATGTAGCTCTCAAGACATACTAACACAACCAGAAAGAAGCACATGATAACTACATTTGCCTTTAAAATCTTTGTGAGGGCCTACCCGGTGGTGCAGCAGTTGAGCGCTGGGTTGCAAAGCTACCCACAGTCTCTGCAGTGCCAGTTTGGTCCCGGCTGCCGGGCAAGAGTCCCATATGGTACACAGACCTCTCCTGCCACCCGCTGCTCCCCTCAGCAGTGTACGCAGTGTACTTCGTCAGTCTGCCTGTTCTGTTCCCCGCTCTGGCTCTGGTGAATCCTCTCACCCTCCCACGCTTCTGACTGTACCCAGTGATTGTATAAATAAATAAATAAATCTTTAAAAAAATTAAAAAAAAGCTGAGTGAAAAATTTGATAAATGATTTATCTTCAAATTTGGAAATGTATTATTAAAATCAAATAAATAAATATTTTAAGGAGAATAATAAATTGCATTTTTAATGGATGAAGTTAAATTAAATCCAGGTTGCCTACAAAAGAAAAACATATTGAGAAAAAAAAATTAAGACCCAAAAATTTTTAATAACTTTTCATCTTAAATTCCCCTTCCTTAATCTACTTAAGATTCATTTTCACCAAATTAAAAAAAAAAAGTAACACTTTGTTCAATTTTTTTTTTTTTTTTTTTTGTGGGACCCTCACCTGCCGCCAGGGAACAAACCAGCAGGGCAGCATCTCAGTCCTGCGCTCAACCTCTGAGCCACCAGGGGAGGGCCCCTGTTCAATTCATTTTAAATTAAGTTTGTCAACTTTGCTACTTTGTGATTCAAAATACTCAAGATGTTCAGTAAGTTCCTGATTGCTGCCATTAAAGTGGCCTCCTGCATAGGAAGGGAAGATGAGTCATGGAAAAAAGGGGCCAATGAAAAGGTGTATGGTGAGAGGAGGCTTCTTTTGTCTCGGAAATTTCTTTTCTTTGTTACACTGATTGATTGATTGATTGATTGATTGATTGATTTATACAAGCAGTGGGTACAGTCAGAAGTGCAGGAGGGTGAGAGAATTCACCAGAGCCAGAGGGGAGAGCAGAACAGGCAGACTGACGAAGTACACTGCTGAGGGGAGAAGAGGGCGGCAGGAGAGATCTGCGTGCCATGTGGGACCCTCGCAGGTGGCCAGGGATTGAACTGGCATTGCAGTGGCTGCGGGCAGCTTCACAACCCAGTGCTCAACCATTGAGCCACCTGGGAGGCCCAATTTTAATTTTTAACAGAAATGTCCTTAGCTGTAGTTTTATTTGGATTCTTTTTGAGATTAACTATAAGGTAAATGGATGAATTCAAGAAAATATGATCAAAATTCCTTGTAATCCCTGCTCAGAAATTATACTCGGAGATTATACTTATGTAAATATCTAACACTATATGCACAAGTTGTATACAAGGAAAACTGCAAAAAATTAATGAAAAAACTCAAAGGACTAAATGAATGAAGAAATACCCCATGTTTATGGATAGAAGACTCAGTCTTGTTAGTTATTCCTAATTTGATGTATAGATTCAATATAATATCAAGACGTCATCCTGTGGATATCAACAAAGTGGTTGCAAAGTTTATATGGTGAGACAAAAACCCAAAAAATGCAACAGGGTATTGAAAGAGAAGAACAATGTTGGAAGACTGACAGTACTCAACTTCACAACTTGCTGTAAGGCTACAGTAATTGAGATAGTACAGCCCTGGTGAAAACAATAGGTAAATAGATCAATGGAGCAGAATAGAGAATCTAGAAAGAGACAAATAACAAATGTAATCAACTGATCCCTGACAAAGTACCAAAGGCAATCGAGGGAGAAAAGGCAATGTTTTCAACAAACAGTGTTACAGCAACTAAATATATACCTGGAAAAGAGAGAGAGAACATCTAGAGATAGATCATACTTTTTTTAAAAAGATATATTTATTTTTATACAAGAACTGGAGTACAGCCCAGAGGCACGGGAGGGTGAGAGGATTCACCAGAGGCAGAGTGGGGAGCAGAACAGGCAGATGGACTGAAATACACTGCTGTGGGGAGCAGTGGGCGAGACATGAGCGATCTGCTGCACCATGTGGGTATCTCCCTGGCCTGCTGGGAATCTAACCTGTGCTGCAGAGGCTGCAGACAACCTCACAGCATTGCGCTCAACCCGCTGTGCCACAGGAGAGGCCCAGATAGATCATACTTCTTTCAAAAAATGAAACTCAAAATGGATCTTCATTCTCAATGTGAAATGCAAAATGAGAAAACTTCTAACAGAAAATTTATGTATTTTTAAAGATTTATATTTTATTTTTACAAGAACCGGGGTACAGGCCAGATATGCAGGAGGGTGAGAGGATTCACCAGAGACAGAGTGGGGAACAGAACAGGCAGACTGAAATACACTGCTGAGGGGAGCAGCAGGCAAGACAGGAGAGGTCTGCCACTCCATGTAGGTATCTCCGCAGCCAGCTGGGATCAAACCCACACTGCAGAGGCTGCGGACAGCTTCACAGGACTGCGCTCAACCACCTGCGCCACCAGGGAGGCCCTCTAACAGAAAATTTAGGAGAATATTTAGACAACCTTGGGTTTGGCAATGACTTTTTAGGAAAACCACAAAAATCACAATCCACGTAAAAAATAATTAACAAACTGGACTTTAGGGTAATTTAAAAATTCTGCTCTATAAAAGACACTGGTAAGAGAATGAAAAACAATGTACAGACTGAGGGAAATTATTTGCACAAGACATATCTGATAAATGACTTATCTAAAATAAACAATGAACTCTTGATTTCAACAAGAAAATAGATATCCTAATTAAAAATTGATAAGATCTGAGTAATACCTCATCAAAGAAAATATATACAGATAACAAATAAACATATAAAAGGATGTTCAACATCACATGCCATTAGGGAAATGCAAAATTAAAACATTAATGAGATCTTCCTACACACCTATTAAAATAACTAAATTGTAAAACACTGACAAAGATCAAATGTTAGCAATGATGTGAAACAGCAGGAACTCTATTCATTGTTAGTGGACATGGAAAATGGACAGTGACTTTGAAATACAATAACATTTGAAATACAGTTTTTTTATTATTGCTCTATGATCAATAGGTCATATTCCTTAGGATTCAGCCTGGTGGTTTGAAAATTATAGCAGATTTATTCATAATTACCAACACATAGATAATATGAAGATATATTTCAGCAGGTTAGTGTATTAAAAACAACAAACTGTGGGATCTAGAAAATGGAATATTATTGGGGGAAGTGTAAGAAATGAGTTATTAACCCATTAAAAGATGAGGAAGGATCTTAAATACATTTTTCTATATGAAAAAAGATAATATAAAAAGGCCACATTATCCTAGGGTCCCAATTAGATGGCTATTTGAAAAAATAAAACCTATAAAGGCAATGTAAAGATCAATGGTTATCATAAGTTTTGTGGATGGGAAGAATGGATTGAATAGGCAGAAGAATGGGGTTTTTCATCAGCCTAATCTTTTATTTCTTTAGCTTCTATTGCATAATTTTTTTACTAAGGTAATTTTGGTATGCAAAAGCATAGATGAGGCAGAGATATAAATTCATATAAATATATACTAGCTTACCATATGGACCACCAAGGCAGCCATACTTCTCCACCATAGTCCATGGAGCTGCATCACATTTTGCCCCCCACTTATCACCTTCTTTTTCTGGTAGTCTCCATTGCAGTCAGATTTCTAGTTTTTGTTTTTGTTTCATTTCCTCTATTCCTTGGTTTTGTTTCTCTGTTTTCCATATATGAGTGAAATCATTCAACACTTGTCTTTCTCCTTCTGACTTATTCAGTTTAGCATAATCCTCTACAGTCATGTTGTCACAAATAGAAAGAATCCATCTTTTTTTATTGCTGAGTGATAATTTCATTGTGTATATATACCACATATTCTTTATTCACTCATCTGTCTGTCACTGAACACTCAGGTTGCTTTTGTCACTTGGCTGCTGTAAATAATGCTGTAGTGAACATAGGAGTGCATGCATGCTTACAAATTAGAGTTTTTGCTTTTTTTGGATAGATACCAAAGAGTAGATTGCTGGACCATATGGTAGATCCATTTTTATTATATTTAGAGCCTTTACTGGTTTCTATAGGGGATGGACCAATCCATATTGCCACCAACTGTGTACAAGAGTTTCCTTTTTCCAACACTTGTTGTTTATGGATTTTTTTTTTTTCATGTGGGCAATTATCTCAAGTGAAAGATGGTATCTTGTGGCTTCAATTTGCATTTCCTGATTATAAGTGAGGATGATCACTTTTTCATATTCTTATTGGCCATCTGTATATCTTCATTGGAATAGAGCTTATTTAGAGCTTCTGCCCATTTTTTTTTATTGGGTTATTTATTTTTGTTGATATATGTGTTTTATTTGTTGTTATATGTGTTTGTTTTGTTGTTATATGTGTTTTATTTGTAGGTCTTGATTTTTTCTTTTTAATTTCTTTTTTACATCATTGTTCATTTTTAAACAATGTTTGCTCCCTGCCCCTCCAGGTATAGTCCCCATAGAATTTTCTTCACCAACGCACCCGTGCACCATCACCCCAGTCCCCTGTGCTCCTCCTTCCCTATGATCCCTCTCCCTCCTTCTCCCCTGCAGGATGTCTCTGATTTATGATTGTCTGTTTTTTTTTTTTTTTTTGTGTGTGTGTGTGTGTGTTTTGCATTTTTTTTTTACACTTATGTCTTATTTGGTTCCCCTATATTCCTACTATAAGTGAAACCATCCGATATTTTTCTTTTTCTTCTGACTTACCTTTTCTGAGCATAATTCCTTCTAGCTCCATACATGTTGCTGCAAATGGCATGAGTTTGTCTTTTTTGACGGCTGAATAGTATTCCATTATGTATATATACCACATCTTCTTGATCCAGTCACCTATTTTTGGGCATTTGGGTTGTTTCCAGGTTTTACCTATTATAAATAGTACTGTAATAAACACAGGGGTACAGACTGGTCCAACCACTATGGAAAGATGTCTGGAGGTTCCTCAACCTATTTGTAGGTCTTGGATATCAGCCCCTTATCAGAAGTATGATGTGAACATACCTCTCATTTGGGCGGGTATATATTTTGATGATATTGTTTTCACTGTCCAGGAGGTTTTAATTTGATATAGTCTCATTAGTTTATTTTTGCTTTTGTTTTGTTTGCTCTTGGAATTATGTCCCCAAAGGTCATGTAGGCTAATGTTATGGAGTGCTTTACCTGAATTCTCCTATGTATTTTATGGTTCCAGATTTTACCTACAGGTATTTGTTGTTGATTCTGAGTTAAAAAATTTTGTATATGGGGCCTCCCCGGTGGTGCAGTGGTTGAGTGCTGGGTTGCGAAGCTGCCCGCAGCCTCTTTAGCACCGGTTCGATCCCCGGCCGCCAGGCGCGGGTTCCACATAGCTCACAGACCTCTCCTGCCACCCGCTGCTCCCCTCAGCAGTGTACTTCATCATTCTGCCTGCTCTGCTCCCTGCTCTGGCTCTGGTGAATTCTCTCACCCTTCCGCACTTCTGACTGTACCCAGTGGTTGTATAAATAAATAAATAAATATTTTTTTTAAAAAATGTATATGGTGTGATAGAGTAGTCTTGTTTCTTTCTTTTGCATATGACTGTCCAGTTTTTTCTACCACCATTTGTTAAAGAAAGTTTTCTTTCCCCACTGTATACTTAGCACATTTATCATAGCTTAACTGTCCATATAATGGTCTATATAAGAGATCTCAATTATATCCATGGTTCTGTATGTCCAATACCATACTATTTTGTTTTTGATATTTTTTTAGCAAAAATTTAATCCTGGGAGTGTGATAACACTATTCCTCTATTTTATCAGAATCTTGTGGCTATTTTGTGTCTTCTGTGGCTCCATATAAATTTCAGTAATATTTGTTCTTTTTTCCTTGATAAATGTCATTAAAACTTTGATAGGGGCTATTTTGAATCTATAGTTTGCTTGGATAAGATGACCATTTTAACAATGATTTTTCATCCAAACCATGTGAAGGGAATATCTCTTCAATTATTTATTTCTTCTATTTCTTTTCACAATGTCTTACAGTTTTTATCCTATAAGACCTTCACCTCCCATGCTGTTTCCATCACATTTAATTCTTTCTGATACCATAGTAAATTAATTTTTTAAATTATTTTCTCTACCAGTTCATTTTTAAATACAGGAATACAACTTGTTTTGCTTTGTATATATATTTTGTAGCCTGTGACTTTACTATTAACGATTTATTGGTTTTTGTATTTTAAGTGGAGTTTCAATGTGTATTGTTATGTCATATGCAAATAGTGATAGACTACATCTTCTTTTCTAATTTTGATTCCATTATAACTTTCTCTTGACTAATTGCTCTAGCTAGGACTTCCAATGCAATATTAAATAGTAGTGATGAAAGTTGCGATACTATAAAGGGAAAATTTTCAGTTTTTCACCATTGAGAATGATATTAGATGTGGGGTTTGTCATATGTGATCTTTATTATGCTGAAGCATGTTCCTTTTATGTACATTATTGAAAGTTTTTTTTTTTTACCATAAATGAATGTTGAATCTTAGCAATTTTTGGCATCTATTGATATGTTCATATGATTTTTAACTTATATTTAACGCATTCTTGAATTCAGTTGGCTAAGATTTTGTTAAGTATTTTTGCTCCTATGTTCATCAAGGATAGTAGCTTGTAGTTTTCTTTCTTTCTTGTGTGCTATCCTTATCTACTTTTGGCATCAAAGTAATTTTGACCTCATAAAATGTATTTGGAAGCATTCCCTGCTTCATCAACTTTTTAGAAGAGTTTGAGAAGTTTAGATATCCATTTCAGATATCCATTTCCTTTGTAGAACTCACTAAGGGAAATATCTGGCCTTGCGTTTTGATTTTTTGTGGGACTTTTGATTCTTTTATTTTAAAAGATTCATCCATTTATACAAGAACTGGGGTACAGACCAGATCTGCGGGAGGGTGAGAAGATTCACCAGAGACAGAGTGGCGAACAGAACAAGCAGACTGATGAAATACACTGCTGAGGGGAGCAGTGGGCATGACAGGAGAGGTCTGCCACGTGATGTGGGACCCTCACCAGCTGGCCGCGATCGAACCGGCGCTGCAGAAGATGCAGACAGCCTCACAATGCGGCGCTCAATCACCTGCGCCACCAGGGTAGGCCTGACTTTTGATTTTTGTATCAGTTTTCTTGATTGTAATCAGTCTTCATGTGTTTTTATTTCCTTGTTTTGATTCAGTCAAAGAAGGGTGTATGATTATAAGAAATTGTCCATTTTTCTAGGTCATCCAATTTATTGGTACATTAGATGTTCATAGTAGTATCATAACCCTCTGTATTGTGAGATATCCCTTTAAACTTTTTCACTTTCATTTATGAGTCTATTCATTAGAGTTGTTTTTTCCCTTCTATCTTAGTGAGATCTTAGAGATCCTAGAGATTTGTATACTTTGTATATTTTGTGAGCGGACCAGCTTTTGTTTTCATTGATATTTTATATTACCTTTTTGTTTTCTAGTTCATTTATGATCCCCTTCCTTCTACTGGCTTAGTTTTATTTTTCTCTTTTCCTATTTCCTTGAGTGCAAGTTTCATTATTCATTTGAACTCTTTCTTGATTCGATGTTTGCCTGTATTGTTTTGCACATCCCTCTTAGTGTTACTTTTGTTGAATTCCATAGGTTCAGATAGTTGGTATCTGTGTTTCTTTTGTCTTCAGGTAATTTTGCTTTGCTTTTATTTCTAACCAAAGATTCATCCAGTATCAGTCTCCACATATCAGAGGTTTTTACCACATGACCACATACATTTTGTACTTGATTTCTAGTTTGTATCATTTGGGCTCAGAAAAAGTACTTGATATGATTTTAATATTTTTAAATCTATGAGCACTCATTTTATGACCCAATATATGATATAGTTTCAAGAATGTTCTATGTGCACTAGAGAAATGTACCCAAATTTTATGGACTGTAGTTCTCTGTAAATGTCTTTTAATCCAATGTTGTCTAACTCTGCATTATAGGTAATGTTTCCTTGTTGATTTGATATCTAGTTGATTGAAACATTGATCAAAGTGGGGTGTTGACATTCCCTAATACTATTGTGGTGATACTGATGATATTTTTCACATTTGTTAATAGTGTCATGTATTTTGATGGTCTTTCAGTCAGGTAAAAAATGTTAACCTCAGTATTGATGAATCATGTTGGTAGCATCTACACATGATATGACATCAAATAACACCTTATTTCTATGATCTCTCCCTAAAAATTATCATCATATTCCAATCAGGAGAAAAGCATAAATCTGATCCCAATAGAGGAATGTTTCACAAAATACTGTCTACCACAAAATAGTCATAGTCATAAAAAATAGGAGAGCATGTCCTCCCTGCTGGCGCAGCGGTTGAGCACAGCCTCTGCAGCACCGGCTCGATTCCCCGACGCCAGGCGAGGGTCCTACATGGCGCGCAGACCTCTCCTACCGCCCACTGCTCCCCTCAGCAGTGTACTTCTGTCCATCTGCCTGTTCTGCTCCCTGCTCTGGCTCTGGTGAATTTTCTCACCCTCCCGCTCTTCTGACTGTACCCAGTACTTGTATAAATAAATAAATTAATTAAAAAAAAATAGGAGAGCAGAAATTTTCACAGTCAAGAGGAATCTAAGGAAGCTTGAAAATTAGTAACATGACATACTGTATGTAATAACATATTAGGTGAAAACTAAGGAAATCTGAGTGAAATGTACACTTTGTAAATTATAATCTATCATTTCCATTTTATTAGTTGTAATAAGAGAATCATACTAATGTAAGACACTGATGGTGGAAAAGTTGTATGTGGAGTACATAGCATTCTCTCTAAGGCATTTGTAACTTTTCCTTAGATCTAAAATTATTCTAAATTAGATAATTTATTTGACCCTTTGAACAGGGTCTAATATTTTGACTCCTGGTGTTTACTCTAGTTGTTTATTATTATTTTTTTTAATGGGGACTGTATCCATTTCCTATGGCTGCAATAACAAAGTATTAAAAACTGGCTTGAACAACAAAACTTTATTATGTCATATAGTTCCAGAATAGAATTCTGAGATCAAAATGTCAGGAGTCTTGGTTCTTTCTTAGCCTGTGAAGAAAAAAAATGTTTCATGTCTCTTGCTTAGATTTTTTATGGTTTGCTGGCAAATTTTAGCATCCTTGGATTATAAATACATAATTTTATCTCTGTCATCATTGTCACATAACATTCTCCCTGTGTAAATGGTGGAAACTTTGTGTGTGGAGTAGACCTCTGTCTAAACTTCCATTGTACAAAGACACTAATAATATTGGACTATGATCTACTTAAGGATCTCCATTTAAAATATTAATTTGCAAAGAACTTATTATCAAATAAGATGGCAATCATAAGTATTGAGGATTATGATTTCAACATATTTTGGAAGGACACACTCATATCCACAAACACACACATCTTTGAATTCTAAAAGACTTTTCATCTATGAAGTCACCTCACTCATTGTGTGGCCTATATAAGAGCAGTAGTGCTTGGACAGTATTAATATTTCCTTATTAACCTGTAATGCTAGTTACTTCAAGTGACTTTGAAATTTAACTACTAACCATTTTAAAGGGCCAATGAAATATCAGGTTTTGCTTCATTTTAGTTGACACAATCATAACAAAACTCATATATGAAAATCTCGGCTACATTTAAGTTGAAAAAAATCTTAAACTGAAATTAATATAAGTATATTTGATTGGACTTGAATATTTCTATCTTGGCCTTACTTTACTTCTCCATATTCTGACTTTTAATCATGTTCAATAGTCAAAGTGTTCAAACAGCATTATGAAGTACAGAAGTATATTAATCATAGTTAATCTTTCAATTTGGAATTCTTTCAAATAATTCAAAAATATGATCAATCTAGCCAAAGATTTTGAAGACATTATGTAAGACAGTCAGGATCACAGTCTCTGGATTCCTCAAGCTACCAACTTGTAAACTCACTTAAGTAGTAATTTATCCTAACTTCTTTATAAGTGAGATACAGTTATTCCTTCTTTGTAAAACTATTTCCTCCATTTGGGCTTTCAATAACATTACTTCAAAATAAGCAACATAAATAATGAAAATGTGTATTTTAGACAATAATTAGTGCCAAGGAGAAGAATAAAGCATGGAAAGAACAATATAAAATGATGCCAAACTATAATTTATTAGATTATAGGTCCAAAAACAATCTCAATGCGGAGATAACTTTAGAGTAAAGAAGTAAAAAATAATAAATTGAAATATGTGGTTGTATACAAGGATACAACCAAAGTTAAAACATAAAACAGAGAGCATACCCATTATGTTTGAGGTCAAGGTAGCTGGAACAAAATGAATGAGAGGAGAAATAAGAGATTAAGTCAGTCAGATATCAGAAAACAAGATCATTGCTTGTTCAACAAAGTATGTTCATTTTCACTCTGAGTGCAATGGAAATTCATTAAACTGCTTTTGAAAAGAGGGATAATAGGAAAATAATTATGCTTTAAGGGCACAACATAAATTGAGGAGAAGTAGGGCAGAAGAAGAGAGATGAGTTAGGTACTATAGCAATAATCCAAGCAAGAGAGATGTAAGTCAAGAATATTGACAACAGAGTGGAGGAAGTTGTTAATTTTGAATAAAATTTCATGCAGAACAAAGAGAATTGCTGATATAATGGATGTTGAGAGTGAGAAAGAGAACGTTAAAAGTAAAGCCAAAATTTATGGGATAATTGAATAACATTTAACTGAGATGGGAATGACTACATGAACAGCTACAAGAAGTTTATTGGGAAAGGGCAGCAGCAGGAGGCCAGTGTTGGACAGACACAGTTTTACATGCCTGTTAGATTTTTAAGTAGAGATGTCATATACTTTCTTTAAAAGTTGAGATGCATACATTGTGCAAAAATGAAAAATGATGTAAAAATATATAAAATTAAATTAAATTAAAAAAAGAAAATATCAGAGCATTAAAAAAAAAATTTGAGTTCAGGGGCCTCCCTGGTGGTAGAAGGGGTTAAGCACAGCACTATGCAGCTTGAGTTCCATCCCCAGTGGGTCAGGGAGGTGACACACGTGGTGAAGCCAACCTCTCCTGCCTTGCCCACTGCTCCCCTCAGCAGTGTATTTCAGTCAGTTTGCCTGTTCTGTTCTCCACTCTGTCTCTGGTGAATCCTGTGACCCCTCCACCCCACACCTCTGGCCTGTACCCCAGTTCTTGTATACATAAATAAACCTTTAAAAAAAGTTGAGTTCAGAATTAATAGGAAAATTCCAGAATGTATACATATTAGCGTAAATGTATACATACATTTGACATATTAGCGTATAGATGGTATTGCAAACCATTAGACTAAATGAGATGACCAAGTCAATAAATGTATACAGAAAAGTGGTCCAATGATTGAGCCTTGGATATTATCACAACTCCTAATTTTCTTTCTTCCTCTGATGAGCTTTCTATATATTTTCTGTAGACTCATTCCCTCTCCAAATAACCATTAATGCTTAACTTTGCTATACTGAATGTCAGGAAATATGAAGCTATAGGACTTAAAAGAGCATGCTATTGGTTTATAAAAATATAAATAAAACAAATGAATAAAACCAGTATTCTATCAATGAGATAATGCATAGACTGGCATGTGATTTATAACAACAGTGGTACTATAACATTGTGAAAAGATGATTTCTTAAACAAATAATATTGGAAATACATAGAAAACAATATAAGAAACTTGATTCTTCTCATGATGCACAAACTTCAATTCCTTATATACTTTAGAGCTAATAAAAAAATAAAAATATTAAACACCTAGAAGATAATATCAGGGAATATATTCGTTGTCCAATGATAGGTAAAAATTTTTAAATGGGAAACAAAAACAATAAGTATATGCAAAATATTGATAAATTATGATGTATATTAAAGTTAAACCAATTATATTAAAATCAAAATATAACATTAAGACAGTTCAAAACAAACCCCAGAAAGGAAACATGTTTTCAACACGTACTACTGGTAAAGTGATTATTTTTTTCATTTCATTTTCAAAATGTCCACATAAACATGAGAAAGAATCAGACAATATAATAGGAAAAAGAACAATAGAAATGAAAAGGCAACACACACACACACACACACATTAAGTAGCAAATAACCAGTAAATATATGAAATATGGGAACATATATTAACTTCACTAGTAAACAATACAATGCAAATTAACATCACCTAAATAAAGGCTGAATTTTAAAATACGGATGATAAATATTAGGGGATGATGGGAATTGTCACACTATCACTGCATGACATATAGCTGCAACTACTTTGGAGCAACATATCTACTGAAGCTGAATGTATTTATGTATGTAAATATGTTTTATGACTGTAATTTTATGACTCTAATTCTGTTTTTTAATATATACTCATGAAAATGAAGAATATGTATACCAACAGATAGGCACAAAAATGTTCATGGCAGTATTATTTACCATAGTCAAATAAGAAGGGAAGAGGCGGTGCCTCCCTGGTGGCTCAGGAGTTAATGACAGCATATCAAGCTATCACCAGCCCCTACAGCACAAGTTCAACCACTGCAGAATGAGTTCCACTCCCTGGCTCAACCAGGGAGGTGGCCCACATGGTGCAGCAGACCTCTCCTGCCTCGCCCTGCTGCTCCCCTCAGCAGTGTATTTCAGTAGATCTGCAAGTTCTGCTCCCCACTCTGTGTCTGGTGAATCCTTTCACCACCCCCTACACCTCTGTACCCCATTTCTTGTATGCATAAATAAAAAAATCAATTTAAAAAAAGCAAAGGGAAGGGGCAAGGGACATGGTTAAATTGGGACAAAATGAACACTTGCATGAAAATGGTTAGAATCAGAATTTTAGTGGTGAACATAATGTAGTATACAGACCTGCAAATTTTCAACAATGCACATTTGAAACTCAGGTAATGTTATAATGCAATGTTGCTGCAATAAATAAAAGATTAAAAGCTTATTGAAAACCGATGTCCTTCAACAGCAAAATGTCTAAATAAGTTGTGGCATTTATGTGAAAGAATGAATTTAATATTGAATTAAAGAGGAGGGAAATTATGTAGATAGGATAGATACAGATATATAGATGTAGATATAGAAATAGATGTATCTGTATATATTTCTATATAAATTGAGTAATACGGGACTTCCCTGATGGTGCAGCAGTTAAAGTCTTAGTGCCAGCCACTGCTGCATGAGTTCAATCCCCACCCAAGGAGCTAGACTACATGGTACAGCAGATCTCTCCTGTTTTGCCACTGCTCCCCTCAGCAGTGTATTTCAGTAGATCTGCCTGTTCTGGTCCCCACTCTATCTCTGGTAAATCCTATCCTCCCTGGCACCTCTGGCCTAAGACCAGAGGTTTTGTATACATAAATAAATCTTTAAAAACAAAATTGAGTAAAACAGTATATATATATATATAATACATAAATAATTTTAATTTATGTAAAATGTCAGAATAGGAAAAGGTAGAGTGTTTGACAATGCAGGCTTAGATGGTATTTTTAAAAAGTAAGGAAATAATTATCCCAAAATTCAAAATATTGGCAGTTTTGTGAGAGAGAAAGCGATTGAGAGGGGACACAAAAGGATATCCTAGATACTGACAACATTTTATATCATGGGCCTCCCTGGTGGTGGAGGGGTTAAAGACAGGGCTATCAAGCTATCACCAGCCACTACAGCACAAGTTCGATTCCCAGATGTCCAGGGAGGTGATCCACATGGCACAGCAGACCTCCCCTGTCTTGCCTGCTGCTCCCTTCAACAGTGTATTTTAGTAGATCTACCTATTCTGCTCCCCACTGTATCTCTGGTGAGCCCTCTCAACTCCCCATCCCTACCCCCGCACCTCTGGCCTACACCCTAGCTCTTGTATGCATAAATAAATTTAAAAAAAATTAAAAAAAAATCTCATGTTTGTGATAATAATTGCATAGTGCTTGCTTTTTGATAAATAATTTCACTCTGAAAAAAAGGGGAAATATGATAGAATTAGTAAGCTGAAAGATAAGACAAAGCAAATTGACTATTATCAATAGCTTTTATATTATGGTTTCCTTGTTAAGAGAGCTTGAGCATTACAGGGCTATATTATATGTTTCTTTTGATTTCATGCTTGGACCAACTTTATAATTGATAGGGAACTATAAAAGACAACGGAAGAGGGGTATGATGTAGCCTGATCATATCAGACCAAGAAGAACCTGTTAAGAGGCACAGCAAATGCTTTCATCTCACTTGCCAACTTCATTGACGGGTACTCTGATGTTAGGATCAGTGAGGCAAAGAAGAAAGTATCCCATGATCAATTTTTATCTACTTTTAACATCCATCCA
Organism: Talpa occidentalis; assembly: GCF_014898055.3. Classification (NCBI taxonomy): domain Eukaryota; kingdom Metazoa; phylum Chordata; class Mammalia; order Eulipotyphla; family Talpidae; genus Talpa; species Talpa occidentalis. The sequence goes on along the minus strand of NW_023604295.1, from coordinate 78,240,539 downwards.
GTTAGCTATAACAAAATACCACAGACTAGATAGCTTATAACATGAATTTATTTTCTCAATCCTAGAGCCAGGGAGTCCAAAATCAAAACACCTTCTAGGTCATTTTCTGGACAGGCTCTCCTTCTGGTTCATAGCCAGTAAATTCTTGCTGTGTCCTCACATGATGGGAAGGCTCTCTAGAGTGAATTGAAAATTGTGGGCTCTTTTTTATAAAACTCTTATCCTATTCATGAAAAACTCCTCCTAATCAGCTCCTAAAGTCCCCACCTTCTAATGCTATCACACTGAGCATTAAGGGCTCCAATATATAAATTTTGTGGACACATTGACATTCAGATCATAAGATCTATTAGTAGATATTTGCTGTATCATACAAAAATATGCAATTCAGAGGAAGCAAATTACTTCCAAATCCAGATGAAAGGTCAGTTTGGAGAAAGATGGTTAAGCTTAATCTGGCTTAAATAGAAAGCCCCATATGCTATGATGTAAATAAAACCTGTATTTTACCTTTTAAATAAGGAAGACTATGTGTTGTGTGTGTGCGTGTGTGTGTGTGAATGAGAGAGAGAGAGAGAGAGAGAGAGAGAGAGAGAGAGAGAGAGAGAGAGAGAGAGAGAACTGGGGTGGAATGTGAGGTGGAGAATGATTTCTCAGTAATGTAATCATTAAGTATCTACTTAGCAGAAACGCAAGGTGATGTAGAATTAGCTTGAAGTACAAAAATTTCTCTTTGATTAATCTTTTTACATTTGCAGTTAAAAAAAAGTACTACTGATTTGAAACACATTTCAGAATGTACTTGGAAAAAATATTGAAAATGGCTGCATCTTGGATCCATAATCTTGGTTTTTAATTTTAGTTTTGCCACATTAGGTGTGTGAACTTGTGCAAATTTTTTCCTCAGGACCTGTCAAAAAACAATTAGGAAAAAGTGGTTCTGCATTTTCTCCCAGCAATAATATTTTGTAATTTTATGACAGAGACAGTTTGCTTAAGCATAAGCATCCTGAGCATCATGGTCAGAACTTTGTGACACAAAGTATATTACTTAGCTCCTCTGAATTTCATTTTATCATCTACAAATTAGGGGTGATAAAGTTTATATACATCATTTGATTGTGAAAGTTAAAAAGAGATGAAATTTTTAAAAGTTCAGCATGGCCCCTGAAGTTGTCGTTAGGGCTGAAATCAACAACACTATGAAACTCAACTACTCAGACTCCAGAAATTCCCCTTTCTTCTGATCTAAGAACAACTATTTGGGAACCTATATATCATGTAACATCTCTTTCATTTTTGTCTCACTCACATTTTACCTAAAATATATATATTATTTTGCTAGTAATGATAACCATCACCATTTATCTACCACCAACTATATGCCAGACACGGCTAGATAATTGCACATCTGTATCCTTACAGCTGTGACGTCAGGTAGGTGGTCTTGTACTTGAGGGTTAGGGCCAGGTCATATTCATTAAATACCCCCACAGCGCCACACACAACACCTTGAACACTGTAGACATTCATTACATATATTTTTGATTGACTGAAATGTGGCAGTGGGTCCTCTCCATCTCCCTGTAATGTATGTATTTATTTGATTTATAAGAAATTTCTGTCCCTGACTGTGGTCAGCTATTGAATTTATGTTTTACAAGAAAACCATAGAGTTTGGCAACTCTGCAGTGATAGGTGATGTGTGATTCATTTGGGGGAAGAATAGACATTTTCTATTCAGACTTGAAATTCTTAGGTCTTATGGTTAGTTAATCATGTCTGTAGGAATGCATGACTGAGCAGACAGATTCAAAGGTAGGAGAATTTAATCTAAATTACTCCATTGTGTGTTTCCAGAAATCATCTTGTTACCCACTGGTAATAATTTCTATAGTCACTGCTCAAATATATGAGATGTAGCTAGATATTTGTTCATATTAAGAAAAATTCCAAAACACAGGAAGCAGGACCCAAGCTGGAAGCAGTGGGGACCAAAGATCCAATATACTGTGACCCTTCGAATCATCCAGGCTATTCCTCCAATGAGTTACATCTATCTGTAGCCTCAGGAAGCTTCCTGGATTGGTACACAATGGGTGACTCTTGGAAGCACATCCTTCTCATAAGAAGCTCCTCGGTAGGAATTACAAATGATGCTGGAAGTTTCTCCACATCAGAGGGAGCAGGATGAGAGCTGGCAGACTCACAGAGCACCACCATTCCAGCTGCCACTCTCGACTTTCCTCCCTCCCTCCCAGGAGCTGGCACTGGCAGGCCCTCTTCAAGTAATTACACTTGGCCTCCTGAAATTACCCCCAAGTTCCCAGTGGATGTTTTTCTTCTCTTCCCCTGTGAAATTACTTGGGTCTGATTAGTGGTGGGGGCAGGAAAGTAGTATGGTAGGCACTGAACAATTCCAGTTTCATGGTGGGAGAAATGGCCCTGTAAATCCTTTCAAAGTGGGCCCACCAGCTCCTTCATAAGGAAGAGGCAGCCAGTGACATGAATAAGATTATTGTGAAGGAGCAAACTGTGTGACCCGTCAGGATCCTGTTAAACCTAGCAAAAGGTAATGTCCACAGTTAACCCATATCCCTGGGGAACACTAACCCTGAAGCAGACTTATTAATTATGGCTTCTGAGGGGCACAAGAAAGGGTGGGGTTTTTTTAGTTACAGAGACAGAGCTCCATTCTAATCTATTCCTTTACATGGCAGCAATTCCTGTATGCTTTTTTTAAAGCAAATATTTTGAGCTACATGTTCACAAGTTCCCTGTTGTGCCAAAGAGTACTTTCAATTCAAAATGAGAGTGGAAAAAATTTTTGAAATGAATCAGTAGGTGGAGCTCTTTCTTTTTATTTATTTTTCAATCCAAGGTCCCATTTTTAGTGAGGAACACAGCTTTTGAATGAAAAAAATAGATGTTTTAAAAATGAAAGTGCATATACGATGTGTTTTCCTAATTGAAAAGGTATATTGTGAAATCATTACTGTCACAGAGCATTTGTGTTGCATGAGAATGCTTAAGTAAAGAAAATATATAAACCTAAATTGACTTTAGCAATTTGAAAGTGATAGTGGACATCTGTGTTCAATAACTTTTTGCTGGTAACTGGTGTTTAATATTTCATGTCAAATCAAGAAGAGTGATAGAAGGTTTTCTAACTCAGAGATGGCTAGCATTTTCAGAGCACAGCCTGCCCTTTGTCATACTCACCATAAAGAAACCTGCTGTAGTGAAGGTTGAAACTGCACCAAAGTGACTCCTTTTTTGGAACTTATGTAAACTTCCAGAATACACTGGTCTCTATTTTCCTTTAAAATGATGTCTATAAGAAAAAAAAGTTAAAGACTCCCAAATCTCATTATTTATTTAAGGTGTGAGTGTGTGTGTGTGTGTGTGTGTGTGTGCGTGTGTGTGTCTGTTCAGGATGGTGGGGTTTTGGAAGAAATTTCAGGAAAATAAATCATCTAGAACAAATCTTACCTTTGTGTTTTCATCAATCTTGATTCTTTCCTAGTTCCCATGTAGTGATGTTTAGGAGTTTGGTTGCCAATAGAGCATACCTTCCTAAGGCTCACAAAGAAGTATGTCTAGATAGTATTTTAATGTTTATGTAATTGGGCAGGATAGGTGTAGAGAGCAGAAAAACTTTTAAATAACTTTACCATTTATACATCATCTTTCTCTTGTGATTTTGACTCTATATACGCATTCATCTAAGCAACAAATGTGAAAAAAGAAGGATCAAGAGGGCTGCATTATTCTTTGAATTGATTAGTATTTAGTCCTGAATTGATTAATGGTCAAGCTGACTTGCTAGTCATACTTGGACATGTTGACCTCAACATCTACTTCCATTCAATTCTCTCAAGGCTGAATCTTTGGGACAGTTTGAGTATCATGTAATGAAAATAAAATAAGGAAATCCATAGAATTTGAGATGCTCTAGACATCTAGGCATAGTTTATGTTCATCTGGATATAAAACAACTATATATCTGAGAAAAGAAATGTTTTTCTCCCCTTTGCTATTAATAACATTATAGTAACATGCTAGAATGACCAGATCCTTCTACAGAAATATTTTCTAAAGGAACTAATTTAGTGGCATTTTATTTTTATTTTTTATTTTTTAAAGATTTATTTATTTATTTATACAAGAACCAGGGTACAGGCCAGATTCGCGGGAGCATGAGAGGATTCACCAGAGACAGAGCAGGGAGCAGAACAGGCAGACAGATGAAATACACTGCTAAGGGGAGCAGTGGGCACTACAGGAGAGTACTGCTTGCCATGTGGGACCCTCGCCTGCTGGCCAGTATTAAACCAGTGCTGCAGAGGTTGCAGACATCCTCACAGTGCTGCACTCAACCATCTGCGCCACCAGGGGAGGCCCCTAGTGGCATTTTAATAAAACAGATTCTAGTGGCAGAAAAGTTAGATGTTGTAAAAGTCCAGAAAAATGGAATGATTTTATTTATGCACAAATTAATCAAACTTAGGTACAAAAATGAAAGGAAACAGAAATAAACAAGTTGTTTAATATTTTAGAGACATTCCACCAAAAAAAATCCTATTAGAGCAAATATATTAAGTAACAATTTAGGGTATATAAAATCAACATGCAAAAATTGGTTGCATTTCTACATACTAACAATGAACTATTAGAAAGATAAATTAAGAAAACAATTGTCTCAAAAATAATAAAATATCTAGGAATAAAGTTAACATAGGAACTGAAATATCTATATACAAATCTATACCCTATGATGAAGGAAATTAAAAGGACACAAATAAATAAAAAGATAATTTCTTCTCAGTAATTAGAAGAATTAATATTGTTAAAATGTTCATACTACACAGGGTTATCTACAGATTTAATGTGATATTTTACTTAAATTTCAATATCACTCTTCATAGAAATAGAACAATCCTAAAATTCTTATGGAACCACCAAAGATACCAATACTGAGAAAGAAGAGCATAGCTGGAGTCCTCATACTTTCTGATTTCAAGCCATACTACAAAGATACTCTAATTTAAACATCGTGATATTATCATAAAAAGAGACATAGGGGCTTCCCTGGTGGCCCAAAGTTAAAGTCTCAGTATCAAGTTATCACCAGTCACTGCAGCATGAGTTTGATTCCCAGGCATGGAGCTAACCCACATGATGCAGCAGACCTCCCTTGTCTTGCCTACTGCTCCCCTCAACAGTCTATTTCAGTAGATCAGCCTGTTCTGTTTCTGGTAAATACTCTCACCCCCCTGCACCTATGCCCTAGACCCCAGTTCTTGTTTGCATAAATAAACAAAATAAATCTTTAAAAAAGAGACATAGATCAATGGAACAGAATATAGAGCCCAATAATGATTCCATGCCTAAATGCTCAATTAATTCCTCACAAAGGAATCATGAATCTAAAATTGGTAAAGGATAGCCTCTTCAATAAATAGTAGTGTTTCTTGAACTGTATTCAATAAAAAGTGTTGGGCAGTCAAATAAGAACTGCTATATGATACAGCAATTCTATTTCTCAGAATAAATCTAAAGGAAACGAAACACTATGTCCAAGTGATACCTGCACCTCCATTATCATAGCTGTATTATTTCCCATAGTTAGGAAACAACCTAAGTGCCCATCAATAAATGAATGGATAAAGAAATTGTGATACACACACATGCATACATATATATAATTTATAATATTATATATGAATGTGGTATAATCATATAAATTATAAATGGATATACATAGTAGAATATTATTCAGTCATAAAAGAAAGGGATCCTGCCATTTGTGAGAACATGGATGGATTACGAGGACATTATGCTAAGTGTAGTACATTATATAGAGAAAAGTAAATAGTATATGATCTTTTTATAGGTTGACTCTGAAATTAAAAATGAATTCATAGATACAGATTAGTGGTTACCAGAGGAGGGAAATATAGGCAAAACGAATGATGATGGTCAGAAGGTGAAAACTTTCAGTTATTAGATGATATGCACAGGGGCCTCCCTGGTGGCACAGGTGGTTGAGTACCCCACTGTGGAGCTGTCTGCAGCCTCTGCAGTGTGGCTTCATCCCGGTCTGCCAGCGAGAATCACACATGGCCAAGCAGACCTCTCCTGTCTTGCCCTCTGCTTCCCTCAGCAGTGTATTTCTTTTTCTTTTTAATATTTTATTTTACATAATTCATACATCATTTTTCATTTTTGCACAATGTATACATTTTCATTTTGGTTATATTCCCCATACATTTACACCCCCCTTATTTTGACCCTAATCCTTTTTCTCCCTGCCCTCCCCTCCCATAGTGTGTGTCTCTAGTTTATAGTTGCTTGTTGATTTTGATTTTCACTTTGTATTAATTAGTCTTTTTCCTGGTCCCTTATTTAGGTTTTCTAAATTTCTCCTATGAGTGAGACCATTTGGTATTTTTCTTTTTCTTTCTGATTTATTTTGCTCAGCATGATCCCTTCTAGCTCCATCCATGTTGCTGCAAACTGCATGTGTTTATCTTTTTTTGACTGCTGAGTAATATTCCATTGTGTATATGTACCACATCTTCTTGATCCAGTCATCTATTTTTGGGCATTTGGGTTGTTTCCATACAGGCTTATCTCTCTAATGAACACAGATTCAAAAATCCTCAATAAAATTTTAGCTATCAGAATCCAACAATGTATCCTTAAGATAATTCACCATGACCAAGTAGGATTTATACCAGGGACACAAGGCTGGTTCTACATCTGAAAATCAATTAATGTAATCCAACACATCAACAAAAAGAAATATAAAAGAACATATGATGATATTAATAGATGCTGAGAAAGCTTTCGATAAAGTACAACACCCATTTATGATAAAGGCCCTTGAAATTCTTGGGATACAAGGAACATACCTCAACACCATAAAGGCCATATATGACAAGCCCATAGCCAGTATCATTCTCAATGCTGAAAAGCAGAAAGCATTTCCATTAAGATCTGGAACAAGGTAAGGATGTTCACTCTCGCCACTGCTTTTCAACATTATACTGGAAGTCTTAGCCAGAGCAATAAGAAAAGAGAAAGACATATAAGGAATCCAGATAGAGAAGGAGGAAGTTAAACTGTCACTATTCGCAGAGGACATGATAATATACATAGAGAATCCCAAAAACTCCACAGAAAAACTAATTCAACTAATCAATCAGTTTAGTAAAGTGGCAGGTACAAAATCGACACGCAAAAATCAGTAGCCTTCCTATACACAAACAATAAATCTGAAGAAGAAGAAATAAAAAAAAAATCCCTTTTATTATTGAAATAAAAAAAAATCAAATACTTGGGAATAAACCTAACAAAAGAGGTAAAAGACCTCCACAAAGAAAACTATAAAACACTGTTAAAAGAAATAGAAGAAGACACAAAGAAATGGAAAGACATCCCCTGCTCATGGATTGGAAGAATAAACATTATTAAAATGGCCATCCTACCATAAGCAATTTACAGATTCAATGTTATTCCAATAAAAATTTCAATGACATTCTTCAAAGAAATAGAACAATTATTGAAGAAATTTATATGGAATCACCAAAAACCCCGAATAGCCAAAGCTCTCCTGAAAAACAGAAGGGAATGGAGGCATCACACTCCCAGACTTCAGACTATACTACAAAGCCATAATCATCAGCAGTGTATTTCTTCAGTCTGCCTGTTCTGATCCCCACTCTGTCTCCGGTGAATCCTCTCGCCCTCCCGTGCAACTAGCCTGTATCCTGGTTCTTGTATGGATGAATAAATCTTAAAAAAAAAATTAAAAAAGATGATGTGCACAACCTGGAAACTATGGTAAACCATACTCACCTATTTATTTGAAAGTTGAAAGAAAGTAGGTTTTCAAATTTCTTATTACTAGAAAAATAAATTTTTAACTTTGTGAAGTAGTGGAGGCTAACTAAACTTACTGTGATAATTATTTTACAACATATACATACATCAAATCATTATGTTGTATACATTAAACTAATTTTAATTTTCTTTTATGTCTTAATAAAACATGGAAGATTTTTAAAAGATTTTTATTTATTTGTGCATAGAAGAACTGGGGTATAAGCCAGAGGAATGGGGTGAGAGGTTTCACCAGAGACAAAGTGGGGATCAGAACAGACAGATCTATGGAAATACATTGCTAAGGGGAGCATTGGGTGAGACAGGAGACATCTGCTGAGCTATATGTGGATTAGCTCCCTGGCTGGGATCGAACTCAGGCTATGACAGTGGTAGCACTGAGACTTAATCCTTTGGCCACCAGGAAGTCCCCCCCTTCAGGGAGAATTTTTTATTTTTTAATTTTTTTTTTTTTAGATTTATTTATTTTTACATACAAGCACTGGGTACAGTCAGAAGCGTGGGAGTGTGAGAGAATTCACCAGATCCAGAGCGAGGAGCAGAGCAGGCAGAAAGACTGAAGTACACTGCTGAGGGGAGCAGCGAGCGGCAGGAGAGGTCTGCGCCCCATGTGGGACCCTCCTTCAGTGGCTGGTGAGCAGCCGGGGATCGAACTGGTGCTGCAGAGGCTGCGGGCAGCTTTGCAACCCAGCGCTCAACCGCTGCGCCACCGGGGAGGCCCTCAGGGAGAATTTTTTTAAAAGAACATCAATAAAAGAAAAATCTCAGCAACTTAGAAGAAAATATGCTCAATGATATGATAGTCTATGGCAAAAAAGATTAATTATACACCTAGAAGTATGTATCTGCAGGCAAAAATTAGACAACTAGATAAATCATAGAGAAAAGGAATTGGGAAAAAAATACCTCCTTAGTTTGAGGTATAATGTATTTTATATTGTGCTTCATGATTTGCAAAATTGCAATCATCTTGCCATTTGATCCTTATTAATCTCCTAAGATGATCAAGGAAATGTGTCTTCCTTATTGGAGACACAAGGGAAAAACATGGCTTAAAAATGAACACTGCCCAAGATTACATGGAACCTTTGTGAATATGTCCAAAAAGCTAAGCAATCTGGATAAAGCTGGTGGCAGGGGCCTCAAGGTCACAGCTTAATAACCTATCTCTTTTCTACTTAAGGGAGAAAGTCACAGTTGTCCACCAGACTTGGGCAATCAATGTTCAGAATGCAGGGGCCATGCTGATTTCCCTGACAGATGTTAAACGATAGAAAAATGCAGATAACATACATGGGAAAGTATAGCCTTCTCTTTCTACAGCTGCCAGAATGATCTGCCTGGGGCTTAGTCTGTTTCCCATATATTCTTCCTTAAGTAAAATCCCAGTGATTGTGGCTAGTTAAGAGGGTGAAAGAAAATAGATGTCATCACTCAAATGTTTCCCATGTAGGGTATGTTTATTAGTCATCAGTCTTATATATCACCATTCAATGGAAAGGTCCACATTTACAGTAACCATGTGCCCCTTCATTTTCTCCAGGCTGCAACTAAGTCTGGATAATTTAAATGCCTCTGTAAGCATCCATTTGTGAGCCATTGTAGCTTCTTGCCAAGTTATCGTGGCATTGAAGTCAAAGGTTTGAAAGGAACTTTATGGTACAGCTAGAGAAAATTAACTTTCCAGGAACGTATCAAAATGCCTCATTTGCCTTTTCATCATCAAAGAAGATCCAACACTCAGCTACACAGTACCATCATTCAGAAAACCAATTCTCATTATGTGAGGAAACTGCATAACTGCAAACCAGCATCATTTGCTACACAAAAAAGAGAGCTGCTTTTCAATTGTTTGGTCCTGTTACCCTGTTACCTGATTGTTAATAATCACTTGTGTTCATTTCAATTTTAAACATTAACTGTCTTTTAAATAAAAATACATGTGAACTTGGCAAGTTCTGACTCAAAACACTTGGTTGCCTATAAATCTGGGAAATGACACAGTACACACTTTGCCTCTGGAACACCTCTTCAAAAACCAATGTTATGCAAGGAGGGACACTTGAGAACCAGCGACTCCTGTTCCGTAAAGCCTACCAAATTCTGGGAAGTAGGGGCATGCTAAAAATGACAGGAACAAAGCTGTTTAATCACCTGGGATTGAGACTGTGTGTGTGTATATTGGAATAGATCAGAAATGAACCAAGCTGAGTTTTACTTCCTAGCAATCTTAAGCAATAATATCCTGAAGAGTAATATTCTCCCCATTTGCTTATGACTTTCATGGTTTTTAGTTGAGTTTATTAGAATCACGTATCTCAACTTGTTTGTATTACCCAGTTCTCCAACCAATTATAAATTTCTCTTCTAAAAACTGTTCTCACCCAATAAAAAAAAAAAGGTCTATTTTAAAATGTTGTGTTTCCCTGACTCTAACTATTCTTCCAATCACATACACAAAGCAAGTAATCACTCAACTGATCTTGCAATTGCCAGAGTCCCTTTACATTTTGTCTTTTTAATAATCCCATCAGATATCTAAGAAAGCTTTGTTCCTCAATTAGAGATGAAAAAAATGTCCATAAATATTGAAAAGTTCTGTTCATGGGCATTAGAGATCAGGAGTGCTAATACCTAATAAACCCATAATGATAATCAAATAACTGCACATTGAACAATTATACAGGAATTGTAGTCAGTGTCTCATAGTCCTTATCTGTATGAATCCTCACAAAATATATGTGGGGTAAATGAAACCTATCAGGCTTTTACATCATTGGCCTCTGTGGCTATCATCTGTGGCCTTGATCTTGGTAACATAGAGGGTACATGGGTGTGGGACACATGACTGAATATGGACACCTGAGCATGGGTGTGTGTGAGCATAGAGGTCAGGAATATAAGATCAGTGTTACTCAGAGATGGCTGCAGTGGGATGGCTTCAGGAGGATGAGTGGTGATTACAAGAAGAGACCTCGAGAAGATGCCAGAGGAAAGAGCTTTAGAAATTCTAAGGAGGCTCAAGTTGCTATCCCCTGCTGGCTTGTTTCCCCTGCTTACCATCCAAAACTTTGAAAATGATGCCCCATTTGGAACTGAGTAGAAGAGAGGGAGGGCTATGCCAACAAGGTGAACTGTGGGTTCTGGGAAAGTGTGGCCCTGCCAGCTGGGCAGTTGGAAGCTAGCAACCCTGGATCCCCTATGGGACTGAGTAAAGACAGAGGAAGGGCTCAGCAAACAAAGGTTAAGACAGCAATGTAGGGGAAGAGACCAACAGCATACAGAGACATGGTGATCTTCAGGGACTGCGCCCATCAGACCATCCACAGCATCACTATCCTTGTGTATTATGACATAACAGCCCTGGACTTGGTCTGGCCACCAGTTTCTCACTTCCCAGAAGGAGCACCTGAAAGAGATGCCTGCCAGTACCAGTGATACAGTGGCCCAATGCATGGAACAAATTAGAACACAAACTAACAAACTACAGGGAGAAGGAGAAATAAAAATAACCAAGCCAGCCTTGTGGGGAAGGCACACCACAAAAAGAAAATCAGCCACCAGAACTCAACAACAAAGACATGGACGAACGTCTCTGCCTGCCAGATAGAGAATTTAGAATCGCCATTATTAAAAAAGATAAAGAAGTCTAAAAGAAAAGAATGACATGAGAAATATAATTAATGAGCTAAAGAATGAAATTGAGTCTTTGAGAAAATGAAAGAAAGCAGGATATTAGAAGAGTAATTGAGGAACTAAAGAACTCTGGGAAAAACAACAAAAGCAGAATTGATGTAATGGAGGAACAAATCAGTACTCTCAAAGATACAGATATAGAAAGAGCCAAAAATGAAAAGGCAGTGCAAAGGAAAAAGAATGAAGAAATATTTCAAGAACTATCTGACACCACATGGAAAGGAAATATAAGAATTATAGGAATTCCAGAAGGTGAGAAGAGAGACAGAGAACTTCCAAAGCATGAAGAAGGAGATGAAAATAGACATACAGGAAGCTAGAAGAACACCAAACTACCACAATGAAAGGAAAACTACAGCAAGAAACATAATAATAAAGCTTCTAATTGTCCAAGGCAAGGAAAAAATAATAAAGCTGACAAGGGGGAAGAAACAAATAACCTATAAAGGAAAACCAATCAGGATGACATCACACTTCTCTGAATAAACATTATGGGTAATAAGGAATGGAGTGACATATTCAACAAACTCCAAGGCAACAAATGCCAAAAAAAAAATAATTTACCCCACAAAGCTCTCCAACCTCTATGAAGGAAAAATGAGGACCTTCTCAGACAAACAGAATCTCCAGAAATACATTGCTATTAAAACCCCATGCCAGGGGTCTCCCCAGTGGCGCAGCGGTTGAGCACTGGACTGTGAAGCTGCCTGCAGCCTCTGCAGCACTGGTTTGATCCCCGGACACCGGGTGAGGGTCCCACATGGCACAGGTGGTTGAGTGCAACACTGTGAAGCTGTCTGCAGCCTGCAGCTCCAGTTCGATCCTGGCTGGCTGGCGAGGGTCCCACATGGTGAGGCAGACCTCTCATATCTCGCCTGCTGCTCCTCTCAGCAGTGTATTTCGTCAGTCTGCCTGTTCTGTTCCTCGCTCTGTCTCTGGTGAATCCGCTCATCCTCCTGCACATCTGGCCTGTACCCTGGTTCTTGTATAAGATAAATAAATAAATCTTAAAAAAAAAAACTTTAAAAAATAAAATCAGGAAGAAGATAAGGATGTCCACTCTTGCTACAGCTTTCAATATAATATTGGAAATCCTAGCCAGAGCAATAAGACAAGAGAAAGACAAACAAGGAATTCAAATAGTGAAAGAAAAAGTAAAACTATCACTATTTGCAGATGACATGATAATATACATAGAGAACCCTAAAAACTCCACAGACAAACTAATTAAAAGTTTGTCTTTGGTGGCACAAGGGGTTAAGATGCAGCACTGTGAAGCTATCCACAGCCACTGCAGCACTGGTTCGATCCCTGGCCAGGGAGGTGACCCACGTAGTGCAGCAGATCTCTCCTGGCTTACCCACTACTCCCCTCAGCAGTGTATTTCAGTCAATCTGCCTGTTCTATTCCCCACTCTGTCTCTGGTGAATCCTTTCACCACCCACACCTCTGGCCTGTCCCCCGGTTCTTGTATGCATAAAAATAAATCTTATAAAAAATAAAATAATATCAGTTTAGTAAAGTAGCAGGATACAAAAACAACATACAAAAATCAAGTCTTCCTAATGCAAACAATCAATCTGAAGATGAAGAAATTAAGAAAACCATCCCATTTACAATTAAAACAAACAAACAAAAAAAGCTAGGAATAAAGTTAACCAAGGAGGTGAGTGATCCATATAAAGAAAATTATAAAACATTGTTAAAAGAAATAGAAGACACAAAGAAATGATTAGACATCCCCTGCTCATGGATTAGAAGAATTGACATTATTAAAATGGCCACACAGGGCCTCCCCGGTGACATAGCAGGTTGAGCACCACGCTGTGAAGCTGTCTGCAGACTCTGACGCAGGTTCGATTCCTGGCTAGCCAGGGAGAAACCCACATGGCGCAGAACACATCTCTTGCCTTGCCCACTGCTCCCCTCAGCAGTGTCTTTCGTCAGTCTGCCATTTCTGCTCCCCTCTCTGCTTCTGGTGAATTCTCTTACCCTCCTGCACCTCTGACCTATGCCCCAGTTCTTGTATAAATAAATAAATCTTAAATAAATAAATAATAAATGGCCATACAACTGAAAGCAATTTACAGATTCAACACAATCCTGATAAAAATCTCAATGATGTTCTTCAAAAAAATAGAACAAATATTGATTAAATTCATAGGGACCCACAAAATAACTTTGACTAGTCAATGCTCTCCTGACTAAAAAGGAGAATGGAGCTATTACACTTCTAGACTTCAAAGTATACTAAAAAGCCCTAATAACTAAAATAGTATGGTACTGGAACAAAAACAGACACAAGACCAATGGAGTCAAATAGAAAGCCCAGAAACAAAGCCACACATATATGGACAACCAATCTTTGACAAGGAACAAAGAATATTCAATGGAACAAGGACAGTTTGTTCAATAAATGATACTGGGTCCATCACATGCACAAGAATGAAGCTAGACCACTACATCACACCACAGGCCGTGCAGGATTATGGCTCATTCTGGAAAACGGAAACGTAACTTGGAGCCCTCAATAGATTTGACAAGCCTTTAATGCTGAAGCAGGGGATCAGACACATAAGCAGATCAGAGGGCAGGGAGGCAGGCAGGTATCCATCGTGCCCCTAGATGCCCTCAACCTCAGTGATCCCCCATCATGTCCGAGATCTCTTGTTCATACTTGTAGGTGCACATGCCCCATGCACATGTTCCTAAGTGCTTTCTTATGATAACATGATATCATGTGTGAGTTATGAAATCTAGGAGGAAAACATAGCTGAGGGTGGCAGCCACAAAAGCTTGTGGTGGGAAGTGAAGAAGAGCCTTATTTACCCCATATTTCTTATAGCTTGTAAGCAGGGAAGATAGGGTCCAAATCTCAGTCTATCTAATTCACAAACTGCTGGCTTCAGCACTGTGCTTTTTTCTCCATGATTCTAGTTTGCAGACTAATGCATGTACTGAACTAGTCATCAGAAGTAACAGGGCTGATTTTCTCTTTATAAATATGTGTTTTTACTTTTCCATATTCTTATAAATCACTAATAATTCACTAATCAAGATAAAGGATCTAATGACACCCAAATAATAAGAGAAAAACAAAGTCACAAAAGCAATATGGAAAATAATGTCAATTAACATTGGTTCTTGGCTAAGTGGGAATTTTTGTTCTATATTATGTTCCACATTGGAAAAACTGCATGCAAGTACTTACTAGGATAATGTGAGTTTAGAAGACTGTTATGTTCTAATGCTACTTCACATGCTGATATTTTCTATCAACTTCCTTTCACATGGCAAAATACTATGTAGGAGGGAAGACAGAACCCAAGCTGGCTAAATATTTACATTTTCTATGGTTGTGAATCTTGTCAAAATAACTGTCTCATAGACATCTCAAACAATTTTTTGCTTTTATTTTAATTAATTCAATTGAGTCTATTTTTCTTGATTACCAGTTTACTTTTAACACATTTCTTCCTCCATTCTGGTGGATGTAGACTATCATCTAGTCTCCCCACAACCAATGAAAATAACACAGCTTCAGGCCCTCCCAGGGGACACCAGGGGTTAAGGCACCTCACTATGAAGCAATCTGCAGCCTCAAAAGCATGAGTACGATCCTCGGGCAGCCAGGGAGCATCCCACATCTGCGTCTTGTCTGCTGCTCCCCTTAGCAGCGTATTGCAGTCAGTGTAGGGGCAGGACAGGACACAGTGCAGGTTTTCTATTATCCAGCAGACCAGGCAAAGGAGGAGTCAGAGTTCTCAGTGGTTTTTTGCATGTCTTTTATTGGGGTTTACCTGGTACACAGCAAGCGGGGATGCTGGGGGGCTGGGAGGCTGGCAGGCCTCCCAGCCCCCAGGAAGTCTTCACTCTGTCTGGGCTCTCTGGTGTTCTCTGCTTCTCTGTTCATCCATTCATTCTGCTGCTTCACAGCTTCTCTTTGGGCTTCTCCTGGTGTCCCTGTGACACTGCCCTTAAAAGCCTAGTCTTAGCCCAGGCGAATCCCATCTACCTATGCCCACACCCTATTCAGGTGCCCGCCATCAGGCATGCACTCAGGACCACAAAGATCCATCATCTATCCTGATGGTGGGAGAGCAGAAAAGCCTGACATTTTTCCTTACCCTACAGTCAGTCTGCCTGTTTTCTTCCCACTCTGTCACTGGTGAATCCTCTCACCCCCACCCCCTCATCTCTGGCCTGCACCCCAGCTCTTGTATGCACAAATAAATAAATCTTTTAAAAAAAAAAAAGAGAATAACACAGCTTCAAAGAAGCCTAGGCATACTCCATAAGGTAATTTTACCATTTGCTTTATCACTTTAATGTAAAGTGATTTTAAATTTTGATCAATTTGGATTTGAATTCTTATGTTAGAAAAAAGGTATTTTGCAAGTAAAGATGACTTTGTCATTACCAAGTGTAGGGTAATCAGGTTTTTTCCACCCTCCTGATTAGCATCAATGATCACACTTGTAGTCTTACATGCACACCTAATGTTGGTGTCTGGAGTGTGGTCTGTGCCTGAGTGAGTGGGCGCACCTGAGCGGGGAGAGGGAGCATATAAGCGGGGCAGCAGAGGAGTGCAGCAAGGAGCAGTGGAGAGAATCAGTGACCAGCTAAGAGAGAAAAAAGCATAGAGGGATTCACAGTGGGGCCCAAGTTGCTGTCTCCCTGATGGCTTGTTTCCCCTAACTGGCAGGGATGATGCCAAGGGCTCCAAGTTTGTTTTTCAAGCTGCCTGAACCCATGATGAACCTACCAGGCCTGGATGGTTGCAGAACAAATGGCATAGACAACAGGATGGTTCAATGCAGATGGGTATGGAGCCCTTTGAAACATGAGGAGGGATCGTGGGGTGGCTGGTCAGGAGCAGATGTTATCTGGTGAGAACTGGGGATGTGGCAGGCCGTGTATAATATGAATGCTCATGGTCCTGACTAGGAGCGTTGTACAGCAGGAATGAGGGATTTGGTACTAAAAACTTCCCCCTAATAATTTGTATCCCTTATGGTGATTCTAGCACCCTCTGTGGGATGTCAAGTACACAAAGTCACCACAATGACAACCATCTTGGGTGAAATTGCCTGGCGCTCTCAGACTCAGAAGTGAACACGGGTAATTGTTGAACAACCAAAAAGAATGCCAAAGAGGACAAGCAAGCCTCTTAAAGTCACAGAATATGTTTGTTACCTGTACCCAAATGTGGACAGATTTAGTGAAAGCAGGTGTAGATCATTCTAAAATACACACAAAGTCCAATGCATACCTGTTAGAACTATGGAAGCAACTTCCAGAAGACCAGAGATCATGCCCATAAGAAGACAGACTGCTGAGAACTCCAGGCCTCAGGCACTTGCCCTCTGTCTGGAGGAATTCTTGCTGCTGAGCCC
Source organism: Talpa occidentalis (assembly GCF_014898055.3). Taxonomy (NCBI): domain Eukaryota; kingdom Metazoa; phylum Chordata; class Mammalia; order Eulipotyphla; family Talpidae; genus Talpa; species Talpa occidentalis. The sequence goes on along the minus strand of NW_023604295.1, from coordinate 78,223,539 downwards.
GGCCCAGGGAAATGCCCTGTTCACTTTTGAATAGGGTGAGGGCTGAGGAACTCATCCACAGGGGACAGGCAGGACCAAAGAGAGGCCACATGAGGAACTTGCCATCCACAGGCCCCAAGTAATGTTCAAAGAGTTTTGGCTTTAGTAGGAGAGTGTACTCTGCTGTATGGGAATCTAGAAAAATTCCAGGGGCTCCTTGTCACACTGGTGGCTATGAAAGCAGTGAGTACCCCTGGGGATTGGGTGATACCCCAAAAAGATTATAGACTGCATCACCAATCTCAGAATGCCTTCATCCTGGGGTGGGTGCGGTGTGTGGCTTGTGTTTGGGACCACAGCCAGAGAAGACCAGGAAGCCTGAAGACTACTGACATGTGACAGCAGATGCTGTGAGTGAATAGAGTGATTTCCCCCTCGAATGAACAGAGCCTTCGGCAGCAGAATTAATGGATCATCTGCTGGTGCCAATAACAATCTTGCCTATTTGCCCCTAGGTCGGTGCCTGGGCTCAGTTGTATTTTGTTGCATTGCTAAATTCAGTTGCATTTTGTCTACTTTTGTGGATCATGGCTGCATTGCTTATATTCACTAAGGGAAACTTATGTGTAGATTGAACAGTGAAATCCTAATGCTTTGTGTGATGGTATCAGGAGGTGAGCTTATTAGGAGGTGATTAGTTCATGGGAGGAGCCCTCATGATTGGGATTAGTGCTCTCACAAAAGAGACCCCATTGATTACTATCCCCTTCCACCACATGAAGATAATGACAAAGCTCCTGTTAAAAACTAGAATGTAACCATGCTGGGGACATGATTTTGAATTTCCCAACCTCCAGGACTGAGAGAAATGAATTTCTGTTGTTTATAAGCTATACAGTCTGTGGCATTCTGTTAAAGCAGTCCAAACAGACTAAGACAAATATTCAATGTATATTCCATTAGTCTGTGTGTCTGTTTTAATTGTTATTTTTTAAAGATTTATTTATGCATACAAGGACTGGGGTACAGGGCAGAGGTGCAGGGGGTGAGAGGATTTACCAAAGACAGAGTGGGGAAACAAACAGGTAGACTGACTGAAATACACTGCTGATGGGAGCATTGGGCGAGACAGTCCAAGAGGTCTGCTGCGCCATGTGGGCAGCACCCTGGCTGGCCAGGGATCGAACTGGTGCTGCAGAGGTTGCAGATAGCTATGCAGTGCTGTGCTTAATCCCTTACCCCTCCAAGGAGGCCTGAGGCTGTTTTAATTATTGTGGCTTTATAATATAGTTTGAGGTATGGTAGTGTGATACTCCATTCTCCTTCTTTTTCATGATTGCCTTTGCTATTCAGGGTCTTTGTGATTTCATATGAATTTCAGTAGTATTTGCTACTGTTCTTTGTAATATGTCATTGATATCTTTCATTAGAATTCTCTTGGACTTGTATATTGCTTTGGGTAGAATGACCATTTTGACAATGTTGATTCTTCCAATCCATGAGCAAGGAATATTTTTCTATTTCTTTGTGTCTTATTCTATTTCTTTCAACAATGCCTTATAGTGTTTTTGGATAGATCTTTTACCTTTTTTGTTAGGTTTACTCCTAGGTATTTCATTTTTTGGTGCTAATTGTAAATAGTATCACTTTCTTAATTTGTTCCTCTTTTAATTGTTGGTGTATATAAGGCAATCGATTTATGTAGTTGATCTGTCCATTGGTGAAAGTGAAGTGTTGAAGTCTCTTATCACAATTGTGTTTTATCCAATTTTTTTTTCTTCCCCCAGATGATAGTATTTGCCTGGTATATTTTGGTGCTCTTTCATTTGGTGCATAATCATTGATGAAAGCTATGTCTTCTTGATCTGTCTTTCCATTTATCATTATATATTATCCCTCCCTGTTTTTCATTATCTTTTTAAATGGAATTATATTTTATCTGATGTAAATATGGCTGTCCCTGCCTTCTTTAGTGCCCCTTTTGCTTGCAGGATTGTTTTCCAACCCTTTATTTTTAGCCTATGTTTGTCCTAGGAATTTAGATGTGTCTCCTGAAGACAGCAGAAGGCTAGATTCTGTTTCCTGGTCCAACTATGTCCTTTAATAGGTGTGCTCTATCCATTTATGTTTAAAGTGGTTATTGATATATGATAGTCTGCATATATTGTTTGTAATAGTTTTTAAGTATGTTTTTTTGCTTTCTGAAGATAATATCATATCTTCTGCAAATAATGATAGGTTCAAATATTCTTTTCATACCTTTTATTTCCTGTTGTCTGATTGCTCTAGATAAAACTGTAATACTGAATTTAACAGAAATGGTGACAATGGATATCCCTCATTTGTTCTGATATTAAAGGGAAAGTTTACATTACATCAGCATTATCAAGTTGAGTATAGATTTATGATGTATCTGCTTTATTATGTTGAGGTAGGTTTCTTTTATTCTCATATTGTTTGGAATTTTTATAAATGTTTGCTAAAACTGATTTTTTCTCCTTATTTATTGATATTACACGATTTTGAGATTTTATTGTGTTAATGGAATCTATTACATTGACTTATTTAATAAATCCATCCATGCCTCCCAGAAAAAAATATATCACTTGGCCATGATGCAAAATTTTTGTAATGTTTGTTGAATTTGATTTATTAAAATTTTCCTTGAAGATTTAAACATCAATTTTCATCAGGAATATTAGTCTATTTGTTAGGTTGTACTCTCTGTCTGGTTTTAGTATTAGGGTAATGCTGGCATAATAAAATAATGGGGAGTATTCTTTTTCTTAGATTTTAAAAATAATAAGTCAGATGGCTTAGTTATACTTTAAATGTTTGAGAAAATTTGCTCAAATATCCATCTAGTTATGGGCTTTTGTTTTGGAGAGATTTTTTATCACTGTTTCAATATAAGTTTATTCAGCTTTTCTATTTCTTCCTGGCTTAGAATTAGCAAAGTACATTGAAATGTACTGTTCTAGGATTTGTGTCCATTTCTTCAAAGTTTTTTTTTACTACATTGGCAAACAGTTACTCATATTAATCTCTTATAATCCCTTGTATTTCTATACTATCTGTGGAAATTTCCCCTCTTTAGCTAATTTCCTTTTTTATGCCATTTTGAAAGCTTTATTTAGGGCATTGCATTTTCCACTTACAATTTAGTATTTATAAAATACAATGTTATTTCCTTTCCCTGTGCACATGTACCGTATTTAAGTAGTAAGAATCCCCATTGATAGCTATAGCTCAACCTTAATTGCCAGGCAAGTTTGGGTCCTTCAATTTTATGGGTGGAACAATGATAAATTCCATCCTTTTTAATTTGTAACACTACTTATTAATGTGTTGTCTTTTCTTTTCTTAATCTAGCTAAACGTTTGTGGATTTTGTTTATCTTCTCAAAGAACCAACTTACTTACATTGATCTTTGGTACATTATTTTTTTATTTCTATTTTATTTTCATTCCTATTTTTATTTTCTGCTTTATAATAACTTTAGGTGGTCTTTTTTTCCCCTCTTCTTCAGTTTTATTTAGATGTTAAATTACTTGCTCATTTAGGATTTTCTTGCATTTTAATGTGGGGATATCTATTATATATTATTGCTCTTAAGACCACATTTCGTGTATCTCAAATTCTGATCATTTATATCCCCTTTTTCATTAGTTTTGGGGAATTTTTTAAAGATTTATTTTTTGTTTATTATACATACAAGAACTGGAGTGTAGGCCAGAAGTGCGGAGAGGTGAGAGGATTCACCAGAGAAAGAGTGGGCAGCAGAACAGATGGAGTGGATTGACTGAAATACACTGCTGAAGGGAGCAGCAGGCAAGACAGGAGAGATCTGTTTCACTATGTGGGTTGGCTCACTGGCTGGGGGTTGAACTCATGTTGCAGTGGCTGGGGATAGATAGCTTGATAGTGCTGAAACTTAAACCATACACCACCAGGAAGGCCCTCAGTCTTGGAGATTCTGCTCATTTTCTTATTTAATCCAAAGTTATTGAGCAATATTGTTTTTATTCTCCAAATATTGTTTTTTTCTCCAATGTCTTTAATAGTTATTTTCAAACTTCATGGCAATATGGTAAGAGAGTATTCTATTCGGTAAAATTTCAGTCTTCATAGTTTTATTGGTAATTAAGTTATGTACCAACATATGACCTATTCTTAAGTGTTCCTTGTGTACTTGATAAAGATGTATATGCAATGTTTTAAGATAGTGTATTATTCTATACATATCTATTAAGCCTATTTAGTCTAAATTTTGTTAAGTCTATTCTTTCTTTACTTATTTTTTATTTACCTCTATGTCCATAGTTTAAATAGAGTACTAAAATCCACTATTATTATTATTATGCTGCTTTAATGCTTTAATCCTATTAGTGATTCTCTATGCATCTTGGTGCATCATCAGTCAGTGCATATAACTTTGTCCCTTCTTTCATTAGGAAATCATAATTTCGATTTCTATGTCCTATTATTTTTCTTTAAATTCAAAACCTATTTCATCTGATTTAACTATAGATGTTTCTGATTTTTTTTTGATCACCAATTTCTTGAAAGATTGACTTGCAAATTTTAATTCTAAGTCTTTGTTGTATCTTTTCTGGTAAGATGAATTTGTGACATGTTCTTCTCTCTCTACATTTTTTGCTTTCATAGTTTCTAATAGAACTGTTCCTATTTTACCTTAATAAGTGACTTTATCCACCTCTTACAAGAAGCTGGGTATAATCCTAGTTATTTATTCCCCAATATCTGTAGTCCAACTATTTGTCTTCTATTAAACTCATCTATTCCTCCCATTATTCCTGTCTTTTTAGGAATTAAATGTGTTTTTCAGAATTTTAACTCTGTTTGACATAGTTTTAAGACCCCTTTGTTTTACTGTTTTAATCACCACTTTGAGGTTAACAGTATACAGAGTTTTCCTGGATATAGAATTGTAAGTTGGTATGATTTTGATAGCACTTTAAGTGTATTGTTCCTGTATATACTAATCTTTATTATTCCACTCATGTATTAAGACTTTTTCTCTGATAAAGATTACATCTTTTTTCACTGCCTTTCAGTAATCTTATTATTATGTACCTCCATGTGTTTGTGTGTATATGTATATTTCTCCTATTTTTTTTAATCTGTGCAGTTATATTTTCTTCACATTTAGAAAATTTGGGTATATTGTTTCAAATAGCCTACCATATTCTCTCTCCTCACATTTTTTGTTCCCAGATATGTTTTCTAGATTTTATCAATACTGATTCTCTTCATTTTATTCACAAAATTTTAATGGTACATTATTTTGTCAAGTTACTACTTCTGTATCCTCAAGATCACTAATTTTTCATCTACATTGTCTTTTGTTTTTCATTTCATTAATAAAATTTTCATGCAGACATTCTTCACATTTGGCTATTTAATTTGGATCTTTGTACATTTCAAGTATCTCTCATAATGCTTGTATTTTCTTATAACTATTGGACATAGATATCAAGATATAATTTTAAATATTCTAATTGCATCATCTTTGTCATTATGTGTCTGTTTCTAGTGGCTGCTTTTTCCCTTGTCTCTGAGTCAAACTTTTTATATTTCTGCAGATATCTATTAAATGTATTAGATCTCCAGATTATAAATTTTCTGTTTTGAAGCTCTATGCTGTTTTAAATATTTTATGACCTCTTATAGTTACTTATATTACTTATGGTTAGTATTTTTAAGTTTTAATACTTGTTTTAAGTTTTATTAGGACATATATAATTAACCTCTAGTCTATGGATAATTTTTTTTCCATCTATTAAACTTTTATCCCTCTGTACTCTACTAAATCAACCAAGTTTTGGGCAAGATCTCATAGCCCTTGTTAACATGAGAAAATATTTAGTATTTTTATTTGTCACTCTTTTCTTGATCTCATGGTGTTTCACCCTATACATGTGCATTTCAGATTTACTGAGACTCCAGGGGAACATTGTGCAAACTTTTGGAGTTATTTTTATGAGTAGCTCTCTCCCCTCAGAACAATGTTTTACAATTGCTCATATGAAAGCAGAAAAAGTGGGATCTTGTATTGATGTAGTTGGTTTATTTCCCTTTTCTCAAGGATCTCAGTCAAGCTAGTTGTCAATTTCTGGGAAAGTTATTTCATGTATCTTGTTCACTTTCTTTAAAGAGGGGATACAAATTCTTACTTCCATAAAGCAAATTCTATTATAATTATAATAAGCTATAACTTCCAGCTCATTAATTCTGGACATGAAAATCTAAGCTTTGAGTTTTTGAAATATGAACCATATCTCATTTGCCTTTGTTGTACAGTACCAAGTAGTTTGGTTAGAATACATAAAACAATACATAGATATTTTCTTGAAATACAAAAATATGAAAAAAAATTGTGTATGTTGGTACAGAAAAATAAAGAGAATATTTAAATATTTTAGTTTTTTTTCTGTGCTAATACAGTATAACAGCAAATTGCCATTTACAACCATCACCCCTAACTCAGACAAATGAAAGAAATTTGGCAGTTGCTGTTATCTTCATACCTCTCTGCTGTTATCTTCATACCTCTCTACTATTCACCATCTGTTCTGAGCATAATCTATACAAAATCTAATCTGTGTATTCTGTCTTGTTGAAGAGTCACAAACCTTTGCTTAATTGTTATTTTGCACCCTTACTTGCCCTACCTCTTCACCACAGACACAAAGCCTTTCTCATTATGAATCTGATTTAGCTTATCTTCCTTGAATTCCAATATCATGTAAAATGTTATATATGAAATTCATTATTCTGCTCTTTGATTAAGTTATTAGCATTATTATCTTACACATTACTAGATTATGATGTTAAGGAAATCAAAATAGTTCAATTTTTCACTAATAATTTCTTTTTTTTAAGATTTATTTATTTATTTATATAAGCACTGGGTATAGTCAGAAGCATGGGAGGTTGAGAGAATTCACCAGAGCCAGAGCGGGGAACAGAGCAGGCAGACTGACGAAACACAATGCTGAGGGGAGTAGCGGGTGGCAGGAGAGGTCTGTGCGCCATGTGGGACCCTCACTGGTGGCCGGGGATTGAACCGGAGATGCAGAGGCTGTGGGCAGTTTTGCAGCCCAGCGCTCAACCACTGTGCCTCTAGGGGAGGCCCCACTGATAATTTCTTTATTATAATATAGGGGCTACATTTTTACTAGTTCATATTTATACGAGTTCAACTAAACCTTCACAAAACCATGAATGCCAATGCTCTATTCCTTCCTTCTCCCATCCCGTCCTCCTTCTCTCATGTTCTTTATAATAACCAGTAATATTTTTCACTAACCCCAAGATTTGTTTTTGCTGTACTTTGCCATTATTTTTTTATTTTTGTAATTTGCATTTTATAGATGGGTGAAACCATATGTTACCTGTCTGTCACTTTGTGACTTATTTCACTTAATATAATGTCCTTTGGCATTACTTGGAATTTGAGCTTATTACCTAAAATTTTAAAATACCTGTGCTTAATACTTAATCGAGTATATATTTCATAATTTCTTAATCTATGTGTCTGTTGGCAAAGATGTGGAGAAAAATGAACTCTCCTACATTGCTGGTAGGAATGCAAACTAGTCCAACCATTATGAAAAGCTGTGTGGAGGATCCTCAAGCTACAAAAAATAGAGCTTCCATATGGCCCAGAAATTTTACTCCTAGTAATACTACCCAAAGAACACAAAAACATTAATTCAAAAGGATAACTGCAACACTATGTTTATTGTAGCACTATTTATAATAGGCAAGATATGGAAACAACCCAAATGCCCCAAAATAGATGACTGGATCAAGAAGATGTGGTATATATACACAATGGAATAGTATTCAGCAATCAAAAAAGATAAACTCATGCCATTCACAGCAACCTGGATGGAGCTGGAATAGATTATACTCAGTGAAAGAAGTCAGACGGCAAAGAAAAATATCAGATGGTTTCACTTATATGAGGAATATTCGTGAACCAAATAAGGAAGAAGGGAAAAATATATATTTTTTATTTGTTAGCAGGTAATTATAAATCAGGCATTTGGCAATCCAGTTTTCCAACACCGTTTACTGAAGCTAAGAGGCTTTCCCTTTTCCTGTGTATATACTATGCTCTTTGATATGGATTAGTTGTTTATAAATGGGTGGCTTTATTTCTGCACTTCCAGTTCTGTTCTATTGTCTGTTTTTATTCCAGAACCATGCTGTTCTAATTATTATGGATCTCTCATATAGTTTGAAGTCTGGAAGTATAATACCACCATTTTTCCCTTTTTAATTAATGAGAGGTTTGGTTATTTGGGGTTTTTTGCAATTCCATATAAATTTCACTAATATTGTTCTATTACTTTGAAGAATGCCATTGATACTTATTTGTATTATACAGAATCTGTAAATTGCTTTGTGTGGGATGTCCATTTTAATAGTAGATTGTAAAACAAGAATGATTATTCCTATTTACGAGCAGAGAATATCTTTCTATATCTTTGTATCTTTAATTTCATCTAGCAATGTTCTATAGCTTTCCTTGGTAAGGTTTTTCACCTCCTTTGTTAGATGTATTCCAAGGTATTAAATTTTTATGGTAATATTATAAGTGGGATGAATTTCTTAATTTCTTTTCCTTTTAACTCATTGCTTGCATATTAGAAGGCAACGGATTTGTGCATGTTGATTTTGTATACTGCAACTTTATTGAACTAGTTTATTGTTTTAACTATCTTTTCACGGAACCCTTGGGATTCTCTAAGTAAATAATTATATGACTTGTAAATAATGATAGCTTTAGTTTTTCAGATGTTGAACCATCCTTGTGTTCTGTTATAAATCCCATTTTGTCAAGATCTATAGTCCTTTTAATAATAGATTGTTGGATGCAGCCTACAAATATTTTGTTGAGTTTTGCATCTGTGTTTATCAAGGAGATTGGTCTGTAGTTTTCTTTCCTTGTATTGTCTTTGTTTGGCTTTGGTATTAGTGTGATGTAGGCCTCATAAAAGTTGTTTGGGAATATTCCTTCAATCTCAATATTTTGAAAGGGTCTGAGCAGGATAGTATAAGCTTTTCATCATTAAAATCTTGGTAGAACCCACTTGTGAAACCATCTGGTCCTAAACTTCTGTTTTTTGGGATAATTTTGATTATTCTTTCAATTTCTTGCTTGTGATTGGTTTGTTTAGGTTTTCTATATATCCCCAGTTCAGTCTTGGTTGATTGTATAATTCTAAGAATCTGTTCCTCTCAGCTAGGTTGTTGAACATGCTTGCATATAAATGTTCATGTTAACCTCTTAATATGCTCCAAATTTCTGCAGTGTCTGTTGTAACACAACTCTTTCATTTCTGATCTTTTTTTAAAATTTGTTTTCTCCATATTTTTCTAAGTGAGTCTAGGTTTCTATATATTGTTGATTTCCTCAAATAGATTTTGGTTTCGTTGATATTTTGGACTGTCTTTTTTTATATCCATTCCATTTATTTCTGCTCTAATTTTCTTTTCCTTCCTTTTACTGGCTTTTAGACATTTTATTCTTTTTTTTTAGTTCCTTGAAATAAGAGACAAGGTTTTTTATTTGGGGATCTGTCTTGGTTCTTAATGTGGGCCTGTATTTCTACATACCTCTTGCTAAATACTGTGATATATATATATATATATATATATATATATATATACTCATTATCATTCATCTAAAGGGATTTTTTTTCTTCTTTGATTTCCTCATTAACCCAGTGGTCCTTCATAATAAGGGTTTTGTGTTTCAGTTTCTTCTTGTCTCATAGAATTTTTTTTTCAACATTTCTTTTATGTCAGTCCTGGTGTGATAAACTCTGTTAGATCCTCTATGTCTGGAAAAGCCATCATTCACATTCATATTTGAAACATAATTTTGCAGAATAGAGTGTTCCTGGTTATGAGTTATTATCTTTTAGAACTGTGAACAATCCCTTCTACTCTCTTCTCTCCTGAAGTGTGACTAGAATAAAATCCAAAGATGTCATAATTTGGGATATTTTTATAAATTGTTTATTTTCTTGACTCCCTATAAATTTTATTTACCTTTGATTTTTAATTATCAATAAGGTGTCTTGTTTTGGTAATTTTTCATTTAGAAATTTATCTTCCTACATATCCAAGTGTATTTCACTCCTTCTCATGTTTAGGAAATTATCAGCTATTATTTATTTGAATCAGGTCTCTCCTGCTGCCTCTGTCTTCTCCTTCTGGAATAGTCATTATATATATTTCCTCTTCTAATTAAGTCTGATATTTCATCACTTTTCCTTTGTCTTGTTCTTTCTCTTTTTTCAGTTTGAGTAATTTGTACATTTGAGGTTTCTATTTCTGAAATTCTTCTACCAGTTTAATTCTAATTAAATCACATTCTATTTTTTCTTCATTTAATTTAGAGTCTCTATTTGTGTTCTATTATTTTCATTCTCTTTGGTGAAAAATTCTATTTGTACTAGATATCTTTTATAAAACCTTGCACCTTCCTATCTGTATTTGACTGACATTCCAGTAGTTCTCTTATTTTCAATATTGCTGTTTTAAACTCTTTGTCTTATAGGTTCTCCATCTCTGTATCATTTATAAATGTCTCAGAACATTTATTTTTTTGTTTTCCCATCCCTGTTTTTTTCAGTTTACTTTAGTGTCTTTTTAGTTTACTTTGGTATGAGGTGTAGGCAGGGTGATAGTCTGGGACTTAAATCTTTGCCTCAGTTTTGATAAAGAGTGAGATTAGTCATATCTGCCTCTTCTCCATAGAAAAAAATCTTTCAGTGTTTTGGTTGTCCTCAGTTCCCACCCCATCTGTCTGATGTTTCATTCTGTTGGGGACCATTGTTAAAAGGATTAACTTTGCTGGTAAGGGGTGCTAGATCTCTTCCACAGGACTCATGCTACATGATTCATTTGGGCCTGAAAAATGGGACACCCAATTGGGGTGTATTTCCCATTGCCTAGCTATGGTAGCAGGAGACAGCCACCTCAGCAACCACCACCACAGTAGCACTGATGAGAGAAATGGGCTACAAACGCAGCACTCCTGCTTGATATTTTTCAATGGATTGGCAAGTTCTTTGTTACCATTCTTCCCCTTTGCATCCATAATCGATCCCAGCTTTGCTCCCATGAAGACTCTGTTATTTTACCTCTGGGAAGGAACTGGGGTAAGCTTGCCTTACTTGTAAAGATGCCAGGATTCCTAGTGTCATAGAATGGCCATATGCCAGTGAGTGGTTACTTTCCCTTTCTGAAGAGTCCCTCCAGAAAAATCCATCATGCTCCAGAGTGCCCCATAGATTCATGAATTGTGGGCCCCCAATTTATTCTGCTGACTGGGTGACCTTCCTGGCAATACTTCTCTTTGTCTCTTCCTTCTGCTTCCCTTCAGCAAGCCACAAACCTTAGTGCACATGCTCCTTGGGTAGATGCTAGGCCTCTGTCAGGGAGTTTATGAATCTTCCTTTGAGCAAATATTTTTATAGTTGTGTTTAGGGGATAGAGCATCTCACCTTCGCTATTCCACCATGATGTGGGGGGAATTTCCACTAAGATTTTAATGTACAACTTTAAAATTTTTATTATGTGCAAAATGCACTTAGTGAAGAATATTTACCAAATTGAACTTAAATGATATTTCTGCACCTTTCTTGGATAAATCATGTTTCACCAGTGAAGCAATATCATTAAAATATGCACAGGTAGAAAGAATTAGTTTAAAGAGTAAGGTCACAGAAATAGAATGGGAAATCAAAAATCTGCAGGGTAGATCAGCAGGCTGGAGATTCAGAGACCTGATGTTACAGTTCTCTCATCCAAATCTTTTAGGCTGAAATCCAGAAAAGAGCCAATGTTTCAGTTCATATCTTAATACCATCTGCTTCAGAGTTCCTTCTTGTGAAAAAGAGGTTGTGTTTTTGTGTGCTTCAGAGCTTAAACTAATTGGATAACCAACCCCACTCATATTTGGAGGACAATCTGTTTTACTCAACACTCACCAATTTTAAAAATATCATCCAAAACACCCTCACAGAAACATTCAGAATTATGCTTGACTGAATTTCTAGGCAACGTATTTAAGTTGACATGTAAAATTAGCCATTACAGTCTCAATTATTTATCAGGATTGTCAGACCACAAATACACGTGTATAAGAATTCAAGAAATTCCTAGTAGATTTTCCATTGTACTAGGCAGTGTGATAATTTATCCTCAGTATTTTGATAAATTCCTCTATCCCTAGAGTTATGTCAGTCTTCCAAAGATATTCATTGATAAATTTAGCCATAAATATAGAAAATCATGGGTTAATGCTAAGAAGTCTGGAGCATCCATCTATACGGGATCTTTAGATTTTATTTAGAATTTTCTAAATACATCTTTACAAATGTCTTATTGAGCAATGCAATATAGAGTCTTGATATCTACTTAAATGGGAAGAAGAAAGGGGAGAATCCATGGAGATATAAATTAAAATGCCAACAATTATAAGCAAATTTGGAAACTTTAGTTAAGAGTTTATGATTAAGGAAGTAATAAAGATGATATGCTTTCATTTGTTTATGCATATACACATCCATTCATTTATTCTCTCAACACCCCAATATTCTTTTATATTTATATCACAGACTGATGCTAAAAATTGAAAAAAAGGAGATAAAAAATGTTCTGATCTTATGGCTTACCTAGGAAAAAGCAAAATATAACATTAGTGAAAAAATAGCCAATAGTGAGTGGTTCAAGTCTGAATCTTGTCAGTCAGCTTAGATCACTGCTCTTTTAAAGTCTATCTTCAATAGTTCTTAATGATTTTAATCTGTAAACATATCTTGACTTTCAAAATTCTCTGTATACTCTGCCACCATCTTGGAACAAGCCATCATCTCTTGCATAGAGAATATATGACTCCCACACATTTTTTTCCTAAATCCATCTTTCCCCTAGAATGCATTCTCTATGGTAGAGATAAAGTGATCTTTTTAAAATCATAGTAGTCAATTCCACATCCCTCCTTGAAAGTCTTAAATTGTCTCTTATTGCTCTTAAAATAAAATTAAAAAATACTTGAAATGGTAGATAATGCTCTGGGTAATCCAGCTACATTCTTTTAACAGCTTCTTGCCCTCCCCTCTCCTTACTGATTTACTTTATGCTCCCTTTGCCTTTCTTTGTTCCTTGATATATTTCTTCCCAACTCAGAATGCACTATTCTTGGATACATACTGGTCTCTCTTTGAATATGGTCTGTCTCTGACATGAATTTTTCTATCTCTCTCCCCTCCATTCACTGAAATTTTGCTTTACCCCTGAAACCTGACTTTCCACTCCTATGACTCCTCTATCTCCATGATAACACTCATATCATCATTTTATATCTTTCTTGTTACCTTATAATTGCCTAATTACACTTAGTTTTTAAAAAATATTTATTTATTTATGCACACAAGAACTGGGGTACAGACCAGAGATGCAGGGGGTGAGAGGATTCACTAGAGACAGAGTGGGGAACAGAACAGGCAGATTGACTGAAGCACACTGCTGAGGGGAGAAGCGGGTGAGACAGGAGAGGTCTGCCTTGCCATGTGGGTAGCTCCCTGGCCAGGGATCAAACTTGTGCAGCAGAGGCTGCGGATTGCTTCATAGTGTGGTGCTTAACCCTTTGCATCACCAGGGAGGTCCCACTTAGGTGTTTTAGACCTATAGAAGTATTATGTCTCTCTCCATGACCAGATTCCAAGATCCATGAAGTTGAAAAATGTATTTGTTTCTTAACTTTTATATCTTGAGCTCACTACACCCTGCCAGACTATAGGAGGAATGTAAACTGAATCACAATGTGAAAAATATCAGAAGAGAGTTATGACATATTTTGGGTAATCAGTGGCATAATCAACTTTGTTGGAAAAGATGACATAATCTTAAACCCATCCCCATTAATCAAGATTACAAAAGATATTATACATTTTCTATTATACGTGACACTATGCCTTTATCAGAAAAGTGAAGTTTCTATTTACTATTCCCTAACTTGCCTTTTTTTCCTGTTTAATTAGCATTCATTTCTCAAACATAATCATTTACTCTAAAGTTAAATCTCATTTGTCCTGTTATGAAAGAAAATGGTCTCATGACAGCAAATTTCCTCTTAAGTGTTTAATATAAAATGAAGCCCCTAGAATAATTGTTACTTTAGTGATAGAATTCTGAAAACGTTGGCAAAGCCAATCTTTTTAATTAATTTTCTTACATCTTTGTAAAATTTTGAATAATATTTGATGTTTCCCCACAGCTGAAGTTCCTGGGGTTCTCCTACTACCATAGCACCCCACCATCCATTAACACAATCCCTTGTACTCTCTTATTGTGACCATAAATGATAAGAATTCTGGAATGTTGATGCAAGACTTTCTATTTCTTACTCTTGGATTCTTTTATAATTAGTCTCAATAGACTGACTAAAAACTCCAAATGCTGTTGACTTATGACGTCATGCAATAGTTTAAAGCAGTGTTCTGGGTGAAGCTGCTGCTCTCACTTTATTTCGAAGAGGAAATCTCTATGACTTTGTTATCCTTTGGGTGCTGAAAGTTACCTGCATTCAGTTGACCTATGGGGAGAGACAATACAGATTGATAATAGATTCATTTGCCAGAAAACTATAGGTCAACTATAAAACAGTTCACTTCAGTTTTATCTGTATTATAATGCAATGGAGACTAGGAAAAAGTTCTAACTGCATGACCAGGAAGGAATGGAAAAAAGCTGGTAAACAAATGGCAAGTTCCTAACATATGAAAGATTGCCCCCAAATTTTTAATATATCATTCAGATACTCCCATTGTACAGGTCTGTATTCATATACTTACCTTACCCCAACCTAAGGAATCTGTAAACAGTATATATAAATATTCCTGTACAGCTACTAACACTTTAATTAAGTTATTTTATTGTTTTCACTGTTGCTTTGGTATAGGGAACCATACCTGGCATTCCAAAAAAAATATATATTTTTGGTACCGTTTGAAATATATTTTATTACCCTCATTTATCTGGATTCTGCACTGTACTAGAATTTTCAAGTAGAGCTGGAAGAAAAGTAGACAAATGACATTGTATTCACAGTTCTTTTCTTCAAGCTCCTTACATTTGTAAAACGTGCATAGATACCAATTCTGGCTATGGTGACAAAAAATAACACTGCTAAAAAGATTCAATTTTCCATAACTTTGTTAAAAAATATTTTTAATGAAAAATAAAACACACAGGCAAAATTGCAGGCAGTGAAGTGATAGTTAAGATGTACTAAAAAGTTAAAATATCTTATAGTTATTGTATAACCAATCCTACTACTACCTAAATTAGAAATATTTTTGTGACCATTGTATCAATCCTTTCTGACACCCCTCCAAAATCCCACAGTTTATATTTGAATAAATCCAAAGCAAATCAAATCTAGCAAATGTTTTCACCATATACTCAGACCCAAAAATGAAGAAATAGTTATGAATTGGTTAGTGTGTATGCTTTTGGATTGGTCTACTCATTCTTCCCAGAAAATATTTGTAGGCCCATCCATTTATTTTATCATCCAATAATTTTAATTTTAAAGGGTGAATTTGATAAATTCTATGTGTCAAGTATTGTAGTGAATTTTAATTCCTGAAGAACAAAGTCATGGCTGAACTAGATTTAACGCCTAATACATTAAAACTCCAATTTTATATCCACAGAAATTTGTCATCTCACTGGCAAAAATATTCATGTATCTATTTATTAGAAAAGGGTAAAATGAAACTATAGATAATTTGAGGATCACACTGGTCAATCTAGATAAAAAATGCTGAATTTACTTGGAAGAATCAAATTTCTATACCCTCTTTTTTTTTTTCCAAATGATAGGGATAATGAATATTTCACAAATCTTGCAAAAGCAGGTTTCTCTGACTCATTTCCAAAAGCTTCATGCTGATATATTTTAAGGGACTATTAAAGTCACTAGTTTTTAAAGTAGGCAAAAATAGAATAAAGCAGTGAAGAATGTGATAAGAAACACTTATCCTTGTTTAGTCATCATTTTAAGATGAAGACAGTTTGCAGTGAATGAAGAGCCTATTCAGATTCACACATAACAAGGCAGAATAAAGAGGTTGGGATCACTCTCTCCTTAAAAACAACTATAAAAGACAATATTTGTTCATAGGAAGATCCTGGCACTCAACACAAGCATTGGAAACTCTGTGGATGCAAACCCAGGTAACTGAAAATTCCATAGTTAGTATGGTTTCCCCACTTTCCTTATGGAAGAGGAGACAGAAGACTGAGCCAGGATGAACTTTGTTAAAAGCCCAACAGCAGAGAAAAGGAGTTCTTAGATAATTTACAAATCCCTTGGGAAAGTAAACTAAGAGCAAACAGATATTGTAGCCTGGCAGAAGCAACAACAGAGGAAGGGAGAGGGCAGTGATGGCCATTTTTGGCGGCCATAGGGATAAGTCTGCACATGTCCACCTGCCATACTCTGTCACAGTGCTGCCTCTCAGCCAAACACAAATTCATCGCAGCTCATGAGCCTACTGGCCCAGATCTTGCTCTTCCCACTGGGAGATTCAAGCTTCGAAGATCATGAACCACAGCAGAAAGAAGCAGCAGGGAGGCAAGGCAGGAAAATAAGATAATCTAAGCACAAATTGTAGCTTACTGTGAAAGAAAAGAGGAGGTAGAGGTGGCAAACTTCAGTCTTCAAACTGAGATTGAGCATTTTAGCTCTAGACACCTGTTCCCATCTCTTGCTGAGGTAAACTATAAATAAGAAGAAAAACAAAAGCACTAAAACCCCACACACAAACATATTATTCCTGGGAATAATATACAGGATATAAAAATAAAGGATCTATCACACAAAGACTTCAAAACAATATATAAAAAGGTCACAAAGAGAAACTTTGAATGAAATGCAGACAAATTTAGAAATTGCTTTAAATTGAGTTAAATTGGAAGAAAGAATTTCAGATGTTAAAAAAAAAAAAAAACCCTCAAATGAACAAATCACCTATTTAGGAAAGAAAGAAGCAAGGCAAAGGAAAAATAAGGAAATTTTACAAGAAATATCACACTCAGTAAGAAGACTAAATTTAAGAATGATTGGAATCCCAGAAGGTGAAGAGAGAGAAATGGGACCAGAAACCCTTTGAAAGAAAGAACTGAGTATTTTCCAAACCTAAAGAATGAAATAAACATGAATGTCCAGGAAGCAGAGAAAACACACAAATTTTTTAAAGCAAGAAGACTTACATCTAGACCTACAATTGTCAAATTATCACAAATAAAAATGAAGAAACAATTTGAAGGAAGCAAGGGAAAAAAAAAAAAACTTACAAAACTCCCCAAATAAGGATTTCCCTGGATTCAGCCAGGGAAGAAGGCAAGAAGGAAGGCAACACTCCAGGCAAGAAGTGGAAGGCAGTGCTCACAATTCGAAAAGATAAGAACTGTCAGTCAAGAATACTCTATGTGTGTTGGGCCTCCCCTGGTGGCACAGCGGTTGAGCGCTGGGCTGTGAGGCTGCACTCAACCTCTGCAGCACTGGTTCATTCCCTGGCTGCAGGTGAGGGTCCCACAAAAAAAAAAAAAAAAAAAAAAAGAATACTCTGTGTGAATATAAGTAAAACCCCATGGTAGTCACTAGTCAAAATTCCAGAATAGAGACCAAAGGATGAAGAAACAGAGGGACTGATTAAAATATTAAGGAAACCTATCTAGAAAGAGGATAGAGAAATAAATAGAAAAAGAAACAACAGAAACATAAAATAATCAAAAACAAAATGACTGATAATAAACAGTTCATATCAATAATCATCCTACATGTATATGTTCTGAAATCACTAATAAAAAGTCATAAACTAATGATGTGGGGTGGGCAGAAGTTTCAGCCATCAAAACTTCACTTATAAGGGAACCGTTAAAGCTGAAAAACAAATACAAACTAAAATAATAGGTTAGAGTATACTCATGCATGCTAATAATTCAAAGAGAAAAGGAGGAACTGCTATACTCATATCAAATGAACTAGACTTTCAACTAAGAAAGGTAATCAGACTTTCAACTAAGAAAGGTATATAATGATAAAGTGGACAATTCACCTAGACGATATGACTTATTTATATACCCAATACAGAAACACCTAGTTATATAAAGTAACTATTAACACATCTAAAGCCAAATAGCAGTAAAAATACAATCATTGTTGGAGGCTTCAAAACATTAACTAGACTAATAAAGAAAGGAAAAGAGGAAATCCAAATAATATTGAATCAGAAATAAAGAGGCAAAATTATAAGAGACACTGTATAAATACATGAGATCATGAGAACCTATTATAAAGTTTCTATGCAAACAAACTGGACAATCTTGAGAAAAAAAAATGAACAAATTTATAGATGTATATTATCTCCCAAAAGTGAATAGGGATGAAATAGATAGCTTAAGCTGTGCAATTCCAAGTGCTAAAATTGAAAATATAATAAAAAGTCTCTGTAAGAAACAAAGCCAACGTCCATTTTTGAGTTGGTTTATTTGCATGGTGTGAGGTAGTAGTCTAGCTTCATTCTTTTGCAAGTAGCAGTCCAGTTTTCCCAGCATCATTTACTAAACAAACTGTCCTTGTTCATTTACATATTCTTTGCTCCTTTGTCAAAGAATAGTTGCCAATAAATATGTGGGTTCATTTCTGGGTTTTCTGTTCGATTCCATTAGTCTGTGTGTCTGTTTTTGTTCCAGTACCATCCTGTTTTAATTAGTAAGTCTTTGTAGTAGTGCTTGAAATCAGGGCATGTGATACCTCTAATCTCCATCTTTTTACTCAGGAGACTTTGACTAGTTGAGGCTTTTTGTGGTTCCATATGAATTTCATCAATATTTGGTCTATTTCTTTGAAGAATGTCATTAAATTTTTTCTGAGAATAGCATTGAATCTGTAAATTGCTTTTGGTAGGATGAACATTTTGATAGTTAATTCTTCCAATTCATGATCAAGGGATGTCTTTCCATTTCTATGTGTCTTCTATTTCTTTTCACAGTGTCTTACAGTTTTCTTTGGAAGACCTGAAACCATAAAATATATAGAAGAAAATATAGGCAAAAGACAACATGACATACATCTCAGTAACATCTTTAAAGACTTATTCCCCCAAGGCAAAGAAAATGAAGGAAAAAGGAACAACTAGGATTATGTCAAACTAAAAATCTTCTGTACAGCAAATGAGACACTAACGAAAACAGAGAGACACCCTATTGATTGGGAGAAAAATTTTACAATCCATACAACTGATGAGGGACTTATAACAAAGATCTACAAAGAATTCACAGGACTCAACAAAGACAAACAATCCTGTCAAAAAAAAAATGGGCAGAAGAGCTAAAAAGACAATTCTCCAATGAGGACATAAAAATGGCCAACAGATACATGAAAAAATGTTCAATATCCCTTATAAGCAGGGAAGTGCAAATCAAAACCACAATGAGATACCCACCTTACACCAGTAAAAATGTCACACAATTAAAAAGCAGGCAACAAAAAATGTTGGCAAGGATGTGGAGGAAAATCAACTCTCCTACTTTGCTTATGGGAATAAAATTGGTCCACCCACTATGGAAAGCTGTGTGGAGGTTCCTCAAACTACTTAAAATGGATCTACCATATGACCCAGCAATTCCATTCCTAGGAATCTACCCAAAGGACACAAAAACATTAATTCGAAGGATACCTGCACCCCCATGTTTATTACAAAAATATTTACAATAGGTAAGATATGGAAACAACCCAAATGCCCAAAAATAGATGACTGGATCAGGAAGATATGTTATACATACACAATGGAATATTATTCAGCAATCAAAATAGATAACTCATACAATTCACTGCAACATGGGATGAGCTTGAAGAGATCATGCTCAGTGAACTAAGCCAGAAAGAAAAGGAAAAATTATAGAATGGTTTCATTTATAGGAGGACTATAGGTGAACCAAATAAAGTATCAGGAAAAAAATAACAATAATAATAATAAAACAACAAAACTAGCAGGAAACCATAAATAAGAGACATTCTGAGAGGGAGGAGGAAGAAAGGGATCAAAACAGGAGAGAGGGGCCTCCCCAGTGGCTCAGTGGTTGAGTGCTGGGTTGCAAAGCTGCCTGCAGCCTCTGCAGCTCTGGTTGGATCCCCGGCCACCGGGGGAGGGTCTCACATGGTGCATAGACCTCTCCTGCTGCCCGCTGCTCCCCTCAGCAGTGTACTTCGTCAGTCTGCCTGTTCTCTTCCCCGCTCTGGCTCTGGTGAATTCTCTCACCCTCCCGCGCCTCTGACTATACCCAGTGCTCGTATAAATAAATAAATAAATATTTAAAAAAAAGAAAAAAACAGGAGAGAGAAGAGCACAAGGGACTATGATGATGGTTCATGGGTGAAAAATGGTGGTGGGGATTTTATAGGGAATACACAATGATATAAAAGATAATAATAATAACAATAATAATAATAACAAAGCCTACAAGTTAATGGCTTTTCCTGGGAATTTTACCAAACCATACCTATTCTACTGAAGTTCTTCAAAAATAAAGAGGGTGGGGCCTCCCCAGTGGCACAGCAGTTGAGCGCAGGGTTGCGAAGTTGGCCGCAGCCTCTGCAGTGCTGGTTTGATCCCCAGCTGCTCCCCGGCCACCAGAGGAGGGTCCCACTTGGATCGCAGACCTCTCCTACCGCCCACTGCTCCCCTCAACAGTGTACCTTGGTCCTTCTGCCTGCTCTGCTCCCAGTTCTGGCTCTGGTAAATTCTCTCACCATCCTGCGCTTCTGACTGTACCCAGTGCTTGCATAAATAAATAAATAAATAAATAAATAAATAAATAAATGAATGAATAAATGAATGAATTAATCTTTAAAAAATAAGCCTCTATAAAATGGGAATAAATTGAATTTAACTACATATTATAAGAGCCATTTTGTAAAAGACCCACAATCAACATCATAATGGTAAAAGTTAAAAGCATGTTCTCTTAGATCAGGAACATAACAAGGATGCTCACTATTACCACTGTATTCCACATAATATTGGAAGTGCTAGCCTAAGGAACTAGGCAAGAAAAAGACAATGGAAACTGTTGCTACTTGTAGATGACATGTAAATATAACAAGAAAATCCAATAGATTATGCCAAAAATTATAAAAAATAATGAATACAGTAAAGTGACAGGACACAAAATCAAAAAAAAAAAAACATTTGCATTCTATAGACAATCAATTGTATCAGAAGAAAATCAAACAGAGATTATAATACCATTAACAATGCACCAAAAAGAATGAAATATATGTCAGTAAACCTAACAAAGGAGATGAAGGTCCTTTATATTTAAAACTATAAAAGAAGACACAGAAAAAATGGCAAGATATCTTTGAATTGGAAAAATTAACACCATTAAAATGGCCATATTACTAAAGTAATTTACAGATTCAATGCAATACCTATCAAAACACCAATGACCTTTTTCAAACAAATGGTAGAAATAATTGTACAATTTATATGAAACCATAAATGGCCTCAAATAGCTAAAGCAAGTCTGAGAGAAAAGAACAAAAATGGATGTATCATACTACATCCAGACTATATTGCACAGCAACAGCAATCAAAATAGTATGGTACTAGAGCCCAGAAATTCAGGCCAGTGGAATAGGATAGAAAACCCAGAGATAAACCCATGAAAATGTGGACAGTCAATCTTTGAGAAAGGAGTGACATAATGGAGAAAAGATAACCTTTACAAAATGGTTCTGGGAAATATGTATAGTTACTTTCAAAAAAAATGAAACAAGATCCATACTTAACTCCACACACAAAAATTCAAAATGGATTAAAAATCTGGATATAAGAATGAAGCCATAAAGTAGTTGAAAGAAAATATGGGGACATACATGTACCAAAAATTTGTATTTGGAGACTCAACCCCAATGTCAAGGGAAACAAAAGCAAAATTAAACAAGTAGAACTACATCAAACTAAAAAGCTTTTATACCTCAAAAGAAACTCTCACAAAAACAAAAAAGGCAATCAATAGATTGGGAAAAAATATTTGTGCATCACACAGACAAGGGGCTTTTCTTCAAAATTCATTAAGTTCTACACTATCCAAAAGCAAAAAAAAAAAAAAAAAAAAAATCAAGAAGTGAACAAAGGACCTTAAAAGGCACTTTTTTAAAGAAGACATTCAGATGGCCTACACACAAATGAAAAAATTATTCAATGTCACTTTGCAAATACTACCTCATCTCTGTGAGAATGGCTCATATAAAAAGAATGAGATCAACAAATTTTGGAGAGTTTGCAGTGATAAAAGAACTTTCATTCACTGATAGTGGCTATATGACCATCTTAAGAAAATAAAAATGGAAATTCATAACTCCAGCAATACCTTTACTAAGTATTTATTCAAATAATACAAAAACTATAATAGGAAAAGATTTATCTATGCCTATGTATATAGCAGCACTGTCCACAGTCGTCAAGCCATGGTGCCAGCCTAATTGCCCTACAACAGGGAAATGAGTGGATAAAGATGAGTGGATAAAGAAATTGTGGAATATATACTTGATGGAATACCATACAGCTATGAGAAAAGGATGACATAGCGATATTTGGCATAAAATGGATGGGCTTGGGGTTATTATGTTTAGTGAAATAAGTAAAAGTGAAAGACAAATATTGGTTTCACTCATTTTGAGATTATAAATAACAAAAAGTAACATATACAAGTAAGTATAGTCAGAGTGAATTTTGAACTCAGTAAACTGTTAGAATGGTTACCAGAAGAAATAGGAGGGAGGAAGGAAGACATGGAGGAGGGAGGCAGAAGGGGTATTGTCATGGGTGGTTTGATAGAGGGTAATGGGACATGTGCACATATTGTAAACCAAAAATGTAACCTCACAATTTTTTTAAAGCCTTTTGAAAAAGTAGCTCTTTATACAGTTTTGATCACAAAAGAAATGAATGAACATTCTTCTCAAGTACATGTTGAACATTCTCAAGAACAGATCATACATTGGGACACAAAAATAATAATAAAAATATTAAAATTCTATCAAGCCTCTTTTCTGATCACAATGGTATGAAAGTGGCAATCAATCACAAAGGTAAAACTAGGAAAACCCAAACATGTAGTCTCTAAACAAAATGTCAAAAAATATGTCCCAAAACCGAGGAAAGAAATAACAGTAGATATCCAATAAGTTGACAGTACAGCCAATTTTATAATTGCAAAATTATCTACACCAAAAATTATCAGTTAAATGATCAAAACTCAGCAAGTAAAAAATATTGAAGACTGCTAGGGGTAAAAAAAATAATTAAATATAGATAGTTACACCAATCAAGCTTTCATTAGACTTCTCAAAAGAAACAGAAACTATACGGACTAGAAGATAGTGGAATGATATATTCACAATCCTAAAAAACAAAAAAATGCAAGCCATTAATAAATATCTTTGAAACATGATGGAGAAATAATTTCCCAGAGCAACAACAACAAAATTTAATGATATTCTTTTCCACCATGACTTTCCTTACAAGAAAATGTCTAAAGAAGTTCTTTTATATAAAAAGAAAAAACACAAAATCTTGAGCACTATGATAAAAAGGAACAGAAAATCAGAAACATAAACAAGAATAATATGAGACAACAACAAAACATTAAATGAGAGAAAGAAAAAGACAGAATCTTTATTATCAAGTGGTAACAAGTCAATATTAGTACCAAAAGAAGATTAATTTAGATGTAGAAAATTTAATACAATTCTCATGGTAACCTCTTACACTAATGGAGGAAAGGTAGGCTGGTTCAGTGCCCATGGAAGCCATGCTGAGTTTCCTGAAAACACTAAAAATGAATCTGCCATATGAACCAGCTATTTTAGTCCTAGTAATCTCCCCAAAGAACACAAAAACGCTAGTTTGAAACACAAAAGCACTAATTCCCCCTATGCTTATTGTTGTACTATTTACCATTGCCAAGATATGGAAACAACCTAATTGCCCAAATTGCTTTATATACATAATGAAATTCTACTCAGTGATTAAAAAAGATAAACTAGTGTCATTTGCAGCACATGGATGGAGCTGGAAGGGATTATGAGAAGGAGAAAGATAAACACTGATGGATTCAATTACATGTGGAATATAGAGAAATCAAATACAGGGCCAAAGACATACCTTAAAAGCTGGCCATAGGTCTGAAGCATCCTGGAAGTGATAGGGAGGGAAAGAGTGAGTGGGATGGTAAAAATGTGGGCGGGACAAGGAGCACAGGGACTGTGTTGGACGATGGGTGGTGGACTATGTGTTCCTTGCTGGTGTTAGAACTATGGTGACCACATCTGAGAGGGAAAAAATCCTTTATTGTCAAAAATGAACAAGTATGTAAGAAAAAGTTACTTCATTAAAAAAGAATAAAATTTTTGAAGTGATGTCCATAATAAAGAAAACTAAGCTAAAATATATGACTTACCTAAGCTCCATATCAATAATCACTCTTATATGTATAGCCGAGTTCTGTTAAAAATTGCATGGAGGGAGGGAGAGTAACAACATGGTAGAACTGCTTGCTACAGGTAAACCTGAAAGAGAAACCAAAAGTATGTGAAAGCGCAATGAAAACAAAATCCAGTTCTTTGTTGAAAATTAAAAAAAAAGTGATAAAACCTTTGCTAGGCTCATTAAGAAAAAAGTAATTAATAATTAGAAATAAAAAAATATGAAACCATTACAGATAACACAGGAATACAAAGGATCGCAAATGACAATTATAAATATCTAAATGCAAACAAATTGGAGACAACCTAGAAGAAATGGACACTTTCAGAATTATACAACCTTCTAAGACAGAACCAGGATGAAACAGCTTGAATAGACCAATCTCAAGCACAGAAATCAAAACAGTGATCAAAAATCCCCTGAAGAATAAAAACCCAGGACAAGGTAACTTCACCAGCGATGGTACAAAACATTCAACAAACATCAAATACCTATCCTTCTCAAACTCTTCCACAAATCTAAGAGCTTATGATTTCAAAACCAGAAAAGGATCGCACATCTGGTACCAAACTTTCAACAAACATCTAATATCTATACTTCTCAAATTCTTCCACAAATCTAAGAGCTTATGAGAAACCATAAACTAAAGAAAACGATAGAACTATGTCTCTATAAACATAGATATGTCTCCACAAAAATATCCAGGAACTTACAGGCCATGCAAAGGGATATAATATCACCTATTAGAAGGGAAACGCAAATCAGAATCACAATGAGATACTACCTCATTGCTGTGAGAATGATCTGTATCAGAAAGACTGGAAACAAGTGTTTGTAAGGCTATAGAGAAAAGGAAACTCCCACTGTCGGTGGGAATGTAAAGAGGCAACCTCTCTGAAAAATGTTAGGGATATTCCTCAAAACAAAACAAAACAAAAACATGGACATGCTATATGATCAAACAATGCATGCTAGGATTTATCTAAAGAATAGGAAAACACTTATGAAAAGATGAATGCTCCCTTTTGTTCATGGTAGCACTTTTCACAATATCCACAATATGTTATCAACCTAGATACCCATTGGCAGATAGAAATAAAGAAATTGTGGTATAGTCAATAGAAAATCAAAAAAATATAAAGTCATGCCATTTGCAGCAACATGGGTGTAGCTAGAAGGAATTATGCTCAGTGAAATAAGCCAGAGGGAAAAAGAAAAATATCTGAGGGTTTCACTTATAGCAGGAATATAGGGAAACCAAGTAAGACATCAGTGTAAAAAAATAACAGTACAAAACACAACAAAGCAAAAATGGACAATTATAAATCAGAGACATCCTGCAGGGGAGGAGGAGGGAGAGGGATCAGAGGGAGGGAGGGAGGAGCACAGGGGACCGAGGTGATGGTGCACGGGTGCATTGGTGAAGGAAACTCGGTGGGGACTACACCTGAGGGGGTGGGGGGAAGCAAATATTGTTTAAAAATGAACAGTGATGTAAAAAAATTAAAAATATATATAAAAAAGAGAAACAAAAAGAAAATAATATGAATATAGAATACATTAAATAAGCTTGACATCCTGGATTTATATATATCCTACACTATACTCCAAATTATGCCATATGCCTTCCTTACAAAATCATTTATAATACTTAAGACATTGATTATATGTATATCAGGCCATAAGGGAAACATTCCTAGCTGGTCCTCTAAGAAAATAAATAAAAATAAGACCTCTAGAAGGAAGAAACAGCATCAAAAGAATCCAATTGGAGTTGTTGAATGTAAGTATGTACATATATTGCAATATGATTACTAATGTAGCTTAGTTAGCATCTCTATCCCGTTACGTAATTACTATTTCTTTGTGTGTGTGTGTGTTCTTAAATAATTAGATCTAGTCTCAGCGATTTTTAAGTTTACAGTACAATATCGTTGTCTATGGTCACTATAGTGAGCATTAGCTTTCCAGGACTTATTTATCTCCAGCTTCAAGTTTGTGGCCTTAAAAAAACATATCTCCAACTCCCCATATCCCCAGCTGCTGGTAAACACCACTATACTCTGTTTTTACAATTTCTGCTTTCTTAAGAGTCCACATCTAAGTGATATACAGCATTTGTTTTTGTTTGACTCAGCATAATGACCTCAGAATCATCTCTATTGTTGTATTCCCTTCTTCCTTATGGTTAAATAATATTCAGTTGTATCTATGTATAAAACAACTTCTTTTTTCATTCATTCATTGATGGACAGTTGTTTCCATATCTTGAATACCGTAAATCTGGATTATAACCAGTATTGGAGTTGCTGGATGATATTATATTTTCAGTTTTGTGAGGACCCTCCATTATATCTCCCATAGTGGCTGAAGCAGATTTATTTTTTATTGAAGTATTACTGGTTTACAATGTCGTATGTGATTCAAAGGTATAGGATCACAACTCTTCAGATATATGTTACCACAACACATTCACCACCAAGGCACCCATAATCCTCCATTCTAAAGTAGCCTCAATTCTGGAGTCAGACTTCTACGTTTGTTATAGCTTGGTTTCTGTCTCACCCTCTGTTTTATTTCTCTATATCCCACATATAAAAAAAAAATCCAGTATTTGCCTTTCTCCTATATTTTTTAAAGATTTATTTATTTATGCATACAAGAACTGGGGTACAGGCCAGTGGTGAGAGGATTTACCAGAGATGGAGTGGGGAACAGAACAGGCAGATCGACTGAAATACACTGCTGAGGGGAGTAGAGGGTGAGTCAGGAGAGGTCTCTTGCGCCATGTGGGTAACTCCCTGGCCAGGGATCGAACTTTTACTGTAGTGGCTGTGGATAGCTTCATAGGTTGTGTCTTAATCCCTTTGCCACCAGGGAGGCCCCTTGCTTTTCTCCTTCTTAATTATTTTCCATAACATAATCCTGTGCAGTTCTACCCATGTTGTCAAAAATGACAAGAATTAATCTTTTTTTTTAATACATGAGTATTATTCCAAGTGTATATATACCACATCTTCTTAATTATCTGTCTTTGTGCACTTAGGTTATTTCCATAACTTGGCTATTTTAAATAAGTGCTGAAATGAACATAGTGTGCAAAAGAAGTCTTTTATTAAAAATGCTTTAAAAATATTTACCACAAAAGAGTATACTAATGAGTATACTTTCATTAAGCTAACAACTTCTATACTGCAAAAGGCTATGAAACTATAAGTCATTAGCTCTGGAAGACATTTGCAATATGTAATATTTATGAAAGGAATATTATCTCAAAATTAAAAAAAAAATCATGTCCATAGTACAGTTATTCTATAAAAAATTGGGCAAAAAGATATGAGCAGGAGTTTTACAAAATAGGAAACATTTTGTTAATCAATATTACAAAAGGAAGTTTAACCTCAATAATAGGGAAATGAAAATTAAAATACAATGAAAATAATCCAGTCAAAAAATGGGCAGAAAAGCTAAAAAGAAACTTCTCCAAAGAGGAAATGCAAATGGTCATCAGGCATATGAAAAAATGTTCAACATCACCTGTAATCAGGGAAATGCAAATCAAAACTACAATGAGATACCATCTCACACCAGTGAGAATGGCACATATTAAAAAAAACTAGCAACAACAAATGTTGGCAAGGTTGTGGAGAAAAGGAGCTCTCAACAACAAGCAACTATAAAACGGAGACACACTACAGGTGGGGTGGGGCGAGGGGAGAGGAAGGATTAGGGTCAAAATAAGGGGGGGTGCAATCGTATGGGAAATATAACCAAAATGAAAATGCATACCTTGTGCAAATATGAAAAGTGATGTAAGAATTATATAAAATAAAATATTTAAAAAATACAATGAAAGATTTTAGCTACTCAGTAGGCAGACACTAAGACTTTGATGACACACTAATTGGAAAGATATGGAAACTCTTAGTCATTGCTGGTGCAGTATGGATTCTTTTCAGTTAAACTTTTGTAAATATCTCATTTGTTTCCTACCAGGATACTGTCTGACACACATGCTCTTGCTTATGTCCTAGCTCTTAGCTTCATGGTTGTATGCTATATTCTTGTGCTTTATATATATTAGAAAGAAATGTGTATTTCTATATATATTATATAAATTATATATATTAGAAGAAAAACATCCATTTAAAAAATAATATACAGGCTATTATTGATATCACAACTCAAAGAATCCTTGAATTAATTTTTTTTTTATATTCCTAGGTTCAAAGGCATTTAATTAGATAGAGTCTTTGTGATAATAATCACATTTACAAATGAAATTTTCTGAAAAACTTGAATTTCCACATTTGTATAAAACAGATTTAATTTTCCTCTTTCTGAAATGTAGTTGAAGTTTTCCTAAGAGGTGACTATAATCAAGTAGATTATACTTTGTAAATTTCAAAAATTATTTATTTATTTTACAGTTCAAAAATATTTTAAAATATATTTCTCTCTTAAAATAAGCTTGGATGGTGGGTGGATAAAGCAGTTACTAAAGGAACCACTGAAGTAAACAGAAGCTAAGTCTTTAAGAGGGTGACTTCCATATACTAACTAGTTGCATAGTTTATACTTGACATTTCAGTCTTCACTCTTTCCCAGACACGGTTTTACCTCTAAAGATAATAATAAGCTTATAAGTCTGTGAAATGTTTCACCACTTTCAAAATGCCTTCCATGTCACGTCATCTGTTTTGATTCTCACATTCACCCTTGAGTTTCTTTAGCATATTCCTTCCTTCTCATAATATATAGAGGGCATAATTTAAACCAAACATAGTATTAGTTATGAAAATATAAGACCTTTTTGTTAAAAAATTTTCTAGATAATCATATCAAAGTAACAATAAAATAATCTTATTTTGTTTCACAAACCCTATAGTTATATTCATCTATTTGCCTAAGAAATAAGTGAAATAATTTTTTTGGAAGTTCTTGGTATTTTTTTTTTTTTCAGAGGAGGAATGAATGAATGTTTATATATCATCCAAATAAGATCTGCTTCTCTGGGTTTTGTGAGGAAAAAAAGGCAATGTGTTCCTCCCTCTAGAAACCTATTTATTTTACATTTAGCAAAGGACAAAGGAAATCTTTCTAGAAGATTTCTTTTAAATGTTCAATGACATCTAATGAAAAGTATTCAAATTAATAATATAGTATTATTAAGCAATCCAATTTAATTTCATTCTTATTTGTGAACATATTGCTTATTATTATTTTTTTTCTCTCTCTCCCTAATATCCATGAGGCTTGCCTGCAAATTGTAGTCTGCTTACAGGCAAACTACATTTCACATCCCATCAAACCCACCTGCTCACACTTGGCAGGGTTTGGCTTGAGTTGCTGCTCATTAGAGCCCCTGGCAGAGAATAAGGGTGGGTGGAAGAAGCAATGAAACCAGTGCCTGAAAAGTGAAACTGAGGGTTAGGTTTTATGTGGGGTTTTATTTGGTGAGTGGTTACACTGCTTTTCATTATACCAGATAGCAGGTTGCTGGCAGCATATTTAAGAGATATGGGACTTTTAAAGGGCTGAACATGAAATTAAAGCTTGATGAAATGAATTCTAATCTGCGCCCCATAGTCTTATGCGTGCCAGGAAACATACACACTAATGCTTTAATTGTAATCGGGCTGGTGTCTTAAACGCTGCAACAATAACCAGTTTGGTGCACATGGAGAATCTAGAAAACAATGCCATTAAGATTTTATATGCCATCTTATGCTCCATTTTTTTCATAACATTACAGTTCTATTACATTCATCAGGTCTATAGGCATTTTCTACCCCATTTACCAAACTGGTTCCAGTCAATGAAGTTTTGCATTATATGCCCCCAGGGAAAAAAATAAAGCAAGATTTTTACTGTCCATGTTAATGCCATTTAAACATTACTCAAACACATGCTTAAGACCAACAGTTCTGATTACACAACTTTGGTTTAAAGTAGCTTCCAAACTGACTTCTTAACTGGCAAATTCTCAACGGCTCATGTCTTCCCAAACTTCTTTTTGGAGGATTGGAGGTCCGACAAAGTGTAGTTTGAGATGCCACAAACACTCTGGGTTGTTTTTAATAACTTCATTTTCTAAAAAGGAAGAGAAAACAGTATTCAGTCTATTTGTTTTGCTTATTTTTTTTTAAATGCGTTTTAAAATGTTGCTTAAACTGGAACTAATTCTCACCTACCTCTTGGGAGGATAATATCTTTGAAAAATGATATAACATTCTAAAAATGATGTGAGTCCAAAAGTTAGAGTTTGAAGTAGGAGTGAATAGTGAGGTACAACAGCATTCCGTCTCTTTTTTAGAGGACTTGGATTTCACTCCACTATTCGAGTAGGAGAAAACAGATCTGTCTTTTCTCTGTTTGGATAAGGAAGGGAGAGGGCTTAAAGAAGAGAAACATTTTCAATACCAGCTGTTCCCTAACTCAAGTCCCACATAAATTTATTCTCTCCTGACTGGAGATACTAGGACAAAATCCTAAGAGAGACAAAAATAGAATAGTAAAATTGCACCACTAATTCACTTCATATATCTCAAATTTTGTTACAGGAGAAGAAGAAGGCAGGAATACATTAACCCTTATTCAGTCTAGTGATACGAACATAGATAAGAGTTTAGGTATCAAATAGAATCTCTGGACTATACTGTAGTGGTGGGAGAGTTTTAAAGACACCTCAGTGTGATAAATCCCAGTTGCTAATTCTTTCCATTAGGGTCTCCAACATTTTTAAAAAATATACCAGATATGCAAATAATGCCATCTCAAGACTATGCAACTCACTGTCCTTCTTTTGAATAAGTATCAAGACTTAATATAGTCTTAATGTCAAAGTTTTCATATCAAATCTTATATTTGTATTTAATATTTAGGGATTCTTCACGAAGTTTGGGATATTTACCTCATAAACCTATTGCTAAGTGAATTTACCAAGCAAGTTTGGGATGTGTGTGCTTAAGCTCGGCAAGAATTTAACTATTTCACTATAAAAGTTTGAATGAGATTTAAATGAATAAGCATGTCAAATGGGAATTTAAAATATTGCTTTAATATGGCTGCATATTTTATTCATTTTGGCCATTGACAGATGTCTACTTAAAACTAATGTATGGAGGGCCTCCCCAGTGGCGCAGCGGTTGAGCGCTGGGTTGCGAAGCTGCCCGCAGCCTGTGCGGTGCCGGTTCAATCCCCGGCTGCTCCCCGGCCACCAGAGGAGGGTCCCACATGGCGCGCAGACCTCTCCTGCCGCCCGCTGCTCCCCCCAGCAGTGTAGTTCGGTCCTTCTGCCTGCTCTGCTCCCCGCTCTGGCTCTGGTGAATTCTCTCACCCTCCCGCACTTCTGACTGTACCCAGTGCTTGTATAAATAAATAAATAAATAAATAAATAAATAAATAAATCTTTAAAAAAAAATACAAAAAAAAAAAAACTAATGTATGGAAAATCCAGGCAACCTAAAATTCTATAATTTCTTGCTTCAGCCATTATCTTATGACAAAATATTTGCTAGACATTTTCTTATTTCTTGTCGGTGACATATTCTTCACTGAAATTTCCCATGTCTTTCAATGGTGCCAATATTTTGGAAATGTTCATGTTCATTTTATTTCTTTTCCTACACTCTAGTATAGGCTCCATATTTTTGCATGCATTTTCACCTTCCAGACAACCTAAAATCTGCCACATGAAAAGTCGTAAATTTTGGAACTCAACAGAATTGGTACCAGCTCCATTTCTATCACTTGCTAGTATGTGGTTTTGTATGTGTGTGTCTGTTTGTTCGTTTTAAATTACCATCAAGTGTTTTTTTTTTTTTTACAAGTATTTTCTTTTCTTTTCTTTTTTTTTAAGGTTTATTTATTTATTTATTTATACAAGCGCTGGGTACAGTCAGAAGCGCGGGAGGGTGAGAGAATTCACCAGAGCCAGAGCGGGGAGCAGAGCAGGCAGAAGGACCGAGGTACACTGCTGAGGGGAGCAGCGGGCGGCAGGAGAGGTCTGCGCGCCATGTGGGACCCTTCTCTGGTGTCCGGGGAGCAGCCGGGGATCGAACCGGCGCAGCAGAGGCTGCGGGCAGCTTCGCAACCCAGCGCTCAACCGCTGCGCCACCGGGGAGGCCCCCATCAAGTGTTTTTAACTTAATGTTATGACCCAGCATTTCCTCATCTAGACAGGGAAACAGTTTTATAAGGGTAGTATTAGAGATACTGTGCAAGGAAAGTATTAAACTGATGGAAGTTCTCAAAAAAGTAAGGACCTCTGGGAGAGTAGAATGAAGAGGGATCCATATGGCATTCTGGAGACGACTAGAATGTATCTCTCCTCATTCCGAAAAGAGTATGTGAGTTAGATCTGAAACTGGAAGCAGCTTGATAGTTCACCAGAGAGCAGTGAGTCTTCTCTGAGAAAGGAATCCTTGGCCACAGCTTGACTTCTCCAGTGACTAACTCATCCGGGCAGGGGAAGCGAAGCCTGAAATGTTCGGTTTGCTGTGAGGGGAAGTCAGTCCGACAGGCTGAGTTGCCTTTCTTGTCCTTGGCATTGTAACAGTGCACGGTCTTCTGTTGTTCCTGGAACCACTCAAGCATATAATAAATGGAGTAACGGTGATTGGAAACGGTCGGCCCTCGATGATATTTCCGCAAGTTGTTTTCCTTCTACAACTTGGTAATGGGTTTTTCTAACTTTAACAGGATGGTTGAAGTGTCTCATGATTTTATATGCTGTTGCCCACTCTGGAGCCAACTCTGTCCAGTTATCATGTCATTTTTTTTTTCAATACTGCAAATCCATTCTTTTCCCAAATCTTATGTTTTCCTTGGAGAGTTATATGATCCTAAGTAAACAAACACTGAAGAATCATTTTGGGTTTTCTGAAGAAATATGAATACATTTTTTGTTTTTAATCAGTTAAGTTTTCAGATCCGTAGACTAGGTTCACTAAATTCTGTAGAGGTCAGGAGAAAGTAAGGAATGCTTGACAATCTTGGTGCAGGAGAGAAACTGAGCACTGTGAGGCTGACCCATTTCCTTTACCAACACCTGGAAGGGGAAGGCAGAGGTCCAAGTTATGAAAATTAAGTACTGAAATACTATGAAGACAGAATAATCAGAATTACTAGGGTTGAAATCCTAACAATATGCCTTACTAGGTGAATGACCTTGTACAAAATTCTTAACATCTGTGAATTTCAGTATTCATGTTGTAACAACATTGGTGGGATCAACATGGTTTGAACACTTATTATACACTGGCTACTTTTCTAAGTACTGTGCTTCTAATAAAACACTTAATTTTCACAACAATCTTATGAAGTATGAAGAAAATGTTGTTTGACTTTGTAAAGAGGAGAAAAGTAAGAGAAAAGACACCTGGCTGAAGGTAACAAAGTCAGTAATGACAAAATTAAAATTTGAATCTAGGCAGCTTGACTTCAAAGCCCATATTTTAATTACTATAATATAATTAAATCACATGGCATATAGTTAGCAATTAATAAATGTGAAGTTTCAATATATACTTATAATTATTTCTATATTCAGACATAAGCCTTTGTAGCTATATTCAAGGTTTGTTTTTAGAACATTGAGCAAAATTCCTCAACCTTTTGTCTGCTAAAAAAATCAGCTTTGGGAATTTGCAGTTGGAACTACAGCGTTGGCAGCCAGACAATCACTGATTTAGGAAGAGCTATTTTCCTCCTGAGCACTGACTGTAAACACTGAGATGACAGGGAAGCTCTAGAGTTGGCATTCACATTGGATAGGAGTCTTTTCCACTCTGTTCCTCAGCATGATTTCCTTTCTTTGAAGGGGAAAATAAAATTAAATACCTTTTTTAAGTTTAAAAAAATCATCATTTAACTTCTTTTGTTACTGAAGCAACATTGGTTTACCACTGTATATGGTTCAGAGTTGTAGGATCACACCTTTTCAGATGTATGTTTTCACACCACACCCACAACCCAGGCACCCATTGTCTTCCAACATATTTCCATTGGACCCTGCACACTTTGCTCTCCAGCCTCCCCTACTTCACTGGTAGCCCCAATTCTATAGTCAGAGTTATAATATTTACTATTTATTTGGATTTTTCTGATCTGTTGTTTGGCTTTTCTATATTAGACATAGAAGTGAAGCCATCCAGTGTTTGACTTTCTCCTTCTGGCATTTCATTTAGCATAATCCTTTTCAGTCCCATCCATGTTGCCTCAAATGGCAAGATTTCATCGTTATTTACAGCTGAGTAGTTATCCATTTTGTGCATCAAATCTTCCTAATGTACATATCTGACTTTGGACACAGATTGTTTCTTTGAATTGGCTAGTGTAATGGAGCTGCAAGAAACATGGGAGTGCATATTCTTTCAAATTAGTGTATTTTGCATTCTTGGGTAGATAAATAGGAGTGGAATTATTGGAACACATGGTAGATCTATTGTTGTTATTTTAAGAAACCTACATATTACTTCCATAAGGCCCAAACTAGTCTATAATGGACCCATGTGAGAGTTTATTTTTTTCTACATCCTTGCCAAAACTTGCTATTTCTGGTCTTTATGATAGGAGTCCTTATCACAGGTGGGAGAAGATATCTTATTATGGCTTTCATTTGCATTTCCTTGATAATTTATGATGAGAATGTTTTCATGTGCCTGTTGGCCATCTGTATGTCCTCTTTGGAGAAGTGTCTATTTCACTCTTCTGCCCAGTGTTTGTATTGGGTTATCATTTCATTTTTGTTGTGTCAGAGGAGTTACTTGTAGATCATGGATATCAGCTCTTTGGCAGATACAGGAGGTGAAAATATTTTCTCCCATTTATTAGGGTACTTTTTTTTATCTAAATGATAGTTTCTTTTACTGCACAGAAGTTGTTTTTTTTTTTTTTTTTTGGTATAGTCCCTTTTGCTTACATTTTCTTTTTGTTTCACATGCCATTGGAGAGCAATACACAAAGACATCGCTGAAGTCAATGTCTTTCCAATATTTTTAAAAATTATTGTGTTTTCATTCTACACACAAATATTTTATCCAATTTGAGTTTGGTTTTGTATATGGTTTGAGATGATATTGTAGTTTCATTCTTTTGTATGTGACTTTCCAGTTTCCCAGACAATTTGTTGATGAAACTTCCTTTCTCCAGTGAATGTTCTTTATCCTTTGTCATAGATTAATATTACATACAAGTGTGGGTTTATTTCTGGGTTCTCAATTCTATGCCAATGATCGTTGTGATTATTTTCACTCCAATATCATGCCTTTTTGATTAATATTGATTTGTAGTATAGTTTGAAGTCAGGGTTTATGATACTATGATTCTTCCTGTTTGTTGTTAGTATTGCTTTGGCTGTGCAGGGTCTTTTGTGGTTCCATGTGAACTTCAGTAATGTTTGTTCTATTTGTTTGAAGAATGTCATTAAATTATTGATAGGGTGATAGGGATTTCATGGAATCTGTATACTGTTTTGGGCAGAATGACCATTTTTATGATGCTCTCTTCTAATCCAAGCAAGGTATAGCTTTCCCTTCATTTGATTCTTCTATTTATTTTCACAATGTCTTTTAGTTGCCATTGAGCAGGTCCTTCTTAAGTTTACTCCTAGATATTTAATACTTTTTACAATAGTATAAACAGTCATTTTGTTGATTTCTTTCTATTCTTGCTTATTGTTGGTATATAATGATTCAATTAATTTTTCTAAATTGTGTAACCTGCCACTTTGTTGTGCTCATTTATTGTTTCATTTTGTTTTGTAGTGGAGCATTTAGGATTTTGTTTGTCGTCCTCAAAAAGTGACAGTTTTTCCTCTTCTTTACCAATTTGGATTCCTCTAATATATTTCTTTTACCTAATTGTTCCAACTAGAATTTCTATTACTGTGCTGAATAGTAGTTGTGAAAGTGGACATCCTTAATCTTGCACCAGGTCTTAGGAAAAAGTTCATATTTCTGCCATTTAGTATGATACTAGCTGTGAGTTTACCAAATATGGGTTATTATACTGACATATGTATGTCCCATCCATTTCCATTTTTTAGGAAATTTTCCATGTTGAATGTTACCAAATGTTTTCTCTGTATTGATAAGATGTTGTGATTTTTATCATTCCTTGTTTTTACATACAAACCCTAAATACTCCACTATAATTTTGAATTATACTGATTGATTGCTTATGTTGAACCATCCTTGCATCCTTGAAATTAATAATAGTTAATCATGATGTATGATCCTTTTAATGTATGGTAAATTCAGTTTGCTGAGATTTTGTTGAGGATATTCATCTATGTTCATCAGGATTATTGGTCTAATCAATTTTTTTGTGTGTGTTAGGGAGACACTGGGCTCAAAAAATTGTATTTGGAAATATTCTTTTTATTGTAACTCTTTTTATTGTAACTCTTGGGACAGTTTAGGATGGATTGGACTTAGCTCATCTTTCAAGGTTTGGTAGAACTCACTACTGAAACTATCTGGTCGTGGACTTTGGGATACTTTTAATTACTTTTCAATTTCCTCCCTTGTCAAGTATTTTTTTTTATTTCTTCCAGATTTAATCCTGATATAGTTGTATGTTTCTAAGAAGTTATCCATCTTTTCTAGATTATTCAATTTACTATCATACAAATGTTCATAATAATCACTTATAAATGTCTGATTTTCTGAAATGTCTGTTCTAACTTTTATTTCTGATTCTATTTTATTTTTCCTTTTTTTTCTTTCTGAATCTAGCTAGAGGTTTGTCAATTTTGTTTATTTTTTTTCCAAAAAGACAAGCTTTTGGTTTCACTAATCTTTTGGACTGTCTTTTTGATTTCTATTTCACTTACTTATGTTGCAATTTTTATTATTTCCTTCTCTATGTTTGTTTTTCTTTCACTCATTTTTAGTTCATCTTTGTCTAGTTCCTTAAAGTTAGAGATAAGATTATTTATCAGAGTTCTTTCTTGTATCTTTCAGTGGGCCTGTATTGCTATAAACTTACTTCTTACTACTCCTTTTCCTGTGCGCAATATGTCCTTGGAGATAATGTCCTCATTTTTATTTGTCTCAAGGTTTTTTTTTTTTTTTTTTCAGTCTGTTCTTTGATTTCCTAATTAACCCAATACTATTTGTAGTAAGGTTAATATTGAATTCGTTTTGTACTTGATTTCTAGTTTTATATCATTGTGGTCAGAGAAGATATTGGTATGATTTCACTCTTTATGAATTAATTGACATTTGATCAGTGACCCAATATATGTGATTGACCCTGGAGAATGTCCTATGTGCCCTTGGCAAGAATATATATTCATCTTTTTCAAGCTTCAGTGCCCTAAAATAAATATTAATGTCTATTACTACCATGCAGTCTAATCCTTGGTTTAAAGGCATTTGTGTCCTTGTTTATTTTCTAATTGATCTGTCCATTGGTGAAAGTAGTATGTAAAATCCCCTGTCACTCATATATTTTTCCAAGGTCTACTCTCAGATATGATAGTAATTACGTTATGTATTTTGATGTTCTTCATTTGGTGAGTTTATTTTGATGAATGCTGTGTCTTTTTCATGTATTTTCCCTTAATCATTATATAATGTCCATCTCTCGATACCTTTTATAGTTGGACATCTATTTAATCTGATATAAGTATGACTGTACTTGCTTTATTCTGTGTCCTACTTGCTTGTGGAATTGCTTTCCAACTCTTTACTCTGAGTTTATGCTAAACTTCTCAACTCAAGAGTGCATTTCATTGAGGGAACAGAAAATTGGATTATATTTTCTGAATCACTCAGATATTTTGCGTCTTTTAATTAGTAAGCTCAGTATGTTTACATTTATGGTGATTATTGATATATAAAATACTGCCACTGTTCTTAATTTTTTGTTCTATTACCTTGTTCAGTTATTTGTAAATATTTTTCTATTTGATTTAGACACAAGAGTTCATTTCAATGTTTCTTGGAGGAAGGGCCTAGTGTCTGCAAACTCCTTCAGCTTCTGTTTGTCAGAAAAGGCTTTTATTTCCAACTCATATCTGAAGAAAAGCCAGCTAGTTCTTGGCTCACAGTTTTTATTGTAAGTATTTTGGTTACAACATTCCATTCTCTCCTTGCCCCTTATGTTTATTCAGAGAAGTCTAAGAAATCTGACCAGGGTTCTCTCAAAGACCATCTTTGAGACCATTTTTTCCACCTACCTAACTTCAGTAGCCTTTCTTTGCCTTGAACTAATAGACATTTCACTACAATGTGTCTTAGTGTAGGTCTCACCATATTTAGGTAACCAGGTTTTCCTTTAGCTTTATGGACTTGTACATTTAATTTTTTCTCCAGGATTGGAAAGTTTTCCTCTATTATTTCTTTAAATAATTTCTCTTTTCCCTTTCCTCTTTCCCTTTTGATTGACCCATTAATCTTATATTGCCTTTCCTCATCTCTAATCTAAATGAAACTTTAAAAATTTTCATCTTATTTGGTCATATTTTCCTTTGCTA
Organism: Talpa occidentalis; assembly: GCF_014898055.3. Taxonomy (NCBI): domain Eukaryota; kingdom Metazoa; phylum Chordata; class Mammalia; order Eulipotyphla; family Talpidae; genus Talpa; species Talpa occidentalis. Next base: position 78,184,461 of record NW_023604295.1, on the reverse strand, counting down.
TAAAATTTATATACTTCTTTTTCCATAATGGTTTTTGAAATATATGTTTTCAATAAATCTTTCAAGTAATTTTTAGTGGTTTTGTTTCTGTGCTCTAGACACTATGAGGACAGAATTCTAACTCAGTGATTATGTACTGGGAGGCAAGCCCTCTTTGATTATCTTTCATACAAATACAGATTTCACTTACTCCTTACCCCTGTGTATGTAAAATATTATTTAATTCAAAAGCTTTAACAGCACCTCCCTGGTGGCCAAGTGTTTAAATCTCAGTGCTATCAGCACTATGGCTTGAGTTCCATCACTTGCCAGGGAGGTAACCTACATATGGAGCAGCAGACCTCTCCTGTCTTACCTGCTGCTCCACTTAGCAGTGTATTTCAGTAGCTCTGCCTGTTCTGCTACCCACTCTGTCTCTGGTGAATCTTCTCACCCCCCACCTCTGGCCTACTCCCCAGTTCTTCTATGCAAAAATAAAAAGGTACTCTTTAGAAAATAAAAGCTTTAACAGTATTAAAAGTCCTGAATCAACTAACCTGTTTTCAAATTGCAATTTAAATAAATTTCATATTTCTTCTTTGAGCACATTAAATTTTTCTTCCTCAATTTTCAACATTATTTCATAAAATAAGTATATTTCTCCAGTCCCACTGATATACCACTTTCCAATTCTTTATTGTTTTCCCAAACCCTCATGACTCTGTTTCTACAGTTCCTTATCTTGGATATGTCCTCCTCACTCACCAACATATCTTTAAATTTATCTTATCAAAATTATTTTCAATGACAAACTTCATCCTATGACAATTACTTGTGATAGGATACATTTTCAACAAATTATCAATTGTATACAGATTGATAGTTTAAAAATTCTTTGTGAGACACACATTCAGATACCTACGAGGAAACAGAAGTATTGGACATCGGTTGTTATCATCCTGCCATTGTTAGTTTGAATTGTATTATTTCACATGGCTTAAAAGTTGCTTTACAAATGTTCTGTGCACATTTCATTTGTGTTCATTTAGTTTCTTATACTATTTTGTTTTCTGGAAATAAATTTTATTTATTTTTTTTTCCATTTAAATCTGTCATCTGGTTTCCTTTAAGATTTTTTTTCACATGTTCTCTGAGATTATACAAATAGATCAATAGTTCTTTATTTCTAATTAAGTCAGTTGTATCATCCTTTATAATTCCTTAAAGAAATTCCAATGTATTTTTACCTTTCTTCTATAATTAATCCTTAACTAATGTCTATGTAAAATGACCTATTGCCGGATCTGATGTCTAGTAACTGTCTTTTATGAATGTTCAATGAGTCACCAACCAAATGACAAATAAATAAGTGAATAAATATAAATAGACCAACCAACTGAAAAGAGCCTTTGGGAAGGCGCAGCACAATATTATTTTCCTATTCTTAAATAAATTCACATGAGAAATCTTGGTTCATGCATAAACCGAGTTTAGCAACTGACAGAACTGACATTCTGGCAATTTCACCAGACTTGTAAAAGTTGTTACTTTTGACTGAAGAAATGAAATTTGCATTGATAACCAAAACAGACTGACATTCATTTGCTTGAATATGATAAATCTACAGCAAGTACACTAACCAAATAACACATTCATTGGAAAATAACTTTAGTGTGAAATTAATAAGTTCTTTTTCTTTTTTCAACATGGGCAATAGGAACTTTTTGGGTTTGCTTAAACATTATCTCTCCAGCTTATACATTATTTACTTTTTCCAATGTTATAATAACACCGTGGCACAAATACATTCTTTCCATGTAAGATAATTGCATAAATTAAGTTAGTCCAATACTTACACCTAGCCTGAGTACAAAACATTTTTTTTTTCATGTTTTGATTATAAGCAAGTAAATGAGCATATGTCCAATTACATTTTGGGTGCAATAGCTTTAGCCACCACATTTTGGCATTTTATTTTATTAGCTAAAAGTTCACATATGGTTTCCATGTCTCTAAGCTGTCTTTAAGGATACAAGAGTTGTATAACCTAACATTGTTTTCTTTCCTGCTTTCTCCCAGCCGCCTTCCTATTTTTCACATATGGTGCCTCATAGAGGGACCTTTTGGTTTTAAAGATTATATGTGAAAATTGTGAAAAACCTGAATGTTTCCTAGTGCTTTGAAGAAATGATGAAAGAAATACTCATTTTTTTTTTTTTTACCTAACAGGAATCTGATATGGATGCCAACATATTTATTATAGAAACAGTAGTATTAATATACAAATATATAAGACTTACAATGATTATGATTTAGCAGCTTCTTTCTGCTGGCCTGGTGTAACATTAGACTTAACAGTCCCTTCCCTTCTCAGAAACCTCCCTAGAAGCTTTGGAATGAAGGAATAGGGAAGTTAAGTGAACACCTTAAAGAATGAAATGTACAAGACATAGCCATGCTGAGGAAGCACACAGGATAATGGAGCACAAAGAAACATATTCAGTTCTGTCCCATTTCAACATTTGGCCTGTGGATCTGTGTTACTGATACAGTTAATGGTTTGGAAAACTGCAAGTCTTGCATATTTTGGCCACAGATTGGAGATACCCTTTTTGAACAACCAACTAAAAGTTGGTTCTTTTTAAGGCTATTCCTCCTATATTTCAAAAGCCTTAGAGTAAGTCAAATCTCCATCACTGACTGTATAATGACAATGTTACATAGTATTGCTAAACAGAGTAGAAGTTTTGAATATATTGTTGATTTACAAAAGAAGTCTGAGAATTCATAAAGATGCAGTGTTAAATCTCTTGAAGTTCAATAGATACTTAATTAAAAAAGAAAAACAATATGGTCCTAAAATAGTGTACTGGGTTAAATGTTGAATTAGTCATGCTATATAAATAGATTAGACACCTGGCTTTCCAAAATATAATAGAAAAGTCCCACTTTTTTCTGTGATAATATGTTGTACTTGATTTGTAGGACATATACCAAAGTGCTATTTAAAAGTTGGGGTTACCATGAATGTCAAATTACAAACATGTTATACTACCTTAGGCTTTTTTTTTTTTTTTTTTTTTTTAAGATTTATTTATTTGTTTTATACAAGCACTGGGTACAGTCAGAAGCACGGGAGGGTGAGAGAATTCACCAGAGCCAGAGCGGGGAGCAGAGCAGGCAGAAGGACCGAGGTACACTGCTGAGGGGAGCAGCGGGCGACAGGAGAGGTCTGTGCGCCATGCGGGACCCTCCTCTGGTGGCCGGGGAGCAGCAGGGGATCGAACAGGCGCTGCAGAGGCCGCGGGCAGCTTCGCAACCCAGCGCTCAACCGCTGCGCCACCGGGGAGGCCCTACCTTAGGCTTTTGACAAGCTCACTTTTCAAATACATCTCTCACGTCTGTTAACTGCTACCTTTATATATTTTGATACATTTTGAGTGTTTGGAAAGTCAATTTTTACAAAATATTATCAATGAATGTTAGAGTGATACAAATTTAGAGTTGAGTTAGATATTTCAATTTTCATTTAATCTGGTAAAATCATGTCCAAGATTGATGGTTTACTTCCAGTGCCTAGAAACTTAATTTAATAGTATTCAACCTGGAGGACATATCCACTTTATAAGATTGAGTCTAGTGACCGAACTGCTAATATCACATTATATAAAGCTTACAGATACAATGATACCCTCAGACTGTGGTTTCCACATTGTATGTTACAGTTCCTTACTACAGAACTCCTGTTACTGTACTATTTATGAGCAGGTAAAATTTTATATTATTATTCATTTCAATGCTATTTAGAAATATACTACATAGCCTAATCTGAATGTTCTCAGAGTAACTATTTTAATAATACTAACAAAAGTAGTATATATCATTATGGTGCATCCACTCTGTGCCTGGTACTAAGTTAAGAGCATTATATGCATTATCTACTTTAATGCTCCAATAATAATATTATCTCCATGTTGCACATGAGAAAGGGAAGCTAAGAGAACTTGCAAGTATTTCACTCTAAACCATCTTGCCCATAAAATAAAATTGAAGCTTAGCCTAAACTGTCTATGAAATAATTAATAGATTTTTATAATGGTATGGATTATGTATTAGAAATTACATTCTTAATATTAGAGCAGTTGATTAAGGAAATACGTTAATCAGAAATGTTGAAGAATTTCTCTGAAAAGTATTTTAAAAGATTTCTTTTTAAATAAAAAAATTTGTAATAAGTAATAATATATGAGGTACAAAATTATAAATTTATAAAAGATTTTGCAGTGAAAAGGACATTTTACTCTACCTATAATTGCTGGTTTTCCTCCCAAGGAGAAACTAAAACCGCCCATTTCTTATTCCTCCTCAGAGATATTCAGAGATATCTCTATCTCTTTCTCTTTTCATCTCTCATACATGCACACCCCCACTCCCCCAATTCCCCTCCCACACACAACACTTAATTTCCTATTAAGTTCCTGACAATCTCCTATTCCTTATAATGGATGCCCATTCTCTTCTGGATTAAAATGTGTCCAGTTAAAATACAACATACACAAAAGATCTTGTCATTTGAGCAGCTATTCAATATCGATCAATACAATAAAGGAAAAGCAGAAGCTGATAGTTGGGGTTTTCCAGTTGTTATTTGGAAGGGTGTAGATTATATAGTTTCACTTCTTTCTGACTGAAATATCAGTAAAATGCTAGAAATGGAGTAACTGCTTTGCAAAAAAGAATGTGGTAGGGCAAATGTTAACAAAATGGATGATGCATTGTGTTATTGTAGTAGTGCCAAGACTACTTTTAGGTTAGCAAAAGAAAATTCCTTATTTATGCTTCACTTTTTAACAGCAGCATAATATTCCATTTTGTGGATATAGTATAATATATTTCTAGACTACCATCAAATTCCAGTTTTGTTATTTAAATGTTGCTAAAAATAATGTTGTGGTTAATATCCAGATACATGTCATTCTGTGAAGTAGCAAGCATATCTGTGCAATACATTCCTAGAAGTAGAATTGCTTGATCGAAGGATGCACACATTTAACACAGTAAATGATGCCAACTGGCTTGCCACTGAAGTTATTTCAGCTTATTGACATCATTTCATGAAAAAAATTTCTCCATATTCTTGTTAATATATCAACTTTTAGCTTGAGTTTTACATATGGAAAGGTGAAAAAAGAATCATGTTCCTGTATTGTTCAATGCAAAATTTTGCCATTGCAAGTAAAGTTCAAAATCTTTGCATTCATGTGCCTTCTTGGGGTTTAAATCTCAGTGCTATCACCACTGCAGCCTGAGTTCAATACTCAGCAAAGGAACTAACCCACATATGGTGCAACGGACCTTTTCTATCTTGCCCATTGCTCCCGTTAGCAGTGTATTTCAGTAAATCAGCCTCTTCTGCTCCCCACTCTGTCTCAGGTGAATCCTCTCACCTCCTGCACCTCTGACTGATACCCCAGTTCTTCCACAAAAATAAATAAATAAATGAATAAATAATAAATGAATAAAAACTTTGCATTTGTTGTAGTCATATAATGCTCATTTACCCAGACTTTGACATTCTTTACTAAAGTTCCATTATGTTAATTTTAAAGGAAATGTTTAAAGGAAATATTCAAATATTAGGAAAATAATTTTTATATAAGTTATAGATTTCCTGGTTTTGAATTTATTTTTATGTTTTTTTAATGCATGAAGAATTATTTTACATTTATGAAATCAAATTATTTTTATGGCTTTGACATTTACATGTAGCAGGAAAAGTCTTCCCCTTTCAGATTATAAAAGCATCCTCCTGTGTATTTAATATTTGAGCCAGTTGGGAATTCAGTTGGTGTAGCATGCATATGAGGTAAAGTTTCAACTTCATATCCTTCCAGATGTTCACTGGTTGTCCAAACCTTTTCCCCATTCTAATCTACACTGCTAATTTTATCATATGCTAAGTGCCTGTCTATTTCTGAATCTACTTATGGTCCTTTTAGACTATTTGTCAGCCTGTCTACCCAGGTGCCAGCATCATACTGCTTTAATTATTATAGCATAACAATGCAATTTAATATCAAGGTTTTTCCCCCATTATTTACATTTTTCAGAATTGTTCTTGTTCTTTTTTTTCCCCATGAATTTCAGAAACAGCTTGTCTATTCAAAATGTTCTTTTCTTAAAAAGTTATCATTAAATATATAAATTAATTATGGAAAAAACTGTGTTATGTTTTGTCTTTTTGTTTAAAAACACTGCATATTTGCATTTAAACTTATTTTACTTCTTAATAGCATCTTATAATTTTATTGATCTTATGCATATCCTGTTAACTTACTTTTTTTATATTTTACTTGTAGTTGCCACTATACTTATTTTAAAAGGATGTAAGTTTTATCACCTCACTTGCCAATATTTTTATACATCACTTTTGATATTAACATTCCCCCAACAAACTTATCAAATGCATTTATTGCTTATGAATCATTTTAATTCATTTTCTTGAATTTTCTAGAAAAAATAAATATATCATTAGGAAAAAATGATGGCTTTCTTCCTTTCCAAAATTTATATGTGTTATTGTTTCACTTTTTCTAATTGGAATGGCTAGGGTAGAAGTTCAAATTAAACTTAGGACTCTTAACTACAAAATATATAAAGAGGGCCTCCCTGGTGGTCTAGGGGTTAAGTCTCAATGCTATTACCACTTCGGCCTGAGTTAGATCCCTGGCAAGGGAACTAGCTGACATAGTGGTGCAGCAGACCTCATCTGTCTCACCAGCTGCTCTCATTAGCAGTGTACTTCAGTAAATACCCCTACTCTGCTCCCCACTCTGGTGAATCCTGTCACCCCCCACAACTCTGGCCTACATTCCAATTCTTCTATGGAAAAATAAATACCTAAATGTCTTAAATATGTATTTTATATATACTATATATAATATATAATACAAATATATATATATATATATATATATATATATATATGGTGGGAAACAAGGAAATAGAGAAAGATTGGCATGGTGATAAATACAAAATATGTTGAAAGTCAATAAAATTCTTCAATGAGATAATTTCAAGTTTTAATTCACAATTTCATCTTTCTAAGCAGTATTCATAACAAGAAAACCAATGTAAATAATAACATTAACTAGGAGTTTAGTGCAAAAAAAAATCTATCTGAAAAAAATTCCTTACTCTAGAGAAAACTCATCCATGATATTGCCTTATAATTATGTTCAATCATTTTTACTGTAATAAAATTTTAAATTTTAATATAGAATGTTTTATGTAAATTAACTGGAAACTTTAAGATGATTTAGGTAACTTTAGTAAGTTGTGAAACAGAATTGTCGAATGTTTAACCATCTCCTCTATTTGTTATGTTTCATGATTTATTTTCAGGTAAAACAGACAAAAAAAATGGATAAAAGGAGCCATCACATAAGAAAAATGAAACAGGGGAAATAATTATTAAATGGCATTAGAGATGATAAAGTCAGTATACAGTGATAACAGTTTACCTATTTCAAATGTTGATCTCAGAACTAATTTCACAGCAAATTCTTTCTTTAAAAAAAAAAAGAAAGAAACATGTCATGGCCAATAACTGCTGAAAAACTGTGGAGACTGGCACTTCCAAATGCTTGGCAGATTATTAAGCCAATTTTTATTGAGTCCACTCTAGCCGTTGGAGGGTCTGTGATTCCCAACTGTTTCACATCAGAGAATGAAAACAAGTAGGGCCCAGCCAAGACCACATTGGTGACTGCCAGCCCCTTTATATGCCAAACATGAAAGCAACAAGTCCAGATGCTTTGATCCTTGCATTTTTGGACTCAGCCCAAAGTTATAGAAAAAAAGCACAACTCATGTTAGGACAACATACATTATAACTAGAAATCAATCAATAGCACTGTGACCTTCAAACTCAGTAAATGTTTGGAGTTAGTTTCAGAGCATGTAATCTAAATTGGGGATTGGAAGTTGGAACTGGTCCTAAACTAACAGAAAAAAAAATGTATATTTTTAAATTATAGAGATTAAAGGAAGCAACCGATGAAGTTTTAATTTATGTGTATATGTATATGTATATGTATATATACATATAATTTTTTCATAAAGAATGTGTTCTAATTTAAAAGACCTTAAATAGCAAGGAAAAGAAAGTCACCACCACAATGAAAACCTCTTTCCTACATATAATTAAAAGAGAAACTAAATTGTGGCAGGAAAATATATTGGAAGGAAATTATGAGCTTTCTCCCAATTTAGGGTAAGAGAATAATGAGATAATTTAAGAGGTGAGTCATTCCGTTGCTAGGACACTGCTCTGACTTGCAGCAGTGCTCTGGCCTGCCAACTTATGAAACAATTGGCCCTGGTCTTGGCAGAGTTGGAGGCATAAATTCCCCAACACAGGTATATTGAAGAACTGGTGATGGCAGAGCTGAGCTGAAAAGTTGATGGCCCATATGATTTTGGGCACAAGTAAAAGTGCAATCTCAACCCTTGTATTTTAAATCACTGCCTGTAGCCAAGGTAGTTACTTGAAAAAATCTTCTGGGACAGAAGAGGTAACAGTAAAAAATAGCTTAGTTCAGGGGGCCAAGATCTGGCAACAAGAAATAATCAAAAGTAATTGTGAATCCTTTATTTTGTTTTTTCACTTCACAATAATGTTTTGACTGTAGTGTCACACAATTTCTGTCTAGACAACATTGTGATAAAACCTCACCACTTTGCATTGCAAAGCTTTTGAATTGTTCCTGGCACTAACTACACTTCTAGCACAAAAGCTAATTTATAGTAATGCTGATAACATTCAAGAACCTATCATTAAGCTTTCTCCTTTTTCTCATTTTATTTTAATTATACCTTTTTAAAGATGTTTTTCTTGTTCAGAAAAGTAAATTAGTTATGCAGTAAGACTTTGAATTTCCATTGATTTGTCAAAAAGCAATAATCTAAGATAGTCTATCTATAGTGTAATATTTTAAAGAACTTCCAGGTACTGGCTTCTCCAGTTCCTGGAAGATCTCATCTCAGTCTCTCAGCCTGCAAATATTTTTTCCCCTACAATATGAACTTATTTAAAATGCCTCACAGCATCTACAAGTGAGCTAGGTCAGGGAAAATAATCATGTTGTCATTTTGATATTTGTTATCCCTATGTGTTTTGGAGAACGGCAGAAGGTAGGTCCTTTTCATCTATCTAAATAAAATGAGTAAGTTAAGGCACAGGAGCAAAAGGTGGCTGTTTGTAAATAATCCCATTTACCCAAATCTAAGAACAGCTGAACTCACTACTTAAAATTATTGATGTAAGTTCATGGGCTCCATATTTTACACTGAGATTTTTAGTTGCTGTTAGTCATTTTGTACATCAGTTAATGTTTATATTTTATATACATGTTCATTGTTTAATAGTCATATCTTTATATCTATGTGCTCCCTCTCTTAGGGGAATTCTTCTTTTAACACTAAAGAAAAGTGTGAAAAGAAGTGGGTCTATTTCCAAATAGGTATATAAATGGCGAGTTTAAAAAAAGGCATAGCCATTTGTTCTTTGTGGAACCCTTATAACTTGTGAAAAGCTGTTAGAGGCTGAAGGAGACTTTTAAAAGTGGAAAACAGTTTGCTACTGTGGAAGGACCACAGACTGTGGAGAAGGAATATTTAGCTTAATCCTGGCTTCTTAGCTAGTGTATAATCTTGAATAAATCACTTCTCCCTATATCTCAGTTTTATCATGTTTAAAACTGGAAGAAGATCACTGTTACCTCCTCTCTGGTTTTTGATTAAAGGAAACAATACTAAATAGATGATGATCAATTTTAAACTATGAGCATGTAATCAGCATGGAAAGGAAATTTTCTCCTGCTCCAAATGAACTTCTCATTCATTTCTGGAAGCAATGTATTCTTACATTAACTGATTTGGGTACCTAAGAAGTTTCTTATTAATCTCAATGAGTAATAAAAAATTAACTGCTTTAATAGTTAATGGACAAAAGACATCAAGTCATATGGGATAGTGAGCAAAGGCTTTAAAATTTGAGAGGATTCCAAAGTACGGGTATGAATGCACAAAGTCAAGAAAAAAGAAAACACATAGATTTTAGGAGTTCTGTAAACCACAATAGGAAAGTACAAATATACCATAAGTATTCATTTAGTAGATCATTTATTCACTCAAAAGCATTTACTTAATGTAAAGATAACAGTTTGAAGGTCTTTTGGAGAATATATGAGGTAAAATATAGAGAGCTTTCATTCAAATCTGATGTGCTATAAATAATTATAAAAGCGGGGCAACTATATCATATTAGAGATGGAACAAGTCAAATCTGTATATCTGAAAGGATAGTATATAAGAGAGGCTAACAGGAAATATCTGTTCCAATTTCTCTAGCCCTTGCTTGCCAAGTGGGGAAGTGACACTCAAGCCAAAACACAGTGATGTATTTTTGGAACAACTCCTGGCTCAGTACTGGGTTTGGAATAACCATGGAGGGGTATTTTGGATGGTGTATCTAGTATACTTTGTGTTGGCACCTCGGTTGTTGTTCCGAAGCTAGGTAAGCCACTCTGTCTTGTCAGAACACAGGCAACTCTGGATGTCAGGCAGATGGCCAGGAACACTAGGAAAGGGCTGAAAGAGGGTCAGAGGTAGGAGAGGAAAAAAAAAAAATTCAGTCCATTCCCAGCTGGATTGTATACAAAAAGTGCTGGCAGTATATGCTTTAGATCTACAGTCCAATAAAGAGTTTAAATAAAGGACAATGGTTGCATCCAGTGACTAGGTTGGCCATGAACTTCCTGGACAGGTTATTGAAACAACAATAAGTGACAGACATAAGAATGGTACTGTTCCAGGGCAACCCCAATATAAAACAGGATGCCTGACTGTGGGTCCTCACCTACATGCTTAAAGGGTACTTAAACTGCAGACACACACTAAACGCTAACCAAGGTTTATTTACAAGAAAAAGGGAAATGAGGAAATGTACAACTTGGGGAGAAAAGAGGGACATAAATTTTTAAATGCATCCTACACCATTCTATCAACCTGGAATCCCAAATGACCTGCCATGACCAAACCTGCTTGGCCAAGAGCACAAGCCAAGTGCCCAAGACCCCACTAACATGACTGGTTTATTTACAAACAGAGAAAACGGCTGCTTAAACGCTGCCCTTAGGCCCTCACAACTTCCCTTTGGGGATCATGGGAATTGTAGTTCCCAGTCTCTTGATGGAGTGGAGGTGGCATTCACAAAGCCTGTATGGAGTTTGCTCAGGACATCCTTTCCCCTAACAGTACAAAATATCAAGAATCAGAAAAGAAGAAACGTAACCTAGTGTGAAACTTATCAGGAAATCAGTAAAAACCTCTTTTTCTTAATTCTTTCTTAAGCTCTAATTTATCTGTAAAAACTCTATATTCTTAATCTCTCATTTTCTATTTTCTGTTTTAAGCAAACAATTATATTTTAAGATTATATTTTAGGTCAGAATTATATTTTAGGATTTCTTGCAGCTTATTTTTAGACTTTTTTTTTTAATTATACAAGCTGAATATTTACAAGCTTATATCAAGCATTTTCACTTTCTGGTAATATTGTGTTAGTTTCGTAAAGATGAAACCTCCCACCAAAATAAGAAAAACTGGACAATACACAGATAAACATATATACACAATTAGTTCCCCCTCTTTCTTACATTATCTTTCTTCCTATATCACTTTCCATAGATGATAATGCTAGATAGATGGTAGATAAATTCTATGTTTAAAAATCTGGGTGTATTAGGGCACTGAAGATACTTAAGATAAAAATTTCCAAGAAAAATGAAATACAGAGCAAAAGTGGAGCCCAAATGTTCTGTACCTTCCCTGCTGATTCATAAGCAGAAGCTAATAGACTGAATATTGAGATTTTCTGCAATGTCTGAATAGCAAAAGTTGGGGCCTCCCCAGTGGCGCAGCGGGTTGAGTGCAGCGCTGTGAAGCTGCGTGCAGCCTTTGCAGCACAGATTCAATTCCCAGCCGGCCAGAGAGATACCCACATGGCACAGCAGACCTCTCCTGTCTCACCCGCTTCTCCCCTCAGCAGTGTTTTTGGTCTGTCTGCCTGTTCTGCTCCCCGCTCTCTCTCTGGTAAATCCTCTCACCCTCCCATGCCTCTGGCCTGTACCCCATCTCTTGTACAAAAATAAATAATAATAATAAAAAAATAAATCTTTAAAAAATAATAAATAAATAAATCTTTAAAAAAAGAGTGTTTGTATAATCTGAACACCAAAAGTTGGATTGTAGGGCTCACCAAGTAAGTACCCTAGAAAAGAATTCATACTTTTAATTGGGCTACATTAAAGGGTCACACTTTAAACTTGGGTATAAATTAGAATTAGATTGCCCCAGACAAAGACTAAAACTTATTTGACTGGATTAAAATGACCTATTCCTAACTTAGCAATATCATATGATCTCAATACAAAAGAAAAAACACACAAGAGGAACAACTCTAAAGAGAGTCAGAAATAGTAGTTATAAGAAACAAACTTCAAAATAACCATAGTGAAAATATTCAAAAAATTAAAAAGCAAGAGCATTTAGCCTAGAATTTAAGGCTAAAAAATAACAAAATGTAAATTCCGAAATATAAAGGTGGAAAGTGGAAATAAACAATAGATATGGTAGTAACAATTTAGATACAGGTGAGAAGTGGATTATCAGACTTGAAGACAGATAAGAAATAATAATATGTAGAGTAAGTCATGGATAGACAGAAACTATTTAAAAAACAAACAAACAAACAAAAAAGACAAAACAGCATAAAGTAGCAGAACAGACATTCAAGACATGGTAGCCAGGGACAGAGGGAACAAAAGTACCATTTGTCATAATCAGACCCTTAGATAGAAAGAAAAGAGAATTTTCTAAATTCTAAGAGAAACATTGTTAACCAGAGTCATAAGTGCAGTGAACTTTGAATAAAATCAATATAGAGAAAACAACTCTTACAGATGTCACGTTGAAATTCCAAACAAAATGGAGACTATCTTAAACTATTCCAAGGAAAATGTGTATTTTGCATGCAAATTAGTAACAAGATTGACAGTCAATGATTAAGGTCTGCAATAAAGGAATGACATTTTCAAAGTGATGAAAGAAAAATAATTGCCAATGAAGAATTCTACCCCATGTAAAATTATTCTTCAAAAATAAATGTAAGATAATGACATTTTATCACAAATAATAGACCCATACTAATGGAAATTCTATAATAAGTTCCTCAGGCAGAGGGACAATGATCCCAAAGGAAATGTGGGAAGTAATAATGCACTATGGAACTGGTAATTATTAGGGTAAATTTAAATAAATATTTACTGATTAAAACAACAAAGATGTCTTAATGAATTTCAACTAGATATATAAATAAAATATTTGGCAGCATTAACATGAAAGGCATAATAGTAATAAATGGATTAAAAGTACTCTATGGTCCTTGTATTATTTGAGAAATGTGAAAAAATACCAATTAATATGAAATTATAAAAATCAAGTATGCATTTTTAATATTTAAGGAAATAAAACAATAGAATAGTACCTCATTAACAAACTAATAAGATAACAATAAACACAAGAATAAAGGAAAAGGAACGTAGAAATGATGGGGCTAGTAGACAGTAATAGGTAGAAGATAGAATTAAAACCAAATATATAAGATATAATATTAAGTTTAAATGGCATATATGCTATGATAAAATACAAATATTATTAAAATCTACTTTTAAGAAAAATAAAAAACATGTTCTTTATAGGAGGAAAATTTAAAATATTAAAAAGTTTAAAAGATGAAGAATAGAAAAGTATCTTGTAAGCTATCAACAAAAGAAATCTGGTATTGCTATGTATTAATAACAGACAAAACAGACTTTAATGCAGGAATTATTATTCAATCTAAAATAAAAATTTCTTAATGTTTAAAATTCTATTTTTTCTACTGATAGAACTGGAAGGAAATATTGAAAAAATTACAATTGCTTCAATACATGCCACTCAGAAATTGATTGAAAACAAGCAGACAAAAGTTAGGATATAAAAGAATTAACATTAATAAATTTAACTTAAGTTATACCAATGAATCACCACACTCAATACCATAAAATGGATATTTATTACAAATATTCCTGAAGCATTGACCAAAATCTAGTCTATGCTGAACAATAAAACAAATCTTAAACAAAGTGAAAGATTGGAAACTATACAAGTATGTGCTCTGACCGCAATATAATAAATCTATAAATCAATAAAATATATTTATAAGTCTCCAAATATTTGAAAATTAACAACATATGATTCTACATATTCTATGAGTCAAAAAATCACAGTGGAAATTAAAAAAATTAAATAAATGAGTAAAAATATAACTATCAAATCTCAGAATGCATCAGCTAATGCTTAGAGGGATTATATATATTCTGAAATACACATATTAGAAAAGAATAGAGGTTGAAGACATTATCTAAATATCATCTCAAAAAAATTAAGCTAAAAATGAATTCCAAAGAAAAGAAATCATGATGTGACCACAACAATTAATGAAATATTTCAATAAAACATTATGTAATAAAGTCAACAAAGGCAAATATCATGTAAAAAAAAAACTAACAGCAATAAAGAAATACTGATAAACAAATAAGGGGAGGGGGCTGTGGTGGAGGGCAGAGAGAAAGAAGGCATGATTTGCCAGTATCAGGAATGAAAACGTAAATCCAACAGTAGTTAAAAAGAAAAAGTAAAGAATATGATGCACAATTTTATGTCAAAAAATGGGCAAATGTCTAGAAAATATTTTAGATGATAGTTTCTTTAATTATTTAAACAATACAAAAGTAACTAAAGAATAGGCTTTAGAGCCATATTTTGTGTGGTTCTAAACATTTCCTTTTAGGGCCTCTCCTACATTGCTGGTGGGAGTGCAAACTGGTCCAACCACTATGGAAAGCTGTATGGTTGTTCTTCAGTTTACTAAAAATAGAGCTACCACATGACCCAGAAATTTCATTCCTAATGTTCTACCCAAAAGACACAAAAATAATGATTCAAAAGAATACCTGTACCCCTATGTTTATTGCAGCACTACTATTTATAATAGGTAAAACCTGGGAACAACCTAAATACCCAAAAATAGATGACTGGATCAAGAAGATGTGATATATATACACAATGAAATATTATTCAGCAATCAAAAAGATAAACTCATGCCATTCACAGCAACATGGATGGAGCTAGAAGGAATTGTTCTTAGTGAAATAAGTCAGAAAAAGAAAAATATCAGATGGTTTCATTTACAGGAGGAATGTGAGGGAACCAAATAAAATATTGGGGGAAATAATAACAATACAAACATAACAAAACAAAACAAAAACAAATAAACAATTATAAATCAGAGACATCTTGCAAGGGAAGAGGAGAGAAAGGGATGAGAGGGAGAGCACAGGAGACTGAGGTGATGGTGCATGGATGAATTGGGAAGGAATTTCTATGGGGACTACACCTGAGAAGGCAAGGTAGGGGGGAAGCAAACATTGTTTAAAAATGAATAATGATGTAATATATATATAAATTTAAAAAATATGTTAAAAATGATGAAGAACAAACTTACTTTTGCATCCACAAAAAATAAAAATAAAAATAAAGTTTTCTTTTTATGACTTTTCAAATTTTGTTCAGTCATTTGCTGCCCTTCATATTGACAGTTGGAAACTTTTAGCATCTGTAGTACAGTATCACTACTGTGATTTTGGTTACTGAACCATGGATAGAGAAGTTTTGGTGGGTGACGGCATAGATTCATAGAATGTATGTATTCCAAGGTATTTGTTTAAATGCATTCCAAGGTATTTAATTATTTTAATGCAATTTTAAATGATTATTTTTCTGTTTTCTTTTTATTGTAGTTCATTATTTGCATGTAGAAACATCACAAAATTTTATATGTTAATTTTGTAGCCTCCCACTTTACCGCATGTATTATTTCTAATTTCAGCTAAAGTTTCTGGGATTTTCCCTGTATATTATTATTGTGTCATCCATGAATAGTGGCATATGATAGTTTCATAAGTTTTGCTTCTTTTATTCTAATTTGAGTGTTTTTTAATTGTATATCTTGTTTAATTACTCTGCCTAGGACTTCCAACACTGTGATGAATAATAGTGGTGACAGTGGACATTATTTTATTCTTCTTAGAGGTAAATCTTTCAGCTCTTTATCATTGAATATGATTTTGGCTGTGGGTCTGTCATAAATGGCCTTTATTGTGATGAGGCATTTCCCTTCTATACCCATTCTCTTAAGGATTTTTGACATAAATAATTAAAATAGGATCAATACATCAAGAAGACATATAATTTTTACATTATTTTTGTTGGTATATCATGTTTATTGATTTGCATATGTGAAATATATTTGCATACTTAATCATGTGGTTTAAAAAAAAACTAAAAGATTTATAAAAAGCTCATTTCACCATTTCTGACCTTCAGTTTTTCTTTGTCTAGGAAATCCATTTTTTCTTCCTCATATCTGAATGATAGTTTTTAAGGGTATAATATTCCTAACTGAACATCCTCAGCTTTGAATAATTTGAATATCTTTGTACTCTCTCCTGGTCTGTGGAGGTTCTGCTGAAAAATCCAATGATAGCCTGATTGAAGATGTAAAGGAATGGAAAGGCGTCCCATGTTCATGGATTAGAAAAATAAACAATGTTAAAATGTCCATATAACAATGTTAAAATGTCCATATAACTTAAATCAATTTACATGTTATATATCGCATTTTCCCCCTATCTACATGCAACATTCTTTTTATGTGTTGTAATTTTTTGGTAGTTTCAATATTATGTATCTTTGCATTAAGTAACTAGGTGTTCTGATAGCATCATGGATTTCATATCATTAGTTACTTCCCCAGTCTTAAAATTCTCATCTACGTTTTCTTTCAATAAACTCTCTCCTCCCTTATCCCATTCGTTAACTCTTACACGTTATCTTTATGTTGCCTTTAATAAAGAACTGGATAATTTTGTAGAATTGCATCATCTTTTATGTCTTATTTTTCTTTTTTTCACCTGACTCATTTCTATGTTCTATCTTCAAACTCACTGATTCGTTTCTCAATTCCTCCATTCTACTTCAATAGATTTATGTAGTTACTTAATAAATATGCAGCCCCTTTATAAATATTTCAGTTTTTTACCACACGATTAAATGGGGCTTTATCCTAGGGATGCAAGGATACTTCACATAAGCAAATCAATAAAAATGATCTCATTTATTGAATTCTTCAGAACCTGAATCTTGTTAGTTTCTTCATTACAGTTTAAATATTTTCCTTCTGTTTGTTAATTTTATTCCTGAGTTTATTGGACTACATTTCTGAGTATTCTTGTTTCTTTATGATTTCTATGTTGAAGTCTCTTTCCGTTAAGTCATAATCTCCCATATCTTTAATTTGGCTTCTGTAGAATTGCTATTCTCTCCATGTGATGATATTACCTTGAAGTATCATGTTCCTTTTTGCTTGATTCTTCTGTCTGCACATTTAGTTTTTCTACCACCATTTTTATTATTTGTCACTTTTTATTTGTTTAAAATCTAGATTAGCAACTTAATACTTATCTATTAAGTATTATCTATTAGTCTATTTCTTTGCCAGCATGTGGTGCTATAATTTTACTTTTGGGTTTCTGTTGACTGCTGCATGCATTTCAGCCAACTAGGAATTACAGACAGCTTTTTGGTACTCATCAAGGTGATTATACAATTCCCAAAGGTAGAGATGTTATAGCTGAGAGAGCCTTCCTTTCTTCCTTCCTTCCTTCCTTCCTTCCTTCCTTCCTTCCTTCCTTCCTTCCTTCCTTCCTTCCTTCCTTCCTTCCTTCCTTCCTTCCTTCCCTCTTCTCTCCTCTCTCTCTTTCTTTTTTTCTTTTTGCCCTCCTTGCTGGAGACCCAGCCTTTACATAGCACCTCAGCTCTATAATCTTAGGATTCATCTGTCCAAGGTTGTGGAACTCTCCTTTGCTCTCTCTCCTCTACTCAGGACTTTGTTTCAGGACTTTCTTTCAACCATGCCATCTCTAACCCCCACAGCCTACTACTGCTATGCATCCTTATCTTCATATTCTATCACACAGATGTGTGGATCTCTCTGTGATAAGCAGTTAATCCTTATTTATTGTATATTTTATTGTGGATTTATAGATTCCAATTAGTTCAATTGCTCTTACACTAAAATAATTGTGGATACCACTTTTATTTCATTGTTGTTGTCCTTTGCCTTTTAGTACATAATGTAAACAATGAAATGATAGAATTTGTATGACTTTTGAAATTTCACTCATTTGGGTTTCGTCCATCCCTATGCTTAATCTGTCCCATTCTCCTGGATAAGTACTTCTTACTCTTTGGTTTTTGTTTTGTTTTTTTTAAGATTTATTTATTTATTTATTTATGCAAACACTGGGTACAGTCAAAAGTGTGAGAGGGTGAGAGAATTCACCAGAGCCAGAGCGGGGAGCAGAACAGGCTGACTGATGAAATACAATGCTGAGGGGAGCAACAGGCATGGCAGGAGAGGTCTGCGTGCCATGTGGGACCCTTGCCGGCTGGCCAGGGATTGAAACAGCGCTGCAGAGGCTGCAGGCAGCTTTGCAGCCCAGCACTCAACTGCTGTGCCACTGGGGAGGCCCCAGTACTGTTTATTCTTTAAAATTTGGCTCTTATGTTATTTTAATAAAGACTATATCCATCACCACAAAAATAAAGTTCATAATAGCAAATGCAAAATGCACTTTTATTGGAATGCTTTAAAACTACATCTAACAAAACCTTAAGTAATTTGGCAACAAGTTTGTGATGTGAAAATTGAATATATATATGTTTATTGTCATATTGAAGCATATTTAATGAAAATTTGACTAGCTACAATTTTGTACATTTAATTAATTCTTCCTGAATAGATAATCAGATTGTCTGAGAAAATATATATTTCTACTAATTTATAATTTATGGCATTAAGTTTGAAGGAAAAGGCAATTGCCACAAAAATTCAAAGGGAAAGTACAAAAGAACAATGCCAGGAACTTCAATCAATGGTTCAGCAAAATGGCTTTGACTCAAGATAACTGTGTTTTGGAAGGCAATCTTAGTGGACACCCACACTTCAATTTTGATCACTGTGATTATGCCAGGGGAATGTCACTCTGCCAATATATTTACAGCTTGCATATAGTGTTTCAGAAGATGGAACTCGGCTTATACAAAATCCTAAATCATAAAACATTTTTGATCGAGGCCTAAATTCATAAACTCAAACAAAATGTGACAAATAATAAAAATAGTGGTTGAAAACACAGCTGCATATGTGTTTTCAACAATAGAAACAAGCACTCAGTATAAATCAGAAATATACTGCATTGTACTATATACTAGCATAGTATATATGCTAGTATATAGTATATAATATAAGTCTGATCCTGTCCATATATAGATAGGAAATTTCTAGATCTGAGAAATCTAGATTGAAATGTTTGTCTAAAATAGCAGTTTAAAAACGTCTCTTTTATTACAAAGATATTTCAAAACATGGGTTAGTTACTATGTCTCATCCTCTCCTGTTTTATTCAAAAACTAATAAAACTTCTTTAAAATACTATGACAGTGTGAATGGGAATGCAAGGAAAGATGTCAGCTTTTGCCAGAATAGAAGTCACAGTTATTTGGAAAGACAGAAAAATACACATGAAACTCTAAATAATGATAGGAAAAACTGAAAAAATGTGCAATTTGTAATTTTTTTCTCTCACATGAGAAAACATTTAGCAGTTTTCAATGATGGGAATCAAGCAGTAGTCATTCTTGTGGGGAATTGCACACATTATTAGTCAGGAAGCACCAACATCAATATAAGATGAAGTGTAAGAGAAAGAATGCAGTGGCTAAAGTCCAGTCCTAATCTGGGTTTTTCCTACCTGTGTAATATTGAAAAAGATACTTATCATGTCTGATCCTCAATATCTTCAACAATAATATAGGGAAGCCTAACATTTAATCTCGATTGCTTTGAAGAATCAAGACAGAGTATTAAAAAGTGCCTACAGCATATTCTGGCACATAAGTCACATGTGTAAAAGTAATTATCTATGAATTTATGAATGCATGCATATGATAGAGGTGGAAGAAATAGAGCAAAGAAAGGACACAGAGAAGGAAGGAATAGAAAATTGGAAAAGTAAAAATAGTTCAAAGTAAACAGAATCACTGGAGAATTTGACTGTCTTCTGATTAAATTATGGTAGAAGACCATGACATGGTAGAAGACCATGACAAAGAAGAGTGAGCCTCTATGAAAAAGGAGTTGGAACCAACAGATTCATTGTAATCAAATGCTTAGCACAAAATTAATTGGACACATATTTAATATAAAATTGTTAATATACTCTATGGTTATTAGTTATAAATAGTTTTCAATTAGAATGAGCTTGCTATTACCATTTTTGTAATTGGTAGAATTTTTTATAGGAAGAGCGATAAAGCAGATAGAGTCTTTAGACCATTATAGCCACCTGAATGATAAGAACATGGGGTAAAAAATAATCACTGAGGAATACCACTTAACTATTTTTTCAAGATTTATTTATCTGACAACTGTTTACATAACTATATAATTTGGGGAATATAGCTAAATATAAGTACATGATTCACCCACCCCTCACCAAAACTCCACTACCACTACCCTATCACTTTACTCTTTGTCCCCCTGTGGCAGCCACCTATTTTTAACAGAGTCTAAAAATTATATTTCGTGTGTTTTGCCAGTTTCTTTGGTTTGGTAACTTATATTGCAAATGAGTAAAACCATACGGTACTTCTTTTTCACTTTCTAACTTTTATTTAACATATTCACCTCAAAAACCATTATTTTTTTCTGTTCCAGAAGGCACTATTTCACCTTTTTTTAAGCTTTGTAGCATTTCATCTAATATATATTCCATGATTTATTTGTCCAGTCACCTAATGATGGACATTTAGGTTTATTCCATGACTTGGTTATTGTGAATAATGCTGATATGAGCATAAGTGTGCGCAAATATTTTCCTGTTAGTTTTCACAATGTTTAGGTAAATATCTAGAAGTGGAATTGCTGGATATATGGCATGTCCCTCCTTCCTTTCCCTTTCTGCCCTCCCTTTCTCCCTCCCTCCCTACTGTCTTCCCTTCTTTTCTTCCTTCCTTCCTTCTGGAATCTCCATACCATATTCCATAGAGGTTGCACATGAAATTACATTCCCACCAACAGTAGATAAATATTACTCTCTTTCTACATTTTCATGAACACATACTGTGTTTTATACAGACCATTCTCACAGGGATAATGTGATAACTGCTTGTGGTTTTGATTTGCTTTTGCCTTTTAATAAATGGTGTTGAGCTTTTTTCATATGCCTGTGGGACAGATGTGCCTCATTATGTATTTTATACATATTTTGATTGGATTGCTTATCACTGTTTACTTGTATGTGTTATTTGTTTTTTTGGGATTTAGCTGCCTCATGAACATTTCATGCAAATATCTTTTCTCACACCACAGATTACCTTTTAGTTTTTGTGGTGATTTCCTTCATTTTACAAACTTATTTTTTGTGTTGATATAGTCCCATTTATTTAGTTTTGCTTTTGTTTCCCTTGCAATTAGAGTTGCATTTTTGTGGTGTCATTGAAATTTCAGAATTGTTTGTACTATTTCTTTGAAAAATGTCATAGTGTATTGAACATGTAAATTGATTTAAGTTATATGGACATTTTAACATTGCTTATTTTCTAATCCATGAACACAGGACATCTTTCCATTCCTTTACATCTTCTTTTACTTCCTTTAACAGTGTCTTGTATTATTCAATGTATAGGTACTTTACTACTCGTGTTCAATTTATCCAGGTATTTCATCGTTTTTGGTGCAATTGCAAGTAGGATTGTTTTCTTAATTTCTTTCTTCTTATTCATTGTTTGCATATACAAACAATGTTTTTGGTTTGTATTCTACCACATTACTATCTTCGTTTATTGTTTTGAATAGTGGTTTGGTAGAGTCAGATTTTCTATGTATATAAACGTGTCATTTGTGAATAATGATAGTTTCATTTCTTCTCTTTCAATTTGGGTTCCTTGTATGTCTTTTTCTTGAATAATGACTCTGGCTTGGACTTCCAATGCTATGCTGACTAGTAGTGCTAATGATAGGAAATCTGGTCTTTCTCATGAACTCAGGGAAGATGTTTTCAGTTTTCACCATTGAATATGATGTTGGCTATGGTTTTGTCATGTTGGCCCTATATATGCTCAGTTATGATCATTGAGTTCTTATAGAGAGATGTTATCATAAATGTATATTGAATTTTGTCAGATGCTTTTTTGGTATCTGTTGACAAAATCATGTAATTTTTATTTTTCTCTTTTTTGATGTGGTTAACAATATTTGAAACAATTTTGCATGCGTGGAACTGGATACCGATTGATCATGACATATGATTCTTTTTATATATTGTTGGGTACCATTAGCCAAATATTTGTTGAGAATTTTTGAATCTGGTTCATCAAATATATTGGTCTGTAGTTGTGTTTTCTTGTGCAGTCCTTGATTGGTTTGGGGATCAAGACAATGTTGGCATTGTAAAATGTGACTGAGAACTTCCCCCACTCTTCAATATTTTTGAAGATTTTAAGAGCTAAAAAGCATTGGATCACCTTGGAAGTTTTTGTAAAATTCACTAGTGAAGGTATATGGCCCTGAACATTTGTTCTAGGGAAATTTTTGATTACTCTTTAGATTTTTGCTTGTGATTGGTTTTTTTAAGTTCTTCATTTCATCCTTGTTCAGTCTTAAAAGATCACATGATTTTGGGCCTTCCTGGTGGTGCAGGCAGTGCGGCACTGCACTGTGAATCTGTGCACAGCCTCTGCAGCACAGGTTTGATCCCTGCCAACAGGTGAAAACCCCACATGGTGCAGCAGACCTCTCTTGTCTTGCCCGCTGCCCCCCTCAGCAGTGTATTTCATCAATCTGCCTGTTCTGTTCCTCGCTCTGTCTCTGGTAAATCCTCTCACCCTCCTGCACATCTGGCCTGTGCGCCAGTTCTTGTATAAATAAATAAATCTTTTTAAAAAATCACATGATTTTAAATAGTTGTCCATTTATTCTAGGCTGCCAATTTATTTGCATATAAAATAGTCTGTTATGACCTTTTATATTTATTTGATTTCATTTCCAATTTCACCTCTTCATTTCTGATTCTTTTTATTCAGGTTTCTCTCTTTATGAGCTTTGCTAAGGATTTGTAAATTTTGTTCATCATTAAATATATGGTTGTTGGAGTCACTTGTCTTTTGTATCATTATGTTGGTTTCTATATCATTTATTTCTGTTCTAATTTTTATTTTCCAGCTT
The DNA here is from genome assembly GCF_014898055.3 of Talpa occidentalis. Classification (NCBI taxonomy): domain Eukaryota; kingdom Metazoa; phylum Chordata; class Mammalia; order Eulipotyphla; family Talpidae; genus Talpa; species Talpa occidentalis. The sequence goes on along the minus strand of NW_023604295.1, from coordinate 78,160,970 downwards.
CTATTCATTTTTGTATTCTTTTGTATTCATGTTTTTATAGTTCCTTCAGAAGTAATTATAAATTATTTATTTGGTATTATTTTTCTGGTGTACTGATATGGGCCTGTATTGTTATGAATCTCCCTCTTAACACCATGTTTAGTGTATGGGGTACACTAGATTTGGTTGTTTGCATCTTCACTTTGTTTGTCTCCAGATGATTTTTTTTCTCCTTTGATTTATTTGACCCAATAGTTATTCAAAAGAATTTTGTTTAGTTTCCATGTGTTTAGGATTTTTGAAGTGGGTTTTTTTTTGTGGTTGATCTCTAACTTTATATCATTGTGATAAAAATGTTTGATATAATTTCAATCTTCATATATTTTTGAGACAAATATTTTTGTCTCAGCATAGACCCTATTCTTGAAAATATGTCTCTGTGCACTTGAGAAGAATGTATAATCACTTCTTTTGGAATGGAAGTCTCTTTAAAAGGTTTAAAGTCCATTTAATGTATTAATTTATTTAAGGTCTTTATCCATTGTTTACTTTCTGTCTGGAGAATCTATCTATTGATGTAACAGTGTGTTGATCCTTTACTATTGTGTTTCTGTCAATGTCTTGCTTTAGTTCTGTTAATACATGCTTTATATATTTGGATGCACCTGTTGTGGGCATGAAAATGATGATGACAATTACATACTCTGGATGAATTTTTCCTTTGATCATTATAGAGTGCTCTTTTTATCACTGACAGACCATTTTCACTAAAATCAAATTTATCAGCTATGAGAATATCACATTTTCTTGAAATACCTTGGTGTATACTATCACTTTAAATTTATATCTGTCTTCAAATGACATGAGATTCTTGTATGCATAAAATAAGTGGACCATGCATCTTTTTGGGTTTCTTTTCCCTTTTTTTTTTAATTGAGTCAATTTTGGCTTACATTGCTGTATTGATTGAGAGGAATAGGATCACATCCTTCAGACACCCACAACATTCTACCACTATGCACCATAACACCCGCCCTCCCCACTTCTCTCCCCTCCCGCTCCCTCTCTGGTAGCCACCACTCTACAGTCAGATTTCTAGGACTTGTTATTGGCTTAGTTTTATGTGGCTATGGTGTGTCCTTCCACACTGTTTTGCTCTCCCCACATAAAGGGCCCTGGCCTGAGCTGGAAGCCTTTCTATACATATCCACTACCCATGACTGCAATATCTAGACATTTCTCTTCATCCGTCATCTGTTTAATGAAGTGTAATTCTCTTCTGTGTCTTCTCTTACGGTCTGTGTTTGTCTGTGCTGTCCATGCAATATCCAAATATTGCATGAAGCCACATACTCTGCTGGGAATGAAGCAAGGACACTTTTCTGTTTCTTTCTTGTTGAAGTCCCCTAATATTTTTTACCTTATCATTGACTTCTGATAATTTAACAATGATGTATCTTGGTAAAACTTTTTTAGCATTTAAAAAGTTGATTTTTCTTTTGACTTTCTGTACATTTGTTTGTATTCTTTATTTAGGTTTAGAGAGTTCTCAATTATTATTTCTCTGAGTATGGTCTCTGCTACCTTCTTTTACTCTTCATTTTCTTTTTTTAAGATTTATTTATTTATGCATACAAGAAGTGGGGTGCAGGCCAAAATTGCAGGGGTGAGAAGATTCACCAGGAGCAGAGTGGGAAGCAGAACAGACAGACTGACTGAAATACACTGCTGAGGGGAGCAGCGGGTGAGACAGGAGAGGTCTGTTGCCCCATGTGGGTAGCTCCCTGGCTGGCTGGAGATTGAAATTGTGCTGCAGTGGCTGTGGATAGCTTCACAGTGCTGTGCTTAACCCCTTGCACCACCAGGGAGGCCCTACTCTTCATTTTCTAGAATACCCATTATGTTTGTTTCCTCTTCTATTGGAGTCTAATATTTCCCATAGTGTTTCTTCATTCTTTTCCTAAATTTATCTCTCTCTTTTCTTCCACTTGGATTATTTGTACATTTCTATCTTCAATTTCCAAATTATCCCTTCCACTAGCTTTAATGTACATGCTCCCATCCTTGTTCTCATTTCAGTCAGTGTCTCTTCTTTGTGTGTTCTGTCTTCAATATCTTTTTTTTTTTTTGAAGATTTATTTATTCATGCTTACAAAAACTGGGATACAGGCCAGATGTGTTGGAGGAGGAGAGGATTGATCCCAGACAGAATGGGGAACAGAACAGGAAGATCTACTGAAATACACCACTGAGGGGAGCAGTGGGCGAGACAGGAGAGGTCTGTTGTGCCATGTGGGTATCTCCCCTGCTGGCTGGGATTGAACGCACACTGCAGAAGTTGCTGACAGCTTCACAGTGCTGTGCTCAACCACCTGAGCCACCAGGGGGGCCCTGTCTTCAATATCCTTAGTGAAGTAATTGTTTTGTTCCTCGATTTCTTTTCTGAAGTTCTAAACTTGCCTTCCTGTGTTTGGTTGCTTTCTTAGACTTCATTGAACTTGTTTATCATGGTTCTTCTAAAATCCTTGTTAATTCATAGATTTGTTTGCACTTTATAAACATGCTGGCTTCTATCCTTTTCTTTCAATTTTTCCATCTTACATCAATATTTCTTGCTTCTTACCTACGTGTATCAATGTGGTTTATTTTGTTTGTTTGTTTGCTTTTGACTTGGTTTGGTTTGGTTGCATCACTTTTATCTATAGTTTTATTTATTTTCTTTGTTTAACTTGGTGGTAGGTGAGGGATGGATAGGACATTGGAGACCATAGACTTGGTTGGAAAGAGGGCTATTTTAGGTGGAGAGATTTATATTGCTTCTTCCCCTTACCTATTTCCATAGCAAACTCTTTTCTTTATTTCACAGAACTCAACTTCCAGGGCCCACCTCCTGGCATACAACAGTTCTGTCTCCGAATCTTACAGTTGGGACTGTGGATGGGGCTCTACAATGTGTACTGTCTGCTAGTTGCCAGATTATTTGTGACTGAATCATTGTTTCTAACACTTGCGTTTATGTAAATCTGCACCCCCATTCCCACCAGAAAGAATCATTGAGAAGATTCACTACATCCATTTAATGTGTTTTACTATCTGTTTATACTCCTCAGTTTTGTTTGTTTTTTTGCTATCTGAATGGTCACCACACTGGTTTGAACACTCTTTGCCTTTCCCTGTTCCCTTCCCACAATGAATCACCAGCTTTAGTGCAAAATATACATGTGCCAGGGGCCTTCCTGGAGGTGCAAGGGATTAAGCAATGCACTGTGAAGCGATCTGCAGCCTCTGTGGCGTGGGTTTGATCCCTGGCCAGCCAGGGAGCAACACACATGACGCAGGAGACCTCTCCTGCCTCGCCCTCTGCTCCCCTCAGCAGTGTATTTCAGTCAATCTGCCTGTTCTGTTCCCGCTCTGCCTCCAGTGAATCCTCTCACCCCCCCACATCTCTGGCCTGTGCCCCAGCTCTTATATGCATGAAGAAATATATCTTTAAAAAAATCCACGTGCCATGAATTGGTGGCACTTTCTGTGAACAAAATCTAGTTTTTCCTATTTGTACTTAGGAGAGAAGTTTATAAAAACTTCTTTGTGCTGCCATATTGTTGGAACTTATTTTAAAAAGATGAAATCTTGTCTTTTGTGACAACATGAATATAACTTGAGTTGATTATGCTAACTGCATTGAGAATGACATTTACTAAATTGCTAAAAGACAATGATGAATGGTTTTATTCATGTGGAATATAAATAACCAAAGAAAACAAACAAGCAAAACATAACAAAAATAACTCAGGTTCTTGGAGAAACTTGATAGTTAGAGAGCAAGAGGAAAGGGCATGGGAGCAATAGATAGAGGGGGATGTATTTGAGTGTACTGGTACTCGAAATTTAGTGGGTAAAGACACACACACATATATATATGGAGGTATAAATATGTACTTCTAAATTAATATCATTTGTAAATGAATGTTAATGCAAAAACTTTATTTAAAAATAGCCATTTACATGATATACCATTCACTTAAACAACATGACTCTTGCTTCCTGCATCCAAGACAAATGGATTGGAATTAGTTAACAAATTAAAATTTATTAGTAATCATTGATTCAGATATTTATTTACCTTAAGACAGACATATCAAATATATGCTTTCTAAAATCCATGTCTAGTTCTATGAGAATATAAAATTCTCAGGTCCAATAATTTCATTAGCAGGACAAGATCGTAATTAGAGAATGAATGAGGAGTGATGAAGAAGGGAAATGATTGAGTAGTGAAGGTTTAAAGCAAATCAAAATCGGTATAATTTAGGTTTATGGTTACATGGATAATGATATTGTGTTATAAGCCCCAACACAAAAGAATGTGTTCTTTGCCCTCTAAGGAAAGAACCAGAGAGCACTAGGTGTAGTTGAACCAGACAAGGTTTTGTTAGAAACTCATGTGTGAGGGGAGCAGGGCCAGAAGGGATAATTAACCTGAATCCTCCAAAGGAATTAAGAGTAGTTCCAAGATGCGAGTGTAAGAGAGCAACAGCATAGCTTGTTCCGGGTTGAACTATGCCTGGGTGTATGCAGATGGTCATACTCCAAATGCACATGGGGACTCGCTGTCTTCCAGGAATTTGTGACATAATCATTAGACAATGCTTTTTGTCAAACATGTACCTTATGATCAGTGTGGTGGGCCAAATCGTTTGGGCAGGACTCTCAAGGCCATGATTTGGTTCATCTGCTCAAATGGGACTTGTGGCAACTCATCTACTTGCCTACATTTTTTTTTTTAACTTAGACTCTCTCGATATCTTTATCTCAGTATTTGTTCAGATCCTCCTAGTTATGCATACAAGTATGTCTATATTTATAGAACTACTTCATATTTTTCTCATGCTTGTAACTATTACATATTTAAGTTCATAATCACTTTTTATAGTTTTTATTCTAATTATTAAGCATTGATAAAGTGATTCAAAATTTAGTCTGAAATCTTCTAATCAGTCTTCCTGTCATTACTAATCAGTCTGAAATATGGTGATACTAAAAAATTTCTTTACTTTAAATGATTATGCTAAGATTGCCTCTATAGGAGAGCATAACTAGTGATTCTTTCTTTAGTATACTACACTTATTTCCAATAATTTGAGAATAGATGTTTATTCACTAAGTGTTCCAGAATTTCAAGCTACTTAATGAACTTTCTCTAACCTTAATTTATTTTGAAAGGTTTTTTCCTTATTTCTTTTCCTTCAGCATCATCTCTCAAAGATTTCTGATGCTTATTCTATGCAAAACACCTCAAAATTTAATTGTGACACTATACTTTTATTTATTTTTGATACTCTTATTTCCCAAAAAATTCATCATGTTTTAGGCTCTAGATTTCTTTCCCAATTTGTACAATACTTCCCCCCAAATTACAGTTAAACAAAGAATCTATACCATTTCCTATTTCTTTCATGGTGCCAAAATAAACTGATGGCTTACCATTTGTAATCTTCTGATTCTATAGAAGACATATGTAGGGCTTTAAGATCTTGCTATTCTCTATATTGAAAGATATTTATTAATTAAGCTCATCTAAACCATACTACAAAATTAAATTTTATTTCAAATAATGTTGCTCTTTTTCTCATGTACACATTAATTGAATGACATTAAATAATGATATGAACAAATATTATAAGGCAAGAATGAACACATAACATTTCAGAGGTTAATGAGTAGTTAGCTGCTCGGAGCAAGGTGATGAATATATTTTAAAGAGGAGTAACGATAGATATAAAGTCTAAAATTAACCAATCACCAAAGGGTATTACAACTTCAAAAAATTGGGTACCCCTAACGGTTACCTGGGTGTTTTTACAACATTTTAATTTTTGTTAAGTGGGGGTGGGAAGGAGGGTGTGGGGGTCGGGTGTCTTGCTAAGGTTTCTCCAATTCATCTTAAAATTAAACACTTTGGAGACCATTCTTTAACAACTCTTTTGGGTCATTCCAAAACACCTCTGTTATGGTGATTAATACTCTTTGATTCAGAGCCAAAAGCATGGTTTTCAGATGTTACAATTACCTGTTCAGCTTCTCAGGGGCAATTATTTGAAAGGAGTAAATGCTCTGACTACAATTGCCTCTGTGGGAGCCACAGTAATTGCCATTCATCAGGGCAGCAACCTGCTGAGGGCATCAATTCATAAACTCTGAGCCATCAATAAACTGGAACCTGGCCCCCTTGGTGCCAACATTCTTTACACAATGAAATATTATTACTGGCAATTAGGTAAACAATGAGCTAACCCAGAAATTGAAGAGAGGTTGCCAATGACTGCCTTAGTGTGTCATCCACAAATGTCTTGTTTCTTTTCCTGCCAGAGAATCACCTTGGGATAACTCTTTCTATTCCACCGGGATCTAAGCTATCACAAAAAGCTTCACAGATTAAAAAAACAAGGAAAGAAGCAACTGCTAACTCACGGGTTTTAGTGTTTATGAGGAAATGTGCTATGTTTGTGGTGGGGTATTAGACAGTAGCCTGATTGTCATAGATAGCAATGGATATCATGTGCTACCTTTGTAGGCAGGTGACATAGGCCATAGTGTGGAGGAGAGTGGGAGCCGTGTAACTGGAATCAGGGGACGTTAATTGCATAGGCACAGACCTGAGGCAAGCAACTTAACAGTTTTCAGGCAATCTATGTTAACAAAAGCTGATAATTTGTGAAGTGCTTAAGAGTTTAAAAAGATTTTACCATACATCATGAAATTTGATCACCACAATATATCAATGATGTAAATAATGTGTGCATTATTGTATTGTTGTGGCTCTTAATGAGGGGAGAGAAACAAGAGTCAGAGAAAGTAATTTCTCAGTTCACTGAGGTCACTTTCAGTCCAGTGTTTTTTCACAGTTTGTCTCATTGACTGTCTTGCTCAAGATCCCTACCTAAGGTGATCAGGCTAGTCTATATTTCCAGTCACCCCCAAACCTACCAATAATCATGTGGGCCCCAACTGCTGCTTCTTAGAGCTATGCTCTCACAGGAATTCTGATTGAGGGGACAGGGAAATGTGGCATCGAAAGAGAGGGATAAGAACTTGCGATGAAGCCCTGCTTCTCATGATAAAAGCTAGAAGACCATGGGGTGAAACCCAAGTCACCACCATCACTTCCAAACAGAGAGAGGGCTATAAAAATCATTTGACCTGACAAGCACAATGGTCAGGTTGAAATGCAATCAGAAAGTTGACATGTGATAAATGCTTGGGATGTTTTATAAAGTAAAAAGGAAAGTAACTGCAGAGCCAGATAATTTTAGTCGTTTTTCTAAGTTGGAATTGATGAGTCCCTCATCTCCACTCCTTTTGCTTTTGCCCAAATAAATAATGCCACTGAAAGATTTTTAATGATACAAGAGTATACTGCTAAAACAAGAAAAATCTGTGAGAACAAAAGTAGAGGCAGGTCAGGAATTTTTAAAAAAAGCACCATTATTGAAAAGATGTGGCTTGGGGTATAATCCTAAGGTAATGCAGTGTGTCTTTGGTCAGGGGAATTTTTACTAATAAATTATATTTTATTAATTATTTTTTAAATTATATCTATCAAATAAATTCAGGATAGATAAATATATTTCTTAAAAATTAAGTGGGAAATTGTAATCTAATAGAGTGCTGGATAGAGAACCAGGAGTTATTTATTTAATTTTCAAAATCATGGCCTCAAGATTTGATCTGGACAGAAAAGCAAATGGTTTTTCTTCGCTCACTAAAAAAAATAAAATAAAATAAAAACAGCATTTCCGGGCCTCCCCAGTGGCATAGCAGTTGAGCACTGGGCTGTGAAGCTGCCCACAACCTCTGCAGCCCCGGTTGGATCCTTGGCCACCTGGCAAGGGTCCCACATGGCACACAGACCTTTCCTGCAGCCCCCACTGCTCCCCTCAGCAGTGTACTTCGGTCCTTCTGCCTGTTCTGCTCCTCGCTCTGGCTCTGGTGAATTCTCTCACCCTCCTGCGCTTCTGACTGTACCCAGTGCTTGTATGAATAAATAAATAAATCTTAAAAAAAAAAGACAAAAACAACATTTCAACCTTTTGAGCCACTCACCTGCTCAGGTGTGCCTGCTTCTCTTATTCCCTTTTCTCTCCTTTCCTTAGAGTTTTAAGTCAACTCAAACTTTTGGAGGGGGATGTAAGAGAGTGAAAAATGAATAGATCATCTTTCCAGGTCCTTTAAAACAGCTACATTTAAAAGAAAATGTCAAAGATAATACAAACTTTAGTGAAAATAAGGCTAAACAGGCTTTCAAAAGAGCTGCAGTTGACCTCTGCTTGGAAGAGGTAAAGGGTTAAGAGGAGCAGATCCTGAGAGCCAAGTGCATAAAAAATGTTCTAAAGAATTTCCTCTGAAGTCTCAATAGAAAGTTTTCTAAAGTTTCATTTCCTAGGTATGGGACCAATTCTTAGATTCAAGAAAAAAAATAGATATTAGAAAATAGTTATTAAATTTCTCAGACTCAAAATATTCCAGTGTAGCCCATGTTGGTAATTATACAAGTACAACAAAGAATGGCATGATTTTTTTTTTTAAGATTTATTTATTTATTTATAAAAGCACTAGGTATAGTCAGAAGTGTGGGAGGGCGAGAGAATTCACCAGAGCCAGAGAGGGGAACAGAACAGGCAGACTGACAAAATACACTGCTGAGGGGAGCAGTGGGCGGCAGGAGAGGTCTCCGCGCCATGTGGGATCCTCCTCTGGTGGCCGGGGAGCAGCCGGGGATCGAACCGGCGCTTCAGAGGCTGCGGGCAGCTTCGCAGCCTAGCGCTCAACCGCTGCGCCACCAGGGGAGGCCCCATGATTTAAATTTTAAGAAAACATATTGAGGTTCATTAACATTTTTACAAGAAGATGTGATTTGCCTTTTTATTGCCTTCCTGTGTGTTTAAATGTCTCACTATTTTCTCTCATTAGATAATAAACTTTTGAGAGTGAGGATTATATGTTATATTACCCATGGATTTTTTTTTTAATTTTTTTAAAGATTTATTTATTTATTTATACAAGAACTGGGGTACAGGTCAGATGCACGGGAGGGTGAGAGGATGCACCAGAGACAGATTGGGGAACAGAATAGGCAGACTAACGAAATACACTGCTGAGCGGAGCAGCCGGCACTACTGGAGAGGTCTGTAGCGCCATGTGGGACCCTCACCTGCCGGCCGGGATGGAACAGGTGCGGCAGAGGCTGGGGACAGCTTCACAGCGCGGCGCTCAAGTGCCTGAGCCACCAGGGGAGGCCCCTTACCCATGGATATCTGATAGTGCTTGACACCATTGTCATTATGACATATTTGACTCAGCGAAAGTATTTTTCCCTACTGGAATTATGAAGTTCTCCTTGTTTTCCTAAAACAAGGAGATATCATATATAAGTTTATATAGAATCAAAATTAGCAAGAGTTTATAACATCAATATATTCATTTATTTCAGATTTATATATTATTCATATTATAGCATTTGTTTTATAACATTCACTGTCATGCAGTGAGTACTTTAGAATGAGCTGAAGAGAATGAATGTCTCCTCCTACATTCAGATTTTATTCTAATCATTGCTATTTTATATTATCTCTGGTTAAACATAATTATTTTTTAAGATTTATTTATTTATGCATACAAGAGCTGGGGTACAGGCATGGGGCAGTGAGAGGATTCACCAGAGACAGAGCGGGGAACAGAACAGGCAGACTGACCGAAATACACTGCTTTGGGGAGCAGCAGGTGAGATAGAAGAGGTCTGCTGCACCATATGGGTTGTGCCCTGGCTGGCTGGGGATAAAATTCATGCTGCAGAGACTGTGGATTGCTTCATAGTGCGGTGCTTAACCCCTTGCGCCACCAGGGAAGCCCCCATAAACATAAAATTTTAAAAGTCCCTTTTTTTTTATTTGTGAATCTAAGTGCTGAGGCAAATTGCGTATATTATTTATTTCTACTTAGGCCCATTATTGAGATTCCAGGACTGCTGGGAGTTTAGGAACAATAAGGTATTGGGTTACATTGACCCTAACCGGTTTATTGAAGTGTTCCCTATGACCCTTAAAATCTTCAGGACAGAATTTGGGATTGGCTACTCAGATTTTTATTTTGCTATTTATTTTCGTGGTCGGATATTGTTTTCTGAAGTGGCTGTCAACCATAGCTTCTTCATGATCTATATTTAACTCATCTCAGAGAGATAAATATAATCTCATTTAGTCCAAGATATTTCAGAAACCAAACAGCACAGTGGATTAGCAAATTTTTTTTTACCAATATTAGTAAGTAATGCCTTATCTACTAGCAACAAAAGTGTTTGTGTGTGTGTGTGTATGTGTGTGTGTGTGTGTGTGTGTGTGTGAGAGAGAGAGAGAGAGAGAGAGAGAGAGAGAGCACATGAGCACACTGAAGGATTTCTGTATAAGCAAGATTTTGCATTTTAAAAATTAACCTGTTAGGGCCTCCCTGGTGGCTCAGCAGTTGAGCGTTGGGTTGCAAAGCTGCCCACAGCCTCTGCAGCGCCGGTTTGATCCCCCGCCATCTGGCGAGGGTCCCACATCATTCGCACACCTCTCCAGCCACCCGCTGCTGCCCTCAGCAGTGTATTTCCTCAGTCTGCCTGTTCTGTTTTCCGCTCTGTCTCTGGTGAATTCTCTCACCCTCCCCTGCTTCTGACTGTACCCAGTGCTTGTAAAAATAAATAAATAAATCTTTAAAAAAAAATTAACCTGTTAGTCACTAAATAAAACCTGTTGAATTTTAGTTGGTACATTACCTTATGTGGAGAGAAATGTTTTCAAAATACATTCCTGATTCAATAAGAAAATAGTCAACTCTTACCTACTGAGTTGTCATTAGAACAGAGTGGTCATTTATGTGGCACAAAGTTGGTGAGCAAACTTAATGTTGAATAACAAAGTTTTAACTATGCACAGGGAATGAACACACTTTTTTTTTTAAACAAAATGAACATTCTAACTAATACCTCAGTATTTCAAGTCAATATAGAAGTTGAAAGACAAATGTTAAATCAAGTCAGAATATCTTTGAAAAACTCTTGTTCACTCCGATTATACTGACATTTTTATGATGATGATAAATATATTAACTATAAAATATAAATTCAGTTTATGGCACCGTGTATGTAATTTTTTTTCTAACATTATCTCTTCTTTTTCTCTCTCCAAGAAAAAGACTAATGTCAAATCCATTACTTTGCATTTTCTAAAATCTCATGACCCAAGACTCTTCGCTAAATTTTTAATTAAGTAGCTTTACAAATTATAGTCTATGATTTTGATTGTAATTGTATACTTTCCAAAACATGAACTTTGTGGCCTGTAGTAATTTATTTCCACATAACTTCTCAGGAAGTGATTACTGGATAGGTCATCACTGGATAGGTTTCATTACTGGAAAGGTTTCACCCTCTCTGCATGAATTAGAGTGGCAGTTGCTACTGGCAGTTTCCTCCAATCTAATGGAGAATCAAGCTAAGAAACAAACTAACTTCTGATCCTAAGAGCAAAGATTAAAAAAAAAAAAGACATTTGATAACAATGTAGCTAAGCTGAACAATTCAGAATATTGCCCACCTTTAAATTTCTTCTAACTAGAGTAAAATATTTTGATTATATGTCAAACTACTTTAAGTTTAGGAGTTAGATACAGAGCAAAGTATATTTTTTGTAGAGTTGTCCATGATTAATAACTATATATGATTCAACTTATTCAAATACAGGTGTTAAAATAAATAGCAATAATCACAGATCGAAGACAGAAATAATAAAACAACTCCAAATACATTTGCAAACAAGAGTCCTAGTGATGAACCAGCTGCTGCTGTTATTGTGTAAAGTTTTGTGTTTTCTCTGAAATAGCTGAGATTTATTAAGATTTGTAGTATGAGATAAATAATTTGCTATCTAATGAACTAAGAATGTGAGTTCACTGAGGCAAATTGTCAGTTAATTTTGTTTGTTTCTACATGGCTACTTAAGAACAAAGAATAATCACTTCTCAGCTTCCATACAATACTAACAACCGCTTATGATTGCCTCAGCTCACCATAGAAGGCTTTTCCTTACATCATCATTTGACTCATCTAGTTAATGGATAACACTCTCATGCTTTGACAATTTCTAAGGTAAATATAATCTTTGTTTCCTTTACAGATGGCAAATTGCTGTTGATTATTAAAACGACACAATCCTTTCTTTCTACTGGCCTTAAATGTAGTGTTTTAATAGATTTCTTTAACAAAAGAGAGTCAGCTAGAACAGTGGAGAATCAGGTTATCTAGGATTGAAATCGGTAATAAACAAAAAATAAACAACCTTTCTCTGCATTCATTTGCTCATTTGCAAAATAAGGAATAAATAATCAGCTGTTCATTCATTCATTGAACTGATAATTCATTGAGATCCTAATATGGGTAAGGTATTTTGATACTTTCCTGGTCTTACAAGAACGCAAACATAAAAAGCCACAGCCTTTTTTCCTCCTTTGAGTAGTTAACAGTCTAGTAGGAGAGATAAGGCACAAACAAACAAACAAACAAAAAGTCATATAGTATTCAAAAACAGAGCAAGTGTATTATGAATGAAGAGAAGACAGGTGGGTTGATACTAGTTTGGTTTTCCTTTATTTTTCATGTAATTTATGCAGTGTAGTGATTGTTTTTCTGTTTCTATGAAAATTCTTTTGTCAAGTTTCACTTGTTTACCTGTTTTCCTATTAATTCACATAGCAAAGTAGCACAGTGTATTGTAATAGCAAACAAGGATGCTAAAGAAATTGTGATTTCATACTGTGACTTTCTCATCATTATTTGAATAGAACTAACCACTACCTTCTTTTGGACTCATTGTATCCTGTAAATACTTTACTAACTCTTGAGGATCAAAGATCGTATCTTACCTAGCTTTGAATTCAAATACATAATAAAATGTCCCTGATTTCTGAGATCTGACCAGTTAGAATATCAATTTGTCTTGGTTAAGTGATTGATTCAGAAAAGGGAAAATCCCCCAAATAAGATTCTGAAATTTTCTTGTAGAACAACTTTTGACTCATCCTGCCTATTAATTTTGCCAAGTTGTTGGGATATGAGGTGGAGTTGCTGATGACTATCTTGCTACCACATGGGGAAGTTAAGGAAGGAAACAGAGTTGAGGCAAGAGAGCTAGAGACATAAAGAGAGAACACTAATAATACCGGAACTTTGGATTTAGCTGTACTTGCAGTTAATGGATATTATTTAAAACTTATTTTCTTAAAACCAATTTGTATAGGTTTGCTAGCCCAAAAGACCCAGAGTACATGTTGTTGTTGTCATTATCATCATCATCATCATCATCATCATCATCATCATCATCATCATCATCATCATCATAATTATTCTTCACTGCTTTTCTGTAAGAAAGTCTTTCTAATACATAGTTTTACTATTTAAGCAGTTATGGACATGGAATAACTGTCATCATTTCTACAAACTCATCACTACAACAGTCCTCAACATTGTCATTTGCATAGAGTTTTATAGTTTACAAAGGCCATTCTCTGGCATATTGGATCTTTAATACAACACAATCATCAGGAAAGGAAGCATTATAATTAATACTTTATGTGCAAGAAAATTAAACATAATTGCATTAAAAAAGATACAACATGAAAATACAGTTTTTTTTAAAGCACTGACACAAATATTCTATAACAGACAAATTAAACATTTTTGTTTTCTTTATGCCTCCAATTGATTGGATGAAGCCACCTACTTTGGGGAGGGAAAGCAGTGTTATTCATCCTATCATTTCAAATATTAGTCTTATCCAGAAACACCTCACAGATGCATTCAGCAGAACAATGTTTCATAAAATATCTGAGTACCCTATAACTCAGCTAATTTGACTCATAAAATGGACTATCACAAATATAAATACCACTCTAAGTTAAATATAACTGCATAAAAAAAGATAAACCATGAAAACACAGTTTTTAAAAAAAGCACTGAAACAATTATTTTTTAAAGATTTATTTATTTATACATACAAGAATTGGGGTACAGGCCAGAGTTATGGGGGGTGAGAGGATTCACTGGAGGCAGAATGGGGAACAGAACAGTTGGATCTACTGAAATACACTGCTGAGGGGAGCAGCAGGCGAGTCAGGAGAGGTTGCTGCGCCATGTGGGTATCTCCCTGGCCTGGGATTGAACTCCTGCTGCAGTGGCTGCACATAGCTTCTTCATAGATTGTGTCTTACCCCTTGTGCCACCAGGAGGCTCTGAAACAATTATTCTACAAAAGACAAATTAAACTTCAGAATAAGGAAACTTACTGGTAAAAGAATCAATTCACTTAAAGGATAACAAAAAACGCACAATGTATATGCATCTAATAATGAAGTTTCAACATAATGAAGGAAAAATCAAGACAATAACCGGAAAGGATAGTCAACCTACTGCTATTCTAGGGATTGCAACATTTTTCTTAACACTACTAGCAACAAAATTAGCCTTTTTTTTTTTTTACGTTTTAAACACCATCACCCTAAAACAGAATAGGCGTTTTTTTTAATGTGCATACAGCATTCATCATACATATTATGTCCTGTGTCATAATACAAGTTTCATTAAATTTAAGAATATTGAAATAATTCACACTATTTTTTGACCATAAAAATATAAATCAATCACAAAACATCTGGAAAATCTCAAAATAATGGCAAGTTAAACAACATATATGGCTTTATGAAAATTCACAGAATAATTATTAAATATTTTGATTAAATGAAATGAAGTACAATGTATCAAAATGTATGGATTGTAGGAAAGTAGGGCTTAGAAGAAAATTTACAGCTTTTCATATTTAGTCTAGAAATAAAGTCTACAAACAATAAAACTAAATACGGGAAGAGTAAATAAAGTACAAAGTAAGCATGAAGGAGAGATGATGTGATGGGATCAGTAATACAAAATAATTCAGTGGTAAAACAAAACAAGAATTAAATTAAAAATCATGTTCTTGAAAAGAAAAATAAAATTAGCAAATGTCTTGCCAAACTGATAGAAAAAGAAAGAACACACAAATTATCAATATTATAAGTTAAAGGGAGAAATCATGACAGAATCTACAGACATTTTTAAAATAATGAAAAACATGAAAAACTTTATGACAATAATTTTGAGAACTTTAAATAAATAAATGCATTAGAATACAAATTGCAAAATCTCACTCAAGAAGAAACAGATAACCTGAGCATTCCTACCTTTCTAAAAGTCATTGAATTCATGGTTAAAAACTTTTCCTCAAAAAAAAAAAAAAGCAAAAAATAATAAAGCAAAGCTCAAGTATTAAGAGACATTTACTCATAATTATGCCAAAAATATAAAGAAAAAAGACTACCAATTCTACAAAATATTTGAAAGAAGGAAACTTAGAGGCCAATAGATATTATATTATCCAAACAAAACTTTAGCAAATGATATTCAGTGATATCTACAAATGATAACAAATTATGACAATGTGGGTTTTAATAGAGGAATGCGAGGTTAATCGTTTAAATCATACAAAGTAATACATCATCTCCACACACTATAAGAGGAACCCCATATGATCATTTAAATTATTCAGAAAAATATTTGATAAATATTTTTGTATTTGATAAAATTCAATAGTCATTCATAATAAAAACTCGCAGCGGGGGGGCTCTGTGGTGGCACAGGGGCTAAGTCTTAGCACTATCAAGCTATTGCCAGCCACTGCGTAATGAGTTCAATTCCTGGCCAAGGAGCTAACCCATATGGATTAGCATCAGACCTCTCCTGTCTTGCCCACTGCTCCCCTCATCAGTGTACTTCAATAGATCAGCCTGTCCTGGTCCCCATTCTGTCTGTGGTGAATCCTTTCAGTGCCTGCTCCTCTGGCCTACACCCCAGTTCTTGTAGCATAAATAAATAAAAATAGATCTTTAAAAAAAATAAAAACTCTTAGGAAATAGGGAATGGAAGAAACAGTCTTCGATATAATAAATTGACAAAAGAACTTCAGCTATCGTCCTATAAATATTTTTTTAAAGATGTATTTATTTATTTATTTGTTTGTTTATTTATACAAGCACTAGGTACAGTCAGAAGCACGGGAGGGTGAGAGAATTCACCAGAGCCAGAGGGGAGAGGAGAGCAGGCAGACTGACGAAGTACACTGCTGAGGGGAGCAGCGGTGGCAGGAGACGTCTGCGTGCCATGTGGGACCCTCCTCTGGTGGCCGGGGAGCAGCCGGGGATGGAACCTGCGCTGCAGAGGCTGCGGGCAGCTTCGCAGCTCAGCGCTCAACCGCTGCGCCATGGGGGAGGCCCTCATTCTATAAATATTAAAAAAACCAAGGTAAATTATTCTATCAAGCATAATAAGGCAATACAAGGGGAAAAAAGACATACAGTTTTGAAAAGAAAAATAGTCAACATAAGAAAATTAAAAGAATTAATGAATATAATATTAAAACTAATAAATGAATTTAACAAGTTTGCAGGGATCAAAGTCAATATACAAAGACACATCATATTTCTACATATTAGCCATGAAAAAATCATGCCATCTATAATAATGTCAACAGTATGAAAATTTAAAGATAAATTGATTAAAATATATGCAAATAAGTGTACTGAATTATATTGCACCAAAGATTATTGAGGGAAATTAAGGAAAAGCTAAAGAAATGGAGGTAATGAATAGTGCTTATGGGTCAGAAAACTGCACATGGTTAAGATATCAATTATCAAATTTAATGACATTTTTAACAAAGTCCAATTAAGATCCCAACAGCCCTTTTTTGGTAATATTTATAAACCGATTCTAAAATGTGTGTAAAAGATCAAAGGATGTGGAACAGTCAGAACAATTGTGAAGTTTGAGGATTTACATTTCCTGGGCTTCAGAATTTTTGAGATATAAGGCGGGAATAGGGCCTCCCCGGTGGCGCAGCGGTTGAGCGCTGGTTGCAAAGCTGCCTGCAGCCTCTGCAGCACCGGTTTCATCGCCGGCCTTCTGGCGAGGACCCACATCGTGTGCACACCTCTCCTGCCGCCCGCTGCTCCCCCCAGCAGTCAGTCTGCCTGCTCTGCTCTCCCCTCTGGCTCTGGTGAATTCTCTCACCCTTCTATGCTTCTGTCTGTACCCAGTGCTTGTATAAATAAATAAACAAATCTTAAAAAAAAAAAAATGAGGGGATATACATTGAAAATGCTTATTTAATGCAACAGACTTAGGTCCAGTGAAGCCTATACACATATATGGTAAAATGATTTTTGACAAAGTTTCTAACATAACTCAATTGTAAAAAGGATAGTATTGTTAACATACTATGCTGTAAAAATTATATGTCTACATGGGAAAGAAATAAACCTAGCTTTTACTTCACTCTGGACAGAAAGAAAATATTGTTTTGAACAAGGATAGACTTAAATGTTGAGGTAATTATATAAAAATTAACATGAAAAAGAGAGGAAATATCTGTGATTTGAATAGAAAAACAAGTATGAGACATTAAAAGAAAATGAATAAATTTGATTTAATCAAATATAAGATGTTTGTACTCCAAAAGATATCACTGTTAGGAAAATGAAGTCAAGCTATAAGAGGAAATCTTTGAAAATAATTTTATAAAGTTTCCATATTTAGAATATGTAATTATTATAACTCAAGAAGAACACAAAAAGAGAACATAAAATTGGCAAAAGTTTGGAATAGAAAATTTATCAAACAAGATTTACAAATTACAACAAATTACACTTAAAATTATTTCTCATTAAGAAAATGAAAATTGGGCCTCCCTCGTGGCGCAAGGGGTTAAGCACTGCACTATGAAGCAATCCACAGCCTCTGCAGCACGAATTCGATACCTGGCCGACCAGGGAGAAACACAAATGTTGAGGCAGACCTCTTTTGTCTCACCCGCTGCTCCCCTCAGCAGTGTATTTCAGTCAGTCTGCCTGTTCTGCTCCCCACTCTGTCTCTGGTGAGTCCTCTCATCCCCCACATATCTGGCCTGTACCCCAGCTCTTGTATGCATAAATAAATAAATCTTTAAAAAAAGAAAATGAAAATTATAGCCAATTCAAGAAATATCACACATTAGAATAGCTTAAATTTTCAGGCAGGTTTAGAAAGATGCGGTGCAATTGGAACATTTATATGTTGCTTGTAAGAAAGCAAAATGCGTGGAAAATGCAAATGGAAAATAATACCCCAGTATCTAATAAAGTTAAAATACATTTACCATACAACCCAACAATCCCACGCCAACATATCTGCCCATGAGAATTTAAAACACACTCATATAATGGCTTCTTCTCCAAAATTCATTGTAACCTTATGCCTTATAATAAAAATCTGGAAACAACCCAGATGTCCATATTCTGGTAAATGGATAGACAAATGTATTAAAACCATATAATGGAATAATATTCAGTAATAAAAAGTAATAGCCTTCTTTACACACACAGCATGGAGAAATCTCAACAATGAATTGAAATTAGCCAGACACATAATGAATAGTATGATTTATATGAAATTCTTTATTTATTCATTTATTTATTTATTTTTAATTTTATAGAGGCATGCTTTTTATTTATTTGTTTGTTTGTTTGTTTTTAGTTTATACATGCCCTGGGTACAGTCAGAAGCGCGGGAGGGTGAGAGAATTCACCAGAGCCAGAACGGGGAGCAGAGCAGGCAGAAGGACCGAAGTACACTGCTGAGGGGAGCAGCGGGCGGCAGGAGAGGTCTGCGCGCCATGTGGGACCCTCTTTCGGTGGCCGGGGAGCAGCCGGGGATCGAACTGGCGCCGCAGAGGCCGTGGGCAGCTTCGCAACCAGCACTCAACCTCTGCGCCACCGGGGAGGCCCTATATGAAATTCTTTAAAAGACAAAATTATAGTGAATTTACAGCAAACTATGGTAGTCAGTGTCTGGAGTCAGGGAGGAGATGTAAGAGCAAAGGGCTATGTGGGAACTTGTGGGAGTGATAGAAATGTTCTATATAAGGTTTGTTTTGATGTTTCACAATTACATAAATCTGTGAATATGGTACTACTCCAAAATGGTAAATGTTATTGTATATAAAATTTACCTTGATAAAACATATTAAGAAAATATTTTAGTGTCTCTTATTCACAGCATGCACAATAAGGATTAGAGAGGAAAATGTTGATTTTTTTAAAAACTATATGATCCATTTTCTGTTTTTCTCTGCCTATTTCTTCTCCTTCACTGTGCCTTTTTCCACATATAAATGTATGTATATTCCATATATATATATATATATATATAAAATGTGTGCAATGTTGTAATATGTGTACACACACACACACAAACACAATAAAATCTGTACATCTCCAACTGGATAGCTCAGAAACTCTTCAAATTCAGTTTATCAAATTTAAAACTATAATTTCACCACATATGTTTTTTTTGCTTGTTTCCTGCATACCAAAACCAGTATCCTGGACTTTACCTTTGAGTCCAGAATTTCCTCAACAATCCACAACACTTTCAGTCCCGTTCCTTCTGTCTTTGAGATATCTCTGCCTCTCTACATCTGTCCTGCCTCCTCTTGTTGCAGGTATTATGATCTGACATTTAGAAGCCAGCAATAGTCACCTAGCTGGCCTCTCTCTCCATCACTGTCATCACTTTAATTCCAAATCTGAAGTCATTTGCCCTTCCAGTAGTGACACAATGCCCATAGAATTAAGTTCAACGTGTTTTACACGAGTTTTTAAGGCATGCCTATTTCTCACAAGGTGGTATGTGCTCCTCCACTTCTAGGACTGATATAAATTTCCTCTCTTTCTGGAATATTCTCTCCTCAATCAATATGACTGTTCTAATCTCAGCAATTTATCTACTTCTTACTCTTCAGAAAATTCTTTTTTTTTTTTAATTTTTCTGTTACTCATCTAACTTAAATTTGTTGGTGCCTTTGGATTTTTCAAAGAAATCCCTATTTACTAATAATAGAGAAGCAGCTTAGAGGATTTTTATAATGTAATTGAGTTTCTGCAGAAGCACAAAACATGTATGGTAGTTATTCTTTTTTTTTTAATTTTATTTTTATATTCCCCATAAAATTGCAACCCCTTTATTTTGATCCCAAGCCCTCCCCTCCCCACCCCCCACCCATCATAGAGTGTCTCTGGTTCATAGTTGTTTGTTGATTATGATTTTCACTTTCTTATAGTTATTCATTTTCCTAGTCCCTTATTTAAGTTTTCTAGATTCCTGCTATGAGTGAGACCATCCGGTACTTTTCTTTTTCTTTCTGGCTTATTTTGCTGAGCATGATCCCTTCCAGTGCCATCCATGTTGCTGCAAATTGCATGCGTTTATCTTTTTTGAATGCTGAGTAATACTCCATTGTGTATATGTACCACATCTTCTTGATCCAGTCATCTATTTTTGGGCATTTGGGTTGTTTCCAAAGCTTAGCTATTGTAAACAGTGCTGCTATAAACATAGGGGTACAGGTGCTCTTCGGAATTGATGTTTCTATGTCCTTTGGGTAAATATCTAGGAGTGGAATTGCCAAAAACCCCGAATAGCCAAAGCTCTCCTGAAAAAAAAAGAAGGGAATGGAGGCATCACACTCCCAGATTTCAAACTATACTACAAAGCCATAATCATCAAAACTGCGTGGTATTGGAACAAGAGCAGACACACAGACCAATGGAATCAAATAGAAAATCCAGAAATAAACCCACAGATTTATGGTCAACTAATATTTGACAAAGGAGCAAAGACTATGCATTGGAGCAAAGAAAGTTTGTTCAATAAATGGTGCTGGGAAAACTGGGTTGCTACATACAAAAGAATGAAGCTTGACTACTACCTCACACCATACACAAAAACTAACTCAAAATGGATCAAAGAACTAGACATAAGACCTGAAACCATAAAATACACAGAAGGAAATATAGGCGAAACACTACGGGACATGCACATCTTCAGACAGTTCTTAAACATCACTTCCAATGGACAATGGACACCATTTGACTTTTCTTGTGTTTGCCACAACACCTGGAACAGTCATAGCATTTACCACAGTGAAAAAGTTGGGTTATTGTTACCTATTAATAATACATCCCCCCTAGAACACAAATTCCACGAGAACAAAGAACTTTCCACCTTCCTCATCAGCCCCTCAGAATAATTCTAGGTTAAGTGTACTTTACATAGAAGGAACTCAATTAGAAAGGGTTACAGTAAAGGATTCTACTTTCTTCCCTAACTATTAAAAGCACCCAGGTTAACCATGTAATCTTTTAAAATGAAATGCTGAACTATTGCTTAGCTGCTAAGCATGTAGTTCAAATACTAAGTATGGCAAATCAGCCATTTAGAAGGATCAAGTTAAAGGTATTTTTGGTTGACTTTCATTATTGTAATATCAACATAGCTCACTCATTAATTTTATTTTATTTTTTTAAAATAAATTTTATTTTTATATTTCCCATACAATTGCAATCCCCTTATTTTGACCCCAATCCCTCCCCTCCCTGCCCCCCACCACCCATAGAGTGTCTCTGGTTCATAGTTGTTTGTTGATTTTGATTTTCACTTTCTTACAGTTATTCATTTTCCTGGTCCCTTATTTAAGTTTTCTAGATTCCTGCTATGAGTGAGACCATCCGGTATTTTCCTTTTTCTTTCTGGCTTATTTTGCTGAGCATGATCCCTTCCAGCGCCATCCATGTTGCTGCAAATTGCATGTGTTTATCTTTTTTGAATGCTGAGTAATATTCCATGGTGTATATGTACCACATCTTCTTGATCCAGTCATGTATTTTTTGGGCATTTGGGTTGTTTCCAAAGCTTAGCTATTGTAAATAGTGCTGCTATAAACATAGGGGTGCAGGTGCTCTTTGGAGTTGATGTTTCTGTGTCCTTTGGGTAAATACCTAGGAGTGGAATTGCTGGATCATATGGAAGCTCTATGTTTAGTAGGTCCAGAAATCTCCACACAGCTCTCCATACTGGTTGGACCAGTTTGCACTCCCACCAACAGTGCAGAAGAGTTCCTTTTTCTCCACACCCTCGCCAACATTTGTTGTTGCTAGTTTTTTTAATATGTGCCATTCTCACTGGTGTAAGATGGTATCTCATGGTAGTTTTGATTTGCATTTCCCTGATTACAAGTGATGTTGAACATTTTTTCATATGCCTGTTGGCCATTTGCATTTCCTCTTCAGAGAAGACTCTTTTTAGCTCTTCTGCCCATTTTTTGACTGGATTATTTTCTTTGTTGTTGTTGAGTCTCATCAGCTCTTTGCAGATTTTTGTGATCAGTCTTTTATCATTAGTGTTGTGTGCAAAAATGTTCTCCCAGTCGGTGGGGTTTCTCTTTGTTTTTGTTATTGACTCTTTTGCTGTGCAGAAGCTCTTTAATTTGATGTAGTCCCAGCTGTTGATCTTTGCCTTCATTATCACTGCTTTGGGTGATGTGTCTATAAAGATGTCTTTGATGTGCATATCACATAGTGTTTCGCCTATATTTCCTTCTATGTATTTTATGGTTTCTGGTCTTATGTCTAGTTCTTTAATCCATTTTGTCACTCGTTAATTTTAAATAAGTTGTGGTTTTAGTAAGTGCCACTAATGCAGTTGGTGTCAGACACACCTCAGGATAATCCAGCATTGATCTGTATCCCTGTCCATTGTTTATTCCTCCTTACAAAGCGAGAATGAGATCTTTGTTTACATGCCATGTTTCTTCTGTTTAAAAATAAGTAATTTATGTAAAACTCTTTTATACTCAAGTTAAATCCCAAATATTGGTAATAGATCCTTTCCCAGATAAAATTCATCAACATTCTTGGAAATAATGAGTACTTTCTGCCTCTGCTAGAGTATTTTATTAAATTCTGAGAGTGTTTTGTGACAACCATGGTTTATATTGGAGTGGTGATATAAGAATATCAAGATTAGTGATTTTTCTGAGTGTGAAACAACATGACTCCTTTATCTCTATCATATGGCTTTAGTTTTGACTAGTTTTGCCATACCTACTATCTTCAATATGTAGGCATGTAAGTACAGAAGAAAGATTACTCTTCTCCCCAGGATCAGTCTCATAAAAATCATTTTAACTATAATGATTGCAATAATTATCCAAATTTGTCATAAAAAATTCTACAGTGATATACGTAAATATGTAACTGCTTTTGGAGAAATTAATGAGGTTAGATGAGGTTAAAAAAAGTAATTTTACCTTATTAATTTTTGTTTTGCATAAGAATGTATCTCTATTTATCATTTTTATAATTAAAAATAAATAAAAAGGAAATTCAAAAATTCAGAAACACATGACTGTAGAAAAATGAACTATACATTTTATATTTCTTTTAATAACTTTTATTTTCATAATTATCTAATTCTAAGTATACATTTTATAAATTTGGCTGTACTCTAATGTTGAATTCATTTTCTCACAGTTATATTGAATTAATTCATTAACCATAATTTATTCAACCATACCTCTATTGCTAAATATTTTTATGACAGCATAAACAATGTTACAAAGAACAAAAATGAACATAAATCATTTTTACTATCTCAAGTTATTTTCTTAGAGAACATTCCTACAAGTGAACTTGCTGGCTCAAATTTGTGAATATTTTTATGATTTTTGTTGCATCATATCCATATTGTCCTCTAAATAGCTGTGTTATCTTATATTTCTAAAAATAATTTATGACTGTTCTTATTTCCCACCACCCTTGCCAATCCTGAATATTATAATTTTTATCTTTGCCAATGTTCATGTGAAAAATAATTTCTTGGTACATTTTAATAAGCATTTTATTTTCTTATTGATATAGATATTTTCTTCTATTGTATGATGAGTGAGGTATTATTTATTTGTTTATTGAGGTTTACAGTACTGTATAAGATTCAGAAATATAGGATGCCACCTCTTCAGGTGTACCACACCACACCCACCTCTGTTATAGTCCCCGTGTCCCCCTTCTCCCTTTCCTTTCTACTCCTCCCCTTGCCCTCTGGTAGTTAGATTTCTAGGATTAATTTATGGGCCTGGTGTTATCTGACTCATTGTTTTATTTCTCTATATTCCACATATGAGCAGAACCATCTGGTATTTGTCTTTTTCCTTCTGTCTTATTTTGCTTAGTCCAGTCCCTGCCAGTTCCATTCATGTTGTCATAAATGGCAAGAGTTCATATTATTTTTAAAGATTTATTTATTTATTTATTTATTTATTTATTTATTTATTTATTTATTTATGCATAGTGTAGAGCAGAGGTGCAGGGGGGTGAGAGGATTCACCAGAGACAGAGTGGGGAGCGGAACAGGTGGATCTACAGAAATATACTGCTGAGGGGAGCAGTGGGCAAGAAAGGAGAGGTCTGTTGCACCATATGTGGATTAGTTCCCTATCCTAGGATGGAACACAGGCCATAGCAGTTCCCTATCCTAGGATGGAACACAGGTAGCAATGAGACTAAATACCTAGGCCACCAGGGAGGCCCAAGAACTCATATTTTTTATGCTCAGTGGTATTCTATTGTATATGTATCACATCTTCTTAATCCTTTCATCTGCCTTTGGACAGTTAGGCTGCCTTTATAGCTTGACTATTATAAATCATGTTGCTATTAGCAAAAAAATGTTCATATATTCCTTCTAATTAGTGTTTTCTCACGCTTCTGGTACATGCCTAAGAGTGGAGTTGCTGAATTATATGGGAGACGTATATTTAATATTTTGAAAAACTAATATACTGTTTCCTATAGGGTCTACACAAGTCTATACTCCTACCAACAATGTTCAAGTGTTCCTTTATTCTCCAACTCTTCACTATACTTTCTTATTTCTGGACATTTTGATATCCACAGGTGTGAGGTGGTATTTCATTGTGGCTTTGATTGATATTCCCCTAATGATAAGTGATAATGAATATTTTTTCATATGCCTGTTGGCCATCTGTATATCTTCTTTGTCTTTTCTGCCTATTTTTATTGGATTTTTTTCTTTTTGTGGAGTTGTAAAAATTCTGTTTATCTTGGATATAAGCCCTTTGTCTGATGTATGATGTGCTAATATATTTTCCCATACAGTGATATGTATTTTCATTTTATTTTTTAAAGATTTATTTATTTATTTATACAAGCACTAGGTATAGTCAGAAGCACGGGAGGGCAAGAGAATTTACCAGAGTCAGAGCGGAGAGCAGAGCAGGCAGACTGATGAAGCACACTGCTGAAGGGAACAGCGGGTGCAGCAGGAGAGGTCTGCATGCCATGTGGGACCCTCACTGGTGGCCGGGGATTGAACCAGCGCTGCAGAGGCTTCAGGCAGCTTTGCCACCGGGGAAGCCCTATATTTTCATATTAATGACAATTTCAAAGCTATTTAGCTTGATGTAGTCCCATTTATTTACATTTACTTTTGTTTCCATTTTTTAGGTCCTAGTTCCAATACATCAATCAGTGAGGCCATCAGGTGTCTAACAATGAGCCAATCAACTAGGAAGAAGGAAATGAAAGTTCCGTTAGGTACTTTTCAGGTTTTATGCCCTATTTCCCTTAGCTGGTTTTAAATTTTATCTACTCACAGTAATAAAACAAAACAATGAGTATAATCACTTTCAGTTCTCTCCAAACACTTATAGTGAATTGTAAAACTCGAGGGTATTTCTTTTGGGTGGACACCGTTCCCTCTAAACTTTTGCAGTTGACTGAAACATTCAGACTGGCCATATGGGTTAATGCCTTCAGTGACCTGATTCCTAACACACACACACAAAAATGCAAAAATGGTATCAAATATAGTTTTCCATTCTTCAGTGGTATTGAGAGAGAAGAAATCAAGAAAATATTGGGTCGCTATTGTAGCAATTTTTGTAAATGAGAAAGTGATTCTCTGAAGGAGTAAGTTTTCCAGTTTAAAATATATCCAACAACAATTTAATTGATTAGAGTTAGATCAAAATGACAATCATGATAATAATAACATTTAATATTCCACAAGGTTTAAATAAGTTATACTAAGAGCACTTATAACTAAGATGATAGAACCATGTGGTATTTCTTTTAATTGCAAAAAAAAACTAGTTAAAAAGTGAGAAACACAAATGATTTCACTACTGGTGCACATTTATATATTTATGGAAGAATAAAAAAAGAGTAGGTAGTTCTTTTATTGGTTTGTACAAAATTTCCTAACACTGATGGTGATAGATGGGAATGACTCTATTCTGTAGCTTAGGTTAACTAGTTATAGTCTAATGTGGAACACAGATATCTCTGACACCTATCTGCTCAGATATCAAACATACAATTTTAAACTACTTAAGAAATCTGATTCTGTTAAAAATGAAACATTTTCTGTAAATTATTTCCAAACTGATGAATGAGATAATATTGAGAGGATGATTATGAAAGACAAATAAAATGAGTATGCATTTTTAAGCTATATGACAGAAGTTTTGGGGCAAGAGAGCATCTTTTGACTATTTAACTAGTCATTAGAGAAAACACACAACTTCACCTAAATGGCCACCTTCAGTGTGTGATACATTCAATGAAAGTATAACTTTCTAATAATCATAACTACCTATAACAAATAAGCAACAAATAAACAACATTTGGGTAGAATGGGAAAGTGTTTGTCTAAACATATGATGAGGTTTTTGTAGAGAATGTTGGATGTGGTTATTTAAAATTAACTTTAATCTTTAAAGTGATGTTTTAAACCACCACCAAACCTTCTGATTTCAAGCTTTCAGATTTATATACCTAGCCCAGGACAATATAGGAGTAATATGTTTGAAGAGGGTGATGTGGAGGCCAGAAATGATGTAATATTTATAGTACTCCTAGTATGAGTTTTACATATATTATTTATTTTTCAAAAGTGATATTTTAGGGGAAAAAAGATTACTATTTCTCTAATTTTGTAAGAAGAGAGATAAATTGAGGCATTGAAATAACCTATCCATGGTCAAATAACTGGTAAGTTACAGTCCACAATCTGAACAACCCATATTACTTCTAATATCCATACTGTTTCCCAAACCACCTCTTTCGAGAGGCAGGAGAGAGATTCCTTCATTATTCCAGTGAAGGAATAATGAATAATCCCTATGAAAAACTCTTGAATGTGCTGCTGATACATGAGTGGAATAACTGAAATTCATTCTAGTATACAAACTCCACATAATCGAAAAAAAATGCAAAGGTGGGGCCTTCCCGGTGGCGCAGCGGTTGAGCGCTGGGTTATGAAGCTACCCCGCAGTCTCTGCAGAGCCGGTTTGATCCCCGGCCGCCAGCGAGGGTCCCACATGGCACGCAGACCTCTCCTGCTGCCCGCTGCTCCCCTCAGCAGTGTACTTCGTCACTCTGCCTGTTCTACTCTCCACTCTGGCTCTGGTGAATTCTCTCACCCTCTCACCCTCCCGTGCTGCTGACTGTACCCAGCGCTTGTATAAATAAATAAATAAATCTTAAAAAAAAAAATGCAAAGGTGTATTCAGTATGCTATATCTGAGAAGATCAATGTCATTGCTATATTTAAGAAAAAAAAATCTGTAAACTTTTCTAATGCATCAGTAAAATTATGTCAACTGAAGATCACATAAAAATCCTCCAGTCTGTTCTGTGATAGAGTTCAGAAGTTTGCCTGAATTAACTGTGAACATTGTGATCATGGCATCAGGATCTTTTTGTTTCAAAGTGGCAGAAATTCAAATGGAAACACTTTAGACAATAAAGTAAACTTTTGAAAGACTATTTGTTTGACTACAGGAAGAACAGAAGCACAGCTATACCTCAAAGGTAAGTGTGATAGGGCCTCCCCATTGGCACAGCGGTTGAGCGCTGGGTTGCGAAGCTGCCTTCAGCCTCTGCAGCTCCCATTCTATTCCCGGCCAGCTGATGAGGGTGCCACAAGGTGCGTGGACCTCTCCTGCTGCCTGCTGCTCCCCTCTGCAGTGTACTTCCATCCTTCTGCCTGCTCTGTTCCCCGCTCTGGCTCTGGTGAATTCTCTCACCCTCCCGCGCTTCTGACTATACCCAGTGCTTGTATAAATAAATAAATAAATATTTTTTAAAAAAAGATAAGTGTGATAAACAATTGATTTTTCCCTAGAGACCCTCTTTTGATATGTTGTCTTTCTGTTCACTTTGGTTTCTTTCTATGTAGATGCTTCTTTTCTTACAGCGGAATGGCTTTCTCTATGTTGTAGACCATATGGCTGCCAACAGTATGTGACTGTTACTTCTGATAGCCTATAGGCCTCTAATCTCTAAAGGCTATATGTTATTCAGTCCTTCATGAAAGTCATGGATAAGGACTCAATTTAGTTTAAGTCAGAGGTCCAACAATGAGCCCGTCAGTTGTGCCCATGACCAAAATTTTACATTCTGTCAAAATGGTCCCTGCAGGACCAACCAATATATGAGGTCCATGCCCAGATAAGGGAATCATGATCCATGGAGAAACTGTAATTAATATCTATTACACTACCTAATGGTGAAATCTGACAAAAGCTTTTATGACTGCATATGAGATATATTTTGGGGTAAATTCTGACAAAGCGTGTACAAATTTTAAATGTAAATAATTTAGCACTTAATAAATTAGCTTCACTTAACTAAAAAAAGGATTTATTTGAGATATTTCATTGTTTAACAACATGAAACAAAATACACTGTAGCTGATGCTTTTTTCCAAGAATGTCTAAGCATTACTTAAGCATTAAATTGCTAAACTAATCAAGTAGTCAAGAAAAACAAAGCCCTTTTAGGTGGGATTGAAATCCTGGAGAAAACAGTCCTTGATAAAACAAATTTCTCTAAGACATTTTATGTAAACCATTCCAACAGTTCTATCTTCTAGATCAATTGTCTTATAGCACTAGTTTATGAATTGAGGTTAAAGTGGGTAATATTACTGTCATTTACTGAAGCAGAAATTAAAACTCAGTGAGAGCAAAAGCATAGAAATACATGTTAATCATTAGCAGAAGCTTAAAAAGTAAGTTCCAGTGACAAATTTCTATAGATATAGTTCTCAACCAGAACATTATTTATGTGAAAATTTAGAAGAAGCTGCCGCAAAGGCAAATAGTCAAATATGAAATATAAGTCCTAAAAGCTGATCTTTGATTTTTAAACACACATAGCAAATAGATTGCATTGTAGGCTGATGCTCATTTTCAGAAATCCATTACTCAGCACTAACATGCACAGTCTAATCACTTCCTCTACAGGCAGAGCAAGAATTTTACAAATAAAAATCTACAGAGATGAAGTTGTGACTAGAAAATTTGATTCACGTGATTGTGTTTTTAGATCAGTCAAAACTGACCTGTGATTTTCTATTTTTAGCAAGAATTTAATGTACAATTAGCCTAAATTTAGCATTTCTATATTTTGTGAAGTTGTGCTATATATTATACCTCATCTATTATTTCTTGAAAGAGCAAATATTCCTTAATTAGTTGCAAAAATATACCTTC
Source organism: Talpa occidentalis (assembly GCF_014898055.3). NCBI lineage: Eukaryota > Metazoa > Chordata > Mammalia > Eulipotyphla > Talpidae > Talpa > Talpa occidentalis. The sequence goes on along the minus strand of NW_023604295.1, from coordinate 78,131,418 downwards.
TTTCTAACCTATGCAGTTTATTTTTAGTTTTTATTTATTTATTTTTTTTTTGTGGGACACTCGCCTGTGGCTGGGGCTCGACTGGCACTGCAGAAGCTGCAGGCAGCCTCGCAACCCAGCGCTCAACCGCTGCACCACCAGGGGAGGCCCTAACCTATGCAATTTTTGAAGCAACATTTTTGGTGTGGAATTTTTTAAAAAATAATGTAAGATCCTTATAGCAATGATAAAAACATTTGGTGGGTATTTATAGAAGTTGGAATGTACTATTTTGCTACCTTCAAAATATCTGAAGAGTAAAGAGATCATCAAGAACATGTGGGGAATTTCTCACCACTGGAATTCAATCAGGAAGATTTTTTACTTTTTTATTAGTATGTGGGGAAGTCTTAAATGTGGAAAACTAGTGATTTCTTCCTATATAACATAAGAACAACCTGGTTGTTTTCACAGGCATATGATTATTATTTCATAGATATGTGTGAACGTAAGTGTATCAACACATGTGTGTGTGTGGGTAAGTAACATGGTGACCAAAAAAAAAAACGTCAGTGTAAAATCATTAGACGATGTTATGCTTTTACTAAACTTATTATTGGCAATTCAGTTGACAATCATATTACTGTGTGATATTCAAATGTCAAATGCATATCTCATTTTCAACTAAGACCATTACATCATTCCTTGTCAAATGCACTGAAACATGTCTAGGTCTAGGTCTGATTAGATAAAGGACCTCATGCTGGTGTTAGCAAATCCAACTCCAGGGATTGATTCCCAAGCTGAGGGAAATGGCAATGTTATTATTGATGATGGTGCCAAAGCTAACAGGTTTCACATGTCCTTCAAGAACATATGGCTATAGCCCAACAGTGACACCATTAAGAGCCATTTGTTCAAGTGTCCTGGAATCATTGCTGAAAAAAGGTGAAAAACCCATAAATTTTAAATACCACCAGTATAGAAGTGTGTTCAACTCATTGTAGGTTGTTTGGTTCACTGCATTTACTGGAATCATATGAAAAATTATCCCTTATGTATGTGTAGGAATCTGTCTCATGAGAGAGACCATGTATCATTAACATTAGAATCCAAATCCGGGGCTTGAGTCTAGACTCTGAAGTTCTAGCTGGGATTTTGATGAATGTTCTTAATTTCTCTAAACATCAAGTTTTGTACACAATCATGATTATTGTGAAAATTAAATGAAATCATATATGACCAATAAATGGTAGTTCCTCCTGATATGTTATTCAGCCTTTCCTCAATTTCATGAAATAATATAGGGTATACTTTGTAGTCTTGTTCTAGATCAAGAAACAGAGGGAGGGAAAGTGGCTTGTCCAAGGTTACATGGCTAACAAGGTTGAAAGGTAATCCAGCTCAGGTCTCCTGACCTGAAATTCAGTATCCTTTAAGTTTCTGTGGAGGAAAAGAAACCCTGTGAATTAGACTATAATTAGGGCACTGCTATACTTGCAGAGGCAAAATGAAATGGTGAATTGGTCCAATTACCTCAATAGTTCAAGTCCAAAAGTATCAAAACACTTTTATGTAGTATGTCTGAATATTTCAGGCCAAATATCTGAATAATTGCCCAATTATTCATATCATTTTGAATATACTTATAAATCTGGTCTTTTGTGGGGGAGGGGGAGACCTAGGCTCTGAATCATGTCTCCATCCAATCTCTCCAACATAAATACAGAGTATTATTTTCATTTTCCCCTTCTAATTTGTTTCAAAATCCAGTGGCTTTTTATTAAATTGAAGTTGGTGGATAAATGGGAAAATCTTTACTGAAATATAGTACTTCCAACTGTAATTTTGGTTTGAATTAGGCTGCTTACAAGCACAACTTCATATAAGAGTGACAAGCCATGGCCTTACTTGTAAGGTGGGGGAGTGGGTAGGAGGCTAGGGCATAGCTGGAAACCCTTTCAATTTAGTATTCTAAGTACAAATTGAATTCTGATCATGGAGAAAAGTGTTTCAACCTTATTAAAAGAGGTTATATTCAAATCAGTCCAACTCAGTTCTGATATTAAGAGTGGGTCAAAATTACAGTAATTTGAAACTAAAGAATTCCACCGCCTTTCTTTTTCCCAATCTTAGCAAACCATATATGCACTTCAAGGTAGAACTTAATTCTTCTGATTATATTTCTTTAGCTACAGCTCTGAGCTAAACATAATATCAGCATTAAAATAGAAACTAGTCACATTTAGGAAACAACCAACAAAAAGTTTATTCTAAACTATAGAAGTACATATCAATTAAAATAAATTGGATATAGTTAAAATCTAGTGTCTAGAGTAAAAAAATCTTCCAGTCAACTGTCATTTATGTTTTATAATAAATATAGTGTTTAGGGGACTGTGGGAATAACATTACCACCAATTGACAAGCCTATTATACTTTGAGCAGGTACACACAGAAAGTGGGGAAGCGAGTGTCTTTGTTCACCATGATGTCTGATGTACAACGATCCCCAGAGGTGAGGAAGGAAGAGGTTCAGACAAAATTAGTGCCTATTTGAAAGGCTACGCTCAGAACAATGGTGTGGGTGTAAGTTCCTCAGCATTAGCCTGCCTGCCCTCACTTACTGTTGTTAAGTCTCTGCCCATTGGGTCAACATCCTGGATTTTCTTTAAAATCTCTGCAAAATGAAAGACAATGAAAGGCCCTCTTGTGCTGGACAACCAGGGTGTGTGCACAAGCAGGTTGACAGGGCCACTCTCCCTATGTGTCTGAGTCCTGTCTTTGGAATTTTCAATCTGAATTTCTAGTAGTCTCTGCATCGTGCTGCTCCATGGATTCACTTGTGTGTGGAGTGGACAAGGTGGGACTGAGCTTTAGAGGAGAGGTCACAGCAAAGTGCCCCACACAGAACTGAAGCGCTATTGACTGGACATGACAGGAAACCTAAAAAGCAGAAAGAGAAAATAATAGAATAGGACATGGTATTGCTCCACTTTTTTTTCTCATTTTTTTATTTTAACATTTATCATTTTTTTTGCATTTTTAGACAATATTTGCTTCCCCCCATCCGCTCAGATTGAGGCCCCATAGAATTTCCTTCCCCCACCCGTGCACCATCACCACAGTCCCCTGTGCTCCTCCCTCCCTCCCTCTCACCCCTCTCTCTTCTCCTCCCCTGCAGTGTGTCTCTGGCTTATACTTGTCTGTTTTTGCTTTGTTGTGTTTTGTACTGTTATTATTTTTTTACACTGATGTCTTATTTCATTCCCCTATATTCCTGTTATAAGTCAGATGTATCTCTCCACTTTTAAGGAAAAATGCCCTAAATGTTTAACCTTCTTTGCAGTGTGGACAATCTGTGACCACTCTTTTTCTCATCTTAATCTAGAAAGGCCACATTATGAATCAAAAAAGTTAGAAGGAAGAGAAAAAATATGTTAGAAGGGAAAAACATTTGCCAAAATTTCATTGTTAAGATGCTGATTTGAAAAGCGATTTTATTAAATAGCTGGGTGTTCTGTATTTGCTATATTTTGTCCCTCCCTCTGTAGTGTGTCTCTGGCTTATAGCTGCTTGTTGATTTTGATTTTTACTTTATTATAATTAGTCTTTTTCCTGGTCCCTTATTTAGATTTTCTAAATTCCTGCTATGAGTGAGACCATCTGGTATTTTTTTTTTTCTTTCCTGCTTATTTTGCTGTGCATGATCCCTTCTGCTAAGAAACTGAAATTAAGGAAATGTAAGTAGAAATATTTTGTGAGCTCTAAATAGGAAAAAAAAAGGAAAATTTCAATTTCATTTGTATGTATTTAGCTCTTCCTGTGGCTTAGATCCCGCCAGGCGCAGGCATGTGATGGTATTTGCTCTCATGGACCACACATTCCAGCAGTGAGATAAAAATGGAAATAACTACCTATTTATACTTAAGATGCATGCTCACATGTTAATTGTAAAAATATTAAGTGTCATCATGATTCTTATTTATTAAATATATACAGTAAGACCTTGCTTGGTTACAAATTGATGGCAGAAAAAAACAGTTGATTCTTTGTTGAGCCACTGTCTTTGCGAAGTGTGCATATTCTCCTCGTGACTAAGTAGGTTTTCTCTGGATATCCAGTTTCCTCCTGCATCCCAAAGGTGTCTCAACTGTCCCATTCTGGGTGAGTGTGGTGAGTGTGGGGTGTGTCCTATGATGGGAAGATGCCCTGTCCAGGGCTGGTTCCTTCCTTGCACACCAAGCTTCCACAGGAATGAATGGGTTGAAAAAAAATTGAAATTAATGTCTGTATAATATATAATAATCTCACAAATAATAAACAATAATAACTTATTAATATCAATTAGCATTAGATAAAGTTGGCTTCTTTTTAGTTGTTTCCAAGAACCCACCCAAGTTTCCTCTACATGTGCATAGATATATTGTAACTGCCTAGATACCGACATTAGCTATCTGATTGGTAGGATTCTGTGTAATGTCTGTTCTTCTGTTTGTTTTTCTCAACTATTAGCACTAAAAATTATTAGTACTTTTCATAATAACATTCCAGCAAAAAGCAATGCTTGATATTTCACCAAATGAATTTTTGCAGGTTTTCTATTTCTTATGTCCCTTTTAATAATAATAATTATAAAAGGGAGGCTAACTGGAGAAAGAAAACCAAATATTTTATAATATCTATCCAAATGCAATAGGTCATAATTACCTACTATGTTTCCTGCCTGCCTTTGAATATAAATTCTGTATATTAAGAAAAAGTTTTTCTCCTATGCGTATCCTTCACCTGCATGGAAAACATTTTACTTTTGACATTTCTGGCTACCAAATGTGGCGGGTGGGAGGGTAGGAAGTGTTCCCTTTCACCAAGTAATTTTCCGTGATACCAACTGAATTTCCTACAACTTAACTCCAATTTTCCACCTACCTGTACATAATGTCAGATCACACAGGTTAAGGACTCAGTCCTGAAAAACTGCTCTCACCTTCCTTCATGTAACCAAAGCAAGTCCATGTGGACCCTACACTTCTGACCTATCAGCTAGAACCCTGAGGTTCCCATGACCCTTCTTGTTGCAGTGCCTCATGGCACTTGGGCAATACTTGTTTACCATTTTATTAAAATAATATGATTAAAAAAATACACTTATATCAGCCATCTATTAAAGGATATAATAAGGGATACAGATGCACAACTAGATGAATAGATATAAAGGGTGAAGCCTCGGACAGTCCCAATCACAGGAGCTTTGGGCTCCAAGCTCCATCACCCTATAGGCACATGGATATGTTCACCGACCTAGAAGTTCTCTGAACTCCATATATTAGAATTTTTATAGAACCTTCCTCACATTGGCCTGATCAATTATTAACTCCATCTCCAGCCTTTAGAGAAGTTTGAGATAAACCTGAAAATATAAGCTTCTAAACACAGTTTGGTCTTCCTGGTGGCCTGCTCCCACTTACAAGTCACCCAGGAGCCCAGCATAGGTCCTAGTGACACATACAAAGAAAGCTCTGTGTCCCATTCCTGGCTTTTTGCTTTCTTTTCTTGTAGAAGTAGTTTTTTTTTTTTCCTTGTCATTTTTTTTATTAATTCATTTATTTTTAACTGAGGTAATATTTCCTTGTCTTATGACTGGGTAAGGAAGTCTTTTTCCCTCCTTTTTTGGCACTATGATTAGATTGAGTGGTAGATATTTCTAGTGAATCATTCCATCAATTAAGCTAAAATATTAAAAGACAAGTAACTTGAGAAGGAAACTCGCATTTCGATAGCACTTTGCAGCAGATGTATCCTATTTACTGCTTTATTTTATTGCTTAATGACTGAATCTGAAGTAATTGCACCATTTGACAGATATTTATTTGTAAAATGTGATTCATTCAGTCAGACACTTTTAGAATGATTTTCATGCCAAGTGTTAAAATTGTGGAGGCTTGAGTAGCTCTTTCAAAAGATGCAAACACGCATGTAAATTCCATGCATCAAGCACATCTACTTTCGGCTCTTTTTATTATAGAAATATTCCAGTTGACAAAGAGTGCTAGTGAATAGACGGCAGGGACTTCTGGACTTTAATCAACCGCAATCACTGGCAGAGCTCAGAATTAATTTCCTAACCATGAATCACCTGCAGACAATGAATCACGTTCTAGAGAATTTTGCCAAGCAAAACAAGCCGTCATGCCCTGCACAACTTTTGAGGACAGGGCCATGGAAACTTTTGACTAGCATAGTTGAAATAGTGAAAAGAAAAGAATACTAGCGAATAGAAGAACAAGCTATCAAACAGTGTCTGGTGGCTTTCAGCTTTACAAAGACAAGGTAATCAAGAGTTCAGCAAGAAAACATTTTCTGAAATGGTCTACTCACTGGTTGGATTCTGGTTTTAAATTCTTAGTAATGAGAATCCATGTAAAGCATTCTTTGTTAACGTATTTGGGCTATGAAAGGTTCTCACATTACAGCATGGATATCAGAACACTTCTACCCACTCTTTAACCAAAGTATTAGGAGTTTTTCCTTCAGTTTCTGCAGCAGACAACAACTCTCTATAAAATGGGGGATAATAGCTCAGGTGAAGAAGCCCTTTAGAATTATATAACCACATTTGGTAAATATTAGATTATTGGAGTGTTTACCTCACATGGTTTTCCGCTATGACTTTTGTGTTAGTATATTTTGAAAAAGCCAAAATATATTTTATTGCAAGTCATGCAAAAAATATATTAAGGCCATTCTATACTGAAATAATCAGTATAACAGCTGATTATTTCAAAAGGAAGTATTTTATTATTAAATTTTAAGTTTATTTATTTTAAACTACATCAACAAGTAAAATATATATAACTAAAGGTCCTTCACCAACTCAAGATACGTGACCTATACTGCCCTAAGTTATGCATGCCTTGCAAAGGAAATAAAGAGTAAATGTAGGAAATTCTTATTTAGAAACTTTAATGAATCTGTGAGCCTGTTATTAGACAACTATCAAAAACTCAAAAAAGTAGAGACAACATCCATATTCATATATTGGTTTTAATTGTTTTTATTGAGTGGTTATTACCACAAGTACATTGCCTTTTAGGTTAATCAAATTTTGGCATTAAAAAATGAATGAGATTCAGGTCATATGGCACAGAAGGAAATATTTTTCCAGTATGGCAATCAGTATTTTATTTTAGAGCATGAAACTAGGTAAATCAGACAATGTTCAATCACTTTCATCAGGAGGATGTAACATTAGCCATTATTATTTGTGAGTGAATTATTATTTGTAACCCAATTTTTGTCTTTGATTTTTATACTATCATCTGTTCTTCAAAGTGTTGTGTCTTCAGAACTTCGAATCATCCCCTCTCTCTTACAAATTTTCTTGGCACCTGAGCTTTTAATTCCCTCTTCCATAGTTTCTATTGGTCTGAGAACTGGAGAGATGTATTCAACCCAAACAAACTGTTAGCTCTCATCACCTTGATCTCACTTCCACTGAACCTTGCTTTCCTTGGCAAAGCCTTTTAGGCACACACCACCAAGCTGTTCATCTGGGCTATTAAGCTTTACCTAAAATTGCTCCTGATCTTAACTTCTGAAGCTTAGACTCTATAATTATTTGACCCCAAACTCTTATTCTCTGGTTGTTGTTTATCTCCAATGCTTTAGTCTTTGATCCTATTGTTTAGCCACTGGGGATCCCTCATGGTACCCTGTATTGTTCTAGACACTTAATTATCTGGTATGAACCTTCAGAAGTCAAAAATGCCTGTTCTGGGCCTTCCTGGTGGTGCAAGGGGTTAAGATGCAACCTATGAAGCTTTCCACAGCCTTTGCAGCACAAGTTTGATCCCCGGCGAGGTAGCTACTTACATGGCACAGCAGACCTCTCCTGACTCGCCCGCTGCTCCCCTCAGCAGTGTATTTCAGTCAATCTGCCTGTTCTGTTCCCCACTCTGTCTCTGGTGAATCCTCTCATCCCCCCACACTTCTGGCCTCTTGTATGCATAAATAAATAAATCTTTAAAAAATGCCTGTTCTCATGGAGCTTACTTTCAAAACCCCAATCCTGTTCATGTTCTTTCTCAACTCGCTTATATCTTCCTTTCCTATGCCCCATGATACATTATTCCAACTGCTATTTTTAATACCTTAGCTTCTTTGATCATATATTTTCTTCATTATCTACTGACAGAAGCTTAAGTCTAGAGGAATCCAAACACCTCCCTTTTTAGCAGTTCACCTTAGTGGCTAAACACAGTTTGGAGAAAATCCCACAGCTGTTCAAAGAGCACCACAGCAAACTCATGGTATCCACAATGGCAATGAGGTCCTCATCACTTCCCAGAAATCCTTTCTTCAGTGGTTTCCTAACTCTTTTCTTGGACCCATTGAAACTTATTTCAAGCAAATAATAATATTGGCACTAAGGGCAAACAATTCCAAATAGGCCCAAAATCAATTCTACGATTCATGCTGTGGCTAACAGATGATACAATTATTATCAATGAGGGACATTTGAAAGCAGGCTTCTTTGACAAATCAGGGTTCTGAGTCTGAGACAATAGAAAACATTCTGAACCTTGCTTGGAGTAAAGTGACAGATTTCATGTTAAATATTTTTGGGTCTAACTTTAAATTTCAGCTCATATTCAGCAGAAATAGTTAAAGTAGGAAACTTTCCAAGCATAAACAATGAATACACATATAACTGGACTTCCTGACCAGTAGCAATAGCACAATGTGAACACGAGGGCGCTCCAAATCTCAGTGGGATCTTGGGCAGTTATTGACATCACTGAACCTTGATTTTCTGTAAAATATACGTAGTTGAACCAATTTTATAAAGTTGTTATGAAGATTGTATGGGAGAACATAATGACACAGAAAACATTAGTTATTAGTTGCTGGTCCCATTTCCACGATAATTCTGGCTGTATCTGTCTCCTTTATGTTACATAAAATTGTTACAGGGCTGGGAAAGGGACACGCCAGAACCCCAGATCTGCCCACTCTAAATAGGTACTGCCAACTGCCACATTAAGACAAAGCATATTCTAGTCTATAAGACCTTTAATGGAAGGGGACTTATTAGTGTGCAACAAAGACAAGAAAAAGAATATGCCTTCCAAATCAAGTTACCCATCCCTTCCTGGAAGAATGCCTAGCAACCAAGATTGGTCCAAAGCAGGGCCACTGAGGCCTGGAAACCTGCCACAAGTCTCAGGTACCTCCTGGTGGGGACCCATAGAAAAGGTTCAGAAACAGTCAGACAGTCTGGAAGGAAAAGAGCAAAATCAAAATCAAGATAAAAGCTGCCTTTGTCAACCTCCCCCTCAGGCTCTCACCCACATCTATTTCAACCGGGTCAGGACCAAAAAGCAAGTACTGCTTCTTCACATATCTCTCCGTTCCGTGTACCTCCTCCAGGTCTCCTTCTGGCTCTTCATTTTTCTTTCTTCCTTCTCCAGTCTCCTTCCCCAGCTTCCCCTTCCTGCTTAGCTCCACCGTTCCTTGGCTGGTACAGGGAACCTGGAATCTCCCTTTTTCTTGGGTACCACCCTGTTAAATTTTTTTAAATGCTATTCATGTGTGCAATTTTTTTTCATTTCCTCATTTCTCTGCCCTCTCTTCATACCATCTGTCTCTGATTCTGTTCTCACAAAGGTTACCCATGCTCTTCTTAACACTAAATCATCTAATATTTTCTCCTGCTTCTTCATTTGATCTATTAACATCATTCAACATTCATGACCTATCTTCTTTCTGAAACATTCTGTCCTAAGCTTATAAGAAAAAGCACATCCCTTGATTTCTTTCTATGTTTCCAGTGATAACTTCTCACCCCTATCCTCAGGAATCCTGTCTGCCTGCTTTTTTAATTTTGGTGTTCCCTAAGGTCTCTCTCTCACCTAAGAGTCAAGGTGCAAATGGTCCAGGATCCATCAGCCAGTCAGAGACCCAGCTTCTTTCCTCATGCTGTTCTGCTTACCTCAATCACCTGTAACATCACTATCCACTATTGGAAGGGACCTGAGGCAGAGAAAAAGATACAAAGATGTTCAGAGTTAGCGACTATTCTTTAAACAAATGGCTTGGATACTGTGCAGTACCCATTTACATTCCGATGGTGAGAGCATGGTCAAGTGACCGTGTAACTATACAGAGAGAGCTGGGAAATGTATACTTTAGTTAGGCGTGTCCTCATAAAGAATTGGAGGATGGATTATAGTGGGCAACCAGCAGTCTTACCACAACATCTATAAGCCAATTGCTAGAAATTCTATATTGTCAGCCATGTTCCCATTACTTAGCTTCAGACTCAATCATCTTACTGCTTACTGGAAAGTTCCACTTCAACCTCCACTTATACCATAAATTCACTATACTCCAAATAAAACTTATAATCTTCTACATCCCATAATTCCCATGCTCCCTTTCACCAAAAACAATCCCTTATCCCTTGTTTCCAGAAACACCAGGATTTCCCCTCAAACACATAATTGTTCATCATCCCTCATTCTTTGGCCTTATACGTCACCTGTACACCAAATTAACTCTAATACAATGCCCTATTGATACTTTATTCTAAAAATTTCTCAAATTCTTATAGTATTGCCCCTTTACTACCTTAATTGTGACTCCAATCTTCTTTGCAATCCCACCAGGTTCATAAATATTCTTCATTTTCTAATATATTTGATACCTCAATTGAGACAAGAGTTTGGGTAGCAAAAGACATTATGTTATGTGAATCTATTTGGTATTATGACTAGCAAATGTTTTGGTGGATAAGGGACTTATCTAAGAATTTATCTGTGTCTTCTCTCTCAGATTAGATATGATAAGCTCTACTAATTATAAAAGGGATAGCAAGGGATTCCTATATTCTCCTATATTCTATATTCTCTATATATTCCTATATTCTCCTATATTCCTATATTCTCAAGTGATTCTTCTAAAATACAAATCTAATGTTATCACAGATTTAACTTTTCAGAGGCTTTCCCTTGTCCTTAGAAAATAATGCAAATTCTTAACAACTTACAACTTTCACATTTTCTGATTACTACTTAATCTTGCTATTCCTTTCCCTGAATTTTTAACTCCAGAAATACATAATAACTTCTGGTTCCTTGTACTATATTTCCCTTTGGTTGATGCCTTTGCACATGGAATGCCATTTGGATGGAATTCTTTTCCTTCACCCCTGACCCCTTTACCTGATTAATTCATAATCATCTCCTGGGAAGTAGCTTAATTATCATGTCATTCAGGATGTCATGAGCCCTTCATTTGCAAATGGGATTAGGTGCTTTCTAATTTGCCCAATCTGTACCTGATCCATATCCTTTATTGCACATATAAAGCATCCTTGTAATTGCTTTTGTATTATCTATTTCCACATTAAGAATGCAAACTCTGGGATCTCCCCAGTGGCACAGCGGTTGAGTGCTGGGTTACGAGGCTGCCCACGGCCTCTGTGGCGCTGGTTCGATCCCCAGCTGCTCCCCGGCCACCGGAGGAGGGTCCCACATGGCGCGCAGACCTCTCCTGCCGCCCACTGCTCCCCTCAGCAGTGTACTTCGGTCCTTCTGCCTGCTCTGCTCCCCACTCTGGCTCTGGTGAATTCTCTCACCTTCCCATGCTTCTGACTGTACCCAGTGTATGTATAAACAAACAAACAAACAAACAAACAAACAAACAAATAAATAAATAAAACATGCCTCTATTAAAAAAAAAGAATACAAACTCTGTAATGACAGGGACTTTTTTGTTTACTATATATATCTGCAGAACTTGAATAGAATTTAAATTTAGTTAAATCCTGTTTGCTTTAAATAGGATTTAGTGTATAGTAGATGCTCAATAAATATTTATCATATATTCATTTAAAATACTTGTTTACTATTCAATTTATCTTAATAGTTCACAATAAGAATAAAAATACTACACAAGTATTTAGTGGTAATTAAGAGTTCTTGACACAACTATGATTAGGAGAAATAATGTTATTTATTGCGCCTCCACTGGTGGCGCAGGTGGTTGAGCACCTTGCTGTGAAGCTGTTCACAGTCTCTGCAATGCCAGTTGGATCTCAGCCAGCTGGCAAGGGTCCCACATGGCGTGCAGACCTCTCCTATCTCACCTGCTGCTCCCCTCAGCAGTGTATTTCGTCAGTCTGCCTGTTCTGTTCCCCGCTCAGTCTCTGGTGAATCTGCTCACCCTCCCGCATATCTGGACTGTACCCCAGCTTTTCTAAGCAAAAAATAAATAAAAATAAATCTTTAAAAAATGTCATTTATTTAAGAAAATAATAGAGTAGCATTTTGAGAGTAATGCACTAAACGTGAAGGAAGTCAAGAAAGGTGTTGGCATGTCAGAATCTACCTGACTTCTGGATCTCCTTCCTTGCCTACATCTTCTTATACAATCTACCTGTAGAGGGTTCTTGCATGAGCCCCTCAATCTGGTTCCTTGAGTCTTATTCAGTGAGATATATGAGGAGGTGGTGAGCACAGAGACATTAACACTTTGCTAGTATGACTCTTCATTTTCATTTAAACTTCTTCTCTCTTGGTCACTTGGCTTAGGAAACAGTGCTCAGCCATGGTGCCAATCCATTCAGAAGGGCGTGACCAAAACTTATCAGTTGTTGTTTTAAATTAAAGATGATTATGCTTGCATTCTACCTGTTTGTTTATTTTTGTTTGTTTGTTTTGTTCATTTGAAAGCCAATACTTTTAAAAAATATGTTAAATGTACTTTTAAGTACACTTGAAAAAATTTTCAGAGGACATTGTGAAAAGTTTGAAAGAGCCAATTCTCATCTCTATTATAACATAATTTTTAATATTTTTCATTATAGTTATTTTTTGAGTGGGAAAAAAAAAAGAAAGGAGGGAGTCTGCCAGCACTGACAATGACATTTGGCTATGCATGTAACAAATAATCCAATGATTTGGTTTTAAAAATGGAAACACGTATAATTTCTCTTTTAAAAAAAAATATGTGTTTATTTATTTATTTGTTTGTTTGTTTGTTTATTTATACAAGCACTAGGTACAGTCAGAAGAGGGGGAGGGTGAGAGAATTCACCAGAGCCAGAGATGGGAACAGGACAGGCAGATGGATGAAATACACTGCTGAAGAGAGCAGCGGGCATGGCAGGAGAGGTCTGTGCACCATGTGGGACCCTTACTGGCAGCCGGGAATTGAACTGGCGCTGCATAAATAATACACCTTTATACAGAAAATATGGAATTATCAGATATGAGTTAAACTAAGCAAGCTAAATTTAACACTGCCAAATTAGATGGAGGTAAAAACCATTTGGTACTATCCAAAAATCAACAAAGATGTAAGGAAATTAGTTAATTAATTTTTAAAAATCTTAGAACAGTGTTGCTAGAAGAGAAGGATGTAGTTATCCTGATGAAAGTTTGTGAGTCCCAAGTAGTTGCATTTAACCCACCAAGGTGGTGAAGAACAGCAATGCCGCCAGGGCATTGGCATTTCAGCAAATACATATTTTAGGTAAGTGCACATAGTGGATGCTCAATAAATGTTGGGGATTTAGTTGCCTGCAAGGAGGCACATGAATGCTGCTTTCATGTTCTTCTTTGAATGCAGTCATGCCTTTATAAGGGCATTTAGGGGCTTAACTGCCCATGCATCAATAACATATTAGTCTTTACATTGTATTGCTAAAATGACTCACACTGTTATGTTTCAAATGTAATATTTAGCCCTTTATTCATCTAGCACTTAAAACTATCTCACAGCAGGAACTTGCAATTTCATGCCTCTCAGCTTATATTTGTTGAATATTTATATCCAAAGATTGTCTCTTTACAAAGTACAAAATAGAATTTGAATAGAGTAGAATATTAGACCCCCCAAAAAGTTATCTTCACAAGATTTGTGTGTCTAAGAGAAAGATTAGAAAGAGTCTACAGTACTTTAGACCACCTGTATCAGCAACTGCTTAGAAGCCTCACATTTTACCTGGACCTGTTCTAGTGCCTGATCCTGCCAGATAACCCTGTGGTTTTACACATGAAGATGTCTGCAACAAAGTCAGGGAAATCTGTTTATGTGCTAGATGTAAAGTTGTGTAGAATGATGACTTCTCTAGAGATCTGATGAAAAAAATTCTCAGTAGTTTTGAATGTTTCACATTTATATAGTCAGGTTCTGCAGACAGAAACATAAACACACACTTTCTTCATTGCATCATTCTCCACTTCAGTTCATTTGTTGTGCTTGCATTGTTCCTGTTGCTTTTGTTTGTTTGTTTTGTTCATTTGAAAAGTCAATACTTTTAAAAATATGTTAAGGGGCTGTGTACACTTGAAAAAAAATTTCAGAGGACATTGTGTAAAGTTTGAAAGAGCCAAGTCTCATTGTTTCTAAAGATTTAAACATTCTCAGACGTGTTCTGGAGGAAGAAATCTCTAGTCCAAGCAGACATTGATCAGCTGTCTTTCATCTTCCTCCACCTCTTGCTCAAATTATGTGTGAACTATAGCATTTTGGTGCTGGCTACTCCCCAGAGAACCCTGAGCTGTCCTGAAGATCATTTTCTACCACCCTGAAGGTTTAACTACAACTACATTTAATTGGCACTGGTGGGCAATTCATCAGGGGCACTGCAGTGTGACTACTCAGGAAATGTCTGCCTGCCATAGCGTTGGCAGGCTTATTTCTCTAAAATCTCTCAAGATCACTTGTCGAAACGTTTTGTGCAGCAATGTTGATGATATGCCCAGTTCAATCAATCAATCAGCAAATATTTATGTTAAAAGCCTGTTCTATCACTACTAGTAGTATGAAATTCCCCCTCTGCTGGCCACTGTGCTTATGTGAATAGTGCTAAGAGAAAGGTCACAATGATCTTTGTCATACCTCAGTGGGTATGTTGTTTCTAGCCCCTCCCATGAGGAAAAATCAACTAAATCACCACCAGTTATTGAGCATCCACTATGTGCCCACGTTTTTAGCAGGGTTTTATTTCTTCTGGTCAGGTGAAGCTCTCTAGGTTTGCTTCTTCCCTCTCTCCTTCCCTCCTCCTTCTTTCAATAAGCTTATTAAATTAGCACCTAATATTTGTATATAGAACTATGTAAACTATTTTTATTCTTAATCACATCAAGGATACAGAGAGGGGACTATACATTCACCATTTACAGCTAAGTAATAGCCAGCAGAGAGGAGGGTAAGGACACAAATCTCTAACCCCAAAGTGACTTTCCTAGAATCACATTTGCAGTATAAGGCCCGGACAATTAGCTTTTTTGATTGTAATGTAAACGTCTGACTTTAATGTTCTGATTGCAAAGGCGCTCATTTTGAAGTCCTCCATCTGGAATAAATGAATCCCCAGCTATAAAACTAGACAAAAACTCAGGATGTCCCACCCATGAAGCTCTCCTTTAAAGGAATTTCTGACCTAGATAACTAACCACTTCAGTGACCTTCTGTTTGCCCTTCCACTGTTTTAACTTCTGTATTTTTTGTTTCAAATTCATCAATAAGAGTGAGCTCTTGAAAGATAAAATATGGTGCCTTACGCTTGAGCCCAAAATAGGCAGAACCCAGATAAGCTCTCTCTTTCTCTCACTCTATCTGCAGCCTCGCTCTGTGGCTCCAGGTATGCTGTGTACCCTACAGAACCTGTGAGCAATGAACCTTGGCTTTTCAAAACTTGAGGGTTGCTGCTGAAGTGCGTCTTCCAGTTACAATAAGGGCCTGCCCAGCCTCAACAGCAACTGTGGTCTGGGAAATGTCTGTGAGGGCTCTCCCTGAGTGGTCTGGGCCCAAGCTGTGCCCAAGCTGTCGTGACACAAAACAGCCTTTCTCTCTGCTACTTAATAAATGCTACTCAAGTTAGGTAATATGTATGATAATCAGATAATCAGAAGTAACCCAATGATTTTGTCTCCATTTAAAACAATTCAAATATTTTAGATTTAAAACAATTTAAGACCTCCTCCCTCAGATCCAACTAGAGATGACCTAAATCTTTGGTGTCTTCCATTATTGCCTGGCTCTCAAACCTCTTACTTGCATGCCTTGATTTTGGAACCTATTCAAGTTACATTTCTCAGACCCATGCTTCTTGACAACTGTTTATCTAGCTGTGTCTAAATGCAGTGGCTAAGTCTACAGACTTCAACCCCCAACCTGGCTCTGCAATTCATTTCAATGTGGTTATTATCCTGGCCCTACTATTCCACTCAAACAGCTTGTGGTAATGTCATAATTGACCTTCATATCACTCAAGTCAAAGACACATCTTTTCTATCTTTGACTCATGGAAAAGCAGAACAGCATGAATGTAAACATAACATGAAATGCTGAAGCCAGAACACTTTGGTTTGAATCCCAATTCCTCTATTTACTAGCTATGTGATCTCCAGCAACATGATGGAGATCAGCTCTGTGCCTCACTTCCTCATTCATAAAGTGGGGATGATACTAGCATATGCATCACATTACAGGGCAAGAGCAAAAAAATCCTACAAAAATGTTTGACATATAAAAGGCCACAGGTGTTAGTTGTTGCTATTTATTATTACCTAAGTTGCTTGACATGTCAACCATTTTTTCTTCCTTCATATCAATCTTCCATTGATCTCTGTGTTATCATGCTTTTGTGATAGAACTGTTTTCACAAATAGTTTTCTCACTCTCCTCTGTAGACAATTTAAGACCTCTCTTTTTAACTCTACTAACAAATAAGTGTTTAAGTTCTGCAGGTTTCATTTATAAGTTTCATTCATTTTATTTTATTCATTTTTTTTAAAGATTTATTTATTTATTTATTTATACAAGCACTGGGTACAGTCAGAAGCACGGGAGGGTGAGAGAATTCACCAGAGCCAGAGCGGGGAGATGAGCAGACAGAAGGACCGAAGTACACTGCTGAGGGGAGCAGCGGGTGGCAGGAGAGGTCTGCGCGCCATGTGGGACCCTCTTTCGGTGGCCGGGAGCAGCCGGGGATCGAACCGGCGCTGCAGAGGCTGCAGGCAGCTTCGCAACCCAGCGCTCAACCGCTGCGCCACCGGGGAGGCCCTAGTATCATTCCTTTTAATCTGTTTATTCTTCCTCAGCAATCTTGTCACACCTCACACATTAGAATCCCAAATTCACTCAAATATGTTTCTTCATGACAAACACTCTGAATTCTTGATTGACAGGTACATTGCCTTCTTGACGTCTCCACTTGTACGTCTCATATGCAACTGACACTCTACCTTTTTCCCCAAATTCCAGACCTTCTGATATTCTTCTCTTAATTAATATAACAGCAGTCGATGAAGTGAAGCTTGAAACCAAGAAATCATCCAGGTTACTGTTTTCACTCTCACCTTTCATATCCCCATCAGTCAGTCCTGAAGTTTATACCTCCAATATCCTTCTTTCAGATATTCCTCAGACAGACACAATTGCTATTACCTCTTACCTGTACATTGCAAAGCTTTCAAAGTGCTCTCTTCTCATCTCTCTAAACCCTTTCCAAACATATATAATGTGTCTCCATTTTCCAAATATCAAGCAGAATGTTCTTTTCAAATGCAAGGAGTCTTATCATGATCTACTTGGGGTATCTTGATGTCTTTCTTATACTTTTATAAAGAAAAAATAATTCCGTAAGTGAGCCCATAAAAACATCTTTAAATCATCTCACATTTCTTTTTATTTCTTACTACTGTGTCATTGACCTTTTTTTCTTTTCATTTCATTAAAATTTCCTTGTTCCGGGGCCTCCCCGGTGGCGCAGCGGTTGAGCGCTGGGTTGCGAAGCTGCCCGCGGCCTCTGCGGCGCCGGTTCGATCCCCAGCTGCTCCCAGGCCACCAGAGGAGGATCCCACATGGTGCGCAGACCTCTCCTGCCACCCGCTGCTCCCCTCAGCAGTGTACTTCAGCACTTCTGCCTGCTCTGCTCCCCGCTCTGGCTCTGGTGAATTCTCTCACCCTCCCGCGCTTCTGACTGTACCCAGTGCATGTATAAACAAAACAAACAAATATAATAAATAAATAAATAAAAACATGCCTCTATAAAAAAAAAATAAATAAAATAAAATTTCCTTGTTCCTCTCACTGCAAGGTTTTTGCACACACCGGTGCTGCTCTCGACTTTCTCTTTACCTCATTAGTTCCTATTCATCTGGACATATGGGTTGTACCATCATATCTTCAGCAATGGCTCATATAATTTCCATGCTTATGTGAAGATAAACACTTCATATTTCTTTTCTCCCTTGCATTTATAATGGTTGTAGTTTTGCATCTCTACATGGGTTATGTCTGTTCACACAGTGAACCA
This sequence comes from Talpa occidentalis, assembly GCF_014898055.3. Lineage (NCBI taxonomy): Eukaryota > Metazoa > Chordata > Mammalia > Eulipotyphla > Talpidae > Talpa > Talpa occidentalis. The sequence goes on along the minus strand of NW_023604295.1, from coordinate 78,113,108 downwards.
TAACCTCTATGAGGGCAATGTCTTTGGAGGAGGGTGCCACAGAGCTGACACTCCAATATGTATTGGTTGAAGTAAGTTAACTCCGGACACTCTGAATTCTCTTCTGTTTCTGTAGAATAGTGCCTGGAATAACATAGACTTCATCTAACAGAGTTAATCACATGAAAATATAAATGCTAATATGAAGAGTAACTACATATTATGCTTAAAACCTGCCGTGCTTGAATGGATGTGGTTATAGGAATTGAAGTAGAATGAATTAGAGGTTTGTTAGACAAAATTATGATTTACATGACTGACACGAGGACTAGAAAAATAAGGCATTTCAGTTCACTTTGTCTTTTTTTAATTGCTGAGACAGCAATTCCTGGGTCCTATCTACTCATGGGCAACATAATATGGCCAGAATGTAACAGAATAATTTTATTTCTTAATTATATATTCCTTTTAATATGTAGCCACATCATGAGTTATTTTTCCCCTAAAAACAGACTGGTTTACATTATAATGACTAAACTAAGACTACTACTATTCCCAAAACCACAGTATGGGAACAAGCTGGGATTTCATTATTTTACTTTCAGAATGGCCAGAACTATTTCTAACTCCAATCATCTGATGACTTCATAGATGAATAACAATGTGGTTGGATTTACTAAAAAAAAGAAGAAGAAGAAGAAACTTATACGCCTTTCTCATTCTGCAACCCCATCTCTATAAGGACATCATGAAATGAAGAATTATTTTGTGGCCTTGATGTTCGCATGTCAAAGACTCTATATTTGCTACACAAATGAAATTTGATGACCCTGCTTGCAAAGAATTTTCCTATTATATTATAGGATTTTTTTTAAAGGCATCTGGACAGTTCATTTGAATGGCCACAAGAGAGCAGTAAGAAATTAGAGCTTAGGAAGATGACTCATAGTCTCACTTTATGTATGTGTCTTTTACTATTAGGGAAAATTAAAAGACAGACTGATTTCTATTTGTTCTTAAGATTATAAATATAGTCCAAAATGTCTTAATGTTTAAGCCCTCAGTAAGACAATATAGATAGCATCAGTAAAATAACTGAAAAGGATCTTGAATTAGGATTTTTAGGACCTCTGCCTTATTTGCAAAACTAGAAGGAAATAATTACACTGCGCAAAGAAACATCTTGAGCACTCATCTGGCCCATCCCTTTGGATTATGCAAGCCAGACACAAAGGTATGTAACCCATTTACAAAGTCCCTCAGAAGATTCCAGCAGCTCATTTTAGAGTATAACCAACACTTTAAAATGTTAACTACTAGGAAATGTGTGTGTGTATGTGTTTGTGTGTTCCTATTTTCTCAGGTATAATTTAGCTACTCTTTTAAATAATACCTAGGGCACCGTGTATCTTTCCCCACATCCCTTCCTTTATATGTTTTCAACCTTTATTGCCCTTAGAAACTTGACCATTTTCTACTTGGAATTTCGGATGCTACGAATTTTAAAAATAAATTTAAAAATAATGATTTACAAAATAACCAGCAATAGTCTCAGCATATGATATACTACTAACAATCAACTTGTAAGATTAGTGCCCCCCAAAAATTAGGAAACAAAATGAATATGGAACTCAACAGAGCTGAATTTCATACAATTAATAAAAATATGAAAAAACTATTCATGTTTAACAATAAATAAATACAAATAAAAATGGGATACTTTTGTGTATCTGGATAAGCACATATTTAAAAAATTCCAATGTCAAGAGTTATCAAAAGAGAAAAACTGTTCACAAACACTGGGGCATATGTTGGAATAACTTTTGTGAGGGTAGCTTGGAAATGTATTAGAGACTATAAAAATGTGAATTTCATTTAGCAATTTCACAGTTAGATATTATTCCAATGAAAACAATCACACAAATAAATGTATATGTTTTAATAGTAAAAAGAATAGAAAAATAAAAACTTATTTAGGGTTGAAAACATCATCTATAGTATAATTTATTTAGGAAGAAATTACGAATGACTACATAGAAAAACACCTGGATGATATACAATTAAAAATAGTAATTATGTCTGGGTAATGGACTCACAGATGCTTTCTTCTTTCTTCTATAGAATCTCCTGTAGAGTGTGAGTTTGTAGTTCTATTTTTTTAGTCAATTAACATGATTCTTATAAAATCAATATAAGACACAAAAAATATTTTTCAATTGGGAAAAAGTATCCTTAGAAAACTTTAGAAGTTTTGATTTAGTGAATTTTTAAGAAATGTAAAGTCTAATATTCATATAGAAAGTTGTACTGAAAACACATCCTAGTAAAATACAATCTATAGTACAATATCTTCTTAATAATATGAAAGAAAATTACCTAACAGCAAGCTACCAGGATGTGCAGTCTATGTCTATAAGCTGCTAATGTAATTAGGTAAAATTTAAAAATCAAATGGTTGATTTGTTTCTTAATGTAAATAACTTTGCTTTTTTATGAGTAAAAGAAACTCTCACACCCATTTTTTTTTACCCATGAACAAACCAGTGACTTGAGAGCCAACGTATTTTGTTTTCTTTCAATGTCTTAAGCAATCATATTCTCATTGACTTTTAGGTCAATATTTAACAAAATTAATACAATGCAAATATCCTTTGAAAAGCCTTTTAGTTTAATATGGCTTTTGTATAAATAAAAACCTACCATATAATGATATCATTCCAGTTGCTAAAACTTTGGAAAGGAATATATACTCTTTCCTACTATGAACTACTAATATTTCTTTATTTTTGACCCTGTTCAAATTATTCCTATGACCTCTAAAGTCATCAACTACTGAATATCTCCTCTGAACTGGTGCTAGTTTAGACTTTAAAGCACACTGCAAGATAAATAGTGTCCTCATTTTAAGATGATACTATGCTGTGAATGGCAGTGGAGTTAGGACAGCACCCTAGATTCTATAGGCCCCACAGACTTGTACCTCTTTTTTTCATTGCTATGATTTTTTAATATTTTTACTTTATTTATTTATTTTAATGAAGCACCATTTTCATCCTTATTAATTTGTTGTAATAGAGGATTTGTTGACAATAGTTCTCCCACCACCAAATCATCAATAATCTTCCTTTTTTTTGTTTGCTTGTTTAGCATAGCATAGCTTGTTTGTTTTTCAATCACTCACATTTTTCTCTTTATAGCATTTCCTCAGCCATTTAAGGCACATTTTCTTCCTAACACTGAGCCCTTCCAGATGCAAAAAAAAAAAAAAAAGAAAGTCTATGAGATGTTTTTAAAGAGCAGCATTTCAATATTTTATAATTTTTTCCCTGCTATGGTTGTGGGAATTGACAACTGAGCTGGATGGTGGGTGCAAGGTTAGCAGCCCAGTGGGCTGGTTCAAAGTCTCCTCCCCAGCTTACCGCTAATGATGACCTGAATCATCCAGAGGTAATGGCCCATCTCTTGTCGTGATTCCTCATTTGTGGAATCAGAACAGGCGTCATTGCCACCCGTGTTGGTTGGTTGCAACTCCACCCATCTCAAAAATGTATTTTATCCTTCCTGGAAAAATAAAAATGTGTCATGAAGATGTGAAAGCTGAAAAGGAAGTAAGGGCCTCTGTTTTATCCATCACATCTGAAAATGGAGTCATTAACAGCCAATCAAACTGCATTTGATAGCTAGAGAATTTAAATATCTTCAACCATGTGACTCATAGGATGGCTTCAGCAGGACATTGAGATCTGATTCCGCAATAGGGAGAGCATTGCCGTAAATGATGAATAAATGTGCATGTCATTTCCAGCCTTCCTTCTAGCTAACTTTGAAAAGAATTTCCTTCACCATGCCCTGCCCTTTACCCTCTTCAGTAAGAGGTTCCTTGAACTTTTAGAATCTCCTGATTCTTACCATGATCCCTTCCATCATTTTTTCCCCTTGTACCCTTGTTTCCTTGTAAACACCACTCTCTTTTGACTCTTAGTCTTTTCATTTGTGCATGCTTTAAAACAGTTTGTTGAAAACAAGAAAATAAGTTTGAACCTAAAACAAAATACCAGAGTGAACAAAACAGACCAAAGACAGCCAAACAGCAAGCAGGCAGAAAGGAAGAGATATGTCAGATAAGGACGATAAGGACGAAGGGGCTGAAGGTTGTGTGGGGAATTAGAAACAAGAAGTACTTCCTTTACTACCAGCTCACTGATTTTTGTATGAGTCACCTAATATTAATCCTGTCTGAAAGGGTGATAATTTGAACAGGGTCAAAAATAAAGAAATGTTAGCAGTTCATAGTAGGAAACAGTATTCCTTTCCAAAGTTTTAGTAATTAGAATATCATTATATGGTAGGTTTTTATTTATACAAAAATTTCCTTCAAGAAATTCTAAGTGAGTAGATACAATAGTATGCAAAACTTCTTTAGAAAATATTCTTATAAACATTTCAACTATTATTTTTAATCTCTCAGCTTGAACAGTCTTCACATTTCAGAAATCATAGAGATATGCTCACTAACATAAATCAGAGAAATGTTATCACTAAGTTTCTTTTTTAAATGTTTAGAAACTTAACTGTATACTAGTGTTAATAAGTTATATGGCAAGTATGAGGTTGCTCAAATTAAGTAGGCTGAAATAAGTTGTAGTAGATTCAGACTCTGAAATCAGTTCTGAGCTTTTTTGTAATAGTGCAGTGATTTGGTCTTTCATGTATCCATCCACCAAAAAAAATATATTGAGTGACTATGTCAGACCAGGCAGTGGTCTGCCAAGAATACAATAAAGACCCTTTCCTTATGAAACAAACATTCCCATATAGCATTACAAAAACTAGGCAAGTAAACCAATGAAGTAACTAGATAATATTAAAGAATAGGGAGTAGTGTGAAGGAAATAAAATAAGATGGTCAAAGGCGAATCTTTCAAAGGTTTCTTTAGATAAAGTGGCCCAAGAAGACTTGTCCAAGTTGGTGACATGATGGGTCAGTTGGGACCAAAGAACATAAATGAGAGGAATTTAGTAAAGTGTAAGGTGGAAAAAGAGTTTTTTCAAGAGGGAATATCTAGTTCAAAGATTTTAAGTACCTCCTTGGTGGTACAAGGGGTTAAAACGCAACCTATGAAGTTATCTGCAGCCACTGCAGCACGAGTCTGATCCCTGGCCAGGGAGCTGACCCACATGGCACGGCAGACCTCTCCTGTCTTGCCCACTGCTCCCCTTAACAGTGTATTTCAGTAGATCTGCCTGTTCTGCTCCCCACTCTGTCTCTGGTGAATCCTCCCAACCCCCACACCTCTGGCCTGTACCCCAGTTCTCATATGTATAAATAAATAAATCTTAAAAAACACACACACACACACACACAGACTTCAAGGCAGGACCAAGGAAGACCATTGTGCATAGAATACAAAGAGAAGGAAAGTAGTGTCAAGGAAATCATAGCGATCAGGTCACTTCACAGTTTTGATGTCATAGAAAGGAGTCTAGATGTTGATCAGCTTGTCAATCCTAGCTAAAACAGGATCCAGGCAGGAGAGAGAAATTGCTTCACTTGCTTTCTTTTTTGAAGAAAAGTCCAGGCTACTCTGTAAAGAATGGATTGTATGAGATCAAGAATGAAAAGGAGATGCGTTAGAATACTGTAAGTCAATTAAGTGTATAAATTTTGTAAGAAGTTTATGTAAATTCATGTAACTCACTGTGTAAGTCAGGTGAGAAAAGATGGTGTCATGGGCCAGATTCACCATGAGGATTGGATAGGATTGGGTCTTAATATGGTACATCTAGAAGTTGTTGACAGTATTACTCTGAAATATAGTTGTCTTGCAATTGAACTTGTTGGTGACAGTCAGAATTAAAGCAAGAGACAGATGAGCCACAGCTCTGCACTTAAAAAAAAAACCCAAAACTTGATTTTCAGTTGAATTCATTATGATTCTCTTCAACTGAAGAGAATTGTACCAGATTTAGAAATGTGGACAATACTCTGCATTTACTCCCTTCACCATGACCTCTCGGTCATCCGCCACAAACAGAGAAAAGGAAGGTATAATAAATAAGTCGCTTCTGTTAACATGGAAAATGAGAGGTGCAATGACTAGAAGAACATAAGTATACTCTTGTCTGGACTTCAATATAAATGTAATCAGATCCACATTGTTTTGTAACAGGAAATCTGGGCTTCTAAGAACTGCAAAGTGGAGATTTACCAACTGACCCAATCATGCAAGGAAAATGTCAAATTGTAACAACAGATTTTCATACTCCTGTCTGCCTGAAGAGCAGAGGTTGGAGTTCTTGCCCAACATAGATCACAAAGCACACAATTATCCAGGCTCCATGTTTCAGTAGAGTTTTGTTTAAATGTGCCAGATATTGTTAAAAATACAAAGAACCCTGTTCATAAACACCAGACTTCTACTGATCCAAAAGCACATGTTTATTTGTGTGGTCAGTGGCCTCCTGCATATTTTAAAAATCATGTAAATAATAAAGTCAAACAACTTTATTTGTTAAGAGTGAAACTGATGGCCTAATAATCAGACACATTTGCGGGCTATTGTATCTGTACATATGTTATTGATGGGAAATAATGACTGTATACATGTGAGAGAATTTATAAAAACAATCCCTTCAAAATTTGTATCTTTCTTTAAAAGATAGATCTTTCTCTTTCTCTCTTCATGAACAAAGATAGAAAATAGAATTCAAAGAAATAATTACAATTACTATTTAATAGCTATGCCTTTAAGTGAAGAAATACGATAGCTTAAACCAGTAAGACCTGGAGAGGAAATATTTCCGGCCATTCCATGTAATCAGAATGTTTGACAATTTCTTAGGGGAAAAGTAGGAGTAAGACTACTCCTGAGACTGAGGAAATTATATTTCCCCAACCTAAATCCTATCAGAAAGCAAGCTAAAATTTGCAATCTCAGTGTATAAGGTATCCAATTTAAACTAGTTTTCAGAATATATCGATGTTTCCTTAAAATGCTTTAAGATTTGTATTTGAACAATAAATGATTCTTTTTGAAGCCAAACTGATTTTTGTGTGTCCCTCCCTGCTTTTCATTGCTCAGAGTACTAAGTTGAGTCCAGGCTAAAATTATCCCCAGGGGACTCCCTGGTGGTACAAGGGGTTAAGACACAACCTATGAAGATATCCACAGCCACTGCAGCATGAGTTCGATCCCTGGTCAGGAAGCCACCTACATGGCACAGCAGACCTCTCCTGTCTCACCCGCTGCTTCCCCTCAGCAGTGTATTTCAATATATCTACCTGTTTTGTTCCTCACTCTGTCTCTGGTGAATCCTCTCATGCCCTGTACCTCTGGCCTATACCCCTGTTCTTGTATGCATATATAAATGAATATTTAAAAAATAAAAATAGGGCCTCCCCAGTGGCGCAGCGGTTGAGCGTTGGGTTGCAAAGCTGCCCGCAGCCTCTGCAGCGCCAGATCAATCCCCAGCTGCTCCCCTGCCACCGAAGGAGGGTCCACATGGCGCACAGACCTCTCCTGCCGCTCCCTGCTCCCCTCAGCAGTGTACTTCAGTCTGCCTGCTCTGCTCCCCGCTCTGGCTCTGGTGAATTCTCTCACCCTCCCGTGCTTCTGACTGTACCCAGTGCTTGTATAAATAAATAAAAATAAATAAATTAATTAATTAATTAAATTAAATTATCCCCAACTGTCAACCAATTTTTAAAATGTTCTAGCAGAAAGATCAAAACTCATATTTTTCTATTTACATTTGTAATTTTATATGTAATCTATTATATATGTATATATATACTATGAACTGATTTCATCAGATTAAAGTAAATGTAAGTTGAAATTAGCATATGAATAACTTAAAATAATTTTTGATCTTTGGCAAATTATAACTGGTAGATTGTGGAACTTTATATTTACATGTGAAGAGTAGTTTCTAATTCTGTGCCTAAAATATGACATCTTCAGTTTGATCATAGAGACTCTCAGCCTCTGGACACCTCACCACGCAGTTGGACAGACAGTTGCTATGGAGATATTGTTAGTTATGGAGCTGAAAAAAAAAAGAGAAAATTCAAGGTAATTAATTTGTGTCTACTTGTCTCTAAATAGGCTAATCAATGCAGAGTAAGTTAACACCAAGATGACCAAATGAACATGGGAAGTACTCCCTGATGTCAGTATCAAATTCACATGTGCCCAACTCACCATGTGTCGGCTGCCAAGTCACATGTTATGATATGGCTTTTGTCTTGAACTACAACTTTCAAGGGGGTTGTTGGCGTTGTTAAAATTGTAATTTTATGGGAAAGCAGATTAATGGAGGTCATAGTCTAGATGAAATGTTTGGTTTTGATTTGAATCAACTGCATGGAGGTTATTTAAGCTATCAAAACTAATAACAAGTAAAAGCAGGAAGCTACACCTTTGATAATTATAAGCCATAAAAGAGAGGAAAAGAAAGAAAATTTTAATTTCAGGTGTGTACTTAAAGTGTTAATTCTGATTCATATATTGCCTAGTTAAAATCTGGTAAACATAGATCTAGATTAAAATAAGATGGACACTTGAATATTAACAAGCATTGTGAATTAAGAAATTTACAATGATAATTGCTACTTTGAATATTATAATTCATCTTAGCATTCAAACATATAAATCATTTTATTCTGTTTAATATCTTTAAAAAAACCTAAAAATATACTGTTTATAGTCTTATGATTTAAGTAAGGTCAAACATATACTCTGGTACGAAGAGAGAATGACCTACAAATTTGGAAATTTTCATTCAGTTGCCTGAGATAAGTAGCTAGTTCTTTCCTGAATGTTCAAGATAAACAATGTGTTTTTTCCTAATTAAATACAGGGCCATCCCTGATGGAAAATATTTTTCATAATAATCATAAAATATTAATGTAAAATATACTTTCAGAAATGTATGGCTAAATCAGTGATATTACTGAGATATTTCCAAAAAGCATTTAGCTCACTGTCATAATTTTATTGAGATGTTAGGGGAATTTAGATTCATTTAACACCTACATCTAGCAAGTGTATTTATAAATATTATATTTATGTCAGTTCAGGAAGCTGGAACAATATATCGTGCTATGAAAAAGGGGGTGGGGACTGGAGTAAAACCAATTTAAATAAATTGTAGATGAATGGTATCACTTATAGAAGTATCAGTTGTCTCCAGTTCAAATGAGATCTCAAACAATATCCTGCTTTACTTGAATGTTTATGCTCAAACAGTTTTGATTACTTTCCTTTTTCCATTACTACTATCACTCGTCTAACCTAGAGATTTTGAAAAATAATCTGCTTCTATATAGTTGTTCAATTTTGGAATTATGAATGACCTATCTAGGTAAAAAGTGGTTTTTCACTTACTGTCAATAACCTTCAATCACCCTTATCCTAATCCTATATAAAAATAAAGGACATTTGGGAAATAAACAAAGGGAAAAACAGGAAACAATAATCACTTATTTTTGTACTTTGTAAATGAGGGACACTCTGGTCTAAGGCTCAAGGTCTGAATTTACTTTTAAGAACATAGAATAATATTTTACAGTAGATTTTGCAAATAGAAAGTTGTTTCTTGCCCTGAGTCATACTGTCTGTTGTTTGTGTTTTTTCAGTTTTCTAAATTTTCTTTCCCAAACCAATGGAAGCACACAATTGTTGCATTGTAAATGCACACAATGGTGTGAGCTAACCTGAAATAATATAACTGTTGTTGATTGTAACTCCTTTTAAAAATCACTTTCCCCCAGCAGTTGCTTCTCACTTCAGTTTTGAAACTTTATTTCCATGCACATCCATGAATTATTTAGAGCTCCTTAGTTTGTAATGTTCCTTTGCTCCTGCATGGTTGCAAAACTGGTTTTAAACCATTGTCGTTAAAATATAAAGTGCATATGAGACTGAATTTCACAAGAACTCCCTATTTATGAAATAGGGTTCTCCATAAATGTTCTTACTTTCCAAATAGATTTAGTTGTTCAGTAGGGTAAGTGTATTGCTCATATTTTAATATAAGTCAATTTTTATTGAAATCATAGTTCATTAGAATTTTAAGTAATGAAAATTGAGAGTTTGATTAGGTACGGTATATATGAATACAGTGGAAAACAGTAGAGAATAAATTTCATTAAAAATATCTATATAGAGGGCCTCCCCTGGTGGTGCAATGGTTGAGCGCTGGGCTGCGAAGCTGCCCACAGCCTCTGCAGTGCTGGTTCCATCCCCGGCTGCCAGTGAGGGTCCCACATGGTGCGCAGACCTCTCCTGCTGCGCCCACTGCTTCCCTCAGCATTGTGTTTCGTGGGTCTGCCTGTTCTGTTCCCCGCTCTTCATCTGGTGAATTCTCTCACCCTCTCGTGCTTCTGACTGTACCCATTGCTTGTATAAATAAATAAATCTAAAAAAAATTTAAAAAATAAAAGTATCTATATAGAAATGGTAATCTCTAATTTTTAGCTAATAATGAGTCATAAAGGACTCTATCTAAAAAGTTCCCCAGCAATGTTTTTCAAGTTAAAATTGTATTCTACTATCATTCTTAAAATATCAATACATCTGGTTAAGAAAAATATTCTGTACTGATGTAAGTAAAAGGCTCAACTTCTTCAGCAAAGAACAAAACATTAAAATAGCACTTGTATCCGAAGGAAAAAATGAAAAGCATAATCAGGTCCTAAATATATTCAACAAGAGTGATCATATGGATTCTGTGCAGTAAGCAAGTTATCTCTGTAGTATTTGGGGTCTGGGGGGTGGGAAGATGACACCCTTTTTTTTGGAAGAAGTATACCATGGAATCTTTCCAAATCAAATTTAGCTTTCTTTGCTTTCTTTTTACTCTTGCCTTTTCCCATTCTACACTCTATTTTCTTGCTCTTGTTTCCTCATAAGTTTCTTTATGTCCTGTAAAAGTTTTGGCTTCTTACTGCTCAATAAAAACAGAGCATCTAGGACCAAACAGCTTTTCTATTTGACTTGAATTTTCATCCAGATGATTTGCATCCTAAGACACAACACCGATTTTCAAAATAGAAGATCTGGCAACGTTCAATTGTAGGGTTCAACTACAGATGCCAAAAATGCAAGGTGCTATGACGGATTTTTATAGTGTCTAGTGGAAAAACTCATAAGTGAAATTCTTTCTCCATCAACTTTCTTACATTAAAAGGATCAATTTTTAAAAATAAACTCAGGTTTATGGAAGAATCATCAAACACAAAGGCATTGTTCCTTAGGGCAAAGCGTCTCAGTTAAGACACATTTTTACAGTTTGCTTCTATTCCAAACGTTTGATCATTTTACTATGTTTGAGAGAGTGAACACTTTCTCTTCTGATGCTTTTTGCATTCTCCATAAATATTGTTTATAAAAGCTGTAAACAAATGTATAAAATCACCATCCAAGAACATAGCCTAAAATAATTATTTTGCAAAGTATTTAAATAAAATATAAGGTGATGATATTGTAGATTCTTAGTAGAAAACAGGCTTTGGAAGCATGCCCTGATTGTACAGCAAAGAAGTTATTATAGATACATTTTAATGACATGCCAGCTTCATCAGTGATAGGAATTAATAATGTACAATAATATATACTTTTATAGGACATTATTTTAAATTGGTATTGAATTTTAACTCTCCTTATATTTAACTTAACAATTTTAAAGATTTTATATAGCACTTTGAAAATGATTTTGAAACAAATATGAATTTTTAAAAAGAATTCCCAAATGATTTTGAAAATCATTTTAAGAGTGTTAGCTTTATAGTTCAATGTTGTCAATAGTATTAAACTGAAACATGTTAAATTAAAAAAAAAAGTGCTAGATATTTAGTGTTAATTTATTCAGTCAAAAATTATTTATTGTTATTTTTTTCCATTACGGAATGAAATGATATAATAGTCTTGGGGAAAAATATATTGGAAGATTTTTCTCAATAATGTAGGCTAGTATGCACCCCCCCATACATGGTGTGAGCACAAACAGGAAGCACAGATATATTTTTCCAAACTAGTATTTTTTTTTTTCTGAGAGCTGGAGCATGTATGGCGTGCAGCTGTTTGTTTGTTGTTTAACAGGATATTGTAGTAACTTCCTATAATTTTAACTCATTTGTAAAATATGCTTATTCCAAAAAGACTTAATCGCAAGAAGATAAAACCAAGAATCATTGACACATTTATAGCAGGAAATTTGAACTATTATGCTTTTTTGCAAGGAAATTTTGCTTTCCCCACCAAATGTCTTCACAAATGAGATAGAGCTCAAGATAAACAAAATATACCCCCGATAAAGATCTCATGTAATTAAGCCAAGTTGCAATGTTCTCCACCTTTTCTAAATTATTCAGAAATGCTTACCAATGTCAAGAAGAGTTTATTTATTTACATTCATATAACATTTTAAAATGATAATGCAATTTTAGCCAAGAAATTACTAAAGAAAAATTATAAGGCTTGTGACTAATTCCATGTGCTTTTGTTTTTAAAGGGAAAAAAAATACACCTACATTGTTGTGATATATTTATAGAGCATTTTATTGTTAAATGTTGCTTTTAGAGCTTTAGGAACATTTGAGAACAATAATCAGTAGTGTGTAATGGTATTGTTAGTTGAGTCCTTTCTATTCAATTTTCAAGATGTTGTAAAATGAGATTATGTGAGTAGCACCTCTAGACACTTTTTCCCATCATTGTGTTGGTATCAATCGCTGACTTCCACCATTTCTCCGGGTATTAAATAGAAACAGTTTCCCACTGCCTTCACTGGAAGGTTTATTATACATGACAGAACTGATAACCCTGCTGAGATTAAGCATTGTAACTTTATGAAAACTAAATGAAACCTGCAGCTCCAGAGAGTGTCTGTAAGACAGACCCGAGAAGCTGTAAGTCTTGCTGCTATTTCTTTTTGAGAAAAAATCCATCTCTCCCTTAGCAAATCTGAACCAGAAAGACAGTGAGAAACTCTATGTGTTCTTTAACTTTTGCCAGAGCTGGCCAGCCCTCTTACTGGTAAAAGTAACCTTTGCCAGATGGCAAAGTTAGAGCCTCTCTAAAGAAAGGGTGGCATATGATCATTTACTGCATGCAGATTGCCAGAGCACACGGGATCACTTTGCACTTGGCAGGGCTAGGTAAAGCTGGAAATTGAACCATGTTTGAAGAAGAGATGTCTATTCCTGGCTCTACATTGGAGTCACCTATAAGCATGGAAAACAGCCTCCTCACACTTGACTCTCAGTTTCCCACATATGCACCAAAAAAAATGAAATTTAACAATCAATCTTTGACAACCCTGTACAAGGAGCTGTGGAGACCAAAGGGTAAAATATCACATAATCTGGTATATTGAGGGTAGTATATCAGTTCCTGAGGACTGGCTTCACAGACCAATAAACTATATGCAGGGCCTCCCCAGTGGTGCAACGGGTTGAGAGCAGTGCTATGAAGATGTCTGCAGCCTCTGCAGTGTGGGTTCAATTCCTGGCCAGCCAGGGAGATACCCACATGGTGCAGCAGACCTCCCCTGTCTCACCTGCTGCTTCCCTCAGCTGTGTTTTTGGTCTATCTGTTCTGCTCCCTGCTCTGTCTCTGGTGAATCCTTGCACCCTCCCACACCTCTGGCCTGCACCTGTTCTTGTATAAATAAATAAATCTTGGGCCTCTCCAGTGGCCCAGCAGGTTGAGTGCTGAGCTGTGAGGCTGTCCGTAGGCTCTGGAGAGAATCCCACATGGTGTGGCAGACCTCTCCTGTCGTGCCCGCTTCTCCCCTCAGCAGTGTGTTTCTGTCAGTCTGCCTGTTCTGCTCCCTGCTCTGTCTCTGGTGAACCTCTCACCTTCCCACCACTCTGGCCTGTACCCCAGCTCTTGTATAAAAATAAATAAATTTTTAAATAAATAAATAAATAAATCTTAAAAAACATGCAATTGTTGCCATTTTAAAGATGTTTAATATATTTTTATCGTGCTCATTGGCTGAGGACAGTCACCCATGACCAGAAGTGCAAAACTGCACTCCCTTTACATTCCTCTCCCAGAATTAATCCTCAGAAGGCAGTTATCTCAATGTAGATGTAGAATGAGATTGGAGAGAAACTTATCAGCAGAGAATTTTACCTATAACTGAACTACTTCCCATCTGTCCTTCATCATCTTACCCCTATTGACCCCTATTCCAAATCCACCTAATAGCTCCACATTCTCACTGACTTAGAAGCTTGCTCCCCAGCCAGTTTCCATGAAGCGTTGCATGAGTCTGGCTCAGGAATCCTCTTTCCTCTCTCACAATATATAATGCTTTACATTTGCTTTTGATGAGGCAAATCAGCTAGTCCATTGGATAATCTGTAAGCTAAGGTTTGAGTAGCTCATGACAACTTAATGTTATTACCTGTCATACAAGTATATTTTCATTCTACCAGTGAACAGTATCTTAATCAAAGGGAATTATTTTTTTTTGCTCTAGAAACTTATTTATCAAAAAAAGAAAATCTCAAACACAAAAAGTTTATGAAAAGAGATTAATTGATAAGGTTGCAATGAATAGTGATAGCTTTATTCTATTCCAAGTGTATTAGATCACTTATGTTTCCCTTCATCACTGATTCTTTATTCTAAAATGTTTGATAAATTATAAGGTATTTAGATAAGTAAGAAAAAATAAGGAAGAAGCTTGAACATTAAATCATGTTAGGAAGAATTAAAATAAAAATGTCTGTCTTGTGTGGAAAAGAGAAAATTTGGAGAGGAGACCCTATGAATCTTCAATGAGCAGCAATGTAGAAAATCATTTGTTCAACATAATTCCCAAGAACCACATGCATTTCAGGAAGGGAGATGTGACTCACTGTATACAAGAAAACTATAATTGGTGGATCTGTTAAAATTAGGATCTTCTTTATAAGAATATCTGCAACAGGTCTCAAATGTTTGTAATGAACATAATCCCACACCAGCATGAAATAAATAAGGGATAAAAAGACATAAAACTCAATTGCAGGCAGTACATTCTGGCTTCATAGAAACCAAAAAAGTATCAGCTCTGTCCTCTTTGTGTCTCATCCTCTCAGGAATCAAACATTTTCTTCTTTTCCTTTCTTTAAATCTGCTACATTATACTTTCTGCAGAATTTTTGCTTTCTGAAATTCCATAATTTCAACTTGCTTGGGGCTCTGACTTAGCATTCTAGAACCCACAGCAAGTCTCTGTCTTTTATGGGTCTTCTAGTTCAAATTACCCTAACAGGACTGTGTTGGTTCCACCTGAGTCTGGTTTTCTACACCTGATAAAAATGTCTTGCCTTCAAGTGTCTATATTCTAGTATTTAGCATGGGAAATCAAATGCACAAGCATAGGGAAAAAAATAGAAAAAAATGTTCACCCAGTCTTGACCAAATTTTATAAAACTAGATATTTCTGAAGTTGCCTTATAACATATTCCTCTCCAATCCATTAACCTTTTAAGGAATCTCCTAAGTGTTACATAGAAACAAAAAGATAGACTTTGGATAAATGCTGAAACACATGTAGATGTAACCCCTTTAAATATTTACCATCACAGAGATTTACATCTAAATAGGTAAAAGTTATTTGAATTTGGTTAACTTAAACATTCTAAAGCTAAAAAATGGAAAACTTAGCATCACAAATCTCAGCCTCATGTATCACATGCTAAATGAGTTTACCAGGAATAAGTTAATTTAAGCAAAATTGACCCTATTAATTTCTTATAGTGCTTGCCATTTAAAATCAAGGAATAATAACAAGACTGGGTGGCATAGAGATCATGAAGATAGCAAGGTATGTAACATTGCCCAGATCAGATTGATCATGGGAATACATGAGAATCTAGATGCCAAGAGTTAAAAAGACACCATGGAAAATGGCATGATATGATACCCCTTTTAACCTCCTTTGTTTTAATTCCAGGAGATTCTATGTTGGTACAAGTCAAACAATAGACTACAAGAGCAAAGTTCATATTACAATAGGCTTTCGAAAATGGATGTAAATGCAAAAGGAAATTGAGCCACTTAGAAAGAGGTCGTTGCCTTTTGTCTTAAAATTCAAGCCAAATTTAACTCAGAGAAGACAATTCTGAGCATAATAGAGGTTGTAACTTCTCTCATTGGTTCAATGAGAAACCAGAAAAACATCTGACAAAGGTCATCAGTGCAATACCTGATGACACTAAGAAGTGTGGAGAGCCACACTTGTCTCATATCGCAAGGATACAATGGACCATGGTAGGATATTTAGTGATTTGAACAATAGCAGGAAGTGAGAAAACAGTCATATTATGGTGAGGAGAATATGAATGGATAGTCTGTAGACCTTTTTAAATCTATCTGTCTATCAATCTATGTAGAGTCAAAAACACAAGGTCCTCCCCAGTGGCGCAGTGGGTTGAGTGCAGCGCTGTGAAGCTGTCTGCAGCCTCCGCAGCGCAGGTTTGATTCCCAGCTGGCCAAAGAGATACCTACATGGTGTGAAAGATGTCTCCTGTCTTGCCTGCTGCTCCTCTCAGCAATGTTTTCAGTCATCTGCCTGTTCTTCTCCCTGCTCTGTCTCTGGTAAATTCTCTCGTCCTCCCGTGCCCATGGCCTGTACCCAAGTTCTTGTATAAATAAATAAATCTTTAAAAAAGAAAAAAAAAACTCACAAAATTGATCCTAGATCACTGCTGACAAATTGGACAAAAAAAAAAGACTCTTATTGAGGATTATAAAGAGAACAGCTATGATCATTGACTAACAGCAGTGATGCAATTATTAAAAATTTTATTGTTAGCTAACTTGGATTAGAAGTTGTAATAAGCAACCTCTAAGATGGCCTCCAGTGATTTTCAACTTGTGATATTTTTGCCTATGCAATTCCTTTCCTTACTCTATGTAAGGTCAGCTTTGACATTTTTATTTTTTTATTTTTATTTTTTTTAAAGATTTATTTATTTATTTACACAAGCGCTGGGTACAGTCAGAAGCAAGGGAGGGTGAGAGAATTCACCAGAGCCAGAGCAGGGAGCACCACCAGGGAGTCCCAGATTTGACATTTTTATTCCATTTATTATCCTCAGTAAAAACAAAAAATATATATTCTTGGTATTTTAGACATAGGTTGAAAAAAATAGAAAAATGTCTTGCCCTCGCAGTGTCTATATTCTAGTATATAGCATGGGAAATCAAATGCACAATCGTATCAGAATAACTCATGTGCCTAATAGAATAGCACTGAAGTAATGGTGTGTGACCTCTGAGGCTTGGTTATTACTGCATTGAAACTTCCACATTGGCATCTCAGTTCACACTCTCTGGGAGAAGCCATCTGCCAAGTCGTAATGATACTCAAGCAGCTTTATAGAAAACCCTGAAGCCTATCCCCAAGAACTAGCAATGAAATACAACCATGTTGAAGGAAATCTTGCAGCTCCAGTTAAACTTTTACATGAGTGCAAACTTTGCATGTGGAAGGCCAATTTTTCCCAGGACCATCTGTGAAGATACATTCTTTGTTTCAGTGCATATTTTTTGATCTTTTGTCATAGATTAGTTGACCATACACGTATGGCTTCATTTCTGAGTTTTCAATGCTATTTCATTGGTCTAAGTGTCTGTTTTTGTTTCAGTGTCATGCAGTTTTACTTATTATGGATTTGTAGTATTGAAATCTGAAAGTGTAATGCCACCATCCTTCCACTTTTTTAGAGAGGACCACTTTGGCTATCCAAGGTTTTTGTGGTTGCAATATTTGCTCCATTTCTTGGAAGGATGCCATTGATTTTTTTTTAACTTTTATTTTATTTTTTTTAAAGATTTATTATTTATTTATACAAGCACTGGGTACAGTCAGAAGCGCGGGAGGGTGAGAGAATTCACCAGAGCCAGAGCAGGGAACACAGCAGGCAGACTGATGAAGTACACTGCTGAGGGGAGCAGCGGGTGGCAGGAGAGGTCTGCACAACATGTGGGACCCTCACCCTGCGGCTGGGGATTGAACTGGTGCCCGGAGGCTGTGGGCAGCTTTGCAACCCAGCGCTCAACTGCTGCGCCACCAGGGAGGCCCGCCATTGATATTTTTATTGGAATTATATTGACTCTCTAAATTGTTTTGGGTAAGATGGCCATTTTGGTAATGGTGAGTCTTCCAATCCATGGGCAAAGAATATCTTTCCATTTTGTTGTCTTCTATTTCTTTCAACAATGTTTTTTTTGATTTTCCTTATATAGGTCCTTCACCTCTTTTGTTAGGTTTATTCCCAGGTATTTAGTTGTTGTTGTTGTTGTTTTTTGCTATCATTGTTAATGGTATGATTTTCTTAATGTCTTCCTCTTCAGGATGATTGTTTGCATATAGAAAGGCAACTGATATTTGTATATTGATTTTGTATCCTGCCAATTTCATGAACTGGATTATTGTTTTAATTAATTTTCCATGGATTTTTAAGGGTTCTTTATACATATTATCATATCATTTGCAAACAATGATAGCTTTCCTTCTTCTTTTCTAAGTTGTATTCCTTTTGTCTTTCTCTTGACTAATTGCTCTGGCTAGTAGTTCCAGTACTATGTTGAATAGTAGTGATGAGAATGGACATCCTTGTCTTTTACTGGATCTTTGTGGAAAGACTTCAGTTTTTCTCCACTGAGAATGATGATTTCTGTGTATTTGTTATATATGGTTTTGTGCTGAGATATGTTAATTTTTCTGAAGTTTTTCATGGGCTTTCTTCATATATGGATGTTGAATTTTATCAAATGTTTTCTCTGTGTCTATTTATATAATCATATTATTTTTATCTTTCTTTTTGTTGATTTGATGAAATAAATTGATTGACTTTTCAGGTATTGAATCATCCTTGTGCCATGGAATAAATCCTACTTGGTCATGATGTATAAATATTCGTGGTTGGATTTTTTTTTCTTAGAATATTTTCAATAAGTCACTCCAGTCTCTTCTTGGCCATAGTGTTTCTTTGGAGAAGTCTGATGCTAAGGGCCTCCCAGGTGGCGCAGCGGTTGAGCGCTGGGTTGTGAAGCTGCCCGCAGCCTCTGCAGGGCTGGTTCGATCCCCGGCTGCTCCCCAGCCACTGGAGGAGGGTCCCGCATGGCAGGCAGACCTCTCCTGCCGCCCGCTGCTCCCCTCAGCAGTGTATTTCATCAGTCTGCCTGTTCTGTTCCCCGCTCTGGCTCTGGTGAATTCTCTCACCTTCGCACGCTTCTGACTGTACCCAGTGCTTGTATAAATAAATAAATAAATCTTTAAAAAAAAAAAAAAAAAGAAGTCTGATGCTAGATTAATTAGTTCTCCTTTTCAGGTAGTTTGATTTCCCCCATTTTTAGCTTCATTATTTTTTCTGTCTTGAACTCTTGGAAACTTTACTACTATCTGTCGTGCTGTAGATTTCCTTTTATTTAGATAGTTTGGTGTTCTCTTAGCTTCTTATGTTTCTATGTTCATTTCCTTCTTCAAGTTTAGGATGTTTTCTTCAATTATTCCCTTAAATAGTTTTTCAATACCTTCCTTCTTTCTTCGTTTCTGGGATTCTTATATGTCCTTTCCTCATAATTTGGGTTTACAAGTATGGTAGTGGTCTTGGCTTGGGTGGCTGGGACTGGAAGGCAGGACCTCTGGCAGGGTTCCCTGCTTTGTGGGTCCAGGCATGAGATATGGTGGCCATCTTGGCTGGAGAAACTGGGCAACAGAATGGGACTTCTAGCAGGGCTTCCCCTAACCCCAGTGCAGGTTTAGGTGTATGGCAATGAGGTGGTCCTGGTTGTCTGTGTGACCAGTTGGCAAGATCTCATGGAATGTTGTGGGACATTTGGACAATCCTATTTACTCCATGATGCAAGTCTGGGATCTCACCAGTCAGTGTGGGTGCTGAGAGAGTTCTCTTGGTAGGCCACAGGTCCTCTCTAGGTCCAGGCAGGTGCTGACAGGTCTTGCAGGAGGTTGCAAGTCATCTGCAGTCCTGGGCAAGTGGGGATCTTATAAAAGATTACAAGGCTTCTGGACACTGGCATGTTTTTTAACACAGGTCCATGGTCTTACCAATCTGGGCAAGCATTCTTCACTGACTTTTGAATGAACCTCATGAGAAATCCTTAGCCAGAGAATGCCCAGCTAAGCCATTCCTAAATTCCATACCCAAAGCAATTATGAAAGATAATAATTACTTGTTATTGTTTTAAGCTATTACATTAGAGGAGGAATTTGTTATGCAATAATAAATAAATAATACAGATACTGTTGGATTGTAACATACTAAATTGCATATCAGATACTTGAGAATTACTGGGGAAATAGTAACTATAAGAACTATCAAATTGCATGGTATTGATATTGGTAATAGATGCTTTGGAGAAAAGAAATAAAAGTCTTGTCAAGATTATTCACCACTGAAAGACTAAGTGTGAAAAATAAACAGTCTCCTTGGCAAACATATGAACAAATTCCTGTAGCCAGGAGTCAGAAAAGATAAGGTTTGTCCTAGAACTTAAATATATAGAGTAGCAAAGCCACAGAAGAGATTCAGCTTTCAAACATGACAGGTCTGAAATTCCAGGTTCAGGTCCCTTGGTGGCATATAGTGGCTTCCTAAGATGCAATCATGTTATCAAGGTTGATACATTATAACAGAATGTATCCACAGATTCTCCTTAACCCCAATCTCCCTGTTCAAGTCTAATAATTCATTCTTGTCTGGAAAAGTTGCCAAGGTCTCTTCCTTATAGGAGAACCCATTCTCGCTCAGGGTATGTCCTCCAATTATTTCTTCCAAGCCAACAAATGGAGTTGATACTCAACATAACCCAACCCTGGAAAAGTTCTGGTTAACCAAATGTGAAAAAGGCTATATTTTAAAGGCATGGCAGGAGCTAACCAAAGTGTGCCCAGAGGTGTCAGGAGATACCTGTACAAGTATAATAATGGATCCTGAGGTTGGTGGATTAAGAGGATAAATACAAGCTTGGATAGGAAAGGGTTTATTAGTATGGGAACACTATATTATTGCACAAGATTTAACACCTTGGAAAATAAACTTGGGAGATAGAGCGAAATGCTGGCAAGATGACTTGGGGTTTGCTGATAATGATGGCCCATGCTAAGTGAGGTACACTTTCCAGTCTATGATGACAGATGAGGAAGAAAGAACAAAAAAGAGACTGAGATAAATAAGCATGCTACAGTGCATATATTTTATAAGTCTAGAAAATCCTACTAGATTCTGTGGGAAGGCCAGAGGACACATTCCCAAGCTGATAAGAAATGAGCTGGCCAGAAAGAACCAGCAAGACAACCAGCATTGCTGAGAAACTCAGGAGGGGCTGCCCCACATTGGCAAAAAAGACAATAGCTGATACTTCTATAGAAGTGTGCCTCTGACAACAATGGGGATGATAGGAAGCAAAATAATAACAGAGACATGTGAAAACATTATTATAATGAGTACCAGTCTTGGTGTGGCAGCTGAGAGTGCATCTAATAGTTATTGAAATATTTGTTTTTCACCCTTTCAATTTGAATGGTGTAAACTCAGATCTGGAAACTGGGCAAATAATGGATCCTGGGTATCCATAAAAATAAACTGTTAAAAATTTAACCAAGTAGTAGTCCCACTTGTAGCTGCTATACTGGATTTAGTATTTTTGCTAGAACAGATTAATACCTCAGGTTCATTGTATATGGCATAGATCTTATATATTCATTCTTTTTAATCTTATCAGAAAGGAAGTTCAAGAAAAATTCCTATAAGAGAGACAATAGTATATATGTAAACTTTTGTCCACAAGGCTTGTCTCCTGACAATAGGGTGTTAACATTAACATAGCCTTGGGAACAAGAGTTTACTTATAGACTAGTGTCTGTCTTATAGGAACTGTTCTTGAACTTCCTTTCTGATCTGCTGATATTTCTCCTTCAAGTTCCAGGATAACAAATTAAGATAGTTACAAGGTTGTATGCATTCTAACCTAAATTACTTATTTTTTCCTACAAAGTGGGTGGCTGGTGACCAAGATGACTAGGATCCCTGCTCAAAACTCTTCTCATTAGAACAACTTCCCATCATTGTTAGTTTTTATAATTACCCAACAATAATACTGTTGTAATTCATTTTATTTTATTTTATGTTGTGTTATTTTATATATATTTTTACATCATTTTTCATTTTTTTAAAGATTTATTTATTTATACAAGAACTGGTGTACAGGCCAGATGTGCAGGAGGGTGAGAGGATCCACCAGATACAAAGCGGGTAATAGAACAGGCAGACTGACGAAACACACTGCTGAGGGGAGCAGCAGGAGAGACAGGAGAGGTCTGCCGTGTCATGTGGGATTCTTGCTGGCAGGCCGGGATCAAACCCACACTGCAGAGGCCGTGGACAGCTCCACAGTGTGGTGCTCAACCTCCTGCGCTCCCAGGGAGGCCCATTTTTCACTTTTGCACAATGTATGCATTTCCATCTTGGTTATATTCCCCATACAATACACATCCCCCTTATTTTGACCCTAATTCATTTTTGATAAGCTCAATCTATCCAAGAACTTACCTCCTTCCTCAATCATTTGGTTGTAATGTACCTCTATCTTCTCACCATGTGGCCATAGGTGTGAACTGAGAAACAGATGCTTGTACAACAGTGCTGAGTGCCATGGGGATTGGCAGATTAAGGACAGGGAAGTTTAGGAAAAAAGGAACATGGATGGATTAACAAGGTGGTCGTGAAGTGTAACGATCTTTATATTACATGATGTCACTCACAAGACGTCTGCCAGGATGGATGGGATGGGATGGAATGGGATGGGGTGAAATGGAATGGGTTAGGATAGGGTGCAATGGATAGGATAGGATAGGATAGGATAGGATAGGATAGGATAGGATAGGATAGAATAGGGGATAGGATAGGGTAGGTTAGGGTAGTGTAGGGTAGGGTAGGGTAGGATAGGAATTAATGGATTAGAAATAATGACTCGGTCTTGGGTCTCCCTGGTGGTGAAAAGGGTTAAGACGCAACTTATGAAGCTGTCCACAACCTCTGCAGCATGAGTTTGATCCCCAGCCAGCCAGGGAGCAACCCACATGGTACAGCAGACCTCTCCTGACTCGCCCGCTGCTCCCCTCAGCAGTGTATTTCAGTCAGTTTGCCTGTTCTGTTCCCTACTCTGTCTCTGGTGAATCCTCTCACCTCCCCACTCCTCTGACCTGTATGCATAAATAAATTAATCTTAAAAAAAAAAGAAATAATGACTCAGTCAATTTATACCACCCTTTCTGTCACTGGCAACACCAATTCTTGCATAATAAAAACATGAATGGAATAGCCTGATGGTATGAGTTGAGTTCTGAACTGGTCTAAAAACACTACTTTACTAAAGCTATTCTACCTACTGCCACTGCCAAATTTTCAACCTGTCACAAATGGAGACCATTAATATGTCCTCTATCTGGCACTATATTTCAAGGAGAATGATTTTGGTAGAAAGTTGATAATGTTGGACCACTTCTACCTTGAAAGGGCAGTTATTGATCTTGAGTAGAATCAATATCTAAATATTTGTATATTATATATATTCTAAGTATTCTTTTTTTTAAGATTTATTTATTTTTATTTTTATTTATACAAGCACCGGGTACAGTCAGAAGCGCGGGAGGGTGAGAGAATTCACCAGAGACAGAGCGGGGAGCAGAACAGGCAGACCGATGAAATACACTGCTGAGGGGAGCAGCAGGCGTGGCAGGAAAGGTCTGTGCGCCATGTGGAACCCTTGCCTGCAGCCAGGGATCGAACCAGTGCTGCAGAGGCTGTGGGCAGCTTCTCAGCCCAGTGCGCCACTGGGGAGGCCCTTCTAAGTATTCTAAGTATGTATTTTTTTTTCTTTTTTGCTTAAGATTCCCAACCAGCACAATTAGCTGAGGGTGTACAGAGTTTGATCACCATCACAGGATCCTATACAACATCACAATGCACTAAGAGATACTCTATAGCAAGGGGAGTATGGTATGACTACGGGATCCATTAGTCATATCACATAATGTACAACATAGTTGGCCCGCCGGAATGATCAAGAAGTATAATTAAAGGGTCAGTTTGGAAGATGCACTTTAAGTATGGAACACCATCTCCATGAAGCATCATTCATAACTTAAATCAACAATAATTATTTGGAGCTTAGTCTTCAATACCTGGAATACCTGAGTCCATATTCCAAGGAACAAAAATAAGAATGGTCCCCATACCATGACCCCCATGTTTTTCATACTTGGAGGAATATAAGCCCTGGGACCCAGAGGGAAGTACTTTCAACAGGGATTATTACATTAAGCTTTAAGCTGCAGTTGCTACAAGGTCACCTTTCATGTCAAGAGACCAAAAATAAGGAAATAAATCACTATGTCGGCAGGAATAATTAACCCTCATCATTAGGCATTGGGAAAGTTGCCATCACACAAAGGGAGCAGGGCAGAATATTTTTGGAACTCATGAGATCCACAGGAATGACTCTTGATACTCAATGGTCCATTTTGACTGTAATGGAGAAGTGAAGCAGCCACAAACTGAAAAGCATAGTAACCCTTAAGAGCCTTAAGAGCCGTCTTCACAAGGTAAGTTGCTTAGTCCAGCATAGATATTAACCAAGAAAATTTAAAATGTGTGATAGAGGTCAAAGTTGATGAGAATCACATGGGTCCTGAAGACCAACTACAGCAGTGCTTGGCAGCCTTATCTCATCTTGCTAATATTCTTCTTTAAGTTTCCCCAGGCAAATATGTCCACCAGAATCATGAAGGAGCTCCTCTTAAATGTGGTCCAGGATAATCTCTATTGGATGCTGTGATGTGTAATGCCTATTTCACAACTTCAGTTATAATCATCTAGTCCTTCAACTACTGAAAATTGCTCTCAGATGAAGAAAGCCACCTTATCCAAGACCGTTCTCCCTTCCCAGTACCGGCCTTCATCATATGACTGGTTGATGCCAGATATAAAAGAATAACCCCTTTACCACAACTTGAGAAATCTCTAAAGGCCATCTCAGCTCCAAAGCTCCCCACAAACGGACTGAGGTCTTTATTGTAAGTGCATGAAGGAAGAAAAAAAAATGATTTTTGACAAGTGAAAGATAACAAAAACCTACACTTTCCTCTTAAATCTGCTGCAACTTTGCCAGGTATGAGAAAGGGCAGAGGTGAAGGTAGAAGGGCATGGCAATAGCATGGAAAGAAACTCACAACCACTTCCCTCCTCCCACCCCCACCCTCCTACTCCCCCCACAGGCTGTATGGGACTAAGGTCCAGGAATGCCACACTACTATATGCCTATGTTTATTCAGCCCTGGGGCTGAGGTTCACCTTGGAGTTGTAACCTTTATAAGGGGTTTGCTTAATGACAGAATTATTCAAATGCATACCTTACCCCAATTAGAAAAAGGCTGTTTGGATTCTAATTGGCCTTGACACAAGTCTGCTTAAAGAGATTCCCCAAGAATTATAGAGCTACTTTCAGAGTTTGACTTGGCTAGAAACATGAAATGTAACACGGTTTTTTGAATTTTCTGCACTTACCATGAAACGACCAAGCCACAGGTATCAAACATGCTTTGTTTTTGTGTTATAATCACATTACAAATTGAACATTTCCACATGTGCAAGTTGGCAAATCTAAAATGAATGATTATGATGATTGTAATTACATATATCAGGTATATATGGCCTACATATTTTTACTCACACAAAAGTGTATTTTCTGGAGTCCCTAGACATCCATATGTAGTGTGTTTATAGGATGTAAAACCATCATCCTATATAAAACAACAGTGTGTATTTTCAAACAGTTATCACCAGTACAGGTGATAAGTCGACATAATATTTGGAAGGTGCAAATTCCAGGAAGGATAGAGATACTTAAGTTAACCCTGAGGAAATGACTAACAATAATAGGTTGAAATCCAGAATAATATAATTTGCACTAAATATCAGGAGGAGAAAAAAATAAGCTTCCTGGCTACTATAACTGTTAGGCTATGAAATAATTCCTGAGGGACATGGAGATCTCTTCTTTATCCTAGACTTTGGAAATGAGGCGTGCATTCCTGGAATCCCTTATAACAAGGACTTAAACATTTTGTTTGGGGAGAGGAAGGAAATTCTTTCTGTTTCCATTTTCATTGACTTGATATTAAAAATGTCTCAAGAATAATCATGCAATTACCCATTAAATGGGCACCAAACCGCCTTTGAGCAAGGTCCTGCATTAACTTTGTCGTGAACATTATGTCTCTTGTTCTCCACAGCCAAGGAAAATTTCACAGTCGTGCAGTTCATAGCAACCTGGACATTTCTGTCCCAAACTCAATTTGATCCTGAGGATGCCTTGGTGGTCTTTCCTGTATTTCCCCATCATTGCAACAGAGATTTCTCTGAGAAATGACACTGTCCCTCAGTCCTGCTCTTTTCAAGCTATTAACTTCTCCAAGGTTAGTTGTTCTTTTTTTTTCCTCAAAGCTTATGAATACGATTTTCTTAACCATTTTTGTGGGGAGTGTTCTCCAGTCAGTCTCAAAGTAAACACAAGTCGTAAGCACTCCCAAGGTATAAGGGATGATCTCACGATGGACGTTGGCAGGGAAAGAATATAAATGAATTTCAACTTATATGGTAGATGGCCACACATAAGGGTATATGCAGGGTTCCTTACAGCATGGAGATTATAGGGTGGGAAGAAAATAAAGGGGCACACTCTAAGGACTGGTGGACCTCTATAAACTACCACACTACAGAGAAGAACTTCAAGGAATCCAAGAGCCCAACATTCAAGCCTGGCTTTCTGGATGGTTATAATGGTGTCTTTATTAAGCTTGAAGGGTAGAAGACACTTGACAGCTTATTCTATTATGTCAT
The DNA here is from genome assembly GCF_014898055.3 of Talpa occidentalis. Lineage (NCBI taxonomy): Eukaryota > Metazoa > Chordata > Mammalia > Eulipotyphla > Talpidae > Talpa > Talpa occidentalis. Next base: position 78,086,200 of record NW_023604295.1, on the reverse strand, counting down.
GCTTTTTGAACTAGACATAGTGTGTCTTTGCCTTCACTGATACTCTCCCCAGCCCTGCTAACATACAGGGTGGCTGCCTCTAGATACTCCAAGCTGGCTTCCTGTATTTACCATTCTTTTGTCATGTTTATTGCTAAAATCATCAAAGTCAATGATGATTCCTTTCTAGTTCTTTCCATAGGACGATATTGGACAATCTCTCTTCCAGACTCTCCTCCCTCAGCATCCACAGCTGTCTCTTAGGTTTCTTCTTTCTCTGCTCTCTCTTATTTTTCTTTCATGGTTATCAGCTATCTATCATCTAAATATTTCCTAGAATTTTGTCCTTGAGGGCCTCACTGGTGGTACAGGGGTTAAAGTCTCAGCGCTATTAGGGTGTCACCAGCCACTACTGCATGAGTTCAATCCCCGGCCAGGGAGCTAACCCACACGGCACAGCAGACCTCTCCTGTCTCACCCGCTGCTCCCCTCAGCAGTATATTTCAGTAGATCTGCCTGTTCTGCTCCCTACTCTGTCTGGTGAATACTCTCACCCTCCACACCTCTGTCTTATACCCCAGTTATTGAATGCATAAATAAATAAAAATAAATCTTTTTTAAAAAAGAATTTTATCTTTGGACTTAATTTCTTATAATTCTATATCTTCACTATCCTTTATAGATTTTTACTTCTGCATCTATCATTTACATCAGCGGGTCCCAACTAGACCCATTTTATAACATCCAGACTTTTCTTTCTATTGGGCAAGACCTTCTAAATATATCACAATCACCTCAGACTCAAAACGCATGTCTAAAATTGATTATTTATTTTCCACCCACCAGACACACATACATGTTTTTCCTATTTGCATTCCTTACCTCGACAAAGGGCTCTACTACTATCTACCTCGTTTCCCACACAAAAAATCTTGACCTTATCCTTTTTTTTTTAAGATTTATTTATTTATTTATTTACACAAGCACTGAATACAGTCAGAAGTGCAGGAGGGCAAGAGAATACACCAGAGTCAGAGGGAGAGCAGAGCAGGCAGACTGTCGAAGTACACTGCTGAGGGGAGCAGCGGGCAGCAAGAGAGATCTGCACACCATGTGGGACCCTCACCCAGTGGCCGGGGATCAAACCGATGCTGCAGAGGCTGCGGGCAGCTTCACAACCCAGCGCTCAACCGCTGCGACACTGGGGAGGCCCTGGACCTTATTTTTGAGTATAATATCTCATATCTAATTCTTCACTACTATTGACACTACTTCTTGAATTTCACTTGACTGTCAGTCCCTCCTCTCCAATGTTCCAAACTGTTTTTATGAAATGTTTAGTTTAAAATACATATTCACTGTTTCTCCTATAAATAATTACTGTAACACCCCCAACTCAATGTTTATTATGCTTTGGGGTAAAATCCATTATTGGTTACAAACTCATTATAGTGGATCACAACCAGCACTTTAAAAAAACTGAAATGAAAATAGCAGAATAGAAAATATCAGAGTGAAATGGTATGTTAAAGGCAGAGGATGTTTATTGAAACTTGATTCATTTGCATTTATATAGATAAACATTCACATGTATAGGTATATATATTAAATGTATTCCCTGGCATGGATTTAGACACCAGTTACAGTGTGAGTGTTTGAAAGCAGTGGTGGGGTGAGGGGGAGTGTTCCCACACATTCAAGCATTTATTCAACATCAGCTGGAAGTCCTACAACTCAACAATCCTAATACTATCACTAAGTACCTGGAGATACCATAAGATCCCACAGATTAAAGGCTCAGGCCCACAAGACTCCTCCACTTCAGCAGCCAATCACAAATCCAGGTTGTTAACTATACTTCTGACTGAGTGACTATAAATCAGAGGTCTCCATGGTCCCATTCCTTGAGTTCAATTAACTTGTAAGAGGATATTAAAGGGTACAAATATGCAGTACGATGAAAGAGATAGAGAAAGTACCTTGAAAATGCACAGAGCTTCCTTGTCTCTCCCAGTAAACACTTTCCCCCATCTCTAACCTTGAAGTTTCCCAAGCTCTGTTATTTTGTTTTTTAATGAGACTTCATTACATGGACATGATTGATTAAATCATTGGCTATTGCTGATTGATGAAAAATTCAAAACCTTCTCTCTTCCCAAGACGTGAGGTAGTGGGTTAAGGGGTAGTGGGGAGGGTTTCTGAAAATTCCAACCTGCTAGTCACAAGGTTGGTGTCCCTGGAAATTAGTCCCCATCTCTAGATGATGTCCAAAAGATACTTCATTAACATAACAAAGGACATCCTTGCTATCATTGCAGGGAATTTCAAGGGATTGCGATCTCTGCCAAAATAAGAAGACCAAATATATATTTTATATATAATATATGATATATATTTTAAAATATATATAATATATATATATTTTATATAAAATATATATAGTATATATTTATATATTTTATAAAATAAAATAAAAATATAGTTTATAAAATATATTTTAGAAAATAAAATATATATTTCTATATATGAAATAGATATAATGTATATTAAAATATATATAAATATATTATATATATATATAAAATAAGTGACAATATAACACAGGTTGCATTAAAAAATGTTCTCACCATGGATAGCAGTTGCAAAAGTATGGGGATTTTGAACTAAATATTCTCTCAATTTCTAATCTTGACCACTGCAATCCTTTCTCCTAGGGTGAATTTTATAATCACTTTCTGGTGAATCGGAACTTTTCACTGCCTCCTCAAGCAGGATAAATCCAAAGTCTTCCCCTAACTTTAGGACTTGTGTTGTCATCTGACTTAACCAGCCTCACCTGCTATTCTCACCACCTATGCAGCTGTCTGACCAAATGGTCCTGTACATTCCTTGAAATCAGTATTCTCTTTTAGATTCTAAACTCTTATCCAGCTGTTTCTTATGTCCAGATGTGCTTCCTACCATTGTGTTCCTCATTAAGGTGAAGCATGCCTTGTAGGATTCATGTTATTGGCATTTGTGAAGAATCCCAAGCCCTCTTTGGATAGAATTTTCTGTGTATGCTCATAGATAAAGCATAGTAATCAGCAGAAGCTCCACACTTTTCCCTAATGTACATGTTAAATTTTTCAAAATTTAAATTATGTCTATACACAATTCTCATTCTGATGTTTTTCTTTAACATGATATTATAAAAATTTTCCATGGTTACTCATCTTTTTTGCATAGTATTATAAACATCTTTAAAATACATGATCAGGTAGGTGTTTTGAAAAGTAAATTTGCTAGGGCCTCCCCTGGTGACGCAGTGGTTGAGCACTGGGCTGCGAAGCTGCCGGCAGCCTCTGCAGCGCAGGTTCGATCCCCGACTGTCAGTGAGGGTCCCGCATGGCGTGCAGACCTCTCCTGCCACCCGCTGCTCCACTCAGCAGTGTGTTTCATCAGTCTGCCTGTTCTGTTCCCCAGTCTGGCTCTGGTGAATTCTCTCACCCTCCTGCGCTTCTGACTGTACCCAGTGCTTGTATAAATAAGTAAAATAAATCTTTTTAAAATAAAAAAGAAAAGTAAATCTGCTAACAGTGTGAAGGAATGACGAGATGTGAACTGACTAGAATATGGAAAATAATATAGAATTTTACTTGATCAGTCGGATAAGAAATGAGAAGACCAAGAATAATATAGAGTGTGTGAGTGAGAAAGGAATTTGAAGGTCCTGGGACATATATAAGAGACTTAATGAGGGAGAATCGACAGGTCTTGGTCAAAGATTCCATGAGGCAGATCAGTTAGAGCCAAGTGTCTCTATTAGATGATGCTGTTACCCCAAATAAAGAGGAAACAGAGCAGAGGGAAGATTGACAGTAAACAATAATGAATTGAATCTGTACAATATAACCCTTTTGTGATTCTCTAACATACAGACTGTAGTTGAATGCTTCAGAGAGTGATAAATATGAAAAATAAGATATAGGAAATGTATAAAATGTATATATTAAATTAGGAGAAATTTCAGTGGTAGCAACTATCAGGATAGATTTTAGAAGTTTAGCTATACCTTAGACATTTTAGAACAAGTATTTCCTCCAGAAAAAAAAAAAAAAAGAGTTTTTTTTTAAAAAAAGTGTAATACAGGGTCAATATTATATTGATATGATGACACAGAATATATTCATTATATTCTAAACACTTAATTTTGAGTTATCTAGTAATTGTTACAGAACTATGCAGGAACGATGGGAGAAAGAACTCTGGAGGGACTGTGTAGGACAGCTAGGTTCTTAATTTCCACAGCCGCAGTCTGAGAATTTCACCTAAAACTGAAACCAATAAATTAACAATGATATAAGAACGTTATTTATAAGTGGGTATTTAAATTTCTAAAAGGCTTGGCATTGTAAGTATGGAAAGTAGGGAATGGGAATCACACAGGAGACCAATGGGTTTTTTGAATATTTATTATAAGATATGTAGAATAAGTTGACTCTTTTAACTTGCTAATAATTCAGTAATAAATAGATTAAGCAAAATCATATATGTATTTTTTAACACATGTCTTACCTGATACAAAATTAGAAAAGGGCACAATCATAAATGCTGTCTCAATGAGTTATCAAGGGAATGCTCCCACATAGCTATCACTAACTATCCCCAGAAGTTCCTCTGTACTCATTCCACATCAATAACCTTTCCTTCCTAAGTGACCCCTTTCCTACTACCACTCATGGTAATAGAAGAGTGTTTACTTTTTTTTGTTCTAACATTATATATAAATTGAACAATACTGTATATATCCTTTCTGTACCTATTGTACTTTATTTCACTTAAAATTTTATTTTGTGAAATTCTATGGTTGATGTCTACAGTTTGGGGCTATCATGAATAATGTTGCTGTGAACACCTTGAATGTGAATTATGCTGCCTATGTGTACAAGTTTCTATTGAGATCATATGGCATGTCATATATTCAATTTTAATAGGTAATGTTGAAACTAATTTCCATGATGGTTCTACCATTTTATGGTTCCATCAGCAATTAATGAAAGTCAACATTGCTCAATATCCTACCAGCATTTGGTATTGTCAGTCTTTTTAATTTTATTAAGTCTGGTGTGTGAAGTGGTATCTCATTAAGACTTTAATTGGTATTACTTGAATTTTTCATGAATTTAAATATTGAAATATTATTTTAAGTGTCTACATTTCTGGCCCATTTTTCAATTGAGATTTTCTATGTTTTTCTTAATGATTTGTAATTACTTTTATATTTATTAATATAAAGTCATTATGTCCTATGAATACAAAGTGTTCTAAAGAGTTATCCATTAAGTTAGAAATGCCACCCCACTTAAGAAAATTTATTTACACTAATGCCATAAAGGTATCCTACGTATATGTTATGTCAAATTTTTGTTGTTAAGCTCTTACTTTTAGGGATACATTCTGTCTCTGGTGAATCCTCTCACCCTCCCGCCCCTCTGGCCTGACCTCCAGCTCTTGTATAAAAATAAATAAATCTTAAAATAAATAAAAAAATGGTTTTAAAAAATAAATAAAATAGCTTTATTAAAATAAATAATAATACCAGGAAATTCTGGAAAAATTAGGAATTCCAAGAGATTGACCCATTAGTTGTGCAGTCTGTGCACTATGTAATTCCTGGGGGTTGGGGAACATCATGAACCCTTTGTTAATGTAAATGTACTAAATTTTGTACAACCTACATGATTGTACAGAATGGTTTTAACCCTGTCATAAAACCTATTATTGAAAAGCTATATTGATTAAAACAATGTGTTATTGGCTGTTTGATAGGTAGATTTATTGATTAGTTGAAAGAACGAAAGTTCTCCAAGTAAATCAATGTTCAAATAGGAGGGCCTCCCTGGAGGCACAAGGGGTTAAGCTCTGCACTATGAAGCAATCCACAGCCTCTGCAGCACAAGTTCTATCCGTGGCTATCCAGAAAGAAACCCACACGGCAATGTAGGTCTCTCCCTACTCCCTTTCTGCTCCCCTCACAGTATATTTCAATCAGTCTGCCTGTTCTGTTCCCCACTCTGTCTCTGGTGGATACTCTCACCCCTGCTTCTCTGGCCTGTACCCCCGTTCTTGCATGCATAAATAAATAAATCTTTAAAAAAATATATTCACATAGGAATCTAGCATCTGGAAGGGAGGCAATTCAAATCAATTGTAAAAAGATCAATTATGTGATAAAACTAAATAAAATATCTGTCTTACTTCTCAGATGAAACAAACTTGAGGTGGAACAGAATATAATTTAAAAATAATCAGAGTGGGGCCCCACCTCTAAATCATACACAGTGTTGTAAACCAATGTTACCTCAATAAAAATAACACAATTAAAAAAATAACCATGGGGAAGTCCTGTCTACATATGAACAAACCAAAAAAAGGACAAAAAAATCAAAGTTCTCTGCAAAAATAATCTCTGTGAGGTGCAAACAGAAAATGGCAAGAGATAAGTTAAAATTATAATTAATATCAAAATAAAAGATTGTTTTCTATTTAAAGAGCTTCTTGGACAATAAAATCAATCACATAATAGAAATGTAAGCAAAGGTTAGGAACAGATAGCTAAACAAATACCTTACATAAAAGAAAAAAATATACAAAAAGATTGATATAACCTTATTCATAGTCAAAGAAATATACTTTGTTCTATTATTTTAGATTGACAAAGATCAAAATATTGGATAATTTGTTGTGTTGATCTGAGGGAGAACAAACAATCTCATACACAAATGATGGAGAAACAAATTGGTGACAACACTTAAAAAATTAATCTAACACGCATACTTTTTGATCTAGCAACTTTATGAATCTTTACCAGGGCATTTGTTAAAGGATTGTTCTCAAAGCCCCCTAAATTTACCTACTATTAGGAGACTCCCCAAATTATGGTACATTGGAATAGTATGTATGTAAAAATGAAAAGGAGAGAAGGAAGGGGAGAATGAGGGGAAAAAACAAGATAAATTTATTTAAATTTAAATGCAATGCTCACTGACACAAATCGAGTTTAAAAATCTAGGACTATAAAGTATGCACACATTTGTAGGATAAATTATGTATACGTGCGTGTGTGTATGTATATATGATATCTTCTGGAAAGATATCAAAGAATCTTTCAATGAGATTTGTGTTTTTAGGGGGGATACAAGTTGATTGGAGTACAAAGGGAAAAAGAAATTTTGTTGTTTATTGTATTCCTTTTTATAACTTGTTTCTTTTTTTTAAAGATTTATTTATTTATGAGTACAAGAACGGGGGTACAGGCCAGGGGTGCAGCAGCGAGAGGATCCACCAGAGACAGAGTAGGGAACAGAATAGGCAGATTGACTGCAATACACTGCTGAGGGGAGCAGCGGGCGAGGCAGGAGAGGTCTGATACACCATGTGGTGCAGCACATGGTGTTTAAAATCCCTGGATGTAAGGGGATTGAAGTGCTTTGCTGCAGTGTCTGTCAATAGCTTGATAGCACTGTCTTTAACCCCTCCCATCTGGGAGGTCCTTAAATAATTTTTGAATGATTACTTTGAGCAGTTATTTCCTATGCAAAATAAAAATGCTATAACTTCATGAAAATTAAATGCTAAAAAGAACAGGAGATGTCTAGTTCTATGTCTAGATCTTTAATCCATTTTGAGTTGGTTTTTGTGCATAGTGTGAGGTACTAGTCAAGCTTTATTCTTTTGCATGTAGCAGCCCAGTTTTCCCAACATCATTTATTGAACAAACTTTCTTTGTTCCATTGCATATTCTTTGCTTCTTTGTCAAAGATTAGTTGACCATAAATCTATGGGTTTATTTCTGGATTTTCTATTTGGTTCCATTTGTCCCTGTGTCTGTTCTTGTTCCAATACCATGCAGTTTTGATTATTATGTCTTTATAGTATAGCTTGAAGTCTGGGGTGGTCTCTCACTCATAGCAGGAATTTCGAAAACCTAAATAGAGGACCAGGAAAAAGACTAATTATAATAAAGTAAAAATCAAAATGAACAAGCAACTATAAACCAGAGACACTCTATGGGGGTGAGGTAGGAGGAGTAGGGAGTAGGATCAAAACAAGGGAGTGTGGGAATTTTATGGGGACTATAACCAAGGTGAAAATGCATACATTGTGCGAAAATGAAAAAATGATGTACAAAATATATAAAATTTAAATAACAATAATAAAGTAAAAAAATAAAATAAAAAAATAGGTATAAAAAAAGAACAGAAAAGATTACAGAGAAACTCATTATCATTAATTGTTACTATTTTTTGTATTATGGATTATGCAACAAACTCTTCATATGTATCAATATGTACAGTCTTCTCCCCCTAGTATATGGCAGCTATCACTATTCCCCTGTGGCTTTGCACAAGTTAATGACAAAGACATAGTCATCCGGGTGTGTCTGAGTCAAATCATATGTGTTATGTACTGTATCTTCTCTGCTGTAACACATTTTACTGAGATTCTTTTTAAGGTCAATTTGACAGTATTATAGCCCCGTAGCCAACTTCTAATCCATCTTCTTTTCACTTGCCCCTCTACTTCCCCTCTCCATGCCTCACACTCACAAAAACCTACATACATACAAAATTGACTTTGTTTGGAAAGGAACAACCTACTGTGAAGCGACCCAGAACCTTGCACTGTTCCATGGATAATTGTAGGAAACCAACAAATAGTTTTCATGCTCAAGACATATGTGAGTAATTGGTCAAAGTTAAGTGGCATCCATCCTACTCTGCATAGCTGGACTGCTCATGCAACCCTCAACCCTTGCATTCCTTTGCAAAGTGTTCTGTTTACACAGGCAAAATTCTAAGCACATGGATCTATCTTAGGCTGTCTTCATGATAAGATTTCAAATATTCAAAAGACAAGAAGCAAGATGCAGTTGATAAAGAAAAATGTAATTGCAGGTTAATCAGTAGAAATGTAAAATAATATCCCTTGTCATCAGGATAAAGAATAATTGGGTTTACAGACACTAGAGTCAGATACATCCGGGTAGGTTCCCAGCTCTCTTATTAACCTGCTGTGTAAAATTTTTAAAACTCTTTAGCTTTGTTTTCCCAGATGATATAATGAGAATAATAGTACTGCCCCGTAGGCATGATGGTTGTGATGGTTAAAAGAAACAAAAGCATTATGCCTAGTTCTGGGTACATGTTAAGGACTCAATAATAAGTAGTGTTTTCAATACTCTTATTCTATGGGCCGAACCTTCAGGAAGTCCTATTGGATCTTCCTCCAAAACATAAGCCAATTAAGACTTCTTCGCCTTTTTAGAACTTGTTCTCTGAAATTTCTGGAGTCTCTGATCCCATTCTTTCTTCACACATATCAAGGTGTCTGAGGATCTTTACCGCCTGCACATTTGACTTACTAAAATTCACCTAGATCAGAGAAGATGTCTCTTCGACACTCGGATCTCTACCCAAATACCACCAGTTCAGAGACGCTTGCCCCAATTGAAATACTGAAATATATCCTACAGATACACTAGTCAGTGCTCAGTAGATATCTGCCTTTCAGAATATCTTGTGCTACATTGCACAACATCACGTTACATTAAAAATATTTTTAATTGCATGCCTAGTACCTTCCATCTTCACATGTTTTTCTCTTTCAAATGCTTTCTATCATCTTACTGATAGGGAAACTAAGGATCGATGAGGTGCTTATTTTGCTTATGTACTTCAAGGCATGAGGAGACATCTGAAGTACATGAAAGAAGTTGTTTTCTTTTTAATTATACTTATTTTTTCTTACTCAAGGAAAATCTCAAAGTAGAGCTACTATTGCTCCAACACCTAGCAATTCTTAATATCCCCTTTTGTCAATAAAGAGCACAAATATCAGGAAACCCCAGGTGTATGTTGGCCACAATATTGTATGAACCAGAGGACTCAAGGTTTTGCTTTGAGCAGAAAAAACACACCAAAGTCTTAGTGTCTGAATTGAACAAAGATAGAAAGGTAGACAGACATAGATATATATGATATAGATACAGATATATAGATATTTTCCCACAATTCATATTCTAATCAGTTGGTGTTCAAGTTGCAAGCAGGTCTGTGTCACCATCACTCAGGGACCAGGTTTGAGGCTTTGTCATCTTATAGTTGTGTCATCTAGAACCTAAAGCTTTCTCCTTCATTACATCAGAGAAAGGGAATAAAGATAACTGCATATTGACAATTCAATTATTTGGTCCAAAAGTGCTGTGTATCACTTCCTCACAGTCCATTTGAAGGATCTGGTCACGAGCACTTCCTGAGCGGGAATATGTGCTTTTCAATATGCACAGGATGTGGTAATGCTGACCGTAAGTAACTTACTAAAAATATAATAATATTGCCACTGGTTTCATTGTGCTTATTTTTATGACTCAGTGATATTGAAAGTGGCCTTCTCTTTATATATTCTTTTTTAAGATTTATTTATTTATGCACACAGAAACTGGGGTACAGGCCAGAGATGCAGGGGGTGAGAGGATTCACCAGAGGCAGAGTGGGGAGCAGTCCAGGCAGACTGAAATACACTGCTGAGGGGAGCAGCAGGTGAGACAGGAGAGTTCTGCTGTGCCATGTGTGTAGACAATGGCCTGCTGAGGATCGAACTCATGCTGCAGAAGCTTCGATAACTTCACAGTGCTGTGCTTAACCCCTTGGGCCACCAGGAAAGCCCTTTATATATCCTTTTAAAATAAAATTATTAAAGTATAAACAATGAAATTAGATGAAGAAAAATTAATGTTACATGTGGTATAATGATAGAGCAAAAATTATTGTGCTTAGTTGTTAAAATTTGGAAATCACTAATTTGCATGAAGTCACAGAAGTGGTTTGTGGCTAAATGACTATGTCCTCCCTATGTCGCAGTTCCTTTTCAAAAACTGTGGTAGCCAACTTAGCTAATGTACTAGTTCTCAATCTATTATGAATGTTAGAATATTAAGATAAATTCAATATTCTTTAATTATTCTTAAATCTTTTTTTATCTTTTGATGACATTTTAGAAAAAAATGATTTGGCAAACTTTGTCTTTGTCAATTCTATGAATATTTTTACTTATTGGAAGAAAATGGAAAATATTGATGTTGAGTAGAAAAAAAATGAAAGAATATATCATTTAATATTACATCTGTTTACATAACAGTGCACACTAAATAAGCAATACTAATGGGGGGCTTGTGGAGGGTAGTTGTTTATAATAATCATGCAGAAGAAATTCAGAACAAAATATTTCAAGTTTTATCTTCAGTCAATTAAAGGAGATTTACAAAGCCAGAGTGAATTAACAGTTCTACTTTCTCTACCACAATATATTCGCTTCTCAAAATTCTTTTTTTTAATTTTATTTTCTATAATTCTTACATCATTTTTCATTTTTGCACAATGTATGCATTTTCATTTTGGTTATATTACCCATACAATTGCAGCCCCCCTTATTTTGACCCTTATCCTTCCTCTCCCCGCCCCCCTACCCTGTAGTGTGTCTCTGGTTTATAGTTGCTTGTTGATTTTGATTTTTACTTTGTATTAATTAGTCTTTTTCCTTATTTAGGTTCTCTAAATTCCTGCTATGAGTGAGATCATCCGGTATTTTTCTTTTTCTTTCTGACTTATTTTGCTGAGCATGATCCCTTCTAGCTCCATCCATGTTGCTGCAAACTGCATGTGTTTATCTTTTTTGATTGCTGAGTAATATTCCATTGTGTATATGTACCACATCTTCTTCATCCAGTCATCTATTTTTGGGCATTTAGGTTGTTTCCATAGCTTAGCTAAGATAAACATCTGGGACTACATCAAATTAAAGAGCTTCTGCACAGCAAAAGAGAGAATAACCAAAACAAAGTGAAACCCCACCGACTGGGAGAAAATTTTTTGCACACAACACTAATGATAAAGGACTGATCACAAAAATCTACAAAGAGCTGATGAGACTCAACAAAAACAAAGAAAATAATCCAGTCAAAAAATGGGCCGAAGGGGGCCTCCCCTGTTGGCGCAGTGGTTGAGCGCTGGGCTGTGAAGCTGCCCATAGCCTCTGCAGCGCTGTTTCCATCCCAGGCTGCCGGCAAGGGTCCCACATGGCGCGACAGACCTCTCCTGCCGCACCCGCTACTCCCTTCAGCAGTGTATTTCGTCAGTCTGCCTGTTCTGTTCCCCACTCTGGTTCTGGTGAATTCTCTCACCCGCCCCCCCCCCCCCCCGCGCGCTTCTGACTGTACCCAGTGCTTGTATAAATAAATAAATAAATCTTAAAAAAAAAAAAGGGCAGAAGAGCTAAAAAGAAACTTCTTTAAAGAGGAAATGCAAATGGCCAATAGGCATATGAAAAATGCTTCTCAAAATTCTTTATTGAGATTTCCAATGTATTCTTCAGTTATTTTCTTTTTGTTCTATCACATTGAAGACCTTAGTCCTTATTTCTGTGTTTAAGTGAATTTTGGCCTCCCCGGTGGCTCAGAGTGTTGAGCACAGGACTGTGAAGCTGTCCGCAGCCACTGCAGCGTGGGTTGGATTCCTGGCCGGCCAGGGAGATTCACACATGGCATGGCAGACCTCTCCTGTTGCGCCGCTGCTCCCCACATTGGTGCTTTCGGTCTGTCTGCCTATTTTACTCCCCAGTCTGTCTCTGGTGAATCCTCTCACCCTCCTGCACCTCTGGCCTGTACCCCAACTATTTTATACATAATAATAATAATAATGATAAATAAATCTTTAAAAAAAAGTGAATTTTCATGAAAAAATTGTTTGTTGGCAAAAACAAATCAAAGCAAAACAAAGTCAAAATCTGCACTCTTCTCTCCACCTCATGGTGCCTTCTCCTAGGCCAAGCAAAATCCAAGTTGCTTCCACCATCCCCTGCTTCATAATTTCCAGGCTGCTCATTCAAAGATTACCTCAAATCTATCTCTTTACATATCAAGTGCACCCTGCTTTGGCCTCTTTACAAACTATCTCCTCCCCACTTGACTACAAAGAAAGGGATGTGATTCACCAATTCACAGTAATCCTGACTGAAATCACTTACTATGCCACCCCTCCTAGAATAATCCATTATTATTTTTCAGTGAGAAGAATGTGACTTTCTCAGACAATGATAACATCAATGGGGTGTTGAGCAGAGATTTTTTTTTTGACTAGGTCATCTCACTTGCTGCCTTCCTGCTAGCCTTGTTAAACTTGCTTCTTATAGAAATCTCTGATTCTTTGTTGCAATTTATTTATTCTGATTGAGAGATGCTGCTGCCTGTAAGAGATGGTTGGAAGAAGTCAAAATTTTATTTCGAGAGGAAATATTGTAGATAAAGAATGACAAGTCTTTTGACAAGTGATGTGAACGTGGTGCAGAGTTTTGACACCAGCTACATTGGCCCAATTCTATCTTTCTTATATGAACACAGTATGCTTAGCTAGTTATCTAAGGCACTCTGTTTTTGATGAGCAGTTAAAAACTCCAAACTAAAATGAAATCAACATGAGGCAATATATGGGAAATTAGCACTGTAGCTACTTTTATAATACGTACAATAAGTTTGTTGGCCTAAAGACATGGCTTCTTTTTATGGTCAGTGGATACATATGAGTTCAAAGAGAGTCCAGAGCCCATGATGTGGTGTCCATTTGGTCACATTCGGAGGACCTGTAATTCCTAAACTCATTATGGAAATCCTTGACCCAAGTTCCCTGTGGGGCCCCAGAAAGTCAGCACACTCCAAGCATACCTTACTATTCACTGTGACAATAGTTCATGCCCAGAAATTAGAAACTCAAGTTTGGACCTTCAAATTGCCAAATCAGTAGTGCAAACTTGGAACATAGAGAAAATGATCATGACCCTTTTGAGGTGTCACTGTTGTCATTTACACAATGAGAAGGTGGTCTCAAAGCTGATCATCTGAAAGCACCAATCTCCCACTCTCAGGCAAAACCACTTTTTTAGTTCTCTTTGCACTGTTTACTTAATTTGGAAGAAACTTACTTGTTTTTTTATAATAATGTTTTTCTTTTTGAAAAAGTAACAGATGTTTATTTTTAGATAATGTAAAAATGTAGATAAGCCAAAATAAAAAGACAAATGAAATTCACCCATAATCCCACCAACCAATTAAATGTTACAGTTTGTGGCTTCCAGCCATTTGTCATCTGATTGTTCAGTTACTATGTTGACATTATCAATCCATGTACTTATCCATAGTCAAGCAGACATAGCAGTTTACTTGAAAGAGTGTCCTTTGTTTAACCATGTCGATAACTTTTTATTATTATCAATACTTTAATGAACATTAATGTATACAAATATTAGTGCATAATGCTAACTCATTTCTTTAGATGAAATACTTAGATTAAAAGAATAATTCATTTTTGTTGAAAGCATTAAATAAAAGTGTAAGCTATAAAAAGTATGGTCTATGCTACAATTCTAAAGGTAGCCACTAATAATGGTTTGTGTATTTAACATGTATTCATTGATTTAATACAACTTACAGTATAGGTACAATGTGTCATACTCAGTTCTAATCACTGGAGATACAGTATTTATTTATTAAATAGACACAGTTAGTGTATGCAAAGAACTTAAGATTTTAGGAAAAGAGATCTTAAATTATACATGAATATACATATGTCTGTAAATTGCAATGGGTGCACTGACGATGTAGTAAATGAATTTGATAAGAGAGTATAAGACTACTTAATTTAAATTAATCAGTAGGGTATAGAGGTATCAGGGAATTTTTTTTCTGAAGAAGAAACAAATATGTCAACATTTAAAATTTAAGTTAATTAATCCAAGTAAGAATGTGAGATGTAGTGTTCTGAATTGAGCAGTAGTGTTCTGGATTGAGAAGGATGTAAGGATTATTCTACATTCAAAGAGTACAATGTATCAAGTCTTTGAAAATGGAGTTGAACTTGATAACTGAAAGCAATGCAGCACATCTAAAAGACAGATAAGCAACTGGATATTAGAGAAGTATAAAAGGCAAGCAAAAAGTAGGTCTTAGAGGCCATGGAGGCCATGTTGATGTGTTGATCTTCATTCTATAAAACAATGAAAACTTTTGGAGGATTTCCACATTAACTGGTATATATCTTTACCTTAGCCTAGTCCTATGCCTGACATGTTGTTATCGACACCCAGCACTATTCCCACCATTCCTTTCAATTGCAGGGGTCTGGATATGAGAAAATTTCATTTCCCAAACTTCCTTGTCAGCTGGTATCCAGTGAGGTAAGAGTAAGACACTGGCAGAAATCAAGAAGACAGCAGGAAGGATGACTTCATGAGCAGTAGCAACATGAGATTCAGGTAGTCAAGATTTCCTGTAATAGAAGCAATTTTTGGTCTGAGACAACAATAGCCTTGCTTTGATGATTCCATGGTGAATAGAGGCAGCCACTTCCTGGCCTTTTATATCCTTCTTCCTTTTGCTTTTTCAACACCCTCCCCCAATGCTTTTGTATAACTCTCCATTAAAATCCTCTCTACTTAAAATATTTAGAGAGGAGTCTGTCATCCTTTCTAGACATTAGCTGAATGAATATATTTGATTTAAACAAACAGTTTCTCACTGACCATGTTTATTGCATGGATATTAAAGAAAAATTTTTAATGGATCAATCTGTTTTAATTCTAGGTAACACTCAGGCATAATTTTACATATTTAAAAAATAATAACAAAAATCCTGACTTGAAGAATTCTGAACAATTATTCTTGTGAAGACTCTAGGTCCTATGTTTTCTGAAAGAGTACTAATTTTGCATGGCTGTCATGGTATCACTCAAATGACCCTTGACATTACCAAATTCTATATCCTTTCCAGAAAAGATTGCTCGTCACATATTCATCAGTTTTCCTATCATGTAGATAGTTTACATATTTGTTGTCTTTGATATCCATAACTTACTCACATTTATTTGGGGAGCCTCTCAATTTGACTGGCTGGGAGCTGGTCTTTCCTGTCCAATGATTTCTGATAGGATTAATGGTGTACTTGATCAAATAAGGAGGGTTTCAAGTAGCAGGTTCATGCTATAGTCCTAGATTTTTTATCTAGCCTCGGAGTGACAAAAATGATTGAACTGGTGGTCTGCCTGTTCCTTTCCCCACTCTGGCTCTGGTGTATCCTCTCACTCTCCCCTGCTTCTGACTATATCCAGTGCTTGTATAAATAAATAAATAAATCTTAAAAAAAAAAGATTGAACTGGAATCAAGTGAAGTTGATTCATCTTGATGATGTCTGCCATTGGTTCCTGCTGGCCCCTGTCCATTGGGTAATGTTTGGTCTGGTTCCCCAGCTTTCCCCTCTAATCATTATGAGCAGTTCCATATCACCCAGGATTTTGCCTTTCTTTTTGAGTTGAATAAATTCAAATTCTGTCAGCTAAAAGAACCATGTACATAGAGATTATATTTTTCTATTTTCCTTTCTTTTTAATTGTGGTTATATATATATATATATATATATATCTCATAATATTTATCCTCTTATTTATTTTAAGTATACAATTCAGTAGTGGTAAATTCATTCTTATTGCTATACATCTAATCTCCAGAATTTTTACATCTCATAAACCTGAAATTTTTGGGCCTCCCTGATGGCACAGGCGGTTGACTGCCACACTGTGAAGCTCTCCACAGCCTCTGCAGCATGGGTTTGATCCCGGCTGGCTGGCGAGAATCCCACATGGCATGGCAGACCTCTCCTGTCTTGCCCGCTGCTCCGCTCAGCAGTGTGTTTCGTCAGTCTGCCTGTTCTGTTCCCCGCTCTGGCTCTGGTGAATCCTCTCACCCTCCCACGCATCTGGCCTGTACCCTGGTTCTTGTACAAATAAATAAATCTTTAAAAAATACATAAATAAACCTGAAACTTTATACCCATTAAATGACAGTTCTGTATTCCTCTCTGCCCCCAGCCCCTAGCAACCATCTCTATGGATTTGATTATTCTGGGTACCTCAGATAAATGGAATCATATGGTAGTCTTTTTGTGACTAGTTTACTACACTAAATATAATGTTCTTAAGTTCATCTGTGTTGTAGCTTGAATCAAAATTTCCTTTTGTTTTAAGACTGAGTAATATTCCACAGTTTGTCGATATTACATTTTGTTTGTTCTATCAATGGGCACGGGTGGTTTCTACTTTTTGGCTATTAGATAATACTACTATGAATGTGAGTGTACAATTATCTCTTTGAGATTCTGCTTTTAATTTATTTGGGGCATGTATTCAGAAGTTTAATTGCTGGATCATGTGGTAATTCTGTTTTTAATTTTCCGAGGAGCCACCGTACTGTTTCCCACAGTTGTCTCACCATTTTCCATTCCACCAACAGTGCACAAATATTCCAGTGTCTTCACACTCTCCAGTGCTTGCAAATGACTGTTGTGAATGTCATCATTTTATAGTAGCCAGCCTATACACTAATTAGGTGTTAGGTATTTTTTAAACTCATATTGCACCAAAGACTATCTTTTATATTCAGAAATGGGTGACACAGAATATAATGAACAATTAAATACTAACTTAAGCCTATTGGGGAAGACCTGTATGACACTCTAAACTCTCTTTTGGGAGCTCCCGGACATAGTTTGTTTGTATACTCTTGCCACTTCTCCCTACATTTCTCCCATTAAGAAAGCCTTTAAAGCTGCAAGTCAGATGACTAAAGGCCTTCTATTAAGGAAGCATTTAGTATTCTTTGAAAAGCACTAGTATTACTGGTTCTGACTTGAGATATCCTGAATAAGTCTGGACACCAGAGCTTGGTGCTTACCTTTCAAACTCTTCACTGCCAAGACGCAGACAACTAAATACCTCCGGGCATATTTGCATCTCTGACCTTTTTCTCTGAGGCACATTTCCTTGGTTTGGCACATTCCTTTTTGGATTTCTTTACCTGAGCAGGGGCCAGGAGATCTGTGACTCTTGGCAGAGTGTGTGTTAAGGAGCCAAACAGCACCGGGATTCTCATTCTGTCATTCCCAGCTGGGTGACTTTAAGATAGGTTCTTAAACTCTCTGAAATCCAGTCTCCTCATCTATGAAACAGGAATTATGCTGCCTGTTTGTAGATCTGTTGTGATGACTAACTGAAGTAGTGGAGATTCATGTTCCCAACATGATATTTACATAACAGGCAGTGTACTCACTACACAAAAGTGGTTGATGGTTATTATCTGAAAATAAAAGCATGAATTTAGCTACTCTGAATATGTTCTCTTAACTATTCCTGAATTCTTTTGAGAACTCTCAACAATTACACTGGGTAGTTCATATTTCAAAAGGACTGAGATTTCTTTGTTTTTCAAAATTATGTATTTTTTCAAGAAACATCTCTAACATTTTTTTCTAAAAAGCATCCATTTTCACTATTGTCTAATCTAGAATAGATTTCTATTCTACCCTAAAACTTTCCTTTTAACATGTTTATGTACATATGTGTATATACACATATGAATATATACAAATATGTAGATATTCACATATATTTTAGCACTTTAATTATTACCATGAATATTATAAAATGCCTTGCATGTATAAACTTTTACCAAATATTTTCAAAAATGCATTCTGATTTTAAGCACTCATTAAAACCTAGTACAGTAGCAAGAGGAGCAAATATTATGGTCCTGGTTTCACAGGTGAGATTTTGAGTAGTGTGTGAATTGTCTGAAACCTCAAAATCATTCAAATATTGCAATGAGAACTTAAGCTCAGGTGTTTGGTTTTCAAATCCATCGCTGCCTCCGCTGCATCTCACAGCCTCCTTACCGTGCTATGGAGGCTACTGCAAAATGAATGGGGAAGAACAGCAAAAATGTAAGGCTCGTGGCCTTTTTGGGATTTGGAAAGACTACCTTTTTTTTTTTTTAAGATTTATTTTTATTTACTTATACAAGCACTGGGTACAGTCAGAAGGGCGGGAGGGTGAGAGAATTCACCAGAGCCAGAGCGGGGAGCAGAGCAGGCAGGCAGAAGGACCGAAGTACACTGCTGAGGGGAGCAGCGGGTGGCAGGAGAGGTCTGCCCTCCATGTGGGACCCTCCTCCGGTGGCCGGGGAGCAGATGGGGATCGAAGCAGCACTGCAAAGGCTGCGGGCAGCTTCACAACCCAGCACTCAACCGCTGCGCCACCCGGGAGGCCCTGGAAAGACTAAGTTTCAGCACTAAGTGTCATGCTCAGTATCTAACAAGAGTTCCATAGCACTGGGAGTATTCCATTGCTTCAAGATTTATAGGTTTGTTCCTTAAAATAAAGGAAAACACATAATACATTGCAGATCTTCATTTTGGCAAATGTGTTGTTATTATGTCCCAAATATTAGATTCTTCTCCTTCTCAATTGACCAGATTTATAATGGAAATTTATTTCCTGGATACATCTTTATAGACATGATTTTTTTCATTCAAAAAGCAGTATTTATATCCCATTATCCAATTCCTATATATTTTTTGAAATTTAGAAAGGATATGATTAGGCAATGCATTTGACACTGTGGTTCAGAATAAGTAAAAAGATGAAAATGAAATGAGTCTGGAAATATCTCCATGTGTCAGATTTATTCTTCAGGGTTTGTTAAAACACTAATGTTGGCCAAAATTAGAATAATCATTTTGTGAACAATTGGTATTATATGTAAAGAGCAAAAAATATATGTTCATAATCACTAGCCCACCAGAGAATTTATCATGTGGAAATACCTCTTCTCATATTCCAACCTTGTATGTATGCATATGAACACAAAGAAATAAGTATGCACCTGAAAATTGCACTAGCAGAAAAATCTAAATTTTCAAAAAATTGAAGTACTTGAAGAAAGTAAAGTAAATTAATCCTGATGGAATACTGGGCCACCATTAAATGACTATTTTGAAGAATTTGTAGCAATACACATTGATTTATTTTGCCACAGGGAAAGAAAACAGAAAATCATGTCTTTGCTGATTCCAGTTGTGAAAAAAATATTTTGCATGAGGACAAACAGCTAAAAAGCACATAGACGAGTTAAAGGGCTCCCCCTCCTTGTAAATCAGTTAACAGTATCTGTAATTAAAAACAAAAATAAAACACCCTTTTGACATGTACTATGTAAAATGGAGTGAAAAATAACTGTAAGTTGCTCTCTGTCCTAATAAAATTGGGTGCTGCGGACATGGGGTGACATGTAGGTTGCATGTGAGCCCTAACTTTGCACCATATGGAGAGAGTTCAGAACAATGACTGGGAGATAGCCCAATTCCCTGCAGACCAAAGGCTATCACCGTGTCATCTCTGAACAATACAAACATGCTCTACATTCCTTGTATCTGTTAGGGCATCGAGGCTCCAGATATCATATCTTTAAATCATCAGATCCCAAAGGGAAACTAAAATTGCATGAGAAGGAAAAATACTACACCCTGGGAAAAAATAACCACTTTTGTAAGTCTTTATTTTTAGTTGCTCCTCCCATAGTAATGCACTGAAAGGCATAACAGTTTATATTGTACAAAGCATTTGAAGAAAGTACCTCAATTTGCCGATTATTTCAAAATGAGAATACAAACAAAAAGAAAACAAATCTGGTTTCTCAATAAAGGGCAAAATAACTGAATACAGTCTGTTATTCACGTCTCTCTTTTAACATAAGGTCTGGAACACTTCATTTTACAAATAGGATTAACATGAACATAACATCGCACAAGCTTGCAGACAACCAGCATAAAATATGGGGTACAGTTTTTAATCAGAAGAATCATGCTTTCATGAAAGAAATTATAATCCTTTATACAATTGAATCAATTTCAGTATTACAAAAACTAAGTTGCATCTATTCGTATTTAGCTCATCAAGAAGGAAAACAAAACAACAACAAAAAAGGAATGTCAAGAAAAGCCAAACACCATTTGGCACGCCCAAACACAGGTAGAGTCACCTTGGTCCTTGAAATTCAGAAAGGGCTGTGCCTCCGACGTCAGAAAGTAGTGGCTGACTGGAACAGTGCTATTTAATCAATAAACAATAGTTTGCCAAAAATAAATACATGATACACGCAACACACAAAAAAATTAAACATTAAAAAACAGTGACATGATTGTCTAAAATTAAGATGTTATTACAAGGATTTGGCAAACATTTTATTAGTGTAGTGGTACAGCGGTACTGGTGATGAATGAGTTACTTCACTGACTTAACCTCTTTGAGCATTGAACATCCATAGTTTACAATATACACATACCCTTGTTCCCTAGTTTTTAACAATGTACTTAAGAAGGCAAAAGTTAAGGGGGAATAATAAGTACTCCCTTTAATCAGTTCCTAGAATAACTGAGTGTGCATTTCATCCAACTACTTCCGTCTTCAAAGGGTTAAATTACATAAAACTTTAACAAAGAAAAAATTTAAATCTGTAATTAAAAGCAACTGTTCCCAATCATGTATCAGGTGATCTTGTACAAAAGAGAATGCAGTTTCTATGGAGTTTTCATTCCTATCAATGCCATCATCTCCACTGCCCTCTCACCCACCCGCACCCTAGGGCAGGGTGAGCTGGAAGATGCCTTCTGCCCAGCAAGTTTTTCATTTTCATTGAGTCATTCTAAGTTGCATTGATCCTCCAGAAGTCAGCAGTGCCTTTGCTGTGCAAAACAAAATATCGAGAATAAATAGTTTCTTTTTTCTTTCCTTCCTTTCCTTCCTTTCTTTCCTTCCTTTCCTTCCTTTCTTTCCTTCCTTTTCTTCCTTCCTTCCTTTTTTTAATCATTCAGTTTAAGGTCACTGGACTTTAAACGAGTGACCCTTCAGGTTTCTAAGGCATTCTGCTCAGCAGTCTTTTAAATAGTCCTAGAGCCATGTTACTGCTGGACTTGGTCCCACTCTGGTCAACCTTGGTAATGTCATACGTGGCTTATGGACTGGATGGCACTTGATTCCGCTGCAGCCCTTGCCATACTGTGCCACACGTCAGAAGAACTGTGGGATGCAGAATGGAGGGACTCCTTGTCGGACAGTGACAACATCATGGCATAGGCCTGGGGTGAAAAGGAGAGAGGTAAATGGCATTTCAAAAACATCACTTTCAATTTGAAGAATATTTCAATATTGAAGAATATTCCCCAATATTTAATTTTGGAGAATGTTAAAGAAAGGATTCTGAATAGGATCATCCCTCGTGGGTGTTTGGAAAAGATGTTGTGGACGTTCTAATGATTTAGAGGCGCTACTGCCCTTCAGTGTCTAGAAGTCACAAAAGGAACATGTTCTATGGAAAAAAATATTAAGTATTGTACCTAATCAGACAATTAATCTTCCACTGAGGAACGCAAGCTATCCTCCTGCCCAATCATAAATATAATCATCTATCAAATGTTCATGCACATGCACAACTCGCCAAAATGATGATTGTGTGCTTACGACTGAAACTGCAAATAGGAACAGGATATGGCTTGGCCTTGACAGCATTGTGGTCTTGAAGGGAAAAGAGTCTGAATCCTGAACTTGGTAACTGAAGGCACAAAAGGTGAAATGACTTGCCTGAGCCACTCAACTAGATAGTAAAGGAAGCATAAATAAAACTCATTCTTGTCCAACTTTAAATTCAGTGTCCTTTCTCCAGTTCCCTTCCATTTTTGAAATATCCACTGCTGACAGCTAAAGACCTGGAAAAGCTGAGGTACATCAAGCCAGTCCAACTAAAAAATAAAAAAAAAAACTTAGACCCAATGGTGTTGGGTCTGCCCAACTAGTGTTCCAACGTCAGCTGAGCAAAAGGTGTGTGGAGGTGCTCTGTAGGAAGTGCTCTCTCTTCCTTATTATCATGTCAAAGCTAAATAACTGTTCAGAGAATCCCCCATTTGCTGCCAAGTAAAATATTCAAATGAAATGTTTGGTCTTGACTTGTGAGTGAACTTTTCACTGTTGATTTGCTATTGTTGGTCTCATCCATTGCTAAACTCGCTTGTCAAAATGCTGCTGAAGTGGAATCATTAAAGTCCTGCCAAAGACATTCCACTGTCTGTAAACAAAGACAAAATGCCTCTGTTGTTAAGCAGAATTTCATCTCTGGGATTCATGCTGAGACATGTGGCCAGTCTGTGGTTTCTTCAGTAATCATGGCATTTAGTTGGAAAATCTGCTCTTGCAGGCTGATTTTGATTTGCTGGGTCATTGCTCTAAATGTACACATTTGACTTTTATGTATGCAATTTGCCTTCTGAACCTCTACAAAATCCAACACCATTAAACAAATATTTCTTGAGCATCTAGTCTATGCCAGGCACTGGGCTAGGCCCTAGGGATGAAGAATAAATAATTTAGACTCCTTGCCCTTTAGTAGTTTAATGTATGGGTTAGGTAAGCACTGAACTTTATCTATTCTAATTATGTACCTACTTTTAGATATCAAGATAAAGAACATTCCAAAATAGTTTTAATAATATTCTAATATTTGGAAAGACAAAAGTTTATAGAGAATATTTTGGAGTCCTGAATTTTAATCGCAGCTCTAAACTGTCTTTATGCAACTAAACATGTAAACTTGGGCAAGTTGTTCATCCTTTCTGGGACACTTCCCTTACATAAAATGGAGACACGGATGATAATACTTGTTTCCAGAAGCTGGGGTGGAATTAAGAGGTACTAACTTACATAAAGTGCTTAGCTCAACGTGCCTGCCATAAATAATACCTATCATCATGAAATCAACTTTTTTTTTTTTTTTTTTTTTTAAGGATAGGGTTTTTCAGAGAAGATTCCATGCAGAGTACAGCCACTGTTGTATTTTCAACTATTCAGGATTCGACCACTCCAAACATCACAGAGTAAATATATGAATGTTTTGAGTAATGTATCTGAATCCCCTCCGATCTAGAAAATGGCAAATATACAATATCTGCATTGTGGTAGTCAAAAAATAATACACATTTCACACACTAGGCTCAGTGCCCAGCCTCTCTGTCTGACAGCTTAATAACAAGTGAATGAAAGATGAAAAGTCTCATGAAATAAAGTCGGTTCGCATAAAGGTCTGAACATTTTCAAACTGATATATATGATATTATTAAAAAATAGTAAAAACTATGAGCTAGGATTACAAAATGCCAGCATTTCTTGCAAAGGTAATTGGTAGTAGAACAGGGTAGGGACTTTATGTCAAAATGCTGGTACTGAAACTTCTCATATTCATTATCTCCAGGTTCTCAGGTTCTTCTGCTTTCTATCACATTTGACAGTCTCAGGACATTCGAGGTATTGCATTATAATTAAAAGTGGTTGGGGAATTAATTAAAAGAAGTTTTCAAAAAATGAGAAAATCTGTATTCCTCCAGTATGCCTGATCATCTAGCAAGAAAGAATGTGAAATCAATAGTCAAAAAAAAAAAAAAAATACTAGCCAACTCTTCTGGTTGTCTTTTAGCAAAAATGATATGTTTACTCTGGTTAGTTTACATTTAATAATCAAAACTGAAAAACATTTTCCCTGGAGTCACACAGCAGGAAGAGATCTTAAATATCTCTTCCACTGACAGCACTTGATAATGAGGAGATGGTAGCTGTAGTCATGAAGAGATGCCCTCAAGTTCACAGAGCTGGGTAACTCCAGTCTTGAAAGACTGGCTGTTTTCACTGCAATTTTGCCTATTACTGCACATAATGTCTTTGACTTTTGACTAAATCGACTAATATTTTAAAATCTATATTATTCCCATGGCAAAATGTTGTTCCCACCTTAGTAGAGATATGGCCATATTTACAGTTAAAGCCCAGTCTCAAACATCTGAGCAATTTGGACACCATTTCCAAATGGACAAGCGAATATGATCACATTCTTTGATATGCTGGGTGACCCCCAAAGTGGACTAATGGATCAAACAATTAGACTAAAGTGATCAATAAATACAGTAATGATAGGATGTTTCTTTTTGTTCCTGATGTTGACCTGAAAGAACAATTTGTTTAATTGTGGGTGTCAAGAGGAAATACCTATACTTTGTTTACTTTGTGAAGGAATTAATGAACTGAGATTCATTAAGTGGAATGTATGGATCCTAGAATGGGTTAATTTTATTTACCATAGTTAAGATAGAAAGATGTAGAACCAATAAACTTAGGTACCATTCATTCCTTCAATAAAACTAGTAAGTTTTACTTCTAGATTTGTTATTAAGTTGCTGCAGACATTTGGAGACTAATTTCAACTCTGACCCTCAGTTCACTTCCAGATTCTATACCTAGGTGATTTGCTAATTAACTATAGATATGGTAGGAGATAAAAAATAGAGGAAAAAATTCACTTTCAAAAAGTAATAAGGTAAAATTATGTTAAAAATTAGACACAAAGCAATTACAAAATAATTCACAAACAAATATAAATAGATGCAAGCAAACATTATGGACTACCTTATAGAAAAAGGAATTGCTAAATAGAGGAAAGATTATTATAGGATAGGATTCATCACAGAAGTTTATGTGCAGAATGCCGTCATATTATTTGCTGGATTGGTTCATTGTTTTGAATTCAATCATAGACAGCAAAAAGATGGGAGCAATATGATGGAAAAATGTGAATGTGTCCCGATACTAGAATACTGCCAGGTAGGACATCTGCTTTTTGGTAATCAAAGGAAATGCACATTTTCATGCACAGTGTCACCGTGATTCTATCCTGTAGGAAAATATGTACCTGTGATTTGGACTTTCTGTGTAACGGCTGTTTAAGTTCCTCCGGCACATGGGAAGTACTAAAAGAAGACATCTCGGCTTCAGTATACTGATTATCTTCCATTTTCCTCATTTTGAGGCTATCTGTGAAGTGTCTTATGTGATCTAAAGCAGAAAGTCCAGTTTTATATTCTTCCTCTTTATACCTAAAATGAATCGGTAGGAAAGCACAGAGTTTGGTTTCTTTTTTTCTTTTTCAGCCTGTCATTCAACCAAATCACTTTTCATTTGAATCCATACAGCTGTCAAATTTTATATTGTATTTGTAATATAAACTAATGTACATTAATTGGGTGCTTTAAAATGTTTGCAAATATAATATCTTAAAATATATTTCCCTTACAATTTTTATAAATAAACTCAAGCATATATTTGATATAAAATGTTCAAAGTCAATGACATGTTAAGTCACCAATGCAATGGAGACAGAATTCATGCTTTCAATTTCTATATGATAATATTTAATCAATTCCAACTATCAATTTGAAGATATAATATTCCCATCAAATTAATTGTTTAATTTTTCCCATTTAAAATATATCATCTACATAGACTACATGAAATTTACCTCAATAACTATTTAACTAAAATCATACTAGATTACGGGATGAAGTAGAAAATATCAAAATCTCTATTTTCACTGGTGTTTTATAAATAGAATCTAACTACATGATTGTGTGCTTGTAGAATTTTCATATATCCTTCCTACCTCAAGTTAATCAAAACGCCGTTGTCTTTATGTCCTTTCGGGTTATGTTGATGGTCCCCTTAGTTTTCTATTTAAAATTAATCCACTGAGCATGCCTCTCTAATTCAAATTTTTTTTTATGATTTATTTCTCACACATTTCTTATCACAGAAACATTGTTCAAATGGAGAAGCAGAGCAGAAGAAACTGCACTCATATGTGTGTATCCACACTTGCTTATTGACCAGTGTCACCCATGGCACTCACCTCATGGGGGAAGTCTTGCAACTCATCTCTAGGGCACTGGTTTCTTCATAGTCATCCTCAGGGTTTCCTTCATGTAAATTACTTGTCACTGGCTCCTTTCCTGTTTTTCCAGTAATGTCATTTTCTTCATCCTCCTCATCTAATAGCACCTCATCTTCTACTTCTTCATCATCCAGTAAATCTGAACTTTGGCTGGTAACCAGAGCCTTTTCATCCTTAAAGTGACTGCCATTCATTCTTTGAAAAGCATGAAAAATAAAAGGTCCAATAATTGGTCCCATTTTCAAATGTGCAATTAGCAATTAGCGTTATCATGTTTTCCTAGAACACTTACAAACTCTGTTTATACTTTATGGGAACTACGGGAAATTAATTTAACTTCCAAAATTAATTTAACTTCCCAAATGAGAAAATAAAGGGAAGATTGGATGATTATTCAGAATATAAATGGAACCTCTGGCAGAACTGTGAAAACAATCTCAGTCTCCTATTCCTTATCAGGTCTTTGCCTGATAAATGCTATAAAGCACACAAATATTTTCTCTATATACTATTAACTAATAACCATATAAATGTCCACCACTTAAATAAATAGATTTATGGAAAGTTCATCTCCCTGACCAACATTGACAAAAGCTTTAACACACATGCCTAAAGTGAATCTAAGAGTTCAAAGAAAATGTGAATGTAACTACCAAGGATCAACTAGTATTTGGGATTTTTAGAGGACATCAGTGGTATTGACTACCTAGACACTCTACTCAAATTTGGAATTGATTAAGAGTTCACTTATTTGTATTATTTTCAAATTATCCCTGATTGACTGAATGTAAAAAGTCTCTTGTTTCTAAGGATAACTTTGGGGTGGGACATGAGATAAAAAAATAATTGTCCAAATATCTCTTGAAGTTTACTTACTTAGCAAACATGTCTAATAAAATGATGTAAAACAAGATTATATTTAAAAAGCCATTTGTGATATTTGTTTGTATTTATAAGAAATTTAATATGTGATTCAGAAGTTTAGTTATAAAAAATAGCTTAATTACATAAAAGCCCCAAAACAATACATTTGAGAGCTTAGAAAACTAGGATAAACTCATATTTTAAAGTAAACACTAAAATAAGTGCAAAGAAAATTTGTTTCATGGGAAGACTTAAAAGCTGAAATTCATTTTCAAAATAATGATAAATGTTTGAACTAAAGAAAATCTCTGAAGCTCACCCTTTTAATGGTATATGATGAGGAAAGTTAAGAGGCTTGCCCAATTTCAGAGAACTTGTTACAGATTGAATCATCACAGGCATCCAGGTGGCCTGATAGCCATTTGTCTTATTCCTTCACTGCTACACTAATTCAGCAAACTCATGGAGACTGCCAAATTATAGTTAAATTCATGTATGTGTGTCATATGTAATGTAAGTATTTTTCAAATTATGGAAAATAAAATATCAATGCACTCCCATTATTTTCCATATAAAAATAGTATAATTTAATACTTAGATTTCCCAAGGTAAAATAAATAAATAAATACACGAGCTTGGGTGTGACAGATGCACGTTGTAAAAATCCAGTTCACCGGAAAATGTCATATTATTATTATTAAACTTTTTGCACAACTAATCTCTTAACCTCTTTTATCAAAGAATGATGAAAACATGTTTTGCACAGACATAAATTATTAGTTTCCAGATACACTGCCAACTTGATAGCTTGAATGGATTGAAATTTCTATTTGAAAAAATGAAAGAAAAAGTAAAAGAACAAAAGAGTGCATGGACGAAAACCAAAAGTAACAAAGCCAACATGATTACGAAAACCTATTTGTTAATTATGCTTTCAAATGTGGCAATTTATGGGGAATAAATTATTCATCAAAAGTTGCCTGATAGGAGTTGAGGGGGAAAAAGTCAGATGACTCAATCTTTTTACTTCTGTACTGTTTAGACATGTTGAAGCCAGATGTTGCTCTCTACCTATAAGGGCTCACAAATCTCAAAGCCAGAAAATCTGAATAAGCATCTCAGAATCCAAATGGCATTCTATTCTGTGTTTCTATTTGTATCTTGGACATGTAAGATTGTGACTTTCTTACTTCTTCCTGCTTGGTACTTCTGATCATCTCTTTTCTCCTTCCTCACCCAATATATACATATATACACCAATACACACACAAATATATATATTTATAGAGAGAGACATACATTTTCATATATTAGCTGTAATTATGCACTATATGACATATAACAATCATCTCTATGGTGGTTTTTCTTTCCACTTGGCAAGTATAGATAAAATAAGCTAATTAGCTATCAAGAGAGACAGAACAATATGTTACTGAAATTTTGGGTTCTGGAACCAGACAGCCAGACTGAATACCATTTATTACTTAATTATTTAATCTACAAAGTCTTCATTCCTTCACTGGTAAAGTTACATAATAATATCCATGCTATCATGGGGTGGTTATAATAATTAAATTGATACATGCAAGTGCTCAGAAGAACATTGGGTACTTATTGTACACTAAATAACTAAATAAATACCAGCCACTGGTGGCAGGAGTAATAGGGGCATCCCAGAGTAAGCATAACAAATATTTGAAAACATCCTCCTTTTCAGAAGTCATAGCATTTATTTACTTATTTTCTTCAAATAAAATTCAAATGTTATTTTTTAATGATTTTTTAAAAGATTTATTTATTTATACAAGAACAGGGGCACAGGCCAGAAGCGCGGGAGGGAAAGAGGATTCACCAGAGACAGAGTGGGGAGCAGAATAGGCAGACTGACTGAAACACACTGCTGAGGGGAGCAGCAGGCGAGACAGGAGAGGTCTGCCACGCCATGTGGGTTTCTCCCTGGCCGGCCGGGAATCGAACCCGCGCTGCAGAGGCTGCAGACAGCTACACAGAGCGGCGCTCAACCGCCTGTGCCACCAGGGAAGCCCCTATTTTTTAATGATTTTTAAGATAACATTGACATAGCATTGAAAAAAGAAACTTTACCTCTCCTCTGTGTTTCGGGGAGACTGGCTGCTGTGGTTGCTATTCCCAATGAAATTTCGAATTTCGGTGAAATAAGCATCTTCTTTGTCATCGAGAATCGCACCTGTACTTTCCAGTTCAGAATGAGGAGACGATGTTGCCGTACCTGGGGGAGATTTCTCTTTTTATAAAAAAGGCTATTATTTATACAGCAACCTATTTTTTAATTTATTTTGAATTCTCTATAAATATGATCAGTGTTGTTCCCCCAAACAGTTTTCTTCAAATATTAATAATGGTAACTTTAAGAGGTCACAGTCTTCCCAATTTACTATAGTCCACATGTGGATGAAAATCCCTTGAGGATTATTTCAAACCACTGAAATAATGAATTACAATCTCTCAAAGATATAGTTTCTCCCTCCAGCTTTCTCCTACCTCCACTATGACATAGGGACATTATTATTCACTGTGAAAATAAGGTGAGGAAAATTATAGATCACTCTTAAACAGATTCTGCCAGAAGAAACTGCATAGTCAGTTCTGGTTGCAGTCAAAATACAATTATTGTTAAAGTATGTTACCACATTAAAAACTGAGGATATGTTAAAGTTTCTATTTTCTGATTTAGTTCATTAAGCCATGAGTAGACTAACCTAGGAATTGGTGTGAACTAGTATTAAGAGTAAAATACTGATTCTGTGATATGGGATGAGTCAGTTTAACTTCCTTACTGATGTTAATTTAAAATCATAATGTATATATCACAAGAATATTTTAAGGCTTCATAAACATATACAAAAATTATCAACACTTTATAGTTCATCAAACTTTACACTAACATGTGTTTGTGTTTCATTCTGTTTATTTTGCCCATAAAACACCTACAATTTAATTGTTCATCAAAATAAGCCAGATGACAAAAACAATAGGTTAGAGCTTATTTCAGCTTAATGAAGTTTAATCTGGATCAACAAATAGTTATTCAACTTTGACATATTATATTTTTAATTTATTTTTTTAAAAAGTTGACTAGAAAAATTATAGGAATATGTTTAAGGATGCAGATAGAAATTGTAACAACTTTTGTGTATGGGATTAGACTTCTGTCTCTAAAATCTGGTATTTTTAAATCATTAGACTTTTGACTTCGAGGGGAATGAATAGTATAGAGTTATGAGTAGTAGTCATGTAAGAGTATAAACTATGTGCCTGAACAGTGGAAGAAGATTAAAAACAGAATAATTTCCTCAAATTTACTACTTTATATAAATTTAACTATTTTATGTTCTTCAAATCTCTTTTCCTGAACGCCATAGTCATCTCCTGCCCTCATACTCAAGTCGTTTCTTTGATTCTCTGGAAACAAATTGTGCTTGCACAGGTTAGCTCCATGAACAAATGCTGGTGGCAATTATTAATTAATGAATTATTTTCTAACTCTTACAAGCCAAAAGCAAGAAAACCTACCATACTTTTGCGACCTGTGTGCTGGTAGGTCTGAGTGAAGGAAAGCTAGCTGTTTTTTTTTTTGTTTTTTTGTTTTGTTTTGTTTTTTGTCACTTTTAACTTTAATTCTACATCAGAATTTGTGGTTAAAACCACATACTCCCATCATTTGCTATGGGTTTCTCTGATCATATTGACACACTTCTACCACCAACCTCTGAGAAAGTTATCCTGGAGAGATTCTCTGAACAGCAGTCCTGCATAAGCAGCCATGATATCTAGGCTATATTCAGAGCATGGTATTCTGAGGTTGCCGCTCTGGAAATCCTCCTATGTCTGGGGGCCACATTGTGTAACATTAGTTAGAAAGACTGTTTCTTGCCATTTAGGAAATCTTAATTCCTAAATCTCCCATGAGTTTGAATCACATGGATCTCTTTGCTTGAGATTGACCATTGGGATGAATCCAGGAGAATTAAAAAGATAACCAAAATAAGACTCTGAGCTATATTTTTTCAATGATCACACCATTCTAAAATTGTGGGGAAGTATGCTGCAAATGCTCATGCTAACATCTGCTCTTGGTGTCAAAGTAGAATGATAGAAGAAAGATAACAATTGTCTTTTAAAATAAGAAAAAACAAGTCAGTTTCTCCTCAGAACACAACTGGTTACCTACCAGACATGTTCCCATTCTCGTGTTTCTTTAGGTGTCTATCTAAGTTGGTTTGCTGACCAAAACACCTATCACATAAGTGACACTTAAAAGGCTTCTCCTTATTGTGGATGTTGCGAACGTGCCTCTGCAAGTTGGAAGATATGCTAAATGATCTGTCACAGTATTTGCATCTGAAAAATAAACACAGAGAAAATATTAACAAACAAATCCAAACATATTTCTCAAGAATAGTAAACTAGAAATCAAAATGATCAGTCATAGAACCAAATTTTAGAGAAAAGGCATAGGCAAGAATACTATTCATACCATCAAGATTTCAATCCCCATAATACACTTGGATTGTTTCAAAGCTTTTCATGACTTTAGGAAAACCATAAAAAATATTGGTGATTTCTCCAAAATGTATCAAGGTAAGTTGCAATATTCTTTAAAAGCTTTATAAAATTAAGGACATTGAGAAATAGTAAAAGTTAAATCATTTGTAAACAAACATGAAAATAATTCACCTACTCAAAGTGAAAAGGCCATTTTTATCTCAAAATTCAGTCTAATTAAACAATTTCTATCAAACTCACTTTCTCAATTACTAATCCTGAAGGAAATACCATTATCTTCTTCATTAAGTGTTCCAAACTTTTGAAACTAAGCAATGCAAATAGTTTTAGTCTTTTATCAAAGACAGTGGTTTTCATATTCTGTAGTGACTAGCAGCTCCCAAACCTTTGCTCTTAACCTTTCAACTGTTACCCAAAATTGTAAAAGTGTCACTAGAATTCTCTTTTGGAATGAAAGTAAATGTCTTCATTAGCAGTCACTCTTCCTATTGCCCCTAACTTTCCATTTATATTTTTCTTAGAATCTATATAAGTTTTGACCTATGTTAGTTTTTCAGGAAAGTGCTTACTATACATTGATTAAATGTTTCTGTCTTCCATGTAAAAAAAAGTCAGAAATTATTTGGAAGTTCTCCTTTGGTCACAAAATAAAACCCCTCCCTACTCCCACCTCTTACCCTTGTGGAAGAAAAGTGGTAACTTATGGGGTATTTTCTGCTAGTATTTTAAAGCAAAGACTGCATTACTTATTTATGTAATTTGTGTGTGTGTTTCTGGAAGGGAAAATAACCAACTTTGTCCAGATGACTTTTCTAACTTAGCAGCCAGAATCCTTAACTCATTCTTCCGTGTGTGAAGGGTCCTTTTTCTTCCACTTTTGAATGCAGACTCTGTGGTTTGAGTGCTCTACATCAGATATCACCCCATTCCAAATTGAAGTGTTTGGGCTTCTTCTACGGCTGTCTCTATGTGATGCCAGAAGTCAGTTTGTTCAGTGGAGAAAATAAATCTGTGAAACTAGTTATTTTGGCATGGTATCAATAAACCAACTCAGGATTGACTTAATTTTCCCCACTTAAAAGCATTGTGAAAAGTAATATAGAGATTCAATGCAACCTCTTTCAAAATTTCAATGGAAATCTTCAAAGAAATAGAAAATAAAAATACTGAAATTCATGTGGAAGCATCAGAGACCCTAGAGAATGAAAGAAAGCAATCAAGATCCCCCAAAAATGGAGTTATCACAAACCCAAACTTCCAACTATACTACAAAAATATAGTAATTAAAACAACATGGTACTACAATAAAAATGGGCACCAAAACCTATGGAGAAGAATTGAAAGTCCAAATATAAGCCTACACTTACATGGACAGTTAATTTATAACAAAGGAACCAAGCATATATAATGGAGAAAGGAAAACCTCTTTAGCAAATGATTCTAGGAAACTTGGACAACCACATGTAAAAAAAGTGAAATTAGACACTATCACAATATACATAAAAAATTAACTCAAAATGAATTAAATATTTGAAATTAAGACCTAAAACCATAAAATATGTAGCAGAAAACATAGGTAAAACACCCTAACACACTGGTTTCATGGAAGTCATTAGGGATTCAACTCCAACAATAAGGAAAACAAAAGCAAAAATAAATAAAGAGACTATGGGAACCTCCCTCGCTGGAGGTGTGGGGGTTAAAGTCTCAGGGCTATCAAGCTATCACTAGCCACTGCTGCATGAGTTAGATCCCCAGCCAGGAAGCTAACCCACAAGGCACAGCAGACCTCTCCTGTCTTGCCTGCTGCTCCCCTCAGCAGTGTATTTCAGTAGATGAAGCTGTTGTGCTCCCCACTCTGGGTCTCTGGTGAATCCTCTCACCCCTCCCCCCATACCTCTGGCCTATACCCTAGTTGTCATATGCATAAATACATAAAAATAAATCCAATAAATAAATAAAAAATAATTGGGGCTATGTCAAATTGAAAATATTAAAACCAAAAAGACACTCTACTGAATGGGAGAAAATATTTGCCCACCCTGTATCAAACAAAGTAATATCCAAGATCTGCAAAGAACTTGTACAACTCAACAAAAGGAAGACAAATAAACCAATGAAAACAACGGGCAGAAGAACTAAATAGGCACTTCTCCCAAGAAGACTTACAGAGGGCCAACAAACATGTGAAAAGTGCTCATCATCACTTATCAGTGAATGCAAATAAAAACCACAATGAGATGCCACCTCACAATTGTGAGGCTATCCCATAGTACAGTTTAGAAACAAGTATTGGTGATGGATGTGGAGAAAAAGGAACTTGGTATACTATTGGTTGAAATACACACTTGTCCAGCCCCTATGGAACACAGTATGGAGGTTTCTCAAAATATTAAAAATTTACCTACTGTATGGTCTAGTTATTCCACTCCTAGGTATCTCCCCACAAAATGAAAAACACTAGTTCAGAGTCTAGTGGTGGTCTAGGGGTTAAGTCTCAGTGCTATCACAGCTGCACCTGAGTTCGATCCCTGGTCAGGGAGCTAACCTACATATGGAGCAACAGTATTGCCCATTGCTCCCCTTAGCAGTGTATTTCAGTATATCTGCCTGTTCTAGGCAACTATTAATCAGAGACACACTGTGAGGGTTGCAGGGGGGAGAGGGATCAAAACAGGGGAGGGAATCTGCTTTTACACAAGGGACTAAGGTGATGGTACGTGGGTGAAAATTCCCACTGGTGATGGAAATTTTGCAGGGACTACACCTGAAAGGAGAAAACATGCATTGTACAAAAAGGAAGAATGAGGTAAAATATATATAAATAAAATAAAATCTGCCTGTTCTGCTCCCCACTCTGTCTCTGGTGTCTCCTCTCAACCCCTCTACCTCTGGCCTACACCCCAGTTCTTCTACTAAATAAATAAATAAATCTTAAAAAATTAGTTCAAAGGGATATATGCACTCCTATGTTCATTGCAGCACTATTTCCAATAGCCAAGTTATAGAAATAATCTAAGTGCCCAAGGTCAGAGGAGATGATGAAGATTATGTGGTATATATATATACCATCTCATCTATTCATCTATTTAAAAAAAAAAAGATTAAATCTTACCATTTACAACTATATGGATGGAATTGTAGTCTTAAGTGAAATAAATCAGAAGGAAAAGGCAAAATACTGGATGTTTTCACTGATAGATAGAATATAGAGAAACAAAACAATGGACCAGATAAAATTAAACCAAAGCAAACCCTAGAAATCTGTTGGCAGAATTGAGGCTATCAGATTGGGAGGTGAGGAGCAAAGTGGGGAAGGGCCAAATAGACTATAGAGGAGGCTTATGAGTCTTCTGTGGTAGGTGAAAAAGTATGAAGCTGGGCCTCCCCGGTGGCACAGCGGTTGAGCGCTGGGCTGCGAAGCTGCCCGCAGTCTCTGCAGCACCGGTTTGATCCCCGGCCACCAGCGAGGGTCCCACATGGCGCGCAGACCTCTCCTGCCTGCCGCGCCCACTGCTCTCCTCAGCAGTGTCCTCCGTCTGTCTGCCTGTTCTGTTCCGGCTCTGGCTCTGGTGAATTCTCTCACCCAGTGCTTGTATAAATAAAATAAATAAATCTTAAAAAAAAAAAAAAGTATGAAGCTATTTCCTTAAGTGATGTGTAATATTGTTAATCAATGTTACCTCCATGAAAAAATACTACAATTTAAATCAATAAATAGCATAAGATCCCTCAACTTTTTCACTGTAATAGTAGCTTTAAAATATGTAAAACCCCATTTATCTAACTGATGTTTAAATATTTTAGCCTCTGCTTTTGAGAAATACATGTAGTTAGCCATAGTGCTCTCTACAATAACTTTGTCAACCTCCAAGATCCACTAAAATGAAAACCGCTGTACCATTAGCATAAATCTTTTAAGTTAAGCAGAACAATTAGGAAACATTTATAGTAAACATACAGTCAAACATTCTAGAAAAGTTTTCACTCAAAACATTTTCTATAGAAATCATGAGAAAAAAGAGATTTTTGTCTTTGTGTACATCCAATTTGAGATTTCAGAAATTGTTAAAACTAATGTATAACCAAATCATGAGAAGTATATTGTTCAGCCTTCTTAATTACCATATGTAATATATGGATCAAGGGACTCTTCAAGATCATTTATGAGTGCCAATAGCTGAGTGCACAGTAATAGCACATTAAACAGTATGGATTACAATGAAAAACTGGAAGGGAGACTGTGGACCATTTTCATTATTTACTGAGCAGTATTGGTAAAGGTGGTCCAGTGTCCCCTGCATCAGATGACTGCTTTTGACATTTTACAGAATAAGTTACGTGATTCTTTAGTAATTATTGGTGGGATTGTCCCTCTTCTAAGAATATATTCTATTTTACCTGCTCCACCACTCTTGCCAATTTTTTTTTTTTGTCCTCCAAGTTTAAGTTTATTCTTTGAAACCTCTAATGGAACCTATGGACACTAAATCAGCTCCTCCGGGAAAACAAAGTTAACAAAATGTTAACTGCCAGAAGAGTCTTGTTTGGAGAAAGGAAATTGTAATGTTATGATTATTGTCAATTAAAAATTGCACTAATTATTGAGAACACTGAAATTTTTTTAGAAAATTTTTAAATAGCTAACAATTCTTAAACTCATATCCTGCATAAGACATTCAGTTTGAAATTGAAACGTAAAAAGCCTTGATTAAAGAAATTAGGAATTTCCTAATTTCTGTCCACGTCATTAGTTAATTGTTCTTTGACTCAAAATTGAATAGACATACACTCAGACATACAAAAGTAGCCTCTTAAAATTGTGTTCATGTGTCTATTTTGATTTTTACAATATATATCAAAATATTTAGCAAAATTCATCATCAAACCTGTAAGGCTGCTCTCCTGTATGGGTTCTCAAGTGCCGTGTTAGGTTTGCAGACCTTGGAAAAATCTTGCCACAGTATCTGTTATGAGAAGATGTTTATAAGAGAAAGTCAGCACAATCGACTTTATTTTACTCTAGCTGCATAGAAGCCAGATGCTTATTCCTGACTTAATTAATCTTGCATGGAACTCACAT
Source organism: Talpa occidentalis (assembly GCF_014898055.3). Lineage (NCBI taxonomy): Eukaryota > Metazoa > Chordata > Mammalia > Eulipotyphla > Talpidae > Talpa > Talpa occidentalis. The sequence continues at coordinate 78,048,991 of NW_023604295.1, read as the reverse complement.
GTCTTTGGTATTTAAAATTTACCACAAAGTCATTCTACAGATATAAATAACTCTACAAATAAAGACTACGTTATGAGATCTGGTTAAATTTTCTCATGCATAAGCAAGCAGCTTATGAAAATAGACTTTAATTTTGATGACACTCTCCCCCCCACCCCCATTTGCCTCTTTATCTTTATATTCACAAAACTGAACCAGACAAGGGGGTAAAAAAATGACAAAAGGCTGTGATTCTGGGTTGAAATAAACATATTTCAAATGTTTCAGCTCATTTTACATGTTAGCCATAGTGACAACTCTCTGTACATTGAGTGGGATCAGATCAGACAAGATTCTGAGACCTCATCCATCAAGGTATATTCTTATAAAAGCTTTTCTAGAAAGAAAGTGGCACATTTTCAAAAGAGCAGATAAATTGATATGCTTGTGTCAGATGCCACAAATTTCTGAAGACACTTCAGAATTTATAAGCACAATTTATTAAAAAGAAAAAAACAAACAAAAATCAGGCTTTACTGTACTACTGACGAGTTACAAGAAACTGATTAACTAGTTTTCTTCACTTATCGACCTTATTCATCCTTCATTAATGGCCTTATTCTTCAATGCCATGACAATTAACATATGCTTGAGGACAGTAGTAGTATACCTTTGCATGCAAATAATTAACTATGAAAGAAAATTCATAAATATCAAAGCAAAACAAGTAGATAGTACTTGGACAGTTTCCAGCCTCATTTATCACAACCAAATGGCCTGTGTTAAAATTCTCATTTAATAATAATTTTTTAAAACCACTATTTTTATATTACACTAAAGAACGAGTACTTTGAAGTGCTTGAGATCTATCATGGTTGTTATTAATCATCCAATCAAGAATAATTTCCAAAACAAACAGCAGGCTCTTTTGAAATCAGAGGGGAGATTTTGGGAAAGCAGGCCGTAATTAAGTGCAGTTACCTGCAGGTATAGCGTTCTTTTCCTTTCCGCAGGAGGTTCTCTGGCAGGGCGGTGGGAGGTGCTCTGAAGTTAAACATGGAAGGAACTGACTGTAGAAGTTCACCGGCCTCGGGTTTCAGAGCACTGAAGCTTTCTAGCTTCTCTGCCATGTTTTCAATAGCTGACATCTGAAAGGTAAAAGTACAAAATCATGGACTATCCAATATCTCTTCTTACATCATAATCCTAAGCAGACCGAGACCATCAGCAATGAAAGGGAAGCATTAAATCTGTTGAGCACAAAGGCTGTAGAAAGAAGTTGTAGTGTCCCCCTATTAAACCACCAACAACGACCTCATCAATTCTGGAAATAACAAAGGTAGAATTAAGATTAGAAAATGCTGAGTAAACTTTTTCATTAGACTTTCATTAGACCATTTCAGAATGTTTATCTGTGTAATGTATTATCTGGTATACAATTGAGCAATGAAATGCATGGGAGGTAATACGCCAAACTAGATTTTTATAAAATCAAGTGGCAGCCTTCATATTATGTTATGGGCATCAACAGAGAACTGGAAATTATGGAAATGCCTTAGATGCATTACCAACGTAAATAAAACCATAGGATGCATGGAGTCCCATGCAAAGAACTCTCAGCATGAAAAATACCAAGTGCTCCATAGTTACAGCTTAAGTTAAATGTTTGTAATGCATAAAGAAAAAACTAAATGTGTTAAGAGGTGTTTTCCTGATACAATGTTAATATATACAAGATTTTTTATGTAGAAACATACACAAATTTTAATGAACTATTCCTTTTTTCCTAGACAAAGTTTGACTTGCAATGACCATGACATATTACTATAAAATTCTTTTAATATATCTTGACAAGGACATTAGAAAATAAGGGGTACAATTAGCATAACCATACTCTTAAAGAAATATTCTTGGGGAAAAACTATTCTGCCTAATTCCTGATCTCTAATACCTTACTCTATTTTGCTTAAAATCTTCAAATTTTGGTCTACCTACACAGATATTTGCAAAACTATAATGAGAGAATAGTCTTTACTTTCATTTTTAATTTTTTTAAAGGATTTATTTATTTTTATACAAGAACCGGGGTATAGGCCAGATGCGCAGGAGGGTGAGAGGATTCACCAGAGACAGAGCGGGGAACAGAGCAGGCAGACTGACGAAACACACTGCTGAGGGGAGCAGTGGCTGTGACAGGAGAGATCTGACGCACCATGTGGGACCCTTGCCCGCCGGCCGGGATCAAGCCTGTGCTGCAGTCTGCAGACAGCTTCATAGCGCAGCGCTCAACCTGCTGTGCCACCAGGGAGGCCCCTAGTGTTTACTTTTAAAAGTTAGTTTGGTCCTTATCATCCACAGGTAGAGGGTCTCCTCTTTCCTTGGATCTTCCAGAAATGTCACTTACTCAATGCTCACATTTTATTTGGAAGCTGCTTAATACTGAATTTTTTAATAGAAATGCAGATTCACAGGCCATCCTATTAAATCAACTCACCCACTATGTATTTGGTTCTCAGGGCAGTATGCCACCGGAGAACCGAGAAAGCTCTTGAAAAGGTGTTTACACGCTGCCTGCACTGGACATGTTTCACAAAGAGCTGGGATGGTAGACCAGAAGATTCCATGCACGGATTAAAAATGGTAACAACCATACAGGAAAACTGTTCAACCAGTGAGGATGAGTCTTTTGCTGATGAGATGGCAGGACTGAGACAGAGGCCAATTTATGAGTTCAGGTTAAAAATAAAAGGCAATACCTCCTGCCCAAAAAGAAAAGTAAATATTTCACAGACCAGCTGCTGGACACAATGCCATTGACTTCTTAAACTGGAGCAAAATCTTAACAGAATGGCCTGAACATTAGCCTCCTCTTACAAAGGGAATATTGTATGCTTGATTCTTCAAATGACTATTCATGTTGTAGTTAGCTCTTTCTTTTCCCTTTATCCCAGAGCCTGCCCTCTCATTTCATGCCCAGACTCCTAATGCTAGCTACAAATTGCAATGTACAGGGTACCACTGCCAATTTGCCAAATGTCTTTCATCAAACAATGTGCAAAAAATCTCAGAGGAAAGTCAAGATACATTTACTTGTCAGACGACAAATGTGAACGCATTGGGAGGCGGTAGGGGCTATAAGCTCAGGGGTTTGATTCATAATCACTCAGCTGCTAAAACATTCTCCACAGATGCAAGTGGACAGCACATTTGTCACGATGAAAGATTTTGACACATACTGATCACAGGGCAGAGATATGGAATGATGCTGCTGCTCAGAAAGGTTGGAGAGAGTCTGTCCCTGCAGAATCGGGTCATTATCCCCCTCTAGTCAGGACATTAGCATTTTCATATCACTTTGTATTTTATTTATTAAAAATCAATCCAGAAATATTTTATGATACTGTTTTATTTGCATTTATTCCTTCTAATTGTTCCTTGCAGAAAATCATTTTGATAGTCTAGCCACTGTGGAATAAATTGTCTGAGTGAAAAATGACCCCTGGCCTTCAAGCTGATTAGCAGTAACAAGCAAGGGTAAGGGTCATGATTGCATATATTTATTGGGAAGAATAGTAAGTGCAAGAGTGATGATTATAAATGTTTTATTTATATACATTTAATATTTGAGTAATGTTTCATTATCTAGTGGTTTTAAATCATTTGAGTGTCCACCCTGCTGACACACTTAGGTTCCTGTGGCAATACATCTTATAGAAATACTTTTCCTTTTATATGGAAAATAGCTTACTCATGACAATTATTATTCTCAGCTTTCATCTCTAGCACATATAAACTACAAACCCTTCAAGTTATTTAAGAGCAATTGGCTGTTGAGAAATGTGTCTTGCTTTAGTAGCTGCTAATAGCTCCTTTTGAAGAAAGATCACTGTGATTACTTTACCTCAAACTGTTTCGATTTGGGAAAACCATCAGGAAACAAGAAATATATTATGGGCTTGATGACTAAATAATGACATTCTTAAAGATAATAGGAAAAAGAACAGGGGTTACCCAAGTGTCTCTCTTATAAGCTATGCCTACCTTTGGCTTCTAGTGTCAAATAAAAAGAGGATTAAATTGGAGTGGGTAAAGGGAGAAAAGGAAGATAGGAAGTTAGTGTAACTATTAACATCACACACACACACACACACACACACACCACTTTCTGTGTAGCTGGCAACCATTGAAGCAACATAAAAGCCATTGCTGAATCCTTCCTTTCATCTTCATAAGAATTTACTCCATGGCACTTGACCTCAGCAGAAAAGAATATGCTACTCCATTAGTATAGATGGAAGTGACTTAGACATCTGCCATTTGGGGTAGTTTAGTGATTCTGTGGCCAACATTAGTCTTAGCCTACATGTTGAATTAAGGTATAGGATTAAAATGAGTTTATCTAGTGTATTGGCCCAAACCCCAACTTTTTCAGGCTAGCTCAGCTGAATCATATGCTATTTCTCCTGAAACATCATTGTACAAAAGTACAATGCATTGTACAAAAAGTATTAAGCTTTGGCATTCATTTTAAAGCCTGGCTTGGCAATTAAAATGTCAAGAATTAGGAGAAATGGAACAGAATCCGGCATGTATTTTTCTGTTATGAAAAATCCAATGAAGAAAGTGATGTGTACTACTATGAAAAAGAAATTTGCTGAGAATGGAGAAAATAAGGGAGGAAAAAGTTTTAGAAATGTATCGCTCTGTGTCCTATTAATGTCATGGCTAATCTCCAATCAGTAAATGACAGGGTTTTTTTCTATGGAACAGTAATTTTTATTTACATACATAACAGTTGTTGATGGTATCTACGGCCAGATGTCTAGAAGAGGAAGTCATTTCTCCCCTTTCTGGTCCCCAGGAGGCTATTAAAACTTTATTCTGATGCAAAGTAATATTTAGACACAATTCCCTAGCTCCTACCAAAAAAAATGCAGCTATCTCTCCAGTCAAATAAGTTAATATTTTTAAAAACATTTCAGTAGGCAAGATATCATCAACTGGGTCCTAAGCACTTAACATTTATTATCTGGCAGCCAATAATTGATGACATTAAGAAGTTTGTCATTAAAACTATTAAAGTGACAATCTGATTATAGGAAATGATATGTCCAATAGCACCATGAATTATGTGGCTATTTCACAAATTAGATTACAGATGCAGTTATCATAAAATAACTATTTTTCATAAATAGCTTATGATGGGAAAGTTTGTAGATTTGGTTGTTTTCTATATTTATTCATTTGATAATCTTGAGAAATCTCAAAACCATGGCCATTTGTGGACAAAGTAAATATTCATATTTTATGGTTATCTCACTCCATGTATCATATTCAGCAGTCATGATTATGAAATCAGTTAGAGTTTTTTAACCACTAAAAAATTATAAAGAGTATTTTTACTATTTACCACCAATGCTTTATAGTACAAATATAAATCATAGCTCTGAAAAATCTAATAGCAGAAAAGGAGCATTTCCAAAACACTGCAATGACATCTGCTATGTCATCGTATTATCAGGTAAGAGAACTCAGCTTAAAACATGAATTGGTTTGGAAAGTTGGTAGAACCTATTTATGGAAGGGATGGCACTTTCTGCATGAAATTGTCAACAACACAGCTACTGTCAAATAATCCTCTATCTTATGACTGGTTCAAGAAGATGTGGTATAATATACAATGGAATACTACTCAGCAATCAAAAAGATAAATTCATGCCATCCACAGCAAAATGGGTGGAGCTGGAAGGGATTACACTTAGTGAAATAAGCGAAGGAAAAAATAAAAATATCAGATGATATCACTTATAGGAGGAATATAGGGAAACTGAACAAAGGATCAAAAAGAATAAAAAAGACAAAACTTGTAAGCAACCACAGATCTGAGGCTTATAGCAGGGGAGAGGGAAGGTGAGTGATTAAAATGGGTGGGCAGAGCACAAGAGACCATAGTGATGGTTCACAGGTGATATGGTGGTAGGATATATACAGCAATTACGCCTAAGAAGAAAAATCAAATACTGTACAAAAATGAGTAATGTAAGAAAATTAGAAAATTAATAAAGAAAAATACAGGGAAAATTTTAAAATTCTCTCTTAGAGAGCATAAGGATCAGCCGGAATAATCCTCAAGACAGGTGATACTCTGCCAGGAAAAGCAGGTGAATAGCACTGGAATCACAGAGCAAAATAATCAAAGAACCACCCTCTTACTGTACAACTTTGCCTTTGGAAATCTATGAACATTAGAGAAAGGTCACAATTCAATACAAATTCCATAATGGAGAAAATGAACATGAGATAGCATAAATAGGTAACTGCTAAAATGTTTCAATTTAAAATTATTTTACATGATTATATGGTGACTACAGGAAAATTGAACTACACTTCAAGATTTTTCCCATAACTCAGAATAGTATCATTTTGAGTGATAAAGATATAAAGAAGTAAAAGTACATATATTTAGAGGAAATTATATAATATGTTATTTCCATTGAAGGTTTATTTGGGAGTGAAAACTAAATAAGTTTATTCTTTGTATTTGATATTCTAGTATCATTAATTGACAACTGAGTTATCTAGAAATACTAACTGAAAGTTGAGGGAATGAGACTCAATGCTATAAGATCCACTCATTAGTTAAATAAGGATTTTTAAACAGTTAATATTATTTCTCTAAATGGCCAGAATTAAGTTCTGTCCTGGGATATGAATTCCATTATCAGTTTATGTCTACACATAAGTTCAGGTTTTAAATTTCGAAGACTTTATCAAAAGCATCTTTTACAGGCTTCCCAAATAACGGTTGTTTCCATTTACTGATCCATGTCAACGCCTCTTTTAAGGACACTCTACTAAGTGCCCAGAAGGAATATAACTCAAGTATAACTGTGTGAAATGGGTCAGATTTATAGAATAAACTTCTTTCTGTAAACAATTTATAGCACGCTAAATGCCCAATTGTAACTGAAAGTATTTTACAGCTTGACAAAACTAGAAAACTATTACTGAACCCATATCATTTCATGAAAAAAGGGCTCAGAATTATTTCTGTTTGCATAGCAATTTAGAATATGTTATTTTCTTTTTAATGCTATGTTACTTTAATCAAAAATATAAGTAGGAAACTTACCCAAGTTCTATGATCAGGCAGTTGGAACTGGGAGCAAAATTGAAACAAAAACAAAAAATTACTTCTGTACAGGTATCTTCATTGCAAACTATCTTTTGAATAATTAATTAACATTTATGCTAACTTAGTAATTTTTTGCATATCATGTAACTGTACCTTGAGTAGAAGCTTTGTAAATAAATATTAAATATTTTATAACACTCCTGAATTTCCTCTCCCTAAATTGAATTTTAGAATAAGGATAAAAACCAGTATGTTCTTTTTTTTATTTTTTGAAGCTAAATGCTACCTACATTAAATTTTAAATATCAAACACTTCCTTTTTAAATTATTACTCACTACACAATTCCTAAATTTCACTTCAATAGTTAAAAATTAAACAGTTTCCTATAAAATATCCAGTCTTTTGTATTTTTGTAATACTAAATAGGAACAAAGAAAATATAATTAAATATGACTCATCAGTAACAAACATAGTGCACTTATAAATACACTACTGAACTTTTATTAGCATGAATCTTAGACCATCAGTAGTCAGCATGTCTAAGGATAATAATTAAAAGATCTACAAAGTTCTAGTTATGATAACTCATGGGAAGGATCACTTCAGTGAGACAGAAGCTCTTCCAGAAACCCAAAGGTTATGCCATTAAAAACATCATTTTATTTGGCTAAAGGGGGTAGATCATACTTTCATAGGCTTTGGAATCTTTAATAAGAAAGATACCTATATTTTAATGGATGAAAGGTTTATCACAGAAGAAATCTAATGATCTGAAATACATGCTAAAAGAAAGAAAGATAAAAAGCAAAAAAACTTTAGTGATTTTCATATTAATATATAAATGATGTTGGGAAATGACTAACTTTTCCCCAGGTTCTTGTGACACAGTAGAAGGATGGTCAGACATTTTAAAAGAAATTTTAAAGATGAATGAAGGACAGAAATGTAAGTAAAATTGAAACTGTTTCAAAGCCAAACACCTGAGATTAAATGCATAAATAACCAGTATTAAAATTATAGGAAAATCAAACCAAGGAATAATAGTGAGTTTTTCAACAGTGCAATTGCCAAATGACCTCTATAGATGGCATTTCAAAAAAATTAACTATCATGTGACTGTCAGTTACCTAAAATAGAAATCAATTAAATGAACAGTCTGGGGATCACAGAATAATAGTCTCCATATCATCTAGTTGTTTTCAAAATTATACTCTAAACTATGATTTCACAAATAATTTTCACCCACATATCCAGGGAGAATCTCTATAATACTTATTTCTCTCATATTAAACTAACTTATTTGTAAGAGTGAAATAGAAGGCTTAATATTTCCATAATGACATTATAGAATGAACAAACTTCTTTAAGAATTGAATTGTAGAAATTTAAGACCTTGACAATCATTTTGGAAAACAAGAAGATGTGGTATATATACAAACTGGAATATTACTCACTGATCAAAAAAGATAAACTCATGCCATTTGTCGCAACATGAGAAGAGCTGGGAGGTATCACGCTAAGTGAAATAAGTCAGAAGGAGAAAGATAAATACTGAATGGTGTCACTAGTATATGGAATATAGAGAAATCAAACAAAGGGTTGACAAAGACAAAATTTAAAAACAACCCTTGATAATTGACCATAGATCTGAGGCCTCTGAGAGGGAAGGGGGAGGAATGAGAACCAGGAAGGTGGGGAGAGCACAACAGGCTATGGTGGAGGACTATGGGTGCTTTGGTGGTGGGAGAGCTATGGTGACCATACCTGAGGGGAGAAATCCTATGTTGTCAAAATACTAACCAGGATGAAAACAATGGTATTCCATTAATAAAATAATTAATTTAAATATTTTAAAATGCATATATGACAATAAATTTATTTTCAAATACATTTAATTGACATCAAAAACAAATACTGTTCAAATAAAAAACTGATTTATGTAATTAAATAAGAAAAAATAGAATGAAAATAGTTAAAAATAAAAATCCATTTGTCTCTTAAATTGGAGGAATGTTTTTTGGGTACTTCTGACAAGAATTTTTAAAACATTTTCTCTTATTTCAAAAGACAATGAGATGGCCTAATGGATTTTCTTTCTTATTAATAATATTTTTTAAAGATTTATTTATTTATGCATACAAGAATTGGGGTACAGGCCAGAGGTGTGTGGGGGGAGGTGAGAGGATTCACCAGAGACAGAGTGTGGAACAGAACAGGCAGATTGACTGAAATACACTGCTGAGGGGAGCGGTGGGAGAGTCAGGAGAGGTCTGCTGTGCTATATGGGTATCTCCCTGGCCAGGGATTGAACTCATGATGCAGTGGCTTCAGAGTGCTGTGACTTAACTCCTTGCACCACCAGGGAGACACCCTAATGGATTTTCAATAAAATTCCAAAAATATCTATTGAGGACTTCATCTTTCATGATTAGAAATTACTTTTGTAACATGTACTGGGGAAAGACATACTGGGTAGAACATAAAGATACTTAAAAATTGTAAAAGCAGATTTGCCCAGAGAATACACTTCCAAGCATATACGCTGCCAAGCATATACACTGCCAAGCATATATAAATGATATAAAACTTTTCCATAAAGCATTAAGAATACATGATCTCTTTATTATTATGAAACTCTAAGAAATAGAGTAGGTAATATTCTCATTCTGAAGATGAAGATATGGAAGCTCAAATAGGCCATAGAGTTTGCTCCAATACCTTTTAAGTGAAGGATGAAGCAATGAACAGATGGTTTTATCCAAGTACTTACTTAGCCACAAAATCATGGCAATATTTGGGGGCAGAGAAAGTACTTCCATTTTGACTACTTGCTCTCTGCCACCTTATTTCTACACAATGAGGTCATGCCAAGGACAAGGTAATCATCTTTTCAAGTATTTCTAGATACATGCTATAAATCCACCAAAGAAACTGCACACAGGAAGTATCAGGAGCATATTTCACTGATAATATTTTCTTTTCAAAATGGAATACTTCTGCTTCACTAATAATAATAGCTTTCACATGCCAAACACAATGCTAAACATGCTGTATATGTGAACACTGATCTTTATATCTACTCTTGTAAGGCTGGAAGAGGTTATCCCCACATGCAGATAGAGAAGACCTCAAAACCTAGGCACTACTGCTAAGCAGTTATTCTTGCCCTGATTTCTGGGTAGTGTTTGATTGTAAGTGAATTTTGAGGCTATGATAGGATTGGCAGACTACTAGAAACAACAAAAGTTCTGTTGGAACTTCAGAGCATTTGAGGCAGATTCTCTGAATAAAACACTGATTGGTGTAAAGGCTTGGTGAAAATGGCTGACCCAAGCTTCTCCCAGGCAACTGTCTTTGTTATCTGCATTCCATTGACATACAATCACTACATGCAAAACCAGCCAGGATAGTCATAACAATAATGGAATACTTCTTTGGTGGTTGGTAAGTAGCCTCTGCAGCAAACACCCTGAATGTTCACCTGCTGCCCTGGCTTCTTCCCAAAAAACCCTTCAGACAGTTCACTAGCCAACTACTAAAGTATTAACAGTTGGTATGGCAAGGGTTCCAGAACCCTGCTACAGAATGGCAGGCATCCATTTTAATGTCAGTATTCATGACATACCAGGTGTTAACTATTTTATCACCTTTGCATTCTAATCGAAAAATGAAGAGCAGCAGAAGGCTACCCTTTACAAGACGACAGTCTGGGGTGGGAAGGAACACCCAATGTGCTCCCACGGGAGTGTTTGTGAAGATCTGAGGGAAGGATTGCTGTGCTGCAGACACTGTAAGAGTGCCTCATCCTTCGTGATCCTTCATTAACTTTGCAGATATTAAAATATAGCATTTCTCTTACATTATTTGGTTAACAAATATGTACCATACTACATAACAGTTGCATGCACATGTAGATTTATTGACAGATGGAATTTATCATCTTAAACACCAGTAACTCTAGTTTTGCTAACTAAAAGTATTTGAATTTCAGATTAAATAAGAACCTTATAAACAACTCCTCATTTTATAGATAACAAAACTAAAAGCCAGATACACTGGCCCCCAGTCTTTTTTTTTTTTCCGATTATACCATTTACACATAGCACTTAATTTTGAAGTGAATAATTATTTGTTTTTAAAGATTATTAGACTGTGAAAAGAATTTAATTATTGTAATTAAATGTATATAACTATAATAATTTTATAAATCATTTAGTTAAAATTAGAAGAGGAAGTTATCAAGAGAGATATACTTTTTGAGCAATATTTGACACAAAATGCATATTACATAGAGGTTTATCAGTGCATGAAAACTACAAGTACGATTAAGATAAGCCGGAATAGAAAACATAAGTATCTGTTAAACATTTAGTATTTTAAACTTGCCTCTTTTCCATACGGTAATTATGTAAATAATACAATTATCTAGCCTTTCAAAAAAATACAAACTGGAATAATTCCAAGCCTTTTACTATTAAATCATATATTTTCTCAGTTGGAAATAAAGATAATTTTTGAGCAATGTTAGATTTATTCAGTTAGCCAAGCAGATAGTATTTTCACTCACATAGTCTGCTATTCAGGACTTTGGGAAGCTACTTGAATATGTGAAGGAAAGGTAACAGTGGCGGGAGGGGATGGGTTAAAAAAATCACAGACGGGTATCTCATAACCGTCTAAGAAAGTCTACATAAAATTCCACTAATTTATTAATGGGGCATAATTTTTGGTTTGAACATACTGAAACACAATGAATTGGTCTACTCTGTTTTCAAGCATTTCATAAAGCTTTTGCTCACTACTTAGACAGACCAGAGTTTATATCTTTGAAAAAAATCAATATAAACTAGAAACCAGATTCAAGATGTTTCTATATTTGTTGTTTCAACACAATTCCCCACATGTCGACTGATATATAAACCAGTTTTAAAAAATGACTACATATGCAGGGACACAGAGATGAGCCAATTAGATATCACCCCTCTATATCCTCCTAGAAATGAGAAACTGTATTTTGATAAAGGGACAAAACTCTATTCAGTAAATAGCTGTGTGTATTGTGGTGAATTCTTGTGTAATTACAGAATTTTGCTGGAACGCGCCCAGTGGTCTCTACATAAATTCCTTCACTCTCTATGGTAACAACTTGTCAGGTAGACTCATTTCCTGTTTTTATCTAAGCACTAACAGAACCAAACAACCTTTATGAATTTGAAAGGAATCACTGTAAGATACATTTCTCAGCATAGATAATTTTTAAATACAAAAGACAACTTCAGTATTTACTTTCTTAGCTGAATTTTGCTTACTTCAAAATTCACTTTGACTCAGTAAGTAGCTAACAGCAGACGACAATTTAACAGCAACATCATATTACTTTCACACATCTATTAATGACTTTTTCTTTAAAAAGTTGAGTTTTAATTCCGCTAGAATTTCCTGTGTTCTTCCACAACAGCGTCATAGGAAATCCTAATGTTCTCAAGAATTCTTTCATTTCATTGCACCTGCCTTTCAGGATCAACAAGTTAGTTTACAAGTTTGAAGCTGCAAATACAAAATACTTACTTGTGGGTGAAATAAGAATCCTGGAGAAGGTCTCAAGTATTTCTCTTTTAAAGCTTCAAGTGGATCAGTTAGCTTTCTTTTCTCTACTCTGAAAGTTTAAAATTAGATTTTGGAGATGAATTAGACTTACATATCAATCACTGCATAATCACTGACATTTACAACAGCTAACAATACGGCAAATGGTAGGTTTCTGGAAAGCACACTCATAAAAATTTAAAGATGTTCAGTTGTTAAGGAATACTATGGCACTCCTCGGTGCTCAAAAAAGGAAGGTCCTGTTTATTGAATGACTAGTAATGATAATAATGAGGAAATAGAAAAAATGAAAAGACAAAGCCAAAGGCATTGATCATAAATGTATGTATTTCCATTTCAAATGTAGGCAAAAATGCTTGGCAATTTTGAAATCATATGGATGGGATTAATTTTGAAAATTAAAGTTATTTTCTACCAATAAAGTATTCTACCACAGAGTCATGTTATTTTTTCCGTATTTTCCAAGGCAGCAGGAGAGTTTCTAAGCACACCATACAACCTGCTAGCTACTCTGTGGAATTGTGGAATTCCTGCTAGCTACTCTGTGGAATTCCTTCCTCTAATGGCACACTTTGAACAGTACAAGGGGTGGGATGAGCAAGAGGAATACTTTGAAGGTCGGAAGACATACATAAAACTTACCCTCTGCTTTATAAATGTTAGCCATTCTATTTTCTACTAAGAATATATGACATGACATTATGGATCAATTTAACTTTTTTTTTTTACCAATTCCTGGTAATTTTCATTTAAAAAATACATAAAGTCCTTATTTCTAATTCCTTTTCCCCCCTCAGGTTTGAGAAGTTCTGCTGCTGTAATTTTCTTTCAAACACTGTTGAATCATTACTCTTAAAGAATCAAAATAAAAGTCACTACTTCTTAAAATTTCGTACTTTGCTTTGTGTACACTATTTCACTTGTTGACACAGGGGCTTCATGCCCATTTTATGGATGAAAAACAATGTTTGACATAGGAAAATAAAGATTTCTTCCCAGGTCTGATACTAAAATTGAGGTTTAGATCTTTTTTGTGACATTAATAAAATCACAGGCCTATGACACTGAAATACCAGAGGGAAGACAAACAATAGAGTAATCAAAAGGAAGGTTAAGAAGTGATGGAGAAGCTTGTAATGAGTACATGCAAGAATTGGAAGTCCATTGACATTGGAAGGTTCTAAGAAAATGTGAGAAATAATTTTCACAAAGGACGGAGCGATATCACTGATGAAAATGCAACCTTACTGGCAATCAGTAATGTATGAGCTATTCACAAAGTACGAAAGATTTATTTTACCTTCTTTTTTATTTTTAATAATGCAATTGCCTCACAAACTAAGATATAATGGGGGGTGGGGTGTCCAAGCATAGTATTGGTGTCTCTGAGATTTTGTTTGTATTGTTCTTTTTTAATTCTAAAACCTTGTAATGTTCAAGGGGAGGAAGCCCTTAACGTAGTGATGATGTTTCTTACTTAATGTATTGGCAATACACTAGGTAGACAAAGAATCTTATGTGAAAAGAATGTGTCACTCTAGTACCTAGTAAGTACTAGAAGTGCAATAAATATCATTTTTAAAAGCACAAAATTATCTCTTCATAAAAGATAATCAGACAAAATATTTAATTAGTCTCATCTTTTAAGCATCCAATAAAAATTATTCCAATGAATAATTAACTCTTGGCAATGTTCAAGATTTGATGAAAAAACATAGTAACATTTGAATACACCATAAGGATAATTATGTTTAAATACTAAATCATTCTGAATGATCAAGTGATTTTTTTTTAACATGAGGATACATCAGATTTTTACTTTTTTGGAAGTGATTGCAGTTGATTCTTTGCTCTCCTTCAGAGACACACTGGCCTCTTTGGAAATCCTTTGATGAGAGAAAAGTATTTTTCATCTACAGGGAGAATCATGTCTCAGAACACAATTCCTCCAGGAGAAAGAAGAACCCCCAACCTGACCCTATTCTCAACTTTGTGCACTCTTTCATTTTAAACACAACAGGCATGATTTGGTGGCCAGGTTATTTTGAATGGAAACTCAACTCTCATAGAAGAATGCACAAGATGCTCTGAAGGCCTTTTTATGTGTAGCAAAACCGAAGACTGCTCATAACACTGAGCCCTCTCTGGACAATCCATGCTGATTCTCTGCACTGCACATGACTCAGTTAGCCTTCTGGGCTTAAGAAGCTTTTTATTAAGTATATATGTTTTCCCCAAGGAATTTTTGGATACATGAAAGGAAAGTGGATAATGAAGGCATTAAATAGAGCCTTATTTTGTAAGTTGATGGCTCACATTATATACAAAACATTTTTGTGATTAATATTTCATTCACTTGTGGCCAAAGAGATTTACTTAGAAACAGAATGTGACCAGTATTTATTAAGGATGTAGTGGTAGGTTAACAAAGAATAAACTCTTACTGTTATAGCCCCCATCTTATTCCAAATAACCTGACTCATTTAAGCACCCACGCATATTTGCAGTAAGTCTTCCAGAGCCTCATCCTTTTGCCACTTGGACAACTTGCTTTAAAAATGGCTTTCCCATATTTTCCACATAAGAATGTGCATTAAGATAAATTTATTGTCATGGGAAAGAACTCCGTGGCCTTTTCCACAATAGCTAATTCAGAGACATCCAAACATAAGTACAAACCTACGAGTAAACTTTCTGAATAAAAAATGAGTCCACCAGTTCAAGCAGCTTTACTCTCTGCTTTACAATAGCAATAAAAATGGTAGATTGGAAGTCATAACTTTATAGTGTGAAAACTACTTCTCATACACTTGTCCACAGGTATCTTTCGCTCATCCACCCTTACCTGTAAATGGGATCCATAAAGAAAGGGGTGGGTCTTGCATGCTGCAAGGAACCATCTGAGGCCGATCTTGTTTCAATGTTGCTTCCTTTCTTTTCCCCAAACACATGATTTTTTCGAGGCTCGCTCAGCTTTGTCCCACTGGCTCTACTCCTACTGCCCATGCTTAGATCCAGGGGCTGGTCTTGGCTTGTGGCAGGTGTGGCTGGAGGCTTGGAGGGGACAGGAGTCAAGGGCTTCTCATCCTTTCGCTTAGTGGTGAGATCAAAGGGAGACTCAGAGCTTCCCTTCTGCAGTTTCTTTACTTCACTTGGTGATTGGGGTTCCAATTTCAAAGGTAACGATCTCAAGTCTCTATCAGGAAATGGGTACATTGATTGAGAGAATGCTGGAAAAAATGGGAGGGGAAACATGGAAGGGTAAGGTAAAGCTCCAACTTTTTTGTCTTGCAGCCCCACCAGTCCTGTTGAACCAAAGTATTTTTCAGCAATAGAAGCAATAGCCTTTATAGAATCATTCACAGCTCCTGACACGGCAGTTTGCTCCTCTAAAGATGGTGAGAAAATGGAATGATTGCTGTATTCTTTCTTATTATGTATTGAAGCCAGATTCTGAAGAGGGCTTACTTTGTCTTTGAACATTTTACCATTTTCTTTAAATTTCTCTTTATCACTTTCAATGTCACTTTCCAGATCAGAGCCCGAGGTTGTTTCCAGGTCACTGCCACTTGGTGTACTGACATCATCAAGGTCACTACTCTCTGACTGGTCACTGATTTTCTCAAGGGGCCTCTCTTCAGAGGACCTCTCGGGCTGGAGCTCCACTGGCTTATTGTCCCCTACAGGTGGGTGTTTAGATAGTGCCTTCAAAATATCCTGTGTAGCTGGCAGTATCTGAGGATGTGTCATGAGGGGACTTTGACTTTTGTTTGTCTGTTCAGTACTTGATAGTCCTTTAACAGGAGAACTAGCAGGTATCAAAGGAGGCCTGTGGTACAAGCCGGAAGGAAACAGACCAGGGAAGCTAAAAGAAAATCCAGGAGCTGTTGGAAAGGTAAGACCAGCAGGATGCCTATTGGCACCAAAATAGTCAGCAAGACCCGGGTTGGCATGACTCATATTAACCATGGACGTTTTATCCATAGCTGGGGTTCCAGGAAGTGAAATGCCTTGGCCAAAAAATCCACCTGCCGCAAAATGGTTCTTGCCCTCACAAAACCTCCTGTGTTTATTTAAGGAAGACGTAGTGCTGAACATTTGTCCACAGTCTTTGCACTTGATTTGGGTTCTGCAATCAGCATGCATGCGCTTATGACGACAAAGGTTTGAAAATTGAGTATAGGATTTATGGCAGACCTCACCTGTGTGCAAACAACAAAAAAGAATCTCAGGCTTTATGTCAATTGCTTCTGAATTTAGCAAGTATCACAATTGGTTTACCCAAAATTTTAATTAGGAAGCCAGGAAAAGATGTTGGAGGCACCAGTCTGAGTGCTCCGAACACAAATAACCCCATTTCACTAGATTCCAAAGCAAGGCATCCAACCTGACAAATGTCTTGAGGCAGCACAAATATTCCATATATATTTATATATATATATATAAATATTTTGTCATCCCCACTGAATAATACTTTGCATTATAATACCGAATAATAATATTCGGGTATCTAAATATTTAAGGAAAACACAAACTTAGGCATGCATTGACTTTCCACCCAATACTACTCTAATAGAATTTTAGAACACATAACATGTACTAAGCATGAAACATATCAAGAAACCTTTAAAACTTTCAGACCCTCTGAAAAAGTCTATGTTGTAGGCACCAAAACAAAACAGTCTTCTCTCAACCAGAAACTTCACCTTTATTCCCGCTCCCCTTGGGGAAAAGGTCTGTGACTGCTCTACCATTATTTAATTTGTATTATATCATACACTCTCATCATTCACACATCAAAGCCATACAACAATGCACATTGTGTATTCTGAGACATTTTTAACAATCATTTTCATGATTTGAGAAAGACTGACATAATTTACAATAGCTCTATTTTAAGCCTGCAAAGGAAACTAAATTGAATGTAGCCCATCCTGCATTGCTGGTTCCCATGAACTATGATCACGTCCTCTGACTTCCCCTCACACCAGTGGTTGTGCTAACCTTCCTGCATTTATGAAATCCCCGTCCTTGAGAAACATGTCCACTTGTCATATCTTCACCAGTTATCTCAGGACTTAACTTCCATGTGTTACAGCCAACTGTGGCAAACAGGGGAGAGAGCTTTGCGCTAATCCAGAATGAAGAGAGGAGAGGGCGCAGCTGGGCAATATCCCACTTCACCAAAAATGTGCCAAAAAGGTAGAACCTTTCCCCCCTCACTTATGTGCAAATCTCTCCAAGCATAGTTTAAGACCAAACTCTGTAACCTTTCAGAACCCCTTTGCTACGTGACTCCCACTCACTTCAAGTCCAGTAAGTTTCAGGGATCAGATTCTCAAGCATCATATTTTTTATTATATTTTGTAAGGATGAATCTAGTCTATGTATGAACTTCCTTTAAATGCTTCTATGCATGACTAGGGAATGCAGAAACATGCTTGTAGGCAAGTGTTGAGAAGCAAATTTATACAAGAAATGAATTTAAGAAAAATAGAATATTTATCACTTCCACAGGATGTGTCTTTAAATGGAAACGGCTGAGTTCCTAAGTGAAAGCAATGGTCATGTTTTTTAAAAAAACTCATACGGTGGAGATTTTATACACCTTCATCACACAAAACTCACCCGAAACTGATTATCCCACACGCCACCAAACAGGAAGTACCAAGTGATCCCATAGCTATTTCTTTTACTACAACACTTCAGATGCAGTGGTACATGTATCAGTCTGCCTACCAATATTAATGACCTTTCAATTGTGGGATAATTTATAACATTGCAGAGGCTGTAACATGCACTCTCACATTTTAAAGATAAGCTTGGGTTTTAACGGGAAGAGAAGATATGAGTGATTTCTTTCCCAATTATTCTACTGGAATATATTGATCAGAGTCTGCTTTAATGGCAAACCAATGTTACATCAATTAAAAAAAATACAATCAAAAAAAGAAAATTGACAGTAATTGCACAATGAAAATGAAAAAAAAAACCATACTAGTTTTACATACTAGTTAACCATATACAAAAAATATACATACTATTTAAGTTCTCCGAAAGACTAATTCAAACCATACGATGTACAAGGTAGAAACATGAGACTTTGACTAGTTATACTATCAGCTGTGAGCAATAACAAGAAAATAATTATTTCTCATTAAAAAAGCAACACCTGCCCTCTGGGCATTAGAAAACATTAAGAAAATGTCCTGATGGATATTCAACCAAGGTGTAAGTTTCTGATTGTTTTTCAATTTTTTGGCAATGTTGCTCTCTAAACATCTTTCTGATGACTGGAATGGCTTTAAGAAATCCTGGGCTTCTCTCTATTAGAATGACAGAAGGTGCATTTGACTTTCCTGGCGGTATCCCTTGTTATACGGATGAGCAGCATCTGTGTCAGGTCAGTTCGGGTCTCAAGAACACAGATTCTGGGATGTCTCCATAGGCAAAGGTTTTGTTTTCCTCATTGAAGGCCTGACCTGGCCCCCCACAAACCACCAAGCCTCCAGGTAAATGACTCAATTGATGTTGAAGTCTATACTCTACTGTAATTTTCTCAGTAATAAGGAATTAGCTAGCAGTTAATGTTGTATTTTTCAACTTATTAAACAAATTAAGAGGTATTTTGAATATATTCAACCTATTAGAGCATGTGGTTTCTATTTGGGAAGGCTGGAGGTTTCTGTAAAGCCAGTGAGTAATTACCTTAGCGATGGTGACTCTGGGCTCAAGCTCGGCGGCACACTGTAACAAGAGACAGTTGCCATAAACACACCAGTGGGGTAAATCGTGGTGTGTGGCCTTCTGGTGAGAAACAGATATCAACTCTAGGTGAACCTCCTCCACTCCAAAGTCTCCACACCAACTCCTCTTTTGTTCCGAAATTACACAGCTATTATTTTTAATTACCCCATGGTTCTGTCAGATTTTACATTTGAAGACTGCCATCTGCTATTTAAATTTACCGATAATTACTGAAAATACATTTATGGGAAGTAGTTGATGCAACCTAATTGGAAAGGGACACCCTATAGTGCTTTCAAGTAAAATTTGACTTCAACACAATTAAAATTCCAGATCTCAGAACCTGAGATGATAGGAATCTATGTTTTCTGACTTTTATTTCAAATAATAGAGAAGGCATTGGATGTGTGATTCTAATTTGTGATGGTCTATTCTGTCCTGTTTTCCCACAAACATAATAAATTTGTCAAAACATATTTATAGGAAATCGGAAATAAATGAAGTATCTATGCCTGTAGCATATGAGAGAACATTATTAGGGTGTAATAACCTCGAGTCAGGTATGTCTTTTTGAGACAATAAGTCTAAAATTTCTACTGTATACTTCATTTCTTGTGACTTTCAACAGAGCTCCCCAATGGAGAGTTGGGCACCCTTTTTTTTATCTGGCAGTCCTCTTCACTCCACCCAGGGAACAGAGAAACAAGAATCTAGTGTAAACTGGAAAGGGAAAGAAAAGCTCTCTTGATGCTTGGAAGCACAAAAGAAAACTGTGTCAAGGCAAAAAAAAAAAAAACAAAAAAAAAACCAGGGAGACTAGTCTCTGACATCTCCATTTTGGCACTGAAAATTAGTTTTTTCCACCTGGTCCTGTAGTAGTGTCTCATCTAGCCACTAAAAACCATCATGTATTTGTCAAAAAAGCTCTTTTGCCAGGGTTCCAAAATCAGAGGTTTTGCCAACTACTGGATATGCTTCAACCAGTTCTATCCTTATCTGGATTCAAAATCAGTCCTGAAGTTTGTAGCACAACTCAGTGAGTCATTGTATTTATATGCCCAAGTGAGCAATGGATCAAAAGAAGTCCAGAGTCCTTGCTCAGATAGATGGATGGAGAACAACTGATTTTCCTTGTGAAATATTTCAGCACACTACAGGAAACAGGAGAGGGGGGACAGAAGAAGCTGCGAATGAGGACTTTTGGACTTCATTTGAAGTGTGCTACTAGAGTGCTCTGTATTGGGATGTTCTAAGTAGGTGGTCAGATCGGATGTCCCCCAAAACACACTGACTATAAATTTGCTTGAGTGCAGTGAATTATAGAGGCAGCATGTCTAGCATCAAAGTGAAAATGCTCTGCTTTTCCAGTAACTGAGAACTACTGATCTGCAACCTGGGATCGGCAACAATGGGTAGATTAAAGGACATTTTACACCACTCACTCTTCTCCCCCCATACATATGTGCACACACACACACACACACACAGAGTCATAAGCCTACTTGCCAGGTGGGGTTCTTCCAGCACTTTCTGATCCAGAACAGGTTTTTATCACTTCATCTTGTTTAGTATCTGTTATTTGCTGTTTTTACAAAGCCATGGACATTTTCAGTGAGAGACAAATCTGGCTGTCTCTATTCAATCTTACAACCTGGGGGAGGCTTCCCTTTCATTATTTAATAACTTCTCTTTTCTCGATCTATTACTGATTTCATCTAAAACAAAACACCCCTGAGATCATAGACAAAAATACCACAGATCTGGTGATGAAAGATTTTCTTGTAATGGAAAATATCCCTACTGGATTAGGCCCACCCACCCAATGGCCATGCAAGGCATGGCTCCTGGTTACAGTGCCTTTTGGAGGAAGGACAGATGCAGGAAGGAGAGCTGGAGTGTTAAAAACTTACAGATAAAGGGCTTCACACTGCTGTGGATGTGCTTGTGTTGTTTGAGGCCAGACGAAGTGGCAAACGTTTTGCCACACTCTGGGCAAGCGTGGGCCCGGGCACCAACGTGCTGAGAGCGAATGTGCCGCTGAAGGTTGCTAGGGTCCGTGAAAACCTGCTAGGAAATGAGTACTGATTAATCGAGAAACTTAATTCAAGGACACAACCAAGAAGACCAGGAATGGCTCAAAAAGTTTTGTTTATTTGTTGTGATTTTGTTTGTTTTCCCCAAAGACCAATAGCAAATCTTGTGAGTCTCTTGTAGGGTAAAGACTAAGTTATTTAGCTTTCTATCAGCATGAGGTGTCTGATGATATCAGCTGAACAAAATAATTAATAGCATCCTTAAACCATATCCTAGGCCTTGATGCACTCAGAGTGATTAGAGTTGAATAATAAAATGTTAGTCATGATACTATTAAAACTACTACGCTACTTTCATCCTTTCAACAATGACACACTGCTATCAAATTGGGGGAATTTTTGACTGACTTAAGTACCCCAAATCTATCGAAAAATTTCCAATATGGGTTAAGTTATAACACTACTTAACTAAATTACCATTAGCTAAATTCATCCTTTTAGACACTGCACTGAAAAAGAAAACTGAAAAAAACACCCACCTATCCATATCTCCAAATGTTATGACATCCATAGAATAAGAAAAGATATTCAAATGTCATAAAAGATTTTGGAACTAGAAATCAACTGTCATGACACCCAGACATATTTTAGTTTCATCTGAATAACTGCTCAGAGTAATGTGATCAAGGTGAAAGGCTTTCATTTTTCCCTCATGTTTTCAAGCTCAGGCCACTATGGTAGCACTGGCCACTAAGGCACTATATTTTTAATTAGAACCAATCATGATTCATGGTAGGAACTTAGGTAGAAAAATCTGAAAATGTAGGCGCCTCCCATTCTTTCTAATAGGCATTCAGAAACATTATGTGGCTTCCTCACAAAATGCTATTAAAATAAATCAGTATGTGCATTGGATAAAATTTTCATTCTCCATAAGGCTATAAAATAGCCCCACATTGGCAAGCCAATAGCGGAACCAAGAATTTACCAAGGATGTCTGACACCTAGTTCTGGAACTCACCATTAAGTCTCACTTCCTCCCTTACAAAAATAAAAGGATACCCACTAAGTGTTTTTATACACTGTACTAATGCCTTTTAGCATACAACACTCAGTCTACTTTTCTCAAGATATTTATAGTTTCCCCTCTCAAGGCTTGTTTTTATATATCGTAGCAAATGATGGATTAAGAGAGAGCAGGATGACAGAGAGAGGCCAAGTAGTCTACAAATTCACTGTACCTTGGCACAGTTTTCACATTCATAGTGCTTTCCACTGTCATGTGACATCTGGTGGCGAATTAAATTGGACTTCCAGTTAAATGCCTTGGGACACTGATCACACTTGTATTCCCTCTCTTCAGTATGTGACAACATGTGTTTCTCCAGACTGTTAAGAGAACAATTGACTTAAATAAGAACTGGTGACAAAGAACACATTCATAAACAGAACGTCATTTTATTACTAATCCACTGGCAATTAAAGAAAGAAGAAGGAAAAAGAGGTGAGGAAAAAAGAAAAGAAACAGGCTTGCAACAGACAAAAGTACATTTTATATTTCCTAGACTGTGTATCTCACTAATACAGAGGAGTGCCCTGTTGTTAGGAAATAAATCTGCTACAGCTAGCAAGGATTCCTTGCCAGTTTAAGGGCATGATAAACAACTAGCTATTTGTCCTCTTTTGGATAAAATACACAATTCTAAAAGTAACAGATATTACTAATGTTCACTTAATTCAAACATAAACACTCAAACAGAAAACACTTAAGAACATGCAGGCAAGTATTCTAATGTGTATATAATTTCTAGATTCATAGAATATTTTTGTTTCTATCTATATCGCCATGAGAAAGTAAGCTATAAACTACTTATTCAACAAGCAACTTCTCAATGTGACCTGGGATAAGCAGAAATATATACATATATATCATATATAGCCTCTGAATTAGGGAAGAAGAAACATGATCTCACATGGACTATTAATGTTCAATCTATTATTCAATAGTGTATATGCACTATTTAAGTCCCTCAAAAAAAAAAAAAGACATGACTAGAAGCTTCTCACAAGTGTAGTTTCTCCATCTTATAAATCTTAGACTATTTTCCCTTCGCAACTATTTCACTTTTTTCTAAAATTCATATATAAAATATACATGAATAGATGAAAAACAAATATTATAGATAATGAATTATGACATTCAGAAGACATTTACAACATTTTTGTTCATCAAATACAAACACACAACCACTAGGAGACTACCCCCAAAATAAAGTAACCAGAACTCCCTGGAAAAATATAACCTGTTTAAAATTTGAAATATAAAATACACAAAATGGGTCTTGAACATAGAGTTAGCAAAAAAGCAAGAAAGTTAGAGATCATGTCCAAAGGGCTAGCGTACCAACTTGAAGAGATGCCCATTAGCCAAAGCTGAGGAAATGTAAGCATCAATCAATTTAAAAAAAAAAAAACCCTCATATTTTAACAAAAATATTCTAAAACATACAAACAGAACTTCAAGAGTCACCTTTGGAAGAATGCTGGAAAGACAAGTCAATATTCTGAAAATAAGTCAATAAAGGGAAAAGCTAAGCCAGATATTTTGCCTTCTTAAAATCCTGCCTTTTATATATGAAGTGTACTTCAGGATGAGTAGATAAACAATGAGGGAAGTATCTCTGCATAGACTTAATCCAGATAAGATAGAATGAAAGAATGATAGAAGTCAATGCATTCATTTTGCAGCCCCCAAGGAATTAACGAATACCAGCAATCTATTATATGCATCCTATTGGGAATAAATGATGTCATCAATGAGGCATAATCCCTAAAACATTGAATCTAAATCTTACAAAGACTTGGGATGTAACTATGAGTTTAGAGGAAAAAGAAGGATGGAGAAAGATGTTAAATTATACCAAGGGGATATGATCAACAGAACCCAGACTGGAGGAAATGCCACAGGATAAACATTCAGTGTTTTCTATAAATAAATTATAATGACAGATGGAAAGACTTATTGGCTTTCATTGAAGGAACATATAAATTTAAAGATATAAAAGGCATGTCAATTTCAGTGATGGACTTTATATTGATCTTAATTCAGACAAAATACTCTAAAAATTATGACAAAACTAGGGGAACTTGAACACTGACTGAATATACAATAATATTAAGAAATTCTTATATTTTAAAGTGTGGTGTAAAACTTATGTTTTAAAGAATCCTTTTTGTATACATACATAGTGAACTAAAAATAATAGGCTATCATGCCCAGGGTTTGTTTCAAGTCATCCAAAATGACTATAGCTGAGAAAAGATTGACCTTGTGTGATAATTACTGAAGCTGAGTACACAGGTGTTTCTTACACCACCCTCTCCAGTTTTGTGTATGTTTGAAACTTTTCATAATAAACAAAAGTTGTTAAAAACTACCAAACAAACAAGCATGTGATTCTCACAAAAATAAATGTTCATTGCTTTCATAGCAATTCAGTCTTTCTTTTTCATTTTTATGAAAAATTTACCTTTATTTATTTTTCTATTTGTTTGTCTTTAATCATATTTATTGAGGAAATGTAGGTTTACATCATGTATTGTTTCAAGGATTGTAGTTTTAAGCCTATGGAAATGTATGTTTTTTCACCATGCCCACCTCCAAAATCCACCAACCTCCATTGGGCCCCTTTTATTTATCTGTGAGATGACCACTCAAAATTTGAGTATCAAGTAATACTTCTGTGATTCTAAATATGTTATCCAGTGGTTATGTAAACTGTGCATGTAAGTGTGTGAAAGAATGAGGGGCCCTTTCTCATAACTTGATAAATTAGAAATAACTTTCCCATATTTTTCCTCTTCCTCAGTCTCCTCCCTGTAACTCTATTCACATTGGCACATAAAATTATTTTTCCTTCCCCATGAGTCAGTCAAGTTGGTGATTCTATTCTATTTGAACACAAATCTCAGTATCTTTGTGAACAAAAGGTACCAGGAGAGTACAGGTGTGTGGAGTCACAATAAAGGCCCTAACCTTATCTATAATATGATATCGTCTATTATACAAATTGAAATGTTAACGAAAGAGATATCAATAACTGCACTTAGCACTAAACCAAGCTGGGACATCTTCAAGAAAGGATTTTTCATTTGTTTAACATACATAGAAAAAATATAGGAGTCAATAAAATGGAAAATATTCAGGGAGTAAAGTTTCTACAAGTGGATAAATTATATAACAAAAATACCACTTGGATGAGCGACATTAGGTTGCATAGTGACATGCCATATCCATCTGGCTGAGCTACCTAAACGTGAGTTTTGAGGGTTCATCCAATGCCATATAATTAGGTTTCCTTATTGTTTTTCATTGAATGTTTGACGGAAAGAACTAAACTGTCAGTTGATTTTGGCATTAAGGGAAGTTGACTCAGGCTTAATCTTACAGCTAGTCACAGAAAGACGCTTTCTGCACCTAAAAAATGTTACTATACACTTATAGTAGGAAATAATGACCTTTTAGTGTTTAATATGTCATTTTTTTGTTTTATAATGCTTTCATCATTTTTATAACAAATTGAAAGAAATATAATCTCCAATATCAAAGATAGTGTTTTACACAATAAGGATTATTCTTTCAAATTTGGTATTTATTAGTTTCATTTTGAAAAGAGTTGGACACCATTGAATTTAATTGTGACATTTTAAAATTACAAATCCATATTTTAACAAACATATGCAACATTTATTCTCTATATAGGTTTATATTAAGTGGTAAAGATGAGTTTAAAGGATAATGAAAATTTTCTCTTATGCCCCAAAGTGTTTTCTCCCTAATAGCTAACTTAGCCTTGAATATTCAAATCCAGACAGAGATACATTCTTTTGACTCAATCTCCTTTAAGAATGGATTATTCTTGATGCTTTTTTAGTTATTTATGCATTAAAGTGAGTGGCTATTTTATGAAATTCTCTTTAATAAGACACCTAATCAGAGAAGTGGATGCAGAGCAGTCAATATAGAGATAAAAAGGAGAGGGAGAAGGGAAGGCACTATGTAAAGAAAGGAAACAAAATGGTAAGCTGAACAATGTGCAGTAACCAAGACAAACTATGAGTAAGTCACACTCTTAAGTAAGGTCAGTTGATATACTATCATACCCATTGAAGTACAATGATGTAAGTGACTTGAAATGCTAATTGTAGTTCCAAAGCTCATTTCTGTGTTTGAGAGCAAAGTAATGAATATATTTCAATAAGACAAATATAATACAACACATATTAAAACTGTACACCAATGAAAAAACTATTAGGTAGAAACAAACAAATACTTTTTAGTGAGTAAATACCTAGCTAATCTTAAAAACCATCTTGCAGCATTTCTGTAATGCTTTCAAAGGTTAAGTTTCAGGGTTGTCATTTTCCTCATAGAAATAAAACATTCTGACTTAAATTCAAAGGAATATAAAAAAGTTAATATATCATTGAACTATGATTTTCATTTTGTTAAAAATAAATATTAAAAATTATTTAATTTAGATCATGTTTATTTTTCCCTTTTGACAAAACTAAACATTTTGTTCACCTTATATACTTCTCTTATTCTTTCATACATGTGCAGTTTAGTTTACACTGACTTACCAAGAAACTATCTATCTTTCACTGAGAACTAGATCTAATTTTTTTCTATTCTCTAAGTGTTTCTAGAAGTAGCTTTACTGTTTAGAATATGATTAATTAGCACCAATGTTGTTCCGCATTCTTGATTTTTCCTCTAAGATTTTACTATCATGTTAAGCTTTTCCAATAACACATCTTAGATAACAATAAAATATTCTCTAATAAAACATTTTATCTGGCATCAAAACAACTAATTCCAACTTCATTGTAAATATTTTACAGATGACAATTTCTGAGGAAAAAGGATTTCTGAGCATGTAAATAACTAACACACTTATCCAGCTCACTGCAATTCCAAATCTCCCTATTGCATACATTCTGAAAATTCAGCAAAACATTTCATTGCAGAGTAAATAAACATGTTTTGTAGTGCAGCATGCCATTTCTAACCTTTGCAAATCAGGAAAAACTTGGTCACATTCTTTACACTCCTGGATTGCATGTATCTCTTGGAGATCATTTTCACTTTCAAGTTTTTGCTGAAAGTCCTCTTCTACCATCGAAAATGCTGAGTGAGGGGTACTGCACGGGAACTTTTGGTGATCTGCTAGTTCAGCCTTGGATTCAAAGATCTGATCACAGTCCTCACAGCGATATTGCCGTTCTTCTGTGAAAATAATTCAGGTGTTACCGACAAAGAGATAGGGAAATGCAACCACAAACCAGCAGAAAGTCTTTGGTTGTCATTTTCACCACTTTTTTTTAAAGATTTATTTATTTATGCATACAAGAACTGAGGTACAGGCCAGAGGTGTGGGGGGTGAGAGGATTCACCAGAGACAGAGGGGGGAACAGAACAGGCAGATTGACAGAAGTACACTGCTGAGAGGAGCAGTGGGTGAGACAGGAGAGGTCTGCTGCGCCGTGTGGGTTGCTCCCTGGCCGGCCAGGGATGGAACTTGTGCTGCAGTGGCTGTGGACAGCTTTATGGGTTGCTTCTTAACCGCTTGTGCCACTAGGGAGGCCCTTCACCACTTTTTAACAAGGATTAAAAGTAATATACATACAGAAGTCAGGACAGAGCCTTGAATAACAACATAAATGTACCCAGAGTATAGTCTTCTCATCTTATAGAACTTCATGACTAAATCTTTCCAGGGTTTACTATTCACAGGATATTACAAGCAATAATGACCATTTACTAAGCATCACCTATTTCTTCAACCCTGTACATTTATTAATTAACTTAATAACTTAATTACAAGGAATTATGTGTCAGATTTTTTATCCAATTTTTGTACTACGGAATTGAAACTTAAGAAGTTCCATGATCAAGTAGTGATCACAACGGTAACTGGCTGTGCCAGAATTTGCCCCACCTCACTGTGCCATGCTACCAGGAGGAGCACAGTGTCTTTATCTGAACCGTGGTACAGCCTGGTTAATATCACAAACTTGGAAATGCTTCATTATATTCATCAGTACTGATTATGGGATACAGGATGTTTTTTAGCACACTTTCAGGTTAAGTTATCAAAAGGTCAGCATTAACTGGCATTTTTTTTTAAAGAGCAAACACATGAATTTGTGCTTTCAATCACTAAGATAAATAAGTGCCAATAGTGGCAACTATTTGAGATAATGAGGTTCTAATGTGTCAGGTAGTGATGGTGGTGTTTGGACTCTTTCCTTTTGAATAAACTTAGCCCACTCCTGAGGCTGCACTACTATGAACCTATCACAAAGGCATCATCACCGAAGCCTAAAACAGGCAGCAGTGCTGAAAGACACCAGGGCAAACAACAGGACACATAATTCCTGTTCTACAGATTCATGCCTAAGGACCTAGAACCAGTTGCCCATTGACAGAATGTCAGTTTAGGACATAATATTTTAGTCACCTACAAAATACTGAGCATTTTGTTAGGGAATAAACATATATGAAATTCAAGGGGAGACACATGAACACAGTGAGACATATTTTATGACAGATGCATATGCAGAGCCTCAGGGAGTCAAGAAGAACATGTCTCATCCATCTTATCTGAGGAAGAGAGGTACAGAAACACAGAGCAAAGAGTAAGAATCAGCCAGGAGAGCCTCCCTGGTGGCATAAGGTGTTAAGCACAGCACTATGAAGCTATCCATAGCCACTGAAGTACAATTGCAATCCCGGGCTAGGGAGGTGACCCGCATGGTGCAGCAGACCTCTTCTGACTCGCCCACTGCTCCCCTCAGCAGTGTATTTCAGTCAGTCTGCCTATTCTTCTCCCCACTCTGTCTCTGGTGAATCCTCTCACCCCGGTCCCCCACCTCTGGCCTGTACCCCAGTTGTATGCATAGATTTTTAAAAAAAGAATCAGCCAGGAGAAGCGGTGTGAAGGAGGATGTTTCAGGCAGTGGGATGTCTTGAACCAACGATGAAGATCAGAAAAAACAAGGTAGGTCCATAGAACAGCAATGTTGTCGTTAAGTATGATAGGTTTATACAGTGCATGTGTGAGAGGAGTGGTAGATGAAGTTACAGTGGGTAGTAGGTCACTAAGGGCTGAAGGAAGACAAGAACAGGAAGCCACTGAAGGCTGGAATGCCACATCTGCAGCCTGAGAAGTCAAGCAGAAAGGTCAAGTAGGACACTGCTGTTGTAATTCACATATGATACTGGTTTAGTTTAAACTAAACCATTAACAGGGTGGCCAGCAAGGTCAGAAATCAGTACACAAATTCAATAGGGTTGAAAGTTAACTTTGGATGTAAAGGTCTAAGGAAGAGTGTGATATTCTAAAATAATTCACTATGACTCTAAAGATAGGTTTCTCAATGGAATAATTCAAATAATAGAAACATTTTTTTTTTTAGAATCTGTACACTGTTCATATATTTAACACCTAAATTTAGGATTTTAGGGGCCTCCCTGTGCAGCACTATGAAGCTGTCCGCAGCCTCTGCAGCATGGGTTGGATTCCCAGCCAGCCAGGGAGATACCCACATGTCACGGCAGACCTCTCCTGTCTCACCCACTGCTCCCTTCAGCAGTGTTTTTGGTCTGTAAACCTGTTCTGCTCCCTGTTCTGTCTCTGGTGAATCCTCTCATCCTCTCATGTCTCTGGCCTGTACCCCAGCTCTTGCATAAATAAATAA
This sequence comes from Talpa occidentalis, assembly GCF_014898055.3. Classification (NCBI taxonomy): domain Eukaryota; kingdom Metazoa; phylum Chordata; class Mammalia; order Eulipotyphla; family Talpidae; genus Talpa; species Talpa occidentalis. The sequence continues at coordinate 78,018,726 of NW_023604295.1, read as the reverse complement.
ATCTTTAAAAAAAAATCAATAAATAAATTTAGGATTTCAGTCTGAACACAAAGAGGACTTCCAGGCTACATAATACATGAAAAGATACATTTTAGAGACAGCAAGACTTTGGTTTGAATGCTGACATCACCGCTTAGTAGTCATGTGATCTTAACCAATTATTTAGCCTAAGTTCATCCATTTCCCAATCTGTATACTAGGATGAATTCCTTCCTTAAAGATTTGATCTATGTGTAAAAGATTAGATGAGGCAGTAAATGGGGAGCATATATTACCAATAATAAAGCAGCTGTGTAGTGCCTGTTTTATTTTCTCTGTCCAAGAAAAGGTAAACCCTCGAAGTATAAAATACAAATCACAATTTAAACATAATACATAACAAAAACATTGTATTATGGATATGGATACCATACATTGAAAACAAAAATCAACTAAGGGATTCAAGAATGTCGTAAATGCAGGTCATTTATAAATAATTGCCCAAGAGGAATAGTTACTACTACTTGTCTTTTTAAAATAGTAAACTAATCATTTATATTTCCAAAAATCATTATTTGAAAATGGTTTTAGGTCTAACATTCACCAAAGAAAGATGTCTTAACCCCAGAAAGCCCAGGTCACATTTTTTAAATTAAAGCACTCCCCAATGTCACAGAGCCTTTTCCCCATCTGGGCTCAATCTCTACCAGGCAGATTAGAAATTTGGCTTTTCCCTCCTCTCCTCCCCTGCCCCCCTTAGTGTGTCTCTGGTTCACAGTTGCTTGTTGATTTTCATTTTTTCTTTATTATAATTAGCCTTTTTCCTGGTCCCTTATTTAGGTTTTCTCAATTCCTGCTATGAGTGAGACCATCCGGTATTTTTTTTTTCTGTCTGTCTTATTTTGCTGAGCATGATCCCTTCCAGCTCCACCCATGTTGCTGCAAATTGCATGAGTTTATCTTTTTTGATTGCTGAGTAATATTCCAATGAGGGGGAGGGGTGCAATTGTATGGGGAATATAACCAAAATGAAAACACACACATTGTGCAAAAATGAAAAATGATGTAAGAATTATATAAAATAAAATAATTTATAAAAAAATTAAAAAAAAGAAACTTGGCTTTTAAGATTATTTGCTTATCTTGGAAAACAATTTCCAAGAAGTATCCCAAAATACAACTAGTATAATCTACAGAAATAAAAGGTAGCTCAAAGGTAAAAATGCTCAAGAGTCAGCCAATGATGGTATTCCAATGGGGCTTCCCTCACAGTGGTTCACATAGAGTCTGAGGTGCTCCCATTGAATGCCAGAGCACTAGTAGGTGGAGCTATCCCTGTCTCTCAGGTAAACTGGAATAGGTAATCCTTTCCCTATTAGGTGGGCCTTCCAGCTACAAGTCTTTAAACATCACTAGACTATGTTGAACAAAATCATATTATATTAGAGGAGAGAGATTGAAAAGAGAAAGAAAAATGTATTAAATTCTTGCCCCAAAGTTACAAATCAGTGGAAGTGAAATTTTCTCTTAATATTTTTCAGTATATACATCACAGGTAATTATAATTCTCTTTGAACTCCTTTGTTTGACTTATAACAGGTCTCTGCCAAATAATTCCTCTGGCTTTAACTTCTCATTTGTACTTTTCTCCAAGTCCCAGGTCCTCCCCTCATATGCTAACTAGGACTTTATTCAAGTAGAAACACTTTTCCAAGTTATAGAACATTAGGTGGAGAGATACTTGTTAGAATTAAGAAAGCCCAAAATCAAGATCACTGGAACAACATTTGCACAGTGGAAGTATTCTCAGAAGTCTAAGACAATGACAAAACGTATAACTATGTGATGTCTCCGTCCAAATATTCAGAATTCCTTTAATTTCCACTTCAGGGAAGACCTCTCCTCAGTTTAGCTTCACTATGATATAAGCCAAATGCCAAGCCAAGAAATAGCCACTTAGGGAGAAGCAATTTGTTGAAACTGACATTGAAAAGGTAGCGAAACTAACAAACATGAAAGTGTAAAGGACCATTGCCTTGCTACATCATAATCTCCAAATGAGGGCGAAGAGGGTGGTGGCTTGAGGGATACTAACCGTGGATATCTGGAGCCATAGTTTCATGAGGATAGTCTTCACTCTTCATGAACAGCAGGAGTTCTTCTCCTGGTGCAATATCTGTGACTACTCTATAAAATATCTTCAGATGACAAAAAAGGGTAGGGAGGGAAAGAGAGAAAAGTGAATATTAGGAAAGGGTGAGTTATACACGAAGGTCTCTGTACAGATTATTGCACCTCAAAAAAAGATTTCATTTTAACCAAAGAACAATGACTTCCTGCTTCATATACTGAAAATTAGCCCTCTGATGACAAATGGAAAGCTGTGACTCTCATGCTAATTCAAGTCTTTTCCAACTTCGACTTCACAAATCAAGTTTTTCTAATGCAAAGCTTGCTGCCTCACATGTACCCTGTGTAATGTTTAACAAATAATTCCCTTCTCTGAATTCCTTACTCTGGTGAACTCACAGAGTTGATTGTGTCTTGCATTATGCAGCAATAGACCTGCTAAGAGCAGTAGAGGAACAATTACCTGCCTTGAGCATGTTCTCAAAAGTAGCACTTTCTCAACAATGCATTTTAAGGTAATAGGCAGCAAGGGCAATGCATCAAGAATCACGAGAGCATGACCCAAAGGAACATAGTCAAAAGAGAGTATTTCGTCGTTTAAGAAACTGAATCCTCTCTTGCCTTCCTGAAGTGGTGCTCCCAGATTCAGGAGCTACCCTTATGCCCAAGATCCTGATTCCTACTCTTTGAAAGCCACGTTATACCTTTAATTGATTCACTTACCAGGATGGGGTGTGTTGTGTTTGTGTGTGTGTGTTTATTTCCATTGCTTTCTAGCAAAATGCTGAAGAGAGGAAGGATTTAATAAATCTGTTAATGAATGATTAAAAATCAGCCCAACAAGTGTGGAAAGAATGGTGACCTATAATTTCCAAGAGTTGCCTCCTTCATCCTGACCAGCTCTGTGACTCTTAGGCAAATCATTGCCCAATTTATATGTCTAGCGTTTCTTTCATCAATGAAAATATTTTAAGTGTTTGCTCATTTTACAATAGGAATGTACTTTGTTTTTCATTTTATTCTAAGAAGATTTAACTGATAATTCTATAATCAGGAAGAGGTTATAAAAGAAAAATAAAGTTATACTATTAATTGGTGAAAATAAGACCAACTACATCCCCCTCCCCCCCACACACACACCGCTACCAACAAAAACAACAATAACAACAACATTTTCTCCATTGGGAAGAAAAAAATCACATAACACAAAGTTAATACAACCAACCAAGAAATGGAAAGAAAAGGATATTTTTTTTTAAAACGATATTGCTCTAACCATGGCTCCTCATAGGACCATTTGATATTTCAAACTGAAAAACCTGAGTAGGTTACTACTTAAAAGAGCTAAAGAGATATGCATACGTTTCTTTGAATTTATCTATTTGTTTATCTTTTGAAAAGGAGAGGACATTAAACATAAGTATGTGCCTCTTTATTCCAGTAGGTGGCTCTAAAGTCCAATTGTTTATTTTTCTATAAAGAAACCAGAGCAAAAATTTGTGCTAAATTCAAAATATAACTCAATGAGGAGTATTTTCTGCTTAGTTGTTTCCCTGTCAAAACAAAACATTTTTTCATTCAACTATAATCTAACCATGTAGGTTTACAGACATCCATGCCAAACATAAAATGTGGTTTTAATATGTTATAACCTAAGATTCTTCCTAACTATCCCATAGATAGAATTGAGACTGTTTTAGGAAAATTGCTCCTTTGTATGTGTTGTTTCTACAAAAACTGGTGAATTTGCAGTTTGTATCTTATTAACCTTTACCTTCACATTTCCCCTTCTTTGGAAGTGCACTGAGGGGAGTAGTTTCTGTTCAAAAAGTTACCAGATTTTTAAAAAAGTAAGTGTGCACTTGCTTTATTTTCCCCTAAACCTTCCAGTTAAATGCTTATAAGTATGCTGTTTCATTCTGGAGTTCTATTTCCCTTTACAAAACAATGGACTTCTCTCAACAGTTTGAATCACCTCTTTTTTTGGCATCTCTCAAAGGTTTAACTTATTAGCTTCCTTTCCAACAACATGTTGACATTTGAATTGTGACATATTAGAACTTTTCGGTGGCTTCTCGGAAATAGTGAGGTTAAAGAGACAATACCCTGAAAGACAGTAAAACAGTACAATTGTCTCTGCTGAGGAATGCTGCTTAGACACTCATGCCAGGTCATTTTAAGAAAGTATTATGATATCATTATTTCTTTATAGCCCACAATTAATCATGTCTCTTTTAATCCCATTTTAGATTTACTCAATCTAATGTGAACAGTCCCCCCCCCCAAAAAAAAAGCAGAAGAAAATGATGGATATTGTAACTCTATATTATAAAGACAATTCCCTTCCTTCGCCAGGACATAGATCACTACTGTAATTTCCCTTTAAGTTTCCAGATTGTCATGTGAAGAATATTGAGGGCATAAAAAATAAAAGACACAGAAGAGTGTTGATGTTGGCTTTATTTACTGGAGGTAAAAGGTGACATTCCAGGCCACGGAAGGCAAGGCAAAGTAGAGTTGATTTTAACTTCAGGGTGTTCTTTTCGATTTTAAGTGAATTTTTATAGTGCTCATGAAACTGAGGTTTGAAAAGAACTGGCAAGGGCTGGGCATAATGAGGGCAGACTCTGGGCATGCTTCCTCATATAGCAATAAGAATGTGCCTCGAAGTCCCACTTACCACACCCTTACCCATCTAACTGTTGTTTTTTTCAAGGTGTTGCTACCACTTGTGATCTTCATTATATCTCATCTCTCAGGAGTTGGGAGAGACTTAAGTAAAATTATGCTTTACCTCCTATAATTACAATGACCCAAAAGTATGACTCGCACTTGAATCCAGTAATGTCTATATGTAAAGTTAGTCTAACATTCTAGTATTAATAATAACAATAATAGTAAACCAGTAGGTATTTGAAAAGTGAGAGGAGTACTTTACATGAAAACTAATGATGTTTTGTTGCCACAAAATAATTATGTGAGGGAATGATAGAATATAATCTTGGAGAAATTAAGACTTTCAGAAAATAAGATAGCACATCTGTGCTTCCTTTACTGTTATAAAATAGATCTTTCTGCAAACAGAAATACAATAAAGAAGAGATTTATGAAGCTATTTCTGCAGGTTGTATATGAAGCATGCTTGACCATACTTATAAAAATAATATCTTTTAAATAAGTATATACTAAAAAAATTGGCTATATTTAGCCCTATGAATTTTTGTCACCTGAGTTGTATATAGAATCAGAAACACTACAAATATAACTGCTCTGGTTTTTGTGTTGAAGAAAAATGAAAGGGAATTAATTGCTCGATTATATTTCATGAAAGTTAATGTTTTTTTCCAATGGAAAAGATATTTGGGACCAAAATTAAAAAGCCCAGACCTGGGATTTTGTGAAGAATTCAACTCAAGTATATAAAGAAAAGCTCAAAATTCTTAAATACTTAGAAAAAAACTTGAATCGATGCAAAAGGGTTAGTTGATTTATTATTTTGCTGTGTCTCTCTCAGGATACCCTATTAGAATGAAAAAAAAACAGTTCCTCCCAAAATAAGTGAATGATAAGAGGAATGGGACCTTATAGTATAAAAAAGGAGTACATGGAAATTGCATTTTTAAAATAAGTCATGATAAATATTTTTAAAATGTGTTAACTCCTTCGAGGTTTTCTTTTTGGTAGTTAATATTAAATTCCAGAAATACAACATATTATGAAAAGGACCTAAGCTCTCCAAACATTTAAAACTTTTGAAAGTTGATGTGGTCTCTTCACTTTATCAGATTAAAAAATTAAATTGTACCAGTATATTACTTGACTCTTTTTATTACTCTAGAAAGCTTTATTTCTCTCTAAGTATGGAGATTGTATTGGATCACTGGATACTGGATTTATGTAAGTAAATATTAATGGTAAATGTTTTAATAACAGATCTTTCAGTATTATTTAATTTTTAAATTCACCAAATTAGCAAACTGGTAAGGTTTCTGAATATTTTTTTTTATTTCTAACTCATCCATATATTTGAAAATAAAGCTAGAACCCCCCAAATGTTTTCATTTTTTCATCATTTAAGCCATAAATATAGTATCATATATGCATAGAAATTAAACATAATTATTATATTTAGCTTATTTTAATCAAGCCTTGAAACCAGTTCCAACTAACAAAAGAATATCCATTCAGTTAATACTCATAAGGTTAAGCTACGGATAAAAGGCAGAGGGGACAAGGACTTGATTTAGCAGATTTTAGACTTCCAAAAGGTACATTTTCATTCAATATTATATATAAATATATATGCACTTGGCTATATTACACATATTTTATATATGGCATATCAATGTGGCAAAGTATATATTTTGATGAAATTTTAAAATGTGCATAAATATTAGCAGTCTCATATTTTATATATTAATATAACTATTATGTAAGCTAATTATCATTTAACTATCATGTAAGCTAATATAACTATCATGTAAGCTATATGTCACTATATATTCTCTTGTATATTATATGCAATGTGTTATACAATTATGTATTATATAGAAGTAGAACTGGTATTAATCATACTTCATTAAATACACATTCTTTTGTTATTTAAATGCAAGACAGTCACTAAGGAGAGTATAGACACATAAGTGTTTTGATAGGAAAGTTCATAAGTCATAAAAAATTTTCAAACTAATCTTCTTTTATACTGTCTGGTTTTATGTGCAACCTAATCCTCCATCAAATAGCTGCTGCTACCATTTGTATTTATAAATAGTAATAATGCGGGTTCTTGTTTATTGTTCAATAAAACAGAAAAATCTAGAATCTGTCAGGCTAGCCTCACTTTCTACTTTGCTATGCTTGGATCTACTTAAAGTACTGTTTTCATTATTGAGAGAGAAAAAAAAATCAGTGCACAAGGAAGAAAACAAGATAGAAAGAAAACATATCATTTACTCTAAAATAGATGAACAAGGCCTCATTGTTATGAATCCTCATTTATTTTTCCTGGTCAGGCACTGGAAGTTTTATTTATGCTTAATAGACTGCATTTGGCATGTCTAAAAATGACAGAAGTGTGAATTATGAATGACCTTCAACCTATTCAGGAAGTTGTAATAATTGAAATAATAGAGAAATGTACTCCCTGCTACATCTGGATTGAGAGGCAACTTTTTCAGATTATTGCCCTCTTTGCACTTTGAAGTTGACAGTTGATTTCTTCCTCGTCTAGTTCCCAACATTCAGCTTCATGCTTTATTTGCTATAACTTCATTCAACTTACCGCTGAGAATACTAGGAAAAGTTGAATGAAACTTTAACATTTATAGGGGGAGAGGAAGGGGAGTTTGGTGACAGTTTGCAATATGAACAAAGTCAACATTTGATATGAACCCATCTGTCAGGTTTGGTGCTACAGAGAAATAACATCAAGCTCACAGAGACAATATGTACATATGCACTGGTTTCAGGGAACACAGTCCAGAATCCTGATTACCAATAGCAAAGTGGGAAACCCCAATTTTGGGGAGTAGGAGTGATACCATATTTTAGCCTCCAGATATAGGACCCTATTACAGATTCTGAGTCTAATTAATAAGTGACTATCAGCCATGTCTTCATCAGATAGATTGATGACAGAATGTAAAGATATTTGTCCAACAAAATGGAAGCTTTATCAGGTTCAAGCTTTGCCAAAGCCAATCACACTTATTTTCCTTAGTTTCCCCTGAGATAAGGTATCCGATATTTGTCTATAGGATGATAGTTTTAAAGACTAGAAAGTATTAATTGAGACATATCAGGTACTGTTTTGCTATATCCACTTCAAAACTAAAATGTATGTATCTGCTGGTTACTTCTAGGACAAAAGTCTTATTGGAAGGAAATCCCCCTCCCCCATTTTTATTTCTTCATTAATAACATGAGAGAAAAACAAGTATAATTTATTGAATAAAACACAATGAAGAAAATTGACTGCTGGTTCTAGATTGCACCAATAGGGCAAATAATAAACACCCACTTCTTATTATACCTAGAACTGCAGTGTATTTCCAGCCCAGTCTGGAAGCTTTTCAAGTTGTCTCTTAAAATAACTTCTAAGGATCACTCTACTGAGCCCACAGGAAATATCCATTAGCTACCCATCTTTAATGTGGTCATTTTATCAGACTCCATGGAAACTCTCTGATCATTCTGAAAGGTTTCAGAATGTTTGGAAAGAGTTCCATCATAACAAGATGAGAAAACTAAAGATCACCTTTGGTGGGTTTTTTTTGTTGTTGTTTTGTTTTGTTTTTTTACTAGGCTGGAAGGTTTTCTTGTGTCCTTGACCCACATGCCTCCTTGATGGCTTATAATGCATTTTAACCACTACCTTTGGGACCATTCCAGAAATAGCTAAAGCTGGAGTTGACTATGGGTGTGATGCTTTTAGATTGTCCTGAATGGAAGAAGTTGTAAATATGTGAAAACTATTTACATGAAATGTGCGCAGAAAACTCCAGGTTATAGTCTCTTTTAACTTAGGTGGTCTGTGAATCCATAAAAATCCTAGTCTATGGCAGTGTTGGTCCTGATCAGGAGAGAGGAACTTTGGGAAGGCAGGAGGTGGGGGGATGGAGGTGTGAGGAGGACAGTGCTGCTTGTTTTATCATGTAAATTTCAAATGGCAAACTATATTCGAGACAGTTTCATCTTCAGATGAAGGAAGTAACTTATCAACCAGACAACACCCCCACCCCAAAATCAGCTTAGGCACTGTTCACAAAGCCAGTCTCTGGGTATTGCCAGCTGGCATTCATCTTAAAACAGCAGAACATAACTTTGGTATAAAAGTGGAACTTGACTTAAAAGCAAAGCAAAGAAAATGCCCAAAGCCAATAATAATTTTAACATCAAAGAGGTCATAGAAAATGTGGACAGAAATCCTTGTAAAGGAAGAGCAAATTAACATATTACCTGACAGTGGACGCAAACATTTTTGAGAAGTGGAAAGAGGCTAGCAAATTACATTTGCTTTATACACAGTTGATCTTCCCTGCTTTTTTGCACAAATTGCAGTAATTGAATGATGCAGAAAAACATTTTTCTCCGTTAAAAAGCCAAAGAAAATAACTTGATAATTGAGTCCATAATAAGTTTCCAATAATAATAGTGTGCTAGTGTCATAGCAGTCGGTTAGAACACTGACGTGGACCTGAGTGAGTGGGAAAGCGGGGATGCCAATTCAGCCACGATTGTCCTGGAAGCAGTTAAAACTTTATAAGGTAAAGCACAAATGAGAACAATGCCTGCTCCAACTGAAAACACGGTGGAATCTTGCTGCCGTTCATCAAGCACAAGGGAGCTAGCAGAATCCCCTAAATGGATTCTGCCCATGTATTCTCTGAGGGGCACTAGTCCTTCCAGATCTTATTTCTTCAAAATACACGCCAGGCATTAGATAATCTCTTATGGACACATTTCTTTTTTATTCAGAGTGAACAGCAGACTTCTCTTCTACTTACTAAATACCAGCTGTCAAAGGCCTCTTTAAAAATGAAAGGACTTATCACCTTGTGTAAATGACAAGATTAATAATGTCCTGGGTTGGTGAAAACAGTATTCCACTTGTAGACCATGTTGGGGCAGGCCAGGAGTTTGGATGAAACTGTGCTCCTTCCTACGATACACACATCTAAAATGTTACCCCAAATCACACACCCAGATCATTCTAATGATCATGACTGGAAAGGCAGGTATTGTGAAAGTCTGAAGAGCCAACTTACATGAATTGCGCCTGAGTGACCTGTCTGATCATAACCAGTATGGTTTCACCTTGAAGAAATATTAGAGGGATACTTTTGTCCAGAGGGTTATTGCATAAGTACACATAACTTGTGAATGTATTCGTAGATGAGAGCTGGCATTGTTTGAGACGGACAGGGAGTCCATGCGTAGTCCTGTCTTTGAACTAAGGGAAAGGAATGGAAATGTGGAGGTATGAGGAAACTTATCAAAAGATGGAGGGAAAAGCAGGAGCAGGGTGAGACCAAATCTAAAACTCTGTGCTCCATCCTCTCATCAAACTGGCTTGTAAAAGTAAGATAGCTACACAACATCAAAGGAAAGAACGTCAGGATGCCCAGGTTAAAAACACAAAACAACTCACAAAACCATCTAGATGTTCAGCCTGCTTAACATTCAACACATGGGTGCTTCCCGATGTAAATGAAATCTTTGAATAATTAATAAGACTTTTTCAGTCTTCCTCTGCATATTTGGTCCTCTTGAGGACCTATGCTGGAAAGAATTTTCATTATCCAACTCTCTATTTTTGCCCCTGCCCTGCTCCACCACTCAGTGCCAATCCCAACTCCTGAAAACAACCAGGGACAATTTTAGAGAGTTAAAATGTAAAAAATGTGGACGTATTGTCTGTCTCAGTAAAAGATTACTGCTAGAATTATAAAAACATAGAAATTCTCAGGAATAAGGAGAAAAAAATAATTAGGATTTCAAGGATAAAACATCTTGGGTGTTTTTAATGCATCTACTATTTTATGACTTGAGTGTGATTGTGGTCTCAATTTACTAGCATTTTTGGTGTGGCCTTTTACAAAGATAAATTACTATAACTAATATAATATTTTCAGGAGGGAATAAGGGTATCAGTAAGAAGTTATACATACTTAGAAATTACTATTTAGCATTTAAGCCAGTGATTTCAAAATTTCTATCTCCAAAAACATCACTGCAATAATTTTGAATGCATGAACTGAGACATCTAAAACCAATAAACCTGAATCTTCTAGGCAACATGATCAAGAAGGAAAGCTGCCAGAATGTTCACTCTAATCTGGAAAAAAAAAAATTCTTAAGTAAAATAGCTCATAGGAACCTATTAGAAAATTTAAACTCAGGAAAATGCCCTCAAACAAATGCTAGTACAAAGGTTCTAGGAAAATGTTAAATTGAATGACCTTTGATTTTATGATATAAAAGAGATTACATCCTTTATCAACTTACCTTGAAAATCAAAATCTGTGCTGTTTCTAAGTACTTCTTCTACCCCAAGCAAATTATCCAATGTATTGGGCTTCATCCAATATATACATTCTGGCTGTCCCCCAGTTATCAAACTATATTATTATCTTGGCAAGCACATTTATTCTTTTTCATAGAACTCTTCCACATCATTATAAAACTGATCCAGATTAATCAAATGTGATCTTCAAAAATATGTACCTTGGCAAAAGTAAACTACAGTTTATACACTCCTATTCTGGGTTATCTTTTTTTATTTGTTTGTTTTTGTTTGTTAGTTTGTTTTTGTAGATACTCTAATTACTACAATGATTAGTCAGCAGTTGCAAGATTCATTTGAAATTTTTCCTTTTTGGAGTTTGGAACTTGTAACTGTCTCGTCATTAAAATCCATTTTCTAAACTTGAGCTCTATCTGAGAATAAGAGCTAAGAGAACACTTTTTACAATTTTTGTAAAGTGTTCCATCTCCTTTTAGGTTGTGCAGGTGAGATGATGATGTCAGTGTTTAATAATTATTCCTGATTCAGGGTTTTTCTCTCTCTCTCTCTCTCTGGATATTAAATAATATCTCACACAATGGGAGTGTTCACTATGTGATGAGTTGTGCTCATTCACCATTTGGCAGGTCCTATTTCTCATGGATAAGAGAATAACAACAAAAAAATAGACCTAGAGTCTCTTTAGTCAGCTCTTTTATCATTGTACCTTGTCTAACACTTACATTTCAAAGCTGTCTCGAATTGCTAAAATTAATTGACTTTTAGAAACAGGCATATAAACTTATAGATGAATATATTTATAATAGATGCATACACTATTGGGTGTCTGTTCTCTTTTGTCTTGTCAACTGAGCTAAGTAAGATTGTACGCATACATGCCTATCACACGATCTGACTTTTACCTCTGACTTTCCTCTCTTGTTGTTTATGGGTGAACTTACTTGACCATGTAATGTCAATTTCACAATTATGTTATTTGATATGCACTTTGTTACCATCTTAGATTTCTGCCAGCAGAATACATAAGTTTAAAAGAAGTACTTACAGAAATAATAGGTATGTGTCTAATATTAATTTTTTGTGATTTTTCTGATTAACTATTTTCCCTGATTCTTCAGTAAAAATGAATAAACATGCTATTCCTTAAGTCATGAAAGCAATGTATTTTATATGCACCTCAAAAGTAACTGTGTTAAAATTATAAATGCCTGTTCTAATGAGCAATTTAATTCATAGTTAAGAACAGTAAAATAACTTTCCTTTTTAATGTAATCAAAACTCCCAAAGACAATCGTACATTTTTAGTAAAATATTACACACATAAATCTTAAATGAAAAAAAATGTACTGGCCACAAGTCCCATTCTTAAACAATGTTTTCACTGATTCTACAATTTAACTGTCTAAAAAATAGCTCTTGTAGTTAATAAATATGGATAACAAATCATTCTTATGATATAATTGTATTAGTGCATCTCACAGCCCCCTTTTGAGGTCTTCCAGTTCCTTTATTTAGAAAACATAAGGCGAACAATTCACTCATTCACAATACCTACATATTTCCCACATCTACAAATAGTGGGTACTCAAAAATGTTGTTGATAGTGACAGTAACTCAAATGACAGACGGGGCATATTTTCTGCTTACAATCAATAGCTAATTTAATAATGTTGTCCTTTGTCAATAATGCCTCTTGTTTTCTTACGGCAAAGGGAAAAAAAACAATTGATTGGTTTATTATTTTGATATATGCTGAAGATTTTTAAATGATTCCCATTTAAAACTGATTTCACAATTTACTACTTCTTATAAGGTTTAGTCAGTAAAAACTATCTGGTAGCTGCTAAAATGCCAAACAATAATCTCATAATGATGACTAAGATGGAGTCTTAGACCATATGATGCTAGCATTACTTAACAGCTCTCAATTCAAAACATCTAATTTAAACTTTTCTTTTTCTTGGTGGTGATTTTCATAATAGCTTTGCCAAGCAGCCATTTTAATATGTTCTTTGAAATGTATTTGATTTAGGTAACCACTGGGTTGAAAGAAATATATGATGATAAAATAATTAAATTCTAACCTTATGATTTTTATGAAACCAAAATTAACAAGCTGAACTTCTTGTTGTTTTAGGTATTGTCATACTAAGTTACAGGATTCATAACCTAACTTTATTGAGTGCAATATATGTTTCACGATATTTTCATGATCTTTATTTCATAGTCATTGTTATTAAAGTTAATTTCACTATATAGGCTTCCATAAAGCAATTTCCAGAAGTGACAGTTTTAACTTTTTCACATGTACAAAACAGGATCAGTCTAAAAGTATTTCTCATTTTGAATTAGACACATCAACATAAAATGCATAATCAGATAGGTTTACACATAGATCATACCTATGAACATAGATCATATAAACTTACTAGTTCAAATAAAATCTATACAATAATTCAAGTGTATCATTTCCAATTTCTACACAATCTACAAAGTGTTCTTGATTAGCTCAATACTTTCTATGAATGTCTTCCCATTCTGATGTTAAAGAATAAAAGGTAAACAACAACTAGCAATAAATATTACCCTGTTTTTAAATCATTCAACCATATTTAGAAAACCAGTACAATTATGAATTATACTAGCACAAAGTAAATAAACTACCAACAAAAGTAGAACTGAAAGAAAGTAGTACTGAAAAGGACTTGATTCTGCATCTTATTTATATTTGTGCATTACCTTTCACCATATCAACAAACAGGCCACAAGGGTCTACTGCAGCTCACTGTTATTTTTATTCTTCAGGCTTCACTGATACTTTAGTGCTCTCAAAGAAAAACAAAATATCTTTACAACATACCTGATCATTTATCTGGCATGCAACGAGGTTGTGCTGATCATAACAGCCAGCGAACCTGATGTACTTAAGCCAGCTTCCTACATCTGGTTGACTAGCATCTATGCAGAACTTCACATTGCAAAACTCATCTAAGATCTAGAAGAAAGAAGATAAGAACAATCAATTTCCGTATACATTCATTAGAATGGTTAATTGCTTGAAAATATTTTATTCAAATATATATTCCTCTTTTGAATCCTTAAAAGGAAAAAAAATCATCAGACAACATGCAAGGTAATAAAGAAGGAAAAATAATGTTATGTTAGAAGTGGCAATGTACTGTTTTTTAAAAGGAACAAAGCAATTGTAACTTATTACAAAAACTGATTAATTGATTTCAAAAATTTGCTGTTTCCATGCCATGCATGAATGAGTGCTATTGACCTAATTTTATCCAATATAGTTTTTACAAAAAACAGTATTGAACAGCATATATTAACATAGTATTTCTCAACTTAATAGTTAATCTTGTAGGCTCAGTCTTTCCAAGTAAGAATATACTTCCAAACTTTAAATTAATTCAATTAAAACTTTAATTTAAATATTATTAAATCCTTTTTCAGTTTGCATATCATTACCATGAACCAAATAAATCACATTATTAATTGAAAAAAATAATATTTATCCCAATAGATGTTTCTGACCAAACTAAAGAAAAACAAGTGAAAATAAGAGATTGGTAAACAGTCATGAAAAGATGGCACCCTAATGTTTTATTAACACATGCCAATGCATGCTTCAATTTTATGTTTAGTAAATAAATACAACAAAACTGACTTGTGAACAAATAAAAAATAAAAAGAATATTGTAATAAACTGCCATCTTTAGATGTATGCATGTGTGTGCTTATTTGTCACGAGATTTTTACATCTGGCCTATCCTAAATATTAATCATTACTTAAGACATGTATTAAAAATTGAAATGGGAAGAATCCTTTTTTAAGGGTTTGCATACTTAAAAGTAACCTATTCAGATTCACTTGCAGCAATAATGCTTTAAATAGCAATATGAAAATCTGCAGAGGTGTTGACCTAATGGTGAACAACTAGAAAGCCTAGTAATGTTAATGTCAATCAGTTAATGCAAACTTCAGGAAGTTTCCTACAAAGATTGAATAATACAATCTTGAACAAAAATTAATTAATTAAAGACACCTCACAGAACTCTGCTGATATCTCTCATATATAAAAAAGTTAAAACTAAATTCTTGGATAAATAGACCAAAAGCAACTTTGCATAGAATTCAGGTAATCACTCAGTTGCAGATTCAAGTCATTAACTCACCACAAACTTCAAGGAGAAGCTCAGTGCTCTGAGGGCTCTAGTCAAGAGGCATTATGATTAAGCCTTTGGCCATGAGGCAATTAAAGGGCAATAAGTAGTCCCACAATTTAAAAAAAAAAAAAAATTGAAACAGAAGATAGGATAATAATTGCTACACACACATTCACTTACACAAATGAAGTCTTTTTCAAGGACACCTCTTCACACTAACAGCAAAACGTCTATGTGAACGAGCCTCTCTTTTGAGAAGGGCAGATTTTAACATTTTTTTTATTTATAAAATTGCAAACTTTAAGTTGTTTTCTTCAACTCACAATGTGAAATAACTAAAATGGCAACTTGAGATTTCACCCCCTCCTCAGATGTCTGGAAGGCATGTAAATAACAATAGTAATACACATTTTAAAACTGTTAAAGTTGGGATTGTTTTGTTTGTTTTTTGGTTTGTTCTGGCTCTGGTTGATTTTTTTTGTTGTTTGTTTTCTTAACTAACAACAACAACAACAAAAAGGACAGCGTTACTGACACACCAGAGAAATATTTAATGAAGGAAATCGGGGTGAAGTCAGTGAAATGCAACACCAGTTTCACTTCATATTTTCAGAAAGAGGTGGAAAACTTGTTAATTTCAAAGTCAAGCAGCATCTCTTAGCTTTCCAGCATTCCCTTTTGCCGGGGCAGAGAGTTAAGTATTGCATATACTGCACATAAAAATTCTAGATGTAATTTTATTCCGTGTTAACATTATTGCCATTGCCACTGTCAACAGTGAATTTTTTTTTAAAGGTCATATCCAAAAAAAATGTCTTTTTACATATGTTACATGATTATTCAAGTATTTCACCAACATATTAACTTTCTTACTCTCAATATTCTTGCCCCAAGACAAAAGCTTAACTTTCTCCAGAAACGTTTTCCCCTGGGTGAATTATTCACTTTTGATTTGCCTCCAGGACTGCATTTATCTCCCAAATGTCTTAATCGTTCCCAAAATCTCGAATAAAATAAAAGTAATAATACATCCTCCATCATTTTATCTAACACACTCCTGTGTTTTTAAAAGCTGTCAAGTTCCAAAGATAGTTCAAAAGAGAGAGAGAGAATTCCCTTTAGGTGGACTTTAGAGAAAGGCCCTTTCAGACAACCAACAGCAAAAGGGGGAAAAAAAAAATCCCCACCATCTAGCCAAAGGGTCCGAATGTGACTTTCTCGAGAAGCAGCTCACGATGTTGGACAGCAAAGCTGTTACTTGGCAAGGTGAAACTCGGCCGAAAGCGGCTCCAAAGTAGCGTGGCCGGTGCCAGGAATTCAGATTTTGGCAACCCCACCTTCTGCGTCCCAGATACCGACAGACAGGCACACCGAGGGAGGGCACGGGAGAGGAGGGCTGGGGAGCGAGGCCGGCAGCCGGCAGAGACCCGCCGAAGGCCGAGCGACCCACCCGGGAGGCGCGTCCTGCCCGCACCGCTCCGCAGGAGGAACAAGGAAATCGCCAGTCGGAGCAGCGCAGATAAGCAGCCAGCGGGGCTCCGCGAGACCGCGGCGAGGAGGAGAGGAGAGCTGGGGGGGCTGGGCGGGGGCGCCCGGGAGAAGGGGTGCCAAGGCAGGAAACTGTCCGAAGTTACAAACTATGCACATCGCCAAGACTTTTTTCGAAGTGAGTTCTCTTACCTTAGGGTTTCTATGGCCTCAACTCAGCAATAAAAAGCAATCACAGAAGAATTAAAGCAAACAAAATAATCAGCAGCCCCCAACTTTCCTGCACGAAAATCCTTTCAAACGATCCCGAGCAACATTCGAGATGTTTTAAAAAAAAAAAAAAAAAAAAAAAAAAGCCTCGCTTCCCGATTTCCGAATGGGTCTCTGATAACTTTGTCCGTCTCTAGGTTCTGCTCGCCAGGACCACGCGTTTCAGATTTATTGTCCTCCAACAATGTATTTTTAAGACCAGAAATGATGTCTCCTCTCGTCTGGGTGACCCGGGTTTGGTGTGTTTTGACTCCCCCCCCTTCCTGAATGAGCTGGGAGCTATTCCTTCTGGTTCACATCACCTCCCTCTTTTCTCACTTTCTCTTGCTCTTATCAGCCCAATGTGTAATGAAAGTTATCTGAAACCCACTAAAACTTCTTCCACTTCTCCTCTCCCAGTTCCAAGGTGTGTGGGGGGTGGGGGGTGGACGGGCAGGAGGAGGAGAGTTTGAAAAGGTGGGGGGCCAGGGGAGCGCCGCGAGCTCCAGCCGGGTTTCAGATCCTCCGCCGCGCCTCGCCGGGTCCCAGACCCTCACCGGCTCGTCCCCCTGCGCAACTCCGAGCTCTGCCGCCGGGTTTCTATTTCATGAACTGTCTCTTTAAAGAGGATCTGCTCGGCCATCCAGAAAGAACCCGGGGCGAGGGAGAAAAGGAGCTATCTCCCGCCGCCCGAAGTGATCGGAAGCCAGACGGGCTCCTCTTTCAGTAAATTTTTAAAGTGACAGCAGCCTCCTCTGGAGGGAGAGGTCACAAAAAGGTCGCCAAGACCCAAGTCCTATAGGGACGGACTGATTATGGATGCACCATCCCCCTTAAACATGTAGATTTCTCCTGGTAAACAACCAATGGGGAGATGACGCCAGGCAGGGTTTCTTTCCCTAGGGAAATATCCTCTGTTTCGACGTCCTGGAAGCACAAGTGTGTGCGTGTGTGTGTGTGTGTGTGTGTGTGTGTGTGTGTGTGTGTGTGTGTTGGGTGGGGGATGGGACTGATGGAGTGGAGAAGTGATTTCGGGAGTGTGAGGGTGTGTGCACGGAGGCAGGGGGTGGGGCTCTGTAGAGGACCAGGATGAGGTTTGGGTAAAGGGACACTGCCTCATGCTAAACTTAATTAGTTTAGAAATTCTCAGAAAACAGTAGCCTAAAGAGTGAAAAGTTGACATGTACATTTACAGTTTTCTGCTAAGCATCTTTTATTATAATTATTGAAATTCGTACCCTAATTTATATCCACTATTATTATAGTGAGTTGAGTGGAAATACATGCCACTTTTTCAAATCATTTTTCTTAAAAGAAATAATTTAAAAATCTGAAACAGTTTTGCATAGGAACTGCCCAAATAGCATATTCGGTTTTAAAGAGATTAAAAATTGTGTGGTGAGTTTTTGCCATATACTTTGACACATTGTGAAAACACTATGATTGGCCAAAAGTGAAATTAAGCAATCTGTTAACTCAGATTATTTTTAAACTTTTATAACATCATAAATGCTACTTTTGGTGATCAGTGCTAGACGGAGATTAACAGTTTTCTGATAAATATCGTCAATTTTTAGCAACACATTTCATAAACAATATTGGGGAAAAAAAGAATGTAGGGAATGTGTGGAAAAATAGAAGGGTCTAGGATTTACTTAGTACTACCCTTGATTTTTAGAGAAACCCACCGCATAAATGGAAATAAATGCTTTTTTTAATCACAAAACTCCATTCATAAAAACACATGGACTAAATCCAACTTCCCAGTTGAACAATGAAAAGTTAAGTAAAGTAGGCAAGTCAAGGGACACTTTTGGGGGCAGGAAAGAAGAGAGAGGAGATGGAGAACACGCTTAGACTAAACTATCTGCCAAGAGAGACCATCCAAGTCTCCTGTTTTATTTTCTCCAAGTACAAATAGACCCTTAAAAATCTAGTAGATCTATATTTCTCTAAAATGCTAATTTCAAAACAAAAAATAGTAACAAAAGGGAGGGATGTGGGGGAGAGAAAATGACAAGTGGTGGTGACTAATTCGTTTTGGTGGCCTGTTATCTGTGACATTGATAATGGCCATTGTTTGAGGGAAAATCGCACAGCAGTGGTAGGTAGGACAGGAAAAATCCTTTGTAAATAACCTAAAACCCGGTCAGATATTCCCATAGAGTTTGGTGCTTGAGAACCTTTAAGAGTCCCGGGTTAGCTGCCATTGATTTCCTGCCCTTCCTCAACTTGCCCATTGTCGGAGCCTTTTTTTTTTTTTTTTTTTTTTTTAATTTAGCCATAAATTGGACCGGCTCGAGCTATGAGCTGTTCTATTTTCTTCCTGTCAGGATGAGGGATTTGTTTTATGATGCATTGTGTATTAAATACAAGTAATCTGGGGAACCGATTGCTTCAGACAGTGCGGCCTGATCAGGGGGTCTGAGAGCTCAGAGCCCCAATCCCCCGCCCTAGCCTCCGGCCCCCACCTCCTAGCCCTTTACAGCTGCTCTGAAAAGGAGGAAACGTCTCTGGATAACAAAAGGTCGTGTGGAATCAGTTGCAGGTCCTGGCTAAATTAGGATTTCGTGGAAAGGGCCTCCGAGTTTTTTCCCTTATATTGGGTTTGTGTGGGGGAGGCGGAGCGACTTTCAATGTCTGAGTATTTG
Source organism: Talpa occidentalis (assembly GCF_014898055.3). Lineage (NCBI taxonomy): Eukaryota > Metazoa > Chordata > Mammalia > Eulipotyphla > Talpidae > Talpa > Talpa occidentalis. The sequence continues at coordinate 77,999,028 of NW_023604295.1, read as the reverse complement.
CAGGTGCGCCAGGAGGCCGGTAGATGGCGTTGCGCCCCGAATTAAGGGGTTGCGCTGGCGACTCCCGCCACCCAGGTGAGCTGGCTGCCGCCCGCCGAGCGCGGGCCACAGGGCTTTTGCCCTACGACTTGCGCGCCATCCCGCGTCTTCCAGAGCGCTGGCTGCACCCTGCAATCCAGACCTGCAGATCCTGGCCTGAGCTAAGGCTATTTTTACAAGTAATACTCTCTTTCCTAAATGAAGTGAAAAGAATTAACATTTTCTGAGATCTTGGAAGATTTAACCAGAGAGAGAGAGGGGATTAGTTAGCCTCAGCCTCGTCATAATTGTTTTCTTATTATCATCCTCGTCAGTGGTGTTCTCTACTGAATAACTTGTGAGAAAGACTAAGGAAAATCAGAAGGACCAGGGAAAGCTCTAAATCTTAATGTTTCTCTCCTCGTCCCTAGCCTCTCCCTGCTTCCCTCCTTCCTGCTCTCTCTTGCTACCTTCTCTGCTCCTGGTCCCCCTACCCACCCAATTCTGCCCTTTGATTACCTGATAACTTCATGAAAAAAAAAAAAAAAAAAAAAAAAAAAACAACGGTAAGCTCACTATTCAACGACGAAACTTGAAATTTAAAAATAAGGTACTGAAATCCCAGAGTAGCTTGATGGGTCTCTTACTATTTAAATAGTAGTCCTTTAGGAGAAGACCCTGATCCACCTCCTCCCATCAGAAATGAACAGAAGACAGTCTGGAGGAAAAGGCTTTTGCTGGGGGCTTGTTTTTCTCCCTGGTAAATTTGCCTTCCTTCAAGAGGTTTCCAAAACAATAAATAAGTACAAGGAGCCAAATACCACCACCAATTCCCTTTATTCCTTGGGATTTCTGGTGAAATCTGTTTACAGTAGTTCCCAGTTACGAATTAATCTGCAAAAAGCCGCTGTCTGCTCAGCAGTAATCAGTAACATGCGCATTCTGCAGTGTTTAGCGCTGCCCTTGAAATGGGCTATTAAAAATAATGGTTTTACTATAATCTCAAACCAGCTTTAATTTGCAAAATTGTATCAGACAGATGATCTAAATATTAAAGGGATGAAATAGGAGAACATACCACAACAAATGGATAGCTTTTGGGAGAGTAGAAAATAGAGCAGTTTATCGTCAATATTTAAAAAGAGAATCATATTTTAAAAACATTTTCTTCCAGAAGGGAATAACTGTTAATTGTTATTTACCTAGAAAAAGACATTGGAAAATATGGGGTTTGAGTGCGAGTTGATAGATTTTCTGGGAGCCTTAAAGATCCCCCTTTGGCTGATGGCAGAGCTGGGGTGGGAGAGGTTAATGTGTTTTCTTCCTGGTTTGAAAAGGGCATAAACCCTCCTCAGGCCCCTTCCTTCCTCCCCCATCTGTGTGGATTGCAGAATCTTTAAAAGGCTCAAAGATTTCCAATAAGGCCACTGCCTCTGCCTTCATTGTGTAACTGTTTGTTTAAAATAAGTCAATATATTAGTTAAAGCAGTAAGAAGTTAGTGCTCCAGTATTCAAGTGATTCCCTCAAGACTGTAAGCTGATGCCTCTTTTAAGCCTTAAACTTCATGGTTGTCCCAGAAGTAAAAGTTCTGCTAATGGAGACCCTATGGGCATGGTACATTCCAGCACATCATTAAAGGAAAGAAAAGCAGTCCAGCCAAAGCCAGATGAAATGACTGCACTGTCCACTTTTAATAGGCTTCCTGTGGACAAACAGCCCTGTAATACTCTGCAGAGGACAATATTTAAAAACAAGACAACTTGCTGGCAGTTTTCAATACCATAAAGTTAATAAAGTATGTTCCCATTCACCCTGACATTATGTTTTTAGTTTATAGAGGAAGGCACTTTATAACCTCAGCCTAAGTAGAGTTCCCTTCATTCTGCAGCTTTGGGTTTCTTGAGGTGGCTAAATACACAATGAACTCCAAGCCAGCAGTTTTGTCTTAACACTGTTTTTTGTAGCTTTTCAAGAACATACATACAAATGCATTTTTACATTTCTCAAGTGCATTTTCATTCATGGAGATCCCTTTCAATCCTGTTTCATACAGTTCACGTCAAGAAGCATGAAATCATCTGAGAAATTGACATTTGGCTGAACAATAACTGCTTGCTAATTAAATTAGCTTCATGTATAGATATTGATGTATGTTTAAAAAGAAAATCAATGCTTTCTTTTTCACATAGAATAGGATTTTGTAAATTCTTACCTGAAACAAAGATAAGAAAAAATTGTCTTTAGGACTCAGAAGACTTCCCATTGATATTTCTCTAAATACAAAAACTCTAAAGCATCTCTCCTCTTCCCTTTCATATTCTTGGCTACCAACAATTTCTTCTCCCAAATCTGTTTACTTAATAGAGTAAGCTTTGTAACCACGCATGATGTCTAGGCAAGAGAAGTTAGATGAGAAAACGGTGGAATTGATGGTAAAATTTTGTTAAGTTGTAATTACTTAGACTTTTTAATTCAAGGAGTATTTTACAAACTTAGCCACTGAATGGTGAAGGTGAATTCTGTGTCACTGGGTAGCCTCAGCTGGCAAAATGTCCCAGCACAATGAGAGTTTATAAACAAAAATGCTCTGAATGTCCATAGTCACCAACACACATCACCACTGTTCAGGAGAGATATTTCTGGTCTCTCTTGATAGTCTTTTTTGTTTGTTTTAATCCATGGGGATAAAAACTACAGGGGAAAAAAAGAGGAAATTAAAGGTAAAAAAACAAAATGTAAATAAAAAATTTCCCTTGGTCTGGAAATGGGCCCGACTGAAAGCATGTTAATCTCCACCTCAGTAATTTGGTTCTCCAGGAGAAGACAGAAGCCCTGCTGCTGTGCCCTGCACTTCATAAATCACATCTTTATGTGGACAAGGTCAGGGCACCTAACAGCTCAGACATGGGCCTTTGCAGTGGCTCGAGGATTCAGGCATGTTTACTCTCCCGCTTGGCTCTCCGAGGAGTAGTCCAGCACGCTTCTAATTACTTTTGATTATTTTCATTTGCTGGGGTCAGTCTGGCTTGCCAGGATTGCTGGAGGGTTGATTTCCTACAAATCTTGATGTCTTTGTAGGACGGCACTGTATACATTCAGAATTAGCACCCCGTTATTGTCCCTGTAGCGTGGGATCCCTCCTAATAGATATTGAGATATGTTTCCCCAGTGAAGCATTACCTACTTCCCCTTTTATTAATTAATTACCCAAGTATAATCACCTAGCTGATACTTTGAAAAAGAATGCAGATGATTTTCTTAACAGTTGGATATTTTACAGTATATGTGGTCAGTATGAAAGTGCATCTATCTATTTGCTTTGACCTTAAGTGTATTTAGTAATGACTAACAGTTCTTTAGGAACTAAGATGAAATACTTTGCTGAGACAACATCTCGAGTGAATAAATTATTATACTCAAAGATTTATTTCCTAAATGCCAATTAGGGCTGCCATATTTAAAGTATTTTTTGTGGGGCTATTTTGATGTATTTCAGTCTTAAGCTATTATGCTGAGTGCTTATTTTGTGGCTAAAGCACAGAAACATAAAATATACCAACTTTAAGTGAAAACACTGTGATAACATGAAAATTTTAATAAAACAGTAAAAATGTGGTAGGAAAAAAGAGACAAAATACCATTATCTTTATCTTTTTTATCCCGCCCACCAAAATAAAGATGTTTACTGCTCTAAAATGTATTATTAAAAGATATTAAATACATGGTGGGCAAATATTTATAAAAAACAAGAAATAGGCACCAAAAAAATCACATAACACCTCAATTTGACTGTTCAGACAATAAATATTTTTAGGTCACTGAGCAAAAATTACTAATGTTTTAAATTTTATAGAAGATAAATTATATCATGACTATAATTAGTCTTAAAAATCCAAATCTCTCATTCTTCCTAGCTTTAAAACAAAGAATTAAGGTTTCAAAGAAATGCTTTAAAACTAACTGCCTTTGTAAGGAATTAATTTTTCATTACTACTTTTCATTAATTCTATCTTTTCAGATAGCATTCAGCACATTTTTAAGCTGTGAGAAAAGTGAGTTGAAGAACTTTTTCTACTATCACCACTCCAAGCTGTGTGCCTTTGGGTAAGTCACTTAACCTTTGAGTCAGTTTCCATGCAAGTTTCATAATATCAGCCTAATAGGAGTTTTGGGAAAACTAATTGCATAATGTGAGTGTAAACTGCTCTGAGTTCAAGGGAATAAGTCAAAACACTCTAAGTTTCACGGTATTTATGTTTTGTGTAATAAATTATGGTAAACTTACATACACACCAGAGAAGAAGATAGCCTGGTTTATACTTTGGGGAATGACAATGTGCACATGTTTTTCTATCCTCTTTCTTCCATTCTAACTTTAGTTGCCCTAATCCTTACCCTGACCTATGGAAGAGAAGAATTTTAAGAAAAATGTTTCTTTTCTCTCAAGCTGTGCAACCCCTGAATATGTCCGTCTCTGTCTGACTTGCAGCTGAGTCTGCTCTATCCCACCCACTGTGTTTTCTGCCAGTCAGAAAGAGGGAGTGTTTGGAGACAGAGTTAGGAAACCATTGAGATTCAAGGATCTCAATAAACCAGGGTGGGAGGACAAACATACACACACACACACACACACACACACACACACACACACACTATTTTTAGGTCAATATTTGTTACTAAGGTCAGGAACTTGATTCTCTACAGTGTCCTCTTATGGACTTGAAGGGCCAATAGGGCAGCTATCGGGGTTCATCTTATTTGCCCATAGTTCAGAGTCTAACATCAGGTTAGCAGTAGGTATCCTATAGAAGTTCATTGAAAAAAAGTATCAGTTCCTTCCTGGATTTCATTTCACCAAGTTTGAATGTCTAGCTTGGATGTGTGTTATCTCTCATCTGAATGTTTACAGATATGCTGACCACCACCCACTCTCCCTCAATACTTAATATTCCCAAGCAGAAGCTATTATTCACTTCCCTGCTCCAAAGTCTTCTGTGAGTTCCAGTTGTCTAACAATTCAGTATAATCTCACATCAGTTTTTGAAAATTAAATGAGGCAATGTATGTACATCACTTAGAATCATATATGGCATATAGCATATGGTCAATAAAAGTTGATATTATTATTGGTATTACAAACATAATTATAATTATTATCATTATTGTTCCTCAGCCTGTAATTCATTCTGTCTTGATTATCTTGAAATCTTATTTATCCAAGTGACCCCTTTTTTATGCCCACTAAGTCTTTTTTTAAAGATCATCTGAGTGACCCTAAAATTAATGGGCCCAGAAGTTCTCTTTTTTTGCTCATTATTTATTTTACATTTATGAATATATTCTGAATTTAATTTTTTTCTCCCCATACCATCATCCTGTGTGTCCCCTTGTTCCTTCCCCTACCCTCTCACTCAAACCCAGAGCCCTTAGGATAGTTTTTGAAAGACTTTCAGTATTTTTTAAAGTATTTCAGATGATCAAATTGTTTTATGAATGTCCAATATTTGTTGAATATTTATTGTTCTGTTTTGTTGTATATGTTTTCTTTTCAAATTCCATCTATTTTGTTGAAAATAGCTTCATTTCATCCTTTCTTGTGACTATGTAATATTTCATGATATCTATATACCACATCTTTTTGATCTAGTCATCCACTAGAGGAGATTTAGGCCACTTCTGCACACTGATACTTAGCAATTAGGTTTGACATTTTCATCTTTTAAACAAATCATCTGTACTTCTCTCCTGGCATTTAGGCAGTTCTATCTTATTTTAGAGTTGTGTCTGTAACAATCTTGTGCTCTTTAAGGCTTATTTTAACTATAAGATCACTCTTAAGGATGGAATAAAGTTTTACTCACATTTTCAGTAGCATCTTTTTCATATAGGTTATACTACCTTTGGACATCCTTTGCAAGGGTGAATTAATTATGGCTAGATGTAAGAAAATGACTATCTTTAATACACAAAAACAGGGCTATTTAACACTTTTCTTCTTTGATGCATTGATCATTTTCTTTTTTTTAAGATTTATTAATGTATGCATACAAGAGGGGGTACAGGCCAGAAGTGTGGAGGGTGAGAGGATTCACCAGAGACAGAGTGGAGAACAGACAGGTGGATTGACTGAAATACACTGCTGAGGGGAGCAGCTGGCAAGTCAAGAGAGGTCTGCTGTGCTGTGTGGGTTGCTCCCTGGCCTGGGATCTAACTCGTGCTGCAGTGGCTGCGGATAGCTTCATAGGTTGGATCTTAACCCCTTGCACCACCAGGGAGGCCCTGCATTGATCATTTTCTTTTAGGGAATTTGGGGATAGAAATTCCTGCTGCTGCTGCTGCTGCTGCTGCTGCTATTCCTACTTCCCTTATTCCTCCTTCACTCACCCATATTTCTGCTTCTATACCAACTGTTTGACCTTTACTTACGAACAAAGACTGGACAATGTCTTGGTTGTCTCCCTTTCCCTTTTCCCCAGTGAAGTCATTGGCTTGTCAGTCTGTTCATTGTTTCTATAAGACCATCCCCTTGGGCCTCCCCGGTGGCGCAGCGGTTGAGCGCTGGGTTGCGAAGCTGCCCGCGGCCTCTGCGGTGCCGGTTTGATTCCCGGCTGCTACCTGGCCACCGAAAGAGGGTCCCACATGGCACGCAGACCTCTCCTGCCACCCGCTGCTCCCCTCAGCAGTGTACTTCGGTCCTTCTGCCTGCTCTGCTCCCCGCTCTGGCTCTGGTGAATTCTCTCACCCTCCCGCACTTCTGACTGTACCCAGTGCATGTATAAACAAAACAAACAAACAAATAAATAAATAAAACATGCCTCTATATAAAAAAAAAAGACTATCCCACTGATGATGCGTGTAAGGACACCCTTGTCATTTTAGGCCTGAATTTTTGTAGCATCTCTTCACCAAAATTTTGTTTTTCTGGAATAATATTGTTATAATATTGGCTTTCTTTACTTAAAAACAAAAGGTAAAATAGAAAGAAAAAACACACTTAAAAAAACACAATATCCTAGTTTGCTAGAAAATAAAGCTTCTAACAAAAATGCAATCTCCTTTATAGTTTGATGTCAAGTTTCTTTTCCCAGGTCCATTTCATGTCGCTTCCCTCTACACAAATGTCTAGCTCTGGTCAACAACTGGTGATGTAAATAAAAGTTCTTAGTCCTTTAACTGGGTTTACAGGAGCCCTTCATTTATCTTATCTCTTACATTCACAGCATTCAGGTGATGAAACAACAGATCAAGGAGTTGAAGTAATAGTTCTAGTTGTCAAGCTCAGACATAGCCTACTGGGCTCCCTTCCTTGAAATTCTTACAATACTCATTAAAATCATTATTTAGTCAGGCATCATATGTAAGTTCATTTTTTTCTATTTATGCTAATCTACCAAACTATAAGTAAACTGTTTGATGGTAAGAAACCCTCATCACACAGCATTTTCTAACCTGAATTGTTTTGTTTGTTTGTGTGTGTGTGGTTTTTTTTTAAGATTTATTTATACAAGCACTGGGTACAGTCAGAAGCGTGGGAGGGTGAGAGAATTCACCAGAGCCAGAGTGGGGAGCAGAGCAGGCAGACTTACAAAGTACACTGCTGAGGGGAGCAGTGGGTGGCAGGAGAGGTCTGCGCGCCATGTGGGACCCTCGCCAAAGCGGCCAGGGATTGAACCAGTGCTGCAGAGGCAGCTTCGCAACCCAGCGCTCAACCGCTGCACCACCAATTAACCTGAATTGTTAACAGGCATCCCTGAAAATGTGTTCAAATGAGGGAAAGATAGCTGGCTCTTGGAGCCTCACAAGGAACATGAAAGTGGCAAATGTCCTAAAAGTCTAAGAAGTTCTTCAGCAAAGACAACTATTTGGGTTGTTTAATGAGCCATCAGCAAAGATATTTAAACATGAATGAAAGTCACTCCACCTCCACTGGAACATCTAATGAGAATATTTTTTCTTTCTTTGCATCTATTGCAGCAAAGTATATAAGTATTTTCATGTAAATTTTCCATAAATTGATTATTTTCAACTCTTGATCAAAAATGTTTTTACAAAAAACTAGTAAATTATATAGAGAAAGTCAAGCTTCAACTCTCATTCAACTTGAAGGTGTTTGGAAACTCTATCAAGGTCACAAAATAGGTGATCAGTAAACTCTAGATAATTGATTCTTTGCCTGTAAACTGTTGTAACTGTACTTGAGTACATGGTATAAGACTTCCAAAGGAATGTGTAAAAACTCATTTCAGAATCAACTCATTCCTTCCTATTCTGTTACATTACAAGACCATCTAAAGCATAGATCTTAACATGGGCATAAATACATGCAACATTTAATATTATTTGGACTTTTTGAAATAAAATTTGGCATTATCTAGATATGCATTTCCCCAGGAGAAAGAAAAGCAAGTCAATTGCAGTTTAAGGATAGCTGGATTAAAATGTTTAAGAATATGCTTTTCCTCCAGCTTTTGATATTGGATTCATGTGTTATGCCTGCTGACGGCTGTCTAGCCGTTAAATGGAGTGGACACCAAATCAGATGGCATACAAAATTACAGGAATTTGATCTTTAGATAAACCACAAACCTTGATGAGCTAACGTTGTTCCAGATGAATTAACTTATCATCCTGAGGAACAGGACTTTCACAGGCAAGACTAAGGACCACACACTCTGCTGTAAAGAACACTAGTGGCTGTGATTAATTTGTGATCTATTGAAAGTGCTTGCTTTTCATTACAAGCATACACTAAATGAAGGGGAAAAGGATGGTAAGGCAATTCTGGCCCCAGAATTATTGCTCCATTCCAAAGCACTGATGACAGGTGCTGGTTATGATGTTTCCATTACAGAATTATTAAGAAACAGTCAATATGTTAAGTGCTTATCAATGAATTAATGAAACATTTCTCTTCTATGTTGGAAATCTTAAAATTCCATTTTATTGTGTCAATGACCATAGCCAGACACTTTAAAAAGAAAAACTCAATAGAGCAAGAAAAGTGTGTTCGGCTTATAGTTCATTTAATGGGTGTCACATCTTTTGATACATATCAAATGGCAAAATGTCAACATATCCCAATAGCAGTTAAACTACCAATAAAATCTCAGTATCGTTGTGAAAATATGGTCATTGATTTCAGCTGTGGCTTTAAAAATATCTTTCTGTAAATTCTGTTGAGTCAATTTTTCAACTTCAAATAAAATCCTAATATAGCCTGTCTATAAATTCCAGAATTAAGTACTGGTCAATTTCCAAGATGCAGATTCTCAAAGGTATTTGTGTTTTGGTATGTAGCTTTTGGCTCAATAACAAACCCAAGCTTGCAAAGTAGTGCCCTACAACTACAAGGGAGAATACCAGAAGGGAGATGAATGCAAATACTTAAAGAAGAAAGAAAATATACACCCTGATTCACACAAAATTTCTCTCCCCATGTGCTCTGGTCTACTAATTTACAAATAAAATGATGGAACCTAGTGATGAAATGGAGAAAATGAAAATTATGAGGCTAGGAAGTTAAGAGTGAAATGAAATGACTACAGATTTTAGGTTTTAAACTAAATTTTGTGTAATACTATATAGTCTGTTTCATGATATTCCCCCACCTTAATTTCCATTTTCACAAGAGTTAGTAAAATGCACATCACCTTTCAAAAACCATATCAGATGAATCGAATTTAAGTGATTCACTAAGTACTTCATTCAAACAAAATTATTTGCATCAATTTTGTTTCTTTTTTTTTTTAAGGATTTTTATTTATTTGTGCATACAAGAACTGGAGTACAGGCCAGAGATGCAGGGAGTGAGATGATTCACCAGAGACAGAGTGGGGAAATGAATAGGCAGATTGACTGAAATACACTACTGAGGGGAGTAGTGGGAGAGATAGGAGAGGTCTGCTTCGCCATGTGGGTAGCTTCCTGGGCCAGGGATCAAACTTGTGCAGGAGTCTATAGTTTCACAGTGCTGTGCTTAACCACTAGCACCATGAGGGAGGCCCAATTTTGTTTCTTATACTCTGAAGAAAACATCATAGTAAATCTTTATCCTTTCCTGTACATATCTCCTTGCTAATCAATACTAAAATATTCTAAGAAAGTCTTAAAAAGATTTTTAAAATACTTTTTGGTCTAGTTCTCAATCTCAGTGTCTCAGGTTCAAAACGGCAGCTGTCACCCTGTGCAGTGCCCACTGTTTTGGCATGTCTCTAGTCCCGGATCCTGTACCTGGCTCTCAGTTCCAGAATGGGGTTTTGCTCCATGCCTTGTTTCCCTTCTTACCCAGCTTTGCATGGCCCACCCCTCTCAGAGCCTGAGCATGATTTTGGAAACCCTGGCTTCTGACTATCAGGAAATTGGTGATTTTGTGCTCTTTGACAAAGAAGCAAAGAATACGCAGTGGAACATGGACAGTTTGTTCAATAAATGGTGCTGGGAAAACTGGATCACCACATGCAAAAAAATGAAACTAGACCACTACATCTCATCATGCCAAAAATCAACTCAAAATGGATAAAAGAACTGCACATAAGACCTGAAACCATAAGATACATAGAAGAAAATATACGTAAAACACTACAAGACATACACCTCAGTAACATCTTTAAAGACTCATCACCGAAAGCAAAGAAAGTCAAGGAAAAGATAAACACCTGGAATTACATCACACTGAAAATCTTCTGTACCTCCAAAGAGACATTCCAAAAAAGAAGACACACCCCAATGATAGGGAAAAATTCTTTGCATTCAATACAATTGATAAAGGAGTGATCACAAAGATATACAAAGAACTCATATGACTCAACCAAAACAAAGTAAACGATCCAGTCAAGAAATGGGCAGAAGAACTTAAAAGACATTTCTCCAAAGAGGAAATGCAAATGGCCAACAGGCATATGAAAAAATGTTCAACATCCCTTATCATCAGGGAAATGCAAATCAAAACCACATTGAGATACCAGCTTACACCAGTAAGAATGGCATATAAAAAAAAAAAAAAAAAACAAGCAACAACAAATGTTGTCGAGGATGTGGTGAAAAAGGAACTCTCCTACATTGCTGGTGGGAGTGCAGACTGGTCCAACAACTATGGAAAGCTATGTGGCGATTCCTCAAGCTGCTAAAAATGGAGCTACCATATGACCTGGCAATTCACTCAGGGATCTACCCAAAGGACACAAAAACATTTATCCAAAAGAACACCTGTACACCTATGTTTCTTGCAGCACTATTTACAATAGGTAAAACCTGGAAACAACCCAAATGTCCAAAAATAGATGACTAGATCAGAAAGATGTGGTATATGTACACAATGGAATATTATTCAGCAATCAAAAAGATAAACTCATGCCATTTGCAGCAACGTGGATGGAGCTAGAAGGAATTATGCTCAGTGAAATAAGCCAGATGAAAAAGGAAAATATTAGATGGTTTCACTTATAGGAGGAATAGAGGGGAACCAAGTAAGACATCAGTGTAAAAAAATAACAGTACAAAACACAACAAAGCAAAAATAGACAATTATGAATCAGAGACATACTGCAGGGGAGGAGGAGGGAGAGGGATCAGAGGGAGGGAGGGAGGAGCACAGGGGACTGAGGTGATGGTGCATGGGTGCACTGGTGAAGGAAACTCTATGGGGACTACACCTGAGGGAGTGGGGGGAAGAAAATACTGCTTAAAAATGAACAATGATGTAAAAAATTTAAAAAATTAAAAAAATTTTAAAAATTAAAAAATTTAAAAAATTAAAATAAAAAATGCATTTTGTTAAATTTTAAACTTCAAAAGTGCAGTAGTGATAAAATATAAACATTCAAGTTAATCGTCTTCAACTATTGTAAGCAGAAATAAAAAGGGATCGAGGAAGTGAGAGAGATTGTGAGAGAGACAGAGACAGAGAATGAGCCAAAAGGAATCAGGGCTCAAATGCCTTTTTTATGATGAGGATCTGGTTGCACTGAGTGTGACCTGGGTTTAGAGGTATGTATTTTTCACACCAGGCAATCCCTGTATAAAAACACACCACTAACTCTGATGCTCTACGGAAGCCACTTCAACACTGGATTTGATGAGCAAGAGCAATTTTAATTACACTTGGTTTTCAGTTCATCACTCACCACAGTATCTAAACCCTTAATAAAATGTGAATTCCCTGAATTCAATTTAGATTTTGAAAAATATTCCATGGAAATGAAAATGTAAATAACCAAGATGTAAAACTTAATGTTTTCTCTACACATAGCATTTGTAGAGGGCAAACCAATACTTCTTTTCTAATATTCCCCTGCCCCCAATAATTTTGCTTAATGTGGTCCAGGTGATCCCAGTGACTCACGACTCACATGACCCAACTGTCAAATCACCCACACCTACGATGTGGTGGCAATAGTTTGTTTTCACAAACGACCAGCCTCTTGTGGCCTTTAGCAGGGAAGGTGATGGGCTAAATGTGGTAAGCTGCCATAATGAGGTAAGAAGATCTTCTTCCCAGGGCTCAGTAGACCACAGTTTTCCTCTCTGCAAATATGAAATCACTTAGGCTCAAGAGCAATCAGTCTCATCTCCAGTTCCCCGCTAAGCCATAGTCCTCTGATGTTGGACCCTGGATGGAGTCTGCTTCTAGTTATGGGATACTGAGAGATGCTTAAATGTCGTGAACCTCTTGCAATATCTTGCACATATCATTGCAGGTCATCGGAACTAACAATGGAGATAATAAGTGTAGAAGGTGTAGCATAATGCCTGGTACAGAGTAGAGACTCATAAAGAAGAATGGTGTTGTGATTAAAAGCACAGACTCTGGAATAGGACTGCCTGGATTAAATCACGGTTTCACTATGTGCTAGGCAAGTGACATGTTCCAAGTTATTTATCACTTCAGTTTCCTCATTTGTAAATGAGGATAATGAGAGGATTAAGCAAGATAATCCATGTACAGCACTTAGCTCAGTGACTAGCACATAATAAGCACCTAATAAACGTTAGCTAATATTAAATGGAGTTCTAATTCTATAAAAATGGTTTTTGCCTTCTAAATAAATGCTTTCCATGATTTATTTGTATTATAGACATCCTTCTATCAAAAATGAAATAAGCATTTCTCTCTTTTCATTTTCTGGTCACTCAGTCAGCAGTTTGTTTCTGGGAAACAGAAATGGAAGCATATAGAGACAGAGAAAAATTACCAAAATCAATGATACTAATACAAAATCATTATGGTAGCTGACAACTAAGTCAGGGCTCTAATCTTAGTAGGAAGAAGAGCAATTTTTTGGAGACAGGTAAAAGAAAGTACTTAAAGAAAAATAGGAATCTTCATAATTCTAGGAAGTTATACATATTTAAAAAAAAAAACCTTAGACATAAATTGAGTTTGATTATACATTTTAGTCTGTATTCAAGTAGGCTATTTGAAAATATGATTCTCAGAATATGGGGCAAATTGAGAGATCCAGCGTTGAAGGAGGAGGAAAGAAGGCTGTACACAGACACTGGTGGAAGTTCAAAGGACTTCAGCTGAAGTTATTCAATTTAGGGTGTGAAATTTAGGCTCTGTTGGCTTGAGCCAGAAATGTGAGTGGGAAGCCTCTGAAAAATGAATCTGGCAGTTGCAGTCAAAATTTTTTTTTAATATGAATAAAAGTTACTATGCTTGTGATATGAACTTTTTTACTTTGAATTTATACAATCATATTCTCATCATTTGTTAAAGAGGCAATATTTTAACAGCTTTTGAATTATAAACCTTATTTTATAACTATCTTTTAAATGTAAACATCTTAATAATTAATTAACCAAACTATAATTACCAAACTGACCTGTCTGTATATTCTCTGAATCACTTTCTATGTTTCTCAATTTTTTTCTGCAGAAGTAATGGGTCTAAATAGCCTGATGGAAGAAAAATCCTCTGTCTTACGGCGTGTTGCGATCCTGAGCTAGAACAACACACCTAGTTAAGGGGCTCCTAGATTCTGAAAGCCTAGGAATTAAGGATAATAAATGTTTACTGTTTTCACTTCCAATTTCCAAATTGTTGTTGGAATAATTTGTTATGCATTGATAGATACCATACACACTAGCCAAAGCTCTTTGATAGATTTAGAGCATTGTCTTGTGACCTCCTCTGAGATCAGGGAATTGAGATCTACAAGAACACCCCACACACCTGCATTCAGTCTCAGCCTGCTCATACCCTGCTGCAGCTCCAACGAGGTGGTTTCACACTGTCATCTAACAAATATTTGCTTCTGGTTCTACTCATGAACTGTTGCTCAATGGACTCATTAAGATATCCCAGGAGCCATAAATTTGAGAAGCATTAGTGAATGAGACTTGATAAGACCAACTTATGGGAAGCTTTCCAAAACCTGTTGGAATTTGATTGAAAACAGAAAAAGGAAGTGATTAGAAGTTTCAAAGTGGTGACATTATGACAAGTTTTCAGAAAGACTTGTTTCCTCTTTCCAGAACCATCCCAAAGTACAATAGATCATGAGCTCTCCTTTGGTTTGGGGCATATATCAAATAGGATTAAGGTGATATGCAAATTTGCACTGAATTATTTTGTTGTTGTTTATAAAAAGGCTAAGATGTTGATCTGAGAACACAAAGGAGTCCTGTTAAATTATATTACCAGGATTTCCTTCAACTTTAGCCCCAACACAGAAGGAAACCCAAATACGATTTTATCAGTGCTAAATTTTTCAATGAAAAATAGTATTAACCCCCATTCTTCCCTGCTCCCACTCAAACCATGAACAAGGACCTTGTCCCTTGTCTGTGGTGGCAAGACCTCCCCTGAGAGTTGCAGCCATTTCTTGTCAAATGGCCATTGTCTGCCATGTCTCCAGCTCTCAGCGAGATTGCCAGGTTTGCATAAGCTTTGACCAAACTATATCAAATGCGACAGAGCATGGTAGGAATAACACATAATCTTTTTCAAGAGGCAATTTTCGGAGGACATTAAATTATTCAGCGAAGTCAGTAATGATACAGACTGTGAAAGGACAGGACAAGCAAAATTGTCACAGCATTAAAAAAAAAAAAGGAAGAGGAGGCAGATGCTAGAGAATGAGTCCAGGGTTCTACAATTAGTTAAGTGGTGAAACTATGGCTGGAAGATAGAAATTTTGATTCTTAGTTCTTTTTCATTCTGAATCAGTGGTTCTTTATTCAAAGAGGCTAGATTTACATTTACATTTTTTTTTTACAGAATCTGATAATTTTATTCATCAGTGCCATTTTAATTTGGCATTTCCTTTGAAGCTCTAATTTTTTAACCATTTTATGTGAGGTTTTCAATTACAAAAGAAAAAAATTGCTTATTTTACAAATTAAACAACACAACACAAAGGTATTTCACCATTTTGAGGTAATCAGTATTCAGTCCAATGTGACTTTTTTCTTGTAGTGTTTTTTGTTCACACAAAATGAAAAAAAATAGATGGATAGATAGATAGACAGACAGACAGACAGACAGGCAGGCTTCATTAGTACATAAACAGTTACACTATACACGTTGTTCTACAAACTCCATCTTTTGTTGTTTTTTTTTTTTTAAATAGTGATAGGTGATTTTTTTTTTAGAGATTTTTTTTAAGGTTTATTTATTTATACAAGAACTAGGGTACAGGTCAGAGGCACGGGAGGGTGAGAGAATTCACCAGAGACAGAGCGGGAGGCAGAACAGGCAGTCAGACCGAAGACACTGCTGAGGGGAGCAGCAGGCGAAGACAGGAGGCTTTGCCATGTGGGACAGCGGGCTTTGCCATGTAGGACTCTCCCTGTCTGGCCAGGAATCGAACCCTGGAGAGGGGGAGGGGGCAAACTCCATCTTTTGAATGTGATATGTCACAGAAATGCTACAAGTTAGGAGGTTTACATGTAATTTGAAGTTCTTTATCTAGTATCCTTATGCATACACAAATGCACACAATTTTACATAGACTCAGTTTACCAAATAACTGCAATATCTCCCCAGTCTCACACCACTTTCTCTAATTCTTCAGTTCTTGATTCACATGTTGAAAAATGACCCAACTAAATATACTGAAGAATAAAGTTCAGAAGCCAGAAGGAATAAAAAATTAATCTAAACCATTGTCCCTGCTGTTAAGGCTCATGCAATCTATTTAGAGAGACAAGACTAAGCTACTGGAAAGAACAGCATATAGTACAAGATTGTAAGTCATTAAATACTAAACTATGTGGCTCAAATGATAAGTGCTGCAAAGATTCAGACAGGAGGGAGATGTGTAAAGTCTGTCTTAGTAGGGGAAACTTTATGGAAGAGCTGAAACTTTAACCTTACCCAAAGGCTGGGCCGAATGTGGAAAAGAATATTCCTGAGGAGCTTAGCATGTACTAGTATTTGACTAGATGGAGTTTCAATGTTTGTTTAATTGCTTTCATAAAACCCAGCATCCCAATGTTTCCTAACTGAATAAAAGCATCTCCATTGCTTTAAAAATATAGACTGTAATAGTTTAGGTATGTGTGTTCATGTGTGTGTTCTAAACAAAGAGATTAATTTTCTTGATGGATTCTAATATGCCAGACGGATTTATACTCTGTGCTGGGAGGATCAGTCAGCATAAATTAAATGAACATTGAAAAATAATTGTTGTAGTAAAATCTAAAAGCAGTATGCAAGCTCATGAAATTTCTGGGGTAATAGTTTTTTAATCTAAGAATAATTGATAATGTACTGAGGGTACACATCCAGGCATAATTCTTTGTCAGTAAACTAGGAACATTTTATTTCATTCAAAAAATGATTCTTCCTGTTTTGTTTAACAGCCACAGACATAGTCTAAGTTAGAGACAATTCATTTTAAATGATAATAACAAATAAAAAAATTAAAATTTTTCAAAATCCAACCACAGTGTCTTAATGTTCCATTGCTGTTCTCTTTGTTGAAATCATTTAAAAACAATTGACTTGTAGATTTTAGATTTTTGTAAATTTTTGGGCATAGATTTGAAATGTAGGCCAATGATGTTCATTAGGGTTTTTTAAACAAGTATATTTAATTTCTAACATTAGTCAGATTTATGAATTTCACTCAACAATTCATTCATTTTGGAAAGAAATCAGAAATGATCCCTGCAAAATTCGCCTGTTAATAAACCCCACTGGCAACAATGTGTCAAATATATTGGAGTACAGAAAATGGATACTGGGTGACCATTGAAGTAAGAGAAGTAAGAGATAATGGTGAACTGGTAAAATATAATTCTAATACGACTATTAAGTGCCTACTCAATGGCAGGTGCTTATTATCATTTCATTAACAACTCTAACAGACTATAAGCAGTTATTATCTTGTTGTACAGATGATGAAAATGAACTCGGAGCATTCAGAACGTGACTTGTCCCAAAATTGTGTGACTGGTATTAAAGATGAAGCTCAAACCCTCCTTACTCTGCCTATATATTCTGCAATGAGCTTTTCCAAGGCCTCACGACCTCTGATATAAAGACCTGAAAGACTGGCTTGCTGATTTGTCAAAGAGTCATCTATCTGATATTGGAAGTTGGCATTTAGGGTCACTCTGAGACAATCACTAATTGACAAGGACCCTAAGGATAGATAACTTCCAATAAACCATAAATATTAGATGAATAAAGAAAGTTTGCATCAGGGGTATTTTCAAGCCTGAGGTAGACTCCTGGGCCAGCTGAATCTACACTTCTATGAGAAACTTATTCAATATAATTGTAACCAATACAATTGAAAATATTAAGAGAGGCTAGTGAAGCAACATGATTTCCTCCAGGCTCAATCATAATCATTACATTAATTAATGTATTTTAATGTGGTCTGTTAGTAAAATACACATGGAAAAAAATTCAATAGTTAAGATAGAAAAGAGAGGCACTTCTAGGGAGTACAATTCTAATCCACTAAGCTTCTTAAAAGTGACTCTACAAAATGCAGCAACTATCCTCACATTCCTCACTTAGATTTGAAAAAGTAAAATGTGAAAATAAGACAAAACAGTTTCCTAGTTTTCCATCCACAACTATGAGTGGGTCATCATAGAGATGCTAATAAAAACAATGAAATTAATTTTTAACATTATGTCAGTAAGTCATAATTATGTCTCATCACCCAAAGAAGGTTGGTTGGTAATGGTTTCCTCCTAAATCTAGCATGTTTACCCTTTCTATCTGCTTCCTTATCTGATTATTTACATGACTTTAAACTTCCTTGTGTTTTTATTGTCAAAAAACCACCTGTGGTCTGCATCTGGGTGGAAGGCACTGACCCCATGCCATATATTCCTTAAGGCTTGTAAAGTTTCCTGACACAAGTTTTGCCTACATATTAGCCAACATAAGTTTTGACAGAAAATAAATTGGTTTATAAAGTAGTCTCAAAATGGAAATCAGTTCTTCCGTTTCAAGACATCTTTTGAAACTGTCTGATGAAGGTTCCAAGAAATTTTGGTGAAGAGACACATGGATGCATTAGTCAGAAAATATCTAAAATTTCATCTCTTAAAACCATTAGTTGATGTGCACACATTGTTTATTGCACCATTAGACAACACATCTCCTGTGGCTGCGTAGACTGTAGCCACAGTCAGTGAGCTTTGGTTCCTGCGAGAATGAACATGAAAATACATTAAGTGAATGAAGTAAAGTTATAAAACTGATTAATTTCAGTAAGGAAAGGAGATATAGTACAATCAAAATGTTGCAATTGCACCAGATGGTCAAGTCATCTATAGTATAAGAAGTTTGTAATTAGTCTACGTTTTTCATCACTAGGGAAAAAATGTGTGGTTTCAGATATCATGTTTAAAGCACCTAAAGAACCCAACGTTGTCATGCTAAATACAGGAGATCTAAAGATCTGCTGTTACACATCCATTACATTTAGTGAGCTGTCCTACTAGCTTTTTTGAAGTGCTGTATACACGATCTTGCAAGGCGAAACACTTTATGCACCATACGAAATTTGAGGCATAATGTTTAATGTTCACAAGATAAGTTAACAAAACTGTATGCTGGTGACTTTTTTATTTCCCTGTTTTATGTCCTTCAAGTACTTTAAGGAAAGATAAACAAGTAGGTAGGAGAATAAAATGTGCTTTTTCTTTCTACCTTTTTTCACTTTCCTAAGTTAAATTATAACTGCTGATTTGCAACCAAGGAAGAAATCATGTTAAAATATGCTGGACTTTTTTTTTTTTTAGTGTTTAGATAACAGCTTTCAAAACACAGCTAAGTAAAATGTGTTTTGAGATGGAAAACATTTGGTCTTTTTTGCAGCTTTCAACAGCTTAAGTGAAGGGATTTTTAATGTTCCCAAACAGCTGGGCCATACTTTGTGTATCATGAATTCCACTCTCTATGAAGGAGCCCATCTACAAAGAAGTTCCTCTTTCCTCCCTGTTCGTGCTGCTTGTATGTCTTTATGGCTTTCCATTATTCTCACAACTTTCTCAGGTAGTGCTAACAGCAGTGGCTGATAAAATAACTCAAAGTATAAAATTGTTCTTTAAAAGTGCTAATGGTTTGCTATTTATTATGTGGTGACTGTAGAAAACAACAGGTTGATCTGCACAGGATTAAGAATAGTGTGACAAGGAGGGAGAGATTGCATGTTTAAGATGGGATCCTCTCCTAACTTTCTCAAAGGTGCTACTGAAAATTCTAATACACATTATCCCAATTGCCTACATTTTTATCACTCTCTCAACATCACTTCAAACATATGCGCAGAAGGAGTTTTTTTCAGAACTAAATAATTTGTAATTGTTTTCAAACCCTTTCCCAGAGAAGGGGTTGTACACAAATGCTTCTGTGCATCAGTACTGACTTATGCTACTATAAGTAAGAATTGCAAAGGGGGGAGGGGCAATCACACCAAATGTCACTTCACTATGAAAATGAAAAGTAATCGATGTAAAAAGCCAAAATATTGTAGAATAGTTATTTAATGCAAATATATTCAGCTAAAATGCATCTTCTGTTTAACAGGTTCACTGTTTTACATCTAAAGGAATGAAAACAAGAGCTCAAAACTTTGTATACACTACGTACACAAACCATACAAATAAACTATGTTCATAAATATATAAAAAATATGTAAACTACTTGGCAAGAAATGGCAAACATTTTTCATTATCTATTTTTATAATCCATCATTTATTGCTTATTTCCTAGCAATGTAACTTTTTTCTTCTACTTCTTTGTTTCTAATTTCGGGGTCATATTGAATGGAAATGTATCCCTACCTGCATATTCACTCCCAGTGCCTCCCCCTCTTACCGCCCCAGGCAAGCACGGGGCCTGTTAGCCTTTTCTAAGGGACCACCACTGCCAACCACTAAGGATGAGCAGTGAGTGAAGGACGAAAGCGCCGCTACATTGTATAATACATCTGACAGGCCAGGGAAGTCGAGGTACCGCATAGCAGAGGAGAAGATGCTCTGGTGCGCGTTATCCGCCCTGTTCTAAGTAACTAACAACTCTAACATGTACATGATTCACATGAAAAACAGTAATTTAAATTGTTTTCACAATCCTGTGATTGCTTTTTACCATAGTTAATCTATACCTTGTAACGCCTCCTCCAAAGAAGTTTTTGGATAATTGAAAATTTACTTATGCGTATATGATCTATAATTCTGTGGATATGCAGCCTATATATAATTCTATGAATATACATGAAAAATAATTCTCTCTTTCTCTCTCCCTCTCTCTAACACATACACACACACATGCATGCACACACGCACACACACACACACAGAGCTTTAAATTGTTTCTAATAAACAACCATCCCAGAATGCACACATTTGAATGTTTTTAAGTACTTCTCTCTCCAGGTTCCATACTTCAATTAACGGTGTTATTATTTCCCCAGTCACTGACTTTGATTCGCTAAAAGAATGTTTTACAAATTATTCTCTGTGAAATGAAGTCAGTAAAATAAATAAAATGCCTGAGAAATGAGAGTAATTACTTATCACATGAAAACATGCATAGGAACGAGCTATTTTCAAAACAATTGCAATTCTATTGCTTAATAATTTTATCACTTTTAGAAGAATTTTTAAACCAATTTTAGACACTTCATAGTGAGTTTTTATTAGAAATGTCTTAGATTCCAGTGTTAATGCAATATTATCTGATTTTTATGCTCCTTCAAATTAAGCTACTTATTTCCTTATTAAATTATGGTGGTATTTTATTTTGGCTTGACTAAGAGATATTAGGTTAAAGAATTTTAGCTGTAGAAAGGTAAATGTTGCCAGTTTCTAGGTTAAAATCATGCTAGGTCAGATTTATTGAAATCAATTGTCTTTTAATTGGTTATGGGCAAACCAGGAAGATTCTAAATTCATTTCCTATTTCTATGATGACCATATATATAATCTTTAATTTTCTATATCAAACCTGTTTTGGAGATTTCATTAGTCCATCTCCTTATATTCTTGTTATTTAAACCTTATAGTCAGAGTGGACTATAAATGACCAAACAGTACATGGGTCTTTCACTAAGGGAGTCTTCTGACTGAAATCAGACAAATGGCAAATCACACAGTAAACTGGAATAGTGGGGAAAAAAATTAAATTTCTATGTAGAGAGTTAACTTCTTTAATATATATAAATATAAAAAGATGTAGCAAACGGAAAGCATTTATGATTTAGAATAGATTATAGATAAAATTAATATACATTCAATTTAGCCAAATTGATAGGAAAGTTGCCATGTCTGCAAGAATAAAAAATTATATTTTATACTTACTCAGATTTTAGTTTCTATAATTTTAAATGTTAGTGGTAATATTTCTACTTCATCCAATAAACAGGTTCATTCCATAAACATAGAAATAAAACATTGTGGTTTTAGCTAAAGAAAATAGCTTTGAAGAAGAATTTGGTTTTTGTTTTATTATTTAATGTAGAAAAATCATATATGATAATTAGCAGAAATACAATAATTTCTTATCCTGGGTCAGAGGTGAACTCTTTCCCTCTTTGAGACATATGAAACAGATGAATTGAAATAAATGTGAGGGATATTAACAGTTTAACTTATCAAAAATAAGTTAAATTGATCTCATTAATTTGTACTGACTAATATATAAACTATAAACTTGTCTATAAATAGAAATGATGGTAATTTTACTTCTAAGTGTGTTCTACTGTGTTCTTTGCAAACATTCCAGAATCCAAGTGGCATATTTTCTCTCATATTACTAAATGTTTGCTCTGACCTCAGAGTGTTAATACAAATAAAAATATTGACATTTTTCACACTTATTCAATACCCACTGAAAAGAAACCTAAAGTATCATTCAAAATTCAGTACATCTTGAACTTTTTAAAAAAAGAAACCCTCAAAATAGAATTTCAGATGTAAAATAATATGTGCCAGACAGTAAAAGCAGGATGTAGCCTTTAGTTTCCCTGAACTACTCCAGATTCCTGCTTAATCATCTCATCAGACATTTATCTTAATAATCAAAGAGGGGCAGTATGACACTCTGTTCTTTTTGATTCTATATGAGGATATATATCTACCTTTTATTCCATGGGAAACAAGAAAATGTCAGTCAACCAAAATATAAAGGCCATGATGATATCTGACTAGTGACTCAATGAAGTGATATTTTAGGAAAATTATATTTAGCCTTGTATGTAGTTCATACTGGAAATGAAATCCCCAGACTATCACAAGTTATTTCATATACATTCCTAATGCTGCAAACTCTCTTCTGATCAAATCATTCTATTTTTACCTCTGTTGATTTAGATAATCTATTTTAATCATTAAAATTGTCTGTTCCAACTCAGACCTTAAAACTCAACACTAAGCCTGTCCAGTCTCTGAAGTAACCCTCAAATTATATTTGTTTTCCATGATACTGAATTATATCAAGTTAGATGGGGGCATACGTCACAGGTAGACATACTTTTGTGTGTGCCAAAAATGTGAAGTGGGCAAATATTTTTTCCATTCAGCTCAAAGTGACTAGAGCTGTGCTCATTTCTCTCCTCTGCAGTCTGAGACAGTTTCTCTAATTCTGGGCATCATTCCACCAAGATTCACAGGGAATCCCATCAATAATTTACTTATATTGGGAAAACTAAAAGCCCCTTCAAATAGAAATAGCAGCTGGGGAATCTGTTCCCCTCATATTATTGAAGAAGGGTATACTGTTGAACTTCGTAGTTTAATAGGAAAAATGAACTAATTATATAGGCCATTTTAAATAAACTTGCCAGAGCTTTTGAGGTTCTACCATATGTCCTTTTTCCACTGAGGAATGGCCAACACTTATAGACTTCTTGAATCTCTGTTCTGAGACTATGAATTTTAAGTCTGATAGACTGTTTTATTTATAAATTATAGAAGTCTTCCATATTTTATAATAAAACTGCAAAATGAATATTA
Source organism: Talpa occidentalis (assembly GCF_014898055.3). Classification (NCBI taxonomy): domain Eukaryota; kingdom Metazoa; phylum Chordata; class Mammalia; order Eulipotyphla; family Talpidae; genus Talpa; species Talpa occidentalis. The sequence goes on along the minus strand of NW_023604295.1, from coordinate 77,975,582 downwards.
TGCTTCCCATGTTGCTAGATTAATATGACATTTTCAGAAGATACTCCTGGATTTCTTTGTTTTGTTTTCACACCACTGTATGCTTACAAATTCCTCGCATTAGTTTAAAAATGTTTCTCTTCTCCAAGTGTAAACAAGAATAATTCAATTTTAAACATGTCAATTTCCTACCAGAAAATACTTATTTGTTTTTATAAAGAAGGAGCAACAGAGAAGATTTTGAGGGAGAAGGAGAAGATATTTCAAATAAAGTTCTATTGTCTTTTTCTATTAGTTAGAAATATTTTCCAAGACTATAAGAATGAAATAGATTGTTTTCATTCTCATGAAGAAATATATTAATAATCAATAATAATTAAAGGTAGATTGTTAGATTTCCATTCACTGTGAAATCCCTATTAGACTTCATTCTTCTTGGAGACAGGGCCCTTGTCATTTTTAGATCTCTTTTAATGCCTAGTACGGTGACTTGTGTTTTTTTTTTCTTTTTTTAAGATTTATTTTATTTCTATAAGAACCAGGGTACAGGCCAGATATGCAGGAAGGTGAGAGGATTCACTAGAGACAGAGTAGGGAACAGAACAGGCAGAATGACCGAAATACACTGCTGAGGGGAGCAGTGGGCACAGCAGGAGAGGTCTGCCATGCCATGTGCGTTGCTCCCCGGCCAGCGGGGATCGAACAGCACTGCGGAGGCTGTGAACAGCCTGTGCCACCAGGGAGGCCCATAGTACAGTGACTTGTATACAGTAGATACCCAATTCACATTTGATGAAATACAAGTTTGGGAAATGTTGTTTGTGACAGTTATTAAGTTCTTTAACATTCTATACCATGATTGTGTATCAGTTTATGTTATTGGAAAAAGGGAAAAATCAGAGATCTCAATTTTGGTCTTATTTAGACTCATGTGAAAATAAAGAAATACTAGATAAGAGGGTACTTTATAAATTCTAAATACCGTATGTTATTATCAATTTAAATTGTTATTAAAATTATTTTACTTTAATAAGAAAGCTGTTTTTCCATTATTTATCCTAAGATGATAACACATGTTTTTATGTTGGCCCTATTCACACTATACCTATTTCTGTCATTAAAAAATGCAGTCAGAAATGAGCGTAAGAACAAATTATCTGTGAAAACCACAACATTTGATGCTAGTAAACTCATCCTCCTCACAATTGTCCACTTTTTTGCGATTCATGATAATACTCTTCCCTGCTCACCTTCTACTCTTCTAGCTTCTTTTTCAGGATCTTCCACTGGAAGATTTTTCCCCCTTGCTGAATAACATGCTGGGTTTCTCCCAGGGTGTTTTTTTTTTTTTTTTCCTCCAGCCACTTCTCTCTTTAACATGCCTACTAGGTTGTCTTCTAATGATTCGGAGTGGCTCACAATAGATCCATTCTGCCAAATTCTGCCAGAATGATTTATCTTGATATAAAACAAACCATATTAATTTTCTACATAAAGTCCATAAGTGACTGTCCATTACTGATAGCCTAAAGGCAAATAATTTAACATGACATTCAAAACACTGTGTGTGACCTCCACTAGCCATGTCAAGCTCATGTTATCCCTAATTCATGATTTGGCACAATCAAGTTTGTAAATCTTCATATGCACCATATGTACCCTAATGCTTTGGGTTCAGAAGTTTTGCTTTGGTAAGTCCCTTCCTTGTCAACCTTCTATACCCTTATTTACTGGCTAATTCATCTTCTTTAGCTTAAAGATTTCATCTCTAGGAATATGTGACAAGTTCCCAAACTCCTAGTGGTGGGGATTTTTTAGTGTTTTTCTTTAACTTCATAAACATACATCTATTTATATTTTCTTTGAAATGTCTACTTATATATGTTTACCATGAAATACTGTTATTTCAAAGATTAAAAACAAAAAGACTTATACATCTTTTCCTCTGCCTCATATTTGTAGTCAATTAAAGTGGGACTAGATTTTGGAAAAAAAAAATGTAACAGTCTTACCACCAAGAGTTTCTTGCTGTCACTATTATATATCACTAATGGAAAGAAGAGGAAAGGAAATATGGCATCAAAAATGTTATTTCTAATTATTCTGGACTAATGAAAAGGACAAGTTGGAAAAAATAATAATGGTAAGGAAGTTAATGCAAGGAAAACACTAGAATAAGGAAATCTTTATGAAAAGAAAAATCTAAACTTAATAATGTTATGTCTAAATTATGCTACATCAGTGTTTCAATTAAGGACAATTTTCAAACAGACATAGTTTATCTATATCAGGTTGACAATTTCTAATCTATGACTCCTGTATAATCTGTAAAAAGGCATAACATCTGAGATTCTATAGGATGGTGTCCAAATGAAGGTATATTGGGACAAAGTAATTTGTCAGCACAAGTCAAGGTCATTCCTTTCTTATCTTGAACATTCTCAAGCTACATGTAGTATTTCAAAATTAAACAGAAGAATATGCTGCTTCTCAGGGATTTATGCAACCATCTGGCTCATTACTCAGATGATCACTGCTGTCTGTTATTTACAAAATCAAACACAACTTTACTCACAGAAACAAGCAGGAGCACAACTTTTAAAGCCTAAGCTTTAAACATAGGCTCTTTCTCTTGTGGTAACTATTACTTGCCTTTTCTGTTACCTTCACACATTAGGTGGCTATATGCTTGCTCTGGTATAGAGACTCAGACAGATCTATGTTTCAGTCCTGATCTCAAAGTTCTTACCCCTCCACACATTCTCCCTCATCCGTCACATGGGAGAACCAATTGAAGCCAACACTTACAATGTGCCAGATATAGCTGATGGTTTACTGTATATTATCTCATACAATTTTCCCAACAATCTTACAAAATAGATACTATTATTTTCAGTTTCTAACTGAGGCAACAGAGATCCCAGGAGCAGGGACTGGATTTGAATGGTCTGCCTTTAGAGTTGTAACTCTATGTTCTGTTTGTCCTGTTTCTTTGTGCTCATTTCACAATGTTTGCAAAAAAGATCAAATACTTGAATAAGGGTAAAATGTTTTGATGGATAGGTACTCAACAAATGAATCTCTCTAACTCTTTCAGAGATTCTTCTCCATCTTATTTGCCCAAACATCTAGGCATGTCCTTACACCACAGGAGCTCAAAACCACCAAGTGAGTCAAGATGACCAACAAGAGTCAGGAAGAATCCAGATGCAACAGAGTCTAATGGGATTTTTATGAAGTCTTCAAGCCTAATTTCTATTAATATGGTTCTGTTTTATTTTTATTTTTTATAATATTCCAAGAGGAAGAGTCTGGGAATTCTACCTCAGAGAAGGATATTGAATATGAGATGCTAAATGTAATATTTATGTAGTGATGTGGAAGAGAAAAACAGAATTTGTTCTATTTCTGAGTTCCTGATGGCTTTATAAACTTTAGGAAAGTGTGTCTGTTTTCTCTCTGACCTTACCCTAAGCAAGCAGCATTGTGCCTGGCATAGCAGTGCCCAATAAATTAACAAATAAATAACAAATGTATCAATGGATAGATACAGAAAGAATAAGAGCCTGAGGATAATTTAAGGAACTAAGAGAATGCCTGTGTGGATTGAGGAATGGTGAGAAGTTGGGCAGAGCCAGATGATGGAGCACATCATCCTCAGGTATGATAAGAATGTTGAACCTTATTGTATAAGCAAAGGAAAACCACTGAAGGGTCTTGACAGAGGAGAAACATAATCAGAATCATGTCTTTAAAAGATTACTTGTGAAACTGGTGATGTCCCTTAACCTACAAACAAAGCAAAGTTAGGACATCACCATCAGTGCCTGGACATTGGGTGGGATGCACAGTGAGATATAGGCCATAGCTTAAGTTAGAAAAATGTACTTCTGGGACTGATGCAGTGTTGTAAACTAATGCTCCCTTGATAAAAAGAAATATCACTGTCAAAAAAGACCTTGAACAATTAGAGTTAATCATACCAACAGGTTCTACACAGTGTAAGCTGGAAACTTGAATGGGGAAAATAGTCGACGGCCAACAAAGAAGCAGACGATTCTGGTATTTAGTGGAATCAGGGGATATTTTTCAATTATGGTAAAGCTTACTAAACATGTCCTTTAAAAAAAAAAAAAAGATTTATTTATTTATTTATTTACACAAGCACTGGGGACAGTCAGAAGCATGGGAGGGTAAGAGAATTCACGAGAGCCAGAGCGGGGAGCAGAACAGACAGACTGATAAAACTCACTGCTGAAGGGAGCAGCGGGTGGCAAGAGAGGTCTGTGAGCCATGTGGGACTCTCATCGGCTGGCCAGGGATCAAACTGGTGCTGCAGAGGCTGCAAGCAGCTTCGCAGCACAGCATTCAATTGCTGTGCCGCCGGGGAGGCCCTAAACATGTCCTATTTTTAAAGCAAAGGGCCCAGAATTTTTTATTTCAAAATGGATTTTTAAAACATAAATTGCTTAGTTCTTTCCTCTGTATTATTCAATTTCTAGTTAGTGAGAAATCCTAGAATATGTAATGCTAGGTACCCAATGCCAAAGGTTTATTGTTTTTCTCATAAAAACTATAAAGCTCCTTGGAAACAATCACAGAACTGTCCCTCTGTGAGATCGCTAACCTTTTTAGTAACACAGAGCACCTCTCTCTGCACAAAGCTTTCACTGGACATTCAGAGTAGGCACTGTTAGTCATGAAATTATGTGTGTTGGTTAAACATCATGAAAAGTTTAGTTTGGGATGTACTATAGCCACATTATTTATTTAGCAAAGTAATAAAACATGAATGTGTTATAAAAATTAATGAAAACAAAGGATGATTAAAATCTCTTTGATAAACACTTGAAAGGAAAAAAATATAAAAGGAATGCACTTTAAAAAAGAGCTAAGTCTATTCACACAGGCTTTCTTTTCACTACATGTAGCTCTATTATATCACCAATACCTCTCTTTGCAATTTATGTTTAAACAAATTTTAGACATCACAAGTAGGCCTCTGCTCTATGAGATGTTAGTGCAATAGCTAATGTGCTGAGAGTTCAGAAACCCTACACTTCCATTCTCAATGTCAGTGTGTTAAAAGAGATTTTAGTAATGGCAAAGCCAGTCAACAGGGAATAATTAAACTCAAGTTGTCTGAGATTTGCTGTGATGTGTGGAATGATAGTTTCCAACCCAACTGCTGCAGATGTTTGCCTAAGAAGAAAGAGTAGATTTGACCAGAGGCTACGGTTCTGATGAAATGCAAGGAAAAAGCTCACTGAATTTTGAAACAATAGGTAGGGTGTTCTTGAATAAGAAATTAACAGAAAGTCAACAATTAAACAAGGGTTTATGTAACAACATGGCCATCTCAGAAGCATGCCACCTAAAACATTTCAAAGGAAAGAATGGATAGTAAACTGACCAATATCTATGCTTGGCATCTGTTTACCCATGAATAAAGGTGTAGGCTGGCAACTGAGATCAAATAAACCCTCCAGAAGGACTTCACTGCCCAATTCCTCAAAAACAAACAAACAAACAAACAAACAAAAAAAAACAAGCAACAAGCAAACAAACAAACAAAAAAACTTCAAATGTATCTCATTAAAGGGCACATTCTACTTATTTCCTTCGGCCCAGCTGCTGGTCTCTCCTAAGCCCTAAGCCGCCGAGCTCTCTCTGACTGGCACGGTATCTCCCAAGTCTCCCCACATGTCTCTGTGTGAGACCCGCAGTCCGGCCTCCCCTGGCAGCGTGAGCTGCTCTTCATCAAACCAAGTCATCATAGCGCGGTCAACATTAATCCGCAACATAGATGAAGCAGAAAGAAAATATGTGCATCAGTGTGTTGTTTTACTTCAGGAACTCCTTCTTAACTTTACTAGTTTTTCCATTTTCTGGCATTTAGAATATGGTCAGAGACTAAAAAGGCAATTATTTACCTCTCCTATCTACAGTGCTTTTAAACCTCCGCCCTAATAGGATTTCCATTTAGAAAAAAAAAAAAAAAAAATGGTGCAGCCATTTACAAGGTCTTATAAAGCTAATGAAGGCATGCCAAGGTAGTTCTCATTTTCATTCGATTGTGTTTAGACTTCATTGGCACGGAATGAAAATGGTTCACTGTCTAATTTTAATGTCAATATCAATGTATGTTCACATACCCACAGGCATAGGTATACAGGTTATTGTGGTGTGCAAGTGTCTTCATGTGTATTATTATTGAGGTGCAAAAATATACTGACTAGCTAATAAGAATCAACAAGCTTGATTTATAATATGCATAATGAGAAAAAAATGTCCTATTTCTCTTGGCTATTCTCAAGTCCTATGAAAATGCCCTTTCCTCCAATCATCTCACACAGTTCATACTTTTAAAATCACTTTTAAAAGTGATTTTAAAATCACTCATGGGTGTATGAGTTGTCTGGATCAAGAGAGGATTTTATTTATTTCTTTCTAAGTATTGAGGCCTCTTCTCTTCCTTTTTTCTCATTCATCTTAAACAACAAACTTGCACTATCTTACTGTATAGCTGAAGAAGGAACCGTATTTTCTGACTCTCTCCAGCATTATCTTCATATACACATATATGTATGTATGTATACATATGTATACATATGTACATATATGTATCATGTGTAAAATGAAAATCTTAAATCTGAGAACTTTCAAAATGTAATGCAATGCATATTTATAGAGCAACTACCATACTATCAGAACTTCTAAGTAGACTTCCAGTCAATAAAAAAGGCAACTTCAAGCTATTTAGAGAGTATGCTCATAACAGTAAGTTTCTTTTTTTTATAAAGATTTATTTATTTTTTATACAAGAATTGGGGTACAGGCCAGAGATGAGGGGGGTGAGAGGATTCACCTGAAATAGTGGGGAACAAAACAGGCAGATGGACCAAAGTACATGCTGAGGGGGAGCAGCGGACGAGACAGGAGAGATCTGTCCCGCCATGTGGGTTTCTCCCTGACCGGCCAGGAATCGAACTTGTGTTGCAGAGGCTGTGGATTGCTTCACAGGTTGCGTCTTAATACCTGCGCCACCAGAGAGGCCCAACAGCAAGTTTCATAGCAGCTGCTAATACTGAGGAGTCCTCACTATGAGTTAAGCATTTTGCTAAGTATTTTACTTAAGACTGCTGATGTAATCCTCCCAACTAATCTGTGAGGCGCGTACTATTATTCCTTCTAATTTACATTTGGAATAATGAAAAACAGAATATCTAATAACTTGCATAAAGTCACACAGGCCAGTAGTCAGTCAGTTTGGCTTTAGATTTGAATCCAACTCTTTTCCTGTGCAATATGGCATCCACTAGCCATATGTAGCTATTTAAATTTAAAAACACATTGTATGGGGAATATAAAAATAAAATTTATTATTAAAAAAATAAAATAAATAAAAACACATTAATTAAAAATTCAGTTCCTCATACAAATCAGATAGTTCAGTAGCTACATGTGCTAGAGCTATCTGCATTGAGCATTATAAACAGAAAACAAGTTCGTCTTAGCAAAAAAGTCCTATTGGTCAGCACTGAATTAAAACCCAGCCAGGGGAGGTGATCCCTCATTTCACATGCCAGTTGTAATTAGGTTAGCAAAACTGGCAAAAACAAACAAAACTTCTACTAAAAGTCATTCCAAATTTCATTGATGCTTCCAAGTTTAAGTGACACCAAGTATCTGCTTTTCCCTAGGATGCAACTTTGTAAAATGAGGGTTTAAAAAGTACCACCGTGGGCCTCCCCAAGTGGCGCAGGTGGTTGAGCACAATGCTGTGAAGCTGTCCGCAGCCTCTGCAGCGCAGGTTCAATCCCGGCTGGCCAGGGAGGGTCCCACATGGTGCGGCAGACCTCTCCTGTCTCACCTGCTGCTCCCCTCAGCAGTGTGTTTCATCAGTCTGCCTGTTCTGTTCCCCGCTCTGTCTGGTGAATCCTCTCACCTTCCCATGCATCTGGCCTGTACTCCAGTTCTTGTATAAATAAAAAAAATAAATCTTAAAAACAAAAAAGTGCCACCTTTTTTGTGTCATAGAAATAGTTTTAGTGAATGTTACCCAGGGGTACTGAATAGGATGCTTAAGCTGCAGCTTTATCTGCATCAATCAGAAAAGAAGCTCAATGGAATGAAGCAACCCTGCATTTTGAGCAACAGTATTGGGGAGTCAGGTGACTTAGAGTCAGACTTCATTTCCAAATCCCTGTGTCTGTCACCTGGAGCACAATAATTAAGTTATTTAAGTCTCAACTTTCTCTTCAGTGCAATCAGAATAATAATGTCTCCTTTCCAGGGTCCTATGACAATTCAATTAAACATATGCAGAGTCCCTGCTCAGGGGAAGTTCTTCGAAAACTTCTTATACATATGAAAATGCAAGTCAAATCTTGACAATGAAATGAAGAAGATAGGAAGATGGATCATTTGGACAGATGCTGAAATTGCTGGGACTCAGTCTAAACATTTATAGGTGTGATATGTTTGAGATTAATTGTCATTGGCTGAAAGGCACAGAACAGCCAAGGCTATGAGCTATTATTAAGTATCAGCATAATTTAACAACGATCTTTACAACTTTTACTCCCACTTTACTCAAAGGACACATCACCAAATCTCTACTCACTGTACTTGTTATTTTTTTAAATTAAGCAGATTCTTGGACTTCAATTCCCTAAGGTTCTAAATCTACAGATCTGAGGGCAAGTCCAAAATCTGCATTTAAAAACAGTATTCCAATTTTTGCTGCCTGTGGTATACAGATCACACTTGGAAGAATATAAAAGCTCCAACTTGTTTAAAGAAGCAAAGCCAAGTTGTGAGCCAATCTCCACCTGCAGGGAAGCTACCAACATCAGTTACACGAGACCTGGTAGGAACACAAAGTGTAAGAAAATTGCCTTTAATTTGGGCAGCAGAGGTTAAGTCCATGTGCCAAAGTTTATATACTTTTCTTAAAAGAGACTCATTCAGCAGCAATTTTCTTTGATTTAGAACAAGAATCTAACAAGATTGACTATCTGGTTTCCCAGACTAATGGTTTTAGAAAAGTTTTTATCCTTTATGCTGAGATTATAGAAGCCACAAAGTTGAACAACTGATCTTTAGGTATCTAGAGAATTCTCTTCTCTGGAATCTCCCTTCCTTGATTTAATAAAGCATATATTGCCAGAATACCTGTGAATAGTGAGCTATAAGAACCAGAACTGTTGAGACAGAATAGCACGTGGAGTAGAAGTGAGACCCTAGAGGCAGACACACCTGAGCCCCTGCCATCAGTCCATTACTTCCCAGCTCGGAGACCTTGTGCAGTGTAGCAGGAGCATGAAGTCTCTGCCCCTCCAGCTATGAGATGGGGAGGGAGAGGCTGGAAGAACTGATCTGCTATCAGTGGAGTGAATACACCATGTAGAGGAATGAATAAAACACTCATTGCTATAGCTACATTTCCGAAGAAAATGAATACAGTTTAGTCCTCTAATATCGTCTTATTACATCAAGTCATTAACAAATCTGTAGTATATTCAAACCTAACACACTTTACTATTCTGAGAAACTTGGTTAGACCCCAATCTGTCTGACACCATTTTATCTGTTATGTGCCTGACTTTGACATCACCCATCCTAAACATTGGAAGTACCATTCTTGATATTCCACACTTATGCTCAAAAATGGCCTTTGGCTTTGCTTTTGTAGTAACAGCAGAAGGTAGAGCAGCAAAGCTCACATGACTGAGCAGCACTTCCCGTGTGGCAGATACCAGGCTACCAGCTGGGGTGCCAGTGTAGTAAGACTCAGTGTCTGCCACTGGGAGGAAACAATGTGGAGGTAGAGGACTATAAAAGAGATTTATGATGGAGGTCTTTCTGCAGTTTCCCTTTTCAAGGACAGTTATGAGAGCAAGATTTGAGTTGAATCATCAGGAATTTGCCTGAGAGAGAAGGCCTAGAAAAGTGAAAATCCCCACTAACTGTGGGGATTTACAATGGGGAGAAAGTAACACAAAGAAAGACACAGAGCAGTGAAAAAGACAGTGTTTTTAGGAGAACCTTGAGAGAATAATAATTATGGCTTGGAGCAGAGAGAGGAGAGAAAGGAAGTCAAAGAGAGTTTAGAACCAATCACTTTTGGGCCATGTATAGCAGGTTACAGAGTTCAGTTTTCTAATTTTTAAAAGACTTTAGCAGCAGAATATATTCTTTCCCCAAGCAAAATCTTATAAGAAGACCTACTATCATCAAACAAGTAAAAAGTGATGTTGCATTGGGCCTCCCTGGTGGTACAAGTGATTAAGCACCACACTATGAAGCAATCTGCAGCCTCTGCAGCACGGGTTCCATCCCCTGCAGGCCAGGGAGCAGCCCACATGGTGTAGCAGACCTCTCCTGTCTTGCCCGCTGCTCCCTCAGCAGTGTATTTCAGTCTATCTGCCTATGCTGCTCCTCATTCTCTCTCTCTCTGGTGAATCCTCTCAGGCATCTCTGGCCTGTACCCCAGCTCTTGTATGCATAAATAAATAAATCTTTTTAAAAAAAAGTGATGTTGCATTGATTGAGGATAAGGTGCTAAATGAAAAACCAACTCAATTTCCCTTCCCCAATGTTACTCTTTAAGGCATCTTGAAGGAATCCTGGAACTTAATAGAACACTGTTGAAAACTACTTCTGTGGACAATAGAAACCAGAGTACTGCCTTAAGCAAATAATAAGATTATCTCAGATTTGATATTTGATATGTAGATCATTCAAGACTATCAGATATTATTTGGACATGGTTTTGAGGTGAACAGAGGCCATTTAGAACACTTTTATATGTAGTGTTGGCAATTGGTGGTGAAGCTCTGAATTAGTAGAAAGATACTTGGATTTGAGAGAATCAGGAAGAATCAAGAAATACTTTGGGGATCTACAATATTATGGGTGAGGAGAAAAGGAGTGCAAAAAGTCAAGGTAGACTTTCAAGTTCTAGCTTGAGAAACAAGGTACAGGATTCAGCTGTGAACCACCATGGGAATAAAGGAAGGGAGCGTGGATGGATTTCCTGTCATATGAAGTGGAGAAAGATACTCAGGTGGAGATATTCATCAAGAGAATGAAACTATAGATTTTGAAGCCTCATGATATAGGAGTCCTGATTGGAGGAAGAGATGGTATCTTTAGGCGAATATCAGGGAGGGAAAAAAAAAAAAACACATAGGAAGAAAGGGAGAACTGAGGTCTGGATCCTAGAAAACACCAACATTTGAGGTCAGTGAAAGTGAAGATAAAGAGAACCCAGAAAAAGAGGCAGAATTACAGGGGGTCTAGAAGTGAATGGTGGTCCAGAAACCAGAGGAGGAATAGGATCCAAAAATTAAATAATTGTCCTGAGAATATTATAGGGGTCCAATGACTAAAAAACACGCTGAATTCAGTAGTTGAGGAACATTACTACTTATGCAAGTATTGTTGGCAAAATGGAGGTTGCAGTAAGATGAAAACTTTGAGTAGCTAGACACAGAAGGATGGTAAAGATACTTTGTTTACAGAGAAAAGAAACACAAGAAAGCAGTGATCTCTAGATACATCATTAATCTTCCAGTCTTCCCTAAAGCCTTTTTTTTTTTTTACTATATAGTCCAAATAATCTCTTTCTCCTCTGACCTCCAGAAGTTTATAATATGTATCCTTTGCTTTAGGATTTATCATTCATTCTAACATCCACTAACCTGGATTGTTATACTATAACTAAAAAGTATAATCTGGCAAACTTTATAGCTCCTAATGATGTCCTACAAGGAACAAAAGTCTACTGAAATCAATTCACCATTAAAAGGAATTCAATTCAGTCTCTTTCCTCACTAATTTCCCTGCCCTGTCGTTCTCATACAGAACCTCTCTCCATTCATGTTCATCAACTCCACCTCACTTTCTCTTGCCTCTGGATTGATACCTGAACATTCTTTTCTGCTACTATGTAAAACCATGCCTTTAGAATAAAGTTGAAAATCCTTCAGGTGTTGGTTTAGCTACAAACCCTCAAGAAAACCTTTTCTGACTCCCTCTGGACGTGGTTGAATATGCTCCCGACCACTGCCCATGAAGAACACCCTCTGCCTGTCAAGACAGAATTGTCCCAGCTCAGCTGACTGCATCCTTCATCAGACTTGCTGAGGACAGGGAGGGATCTGGCTTAGTTCTGGTTTATTTCTTATGCCTAGTTTAGATGAGTAGTAAGTGGCTTAGAATATGGTCTCAAATAGTTGAGGAAGAAAGGAACAATGAAGGGAGAATGGAATGAATAAAGAAAGGGAAGAGATGAGGAAAGGGAGGGAGGAAGGGAAGAAATTAACTTAATTCTAGTCTCAGAACTGCTATAACTGCAGGCATACATTTTGGTTTATTATTCTATAAAACTATGATATGCTAAATCTCTTTTAGGATACTTTCCGTATTAGAAGTAAATTAAAATATATATTATATATACATATACACACACACACATATATATTAAAACATGATAACGTGTATTAACATGGTTCAGATTCCTGTACAGAAAAATCGCATAGCTATATTCTGTGACTCTCAATAACTTTTAAGTTTAAATAAAACACTATTAACTATCAAGCTTTTCTCCTTGAAAGAAGACTCTGCTAGAAGTCTGGGGAAGTTTACATTTACTACTTAGTGACCTTGACTGAGTCAGGTGGATTTCCTCTGATTCAGTTGCTCTACCTAGAAAAAAATGGCGATTCAAAATTAAAAGAGAGAGGTAAGCAAGGATGACTTATGGGAGGCAATTGGCTTTGCATAAGTTATTTATCAGATATTATTTGTAGATGGCCAGTTTTTAGGTTGGAGTTTCATTTACAGAATAGCTCCGTTGATTTAAGGAAAGTCACTACTTGACACATCAGTCATTGCTCATGCAGTTACAATCAATATTCAGTGTGAAGCTATGTGAACAATTTAATAAAAACTTGGAGATTTAAACTTATTCCCAGGCAATAAGAAGGTAATTTATTTACTGTTAGGTATTAAAAGTCTGAGTGTACATGCCTTTCATGGGAACGGAGCACACATCACAACGCCTGTCACAGTCTTCAAGAGGGGCTGTTACCTGGAAAATCGTGGTGGGAGTCTCTAGTTTAAGAGTATGCCTTTCTCACCCTTCAAAGAAGTTAGAGATTTTAAGGGTCTCTTCCTGGCTATGATCAACCTCTCACCTTACTGACAGAGTTTCAGCTTAAGCAAACCTTACTGAAACAAATGACTGCTACACCATACGGTTTCCCATTCTCTACCGAGGAGTTAAGTTTCACTTAGCAGAACATTCATCAGTGAGTAAGAAAATGTACACAAATACAAATACAAATGGAAAAGCCGACACCTTACAGGTTTTTTTTGCCTTATGTAAGCTAAATTTTCTTCCATTGGAAACAGAACTACTTGTGCAGGTGGTTGCTAAATGCTACCAGCTGCTCTGTGGCAATATAGGTTTTGAAACAGAACCTTGAAAAGAAGGATGGGGAGGGGAGAAATAAAGAAATGGGTGTGGAACAAAACTATATTGAACTAATTCCCTCGGTAATACAGGAGAGGGGGCAGAGCAGCCTTAGTCATAAACAGTAAGCAGAATTTTCATTTAGCTGGCCTGCAATAAATTTATTTTTCCAAGAAAATGAAATGGAACAAGAGAACAGACATACCTGCTTTATGTTAAAGAAAAGCATGTATGAACCTAATACAGGAAGAAGTTGTTTAAGACTGTACATCCTTGAGAAAATATAGCCTCCATAATAGTGCCAGGGTCTCTGCTAACTTGGGTTATCAGCTACATAAATTAGACGCACACTGGGGCCGTGGCGCTGTAGAGCGGTCTGTAGCATTCATAGATGTGTTTGCTGCTCTATCACTAGCTTCCTTTTGTCCTCCCTTCTCTTACTAAGTTATTTTTCTAAGACCTTGCACACAAATACTGTTTAAACGTTCTTATTCATTTTGTACCACCACCACCACCAACTACAAAATGCTAAGAAAATCAGAAATCTATTTTGAGTCTAATAATAAAATTATCTATACTAATACAAGAATTGGAAGAGATTCACATCTTCACTGCTTTGAGGGTTGTCATTCTCCCTTGATACAAAAGAACCTCTTTCCTTTAAGCTAGTTCTTGACAGTGTCAAGAATAACCATTACTATACTTAATGTCAGCTTATCACCTACCCTGATTCAGAAAGCAAAAAACAGGAAGGAGGAAAGAAAAAATAAAGAAATGAAAGGAAATGGGTGGAGAAAAGAAAAGAAAAATGAGACAAATGAAGAGATAAATAAGAAATTGTGGACCTTGAAAGAGAAGTGGAGACTTCAAGAAACCAAGGTCAACTTGACATACACTCACTCAGCTTCTGTATAGCTTTTTGTTTTGCAGAGTAATTTGGCATAGCCAGAGAGCTTTGTCCTGATATGGAAAAACAACCATGATATATGGCCAAGATGTCAGTACTCCCAGGAATATTTCTGAATAGCCTGCAGAGACGCTTTGGGTGCTTATCCTTATGGACATAGGTGAGTGGGACTGTTCTTTTCCTGGGTCTGTCGCTGCCATGGCTCTGCCTTTGTGCTCATTGTGAGCTCAGTGGCTCACCCAAAAGGAGTCACCCAATCTCACTGTACCAACTTTGCATTCTAATTCACAATGGAATATAGGTTTTTAGGTCATCAATGAAGCTGAATGGAACCATTCACTTGCTAAGTATGGAATTTAAGAACCAAACTGCAGCAAGTTGAAACATCAGTCACAGGCTCTCAAAATATTATGTTACAAAAGCTGTGATGAAGTTGAGGCACTGCCCATATTTCCAAAAGTAATGATACTCCATCTTAAAGGCCCACTCAGTTATGTCACATTTGTATTTGCATCCTATAATGTGAATGTATTAGATCCAAATTGTTTGGTAATAAATCATCATCAAAGAAATATGTTTATTTTTATTTTTAGTATTCATGACTTGCATGATCCTAGAACAACATATATTTAATACTGCAAAGCAATGAATCCATAACTTTGAGAGAAATGGCTTTATAGATCATTAAGACCTATGTTTCTTTAACAGTTAATCACATTTTCACTAATAATATGACATAAGTCCTTTACTTAAAGAGTGAAAAATGAATGAGTCCTTTGCTTGCACTAAAAAAGTCCTCTACTTGACCTTTACCAGGGGCAGAGGGAAATCCAGTATAATCGCTGAAAGCTTTCCTTATGGCGGCATCAATACTTTCATTCAGCCAAGAGACTAAGCCTTCAGTTAAGATGCCTTGAGTCCCTGAACTACAGAGGGGAAAAATCCTTCAGGATTCCTCTGTAATTTTGAACCTGGGGTCATGTGGTGACGTCTCAATGTGCCCTGCATCTTCTGGAGAAAACCTCAGATAGTTGACCCAACAAAGACAAATATTATGGCAATGAAGAATAAATCTGCCATTTTTAACCTTTTCAGGGAAAGTAATTCACTTATTGGCTTTAGTTAAAACGTCTTACCTTTCTTCCCCTTTTTGTTGTATCTGTGAGTAATTTCTCCAGTCACATTGTTTATAGGAAGTGAAGTTATTCGTAATCATGCCTTAAGAGTATGTACACAAACTGGACATCCTAAAAGACCACTATGTATTAAATTCCTGATTGTTTGACATAAATTCTCTCTCTCTCTTTCGCTCCGACAGGAATCTTCTCATTTATTTACGAATAGGTTAAGACCCTCGCCTTGTTTCTAACTATGTTCCTAAGTGCTAACATATATTAAGTAAATTTAGAGCCTCTTCTGCATAGGAAACAAATTAAATTGGTTAAACATGGAGAAAGACTAAATGTAATCCATCTCTTGTCATGTTTATGATATCGGAACCCATCTTATATGAATGTTCCAATTTAGCTGTTGTAGCAGATGGGATGCTTATGATAAACCATAACTACAGACACAGAATGTGATAATATAAATCATAAAGAAGACAAATAATGAAATTCTTTTAAAATAACTCTGGTTAAATATTTAGACAGTCAATTTTTAAGCTTACTTGCACACAAAAATAGTATTCACATATCTAGTCAAGGAAAGAATGGTGCTCAGCCATAATATAAATATAATCTAAATGTAAACATTCAAGACTCAAGGTATTTGAAAAATCTAGATAGATTTTTAGAGTAGCAAATAAAATTGAGGCCTTTTCCAGAGGTACTCAAACAAAAGAGGGCACTTAAGAATAGTTCTTTATACAGACACTCCCCCATTACAAATCCCATTTCATAATTCCAGAATTAAATACAGGCTCCTATATTAGGATCTAATTCTCATGATAAAGGAAACTCAACATCAACCCTGATAGATAACTTAGTGTCTTTGACCCTGTCATTCATTTGTTTCACATGGTGACCTTACAGTGCTTAGAACTTACAACACAATTTCACATAAATCTAATCAGCTCAAGAATTTGAACATGGACTATTGAGTATCTGAATCATACAGATGAGGAAAGTAGATTTCATAGAAGTGACTTGTTCAAGGTCATGTGTTAATACATGGTGGGAACAATATCAACACATTCCAAGTCTCTTATCCAGTACCTCAGTCAGTTTATAACCAAATGTAAAGAAATTTCATTCAGGAATATTTGAGGTAGATTTTATGGTGCCTAGTTACTCAACCTACAATTTGAAGATGGCCATCCAGAAAGGGATAAGGAGGCGAACCAACACAAATGACCAGCCTGGTAGTTGGAAAAGGGGCCTAGGATCAATTCTGTTGAATATCAATATAAATCTGCCTTACTAGAGGGCCACATCTACTCTCAAACTTTCACACATATGGAAGTGACTGATTTTACAAATAGGAAGTCCTTGACTTGTGGGACTGTTTCAGCCACTGGTAGCAGCACCCCCATGCCTACCAGAGTGCTGACTCCTAACCCACCTCTACTGCAGATTCCTAGCAGGCAGCTGTGCTCTATCTGAAGATAATTTGAAAGAGTTCTTAGAATACTTTTCTATAAAATGACATTGTCCTTCTCTGCCCTTTCTCCTTACTTTCTTTCATTCCTTATTATTTATTGAGCTTGTATGCCAGGCTGTGCAACTATGAACAAGGCAGTCATAAGCCTGTGCTTCATGGAGCTACAGTCAGCCCCAGGGGTATGGACGTGCAAGCTGGCAGCAGCAGCACTACGGGAGTGCCTATGAAGAGTGCCACCAGCACCAGAGGTGGGACTGGAAGGTCAGGAGAGCATATGTAAGATTTTCCAGATGAGGACAGGTCTAAACCTAAGGAAAGTAAGAAAGTATCTGATGAAAATGGAGGAGGGCAGTGTGCTATGTTAAAAGTTGCAGGAGAGACGGAAAATAGCACGTTGGGGTGGTTTGTTTTGTTCTGCTAGTGGTGCAAGGAGGAAAGAGGTAGAAAGTAAAAGGGGAAGAAAGAAATAGGGAGGAAAGAGAAATGAAAAAAAAAGTATCCTGTCACATGTCAAACAAAGGAGAAACATGAGTAAAAGTAGCAAAATCTGATTTGGTGGGATTATGTACATTGTAAACATGTAGATTGTGCCACTAGAATTAGCAAAAAAAAAAAAAAATACATATGATTGTATGCCAGGGTTGAAGAGTAGGATGAACTAAGGAAGTCTGTGGGTGTCATTTTGATGGCATCAAGTAATTATCTTCTCTGCTGAGTCTGTCTGGCCTTAAAATTAAAGTCTTTACTCACTGGACCATTCAGGAGCTTAAAAATGCAAAGTTCTTGACACAAATTTGGAGATCATAGATAAGGGTTCATTGTAGGCCTGGAATGAAGTCTAAAATTTTTCACTGACAAACCATGCTTGTGTGAGTTTGTGTGTATGTTTGTGTGTGTGTTTCTGCTGTGTGTAACCTGGAAATTTCCCTATTCCATCTAGACTTTTATTAGTGACTGGGGTGAAGGGGAAATATCAAAGTGACATAAGCCTGAGGAAGAGAGTAGACCTGTGGCAAAAGTAGAAAGACCATGCAATAACAGAATCTAGATATGACATCATCTGGGTTATCTAGAGCTATGTGTCTAATCACTTTTTTAAAATTTAATAGACAAGAACATCCAACAGTTAGATCTAAGAAATTAATTGCCAAAAGAGTGAATGGAGGAAAAACATATCTTAATCACAGTTCATATGACACAGACAGAAATTTGGTTAACTACAAGTTCAGTAGAGCTCTGGATGTGACATTATTATCCATAAAGCTCTCATGATCCAAGAGTATTGTTAAAAACTTAGTGTGTATAATAAGGGAAAAATGTTTGGGCCTCGCTGGCTGGTGGCAAAAGGGTTAAGTCTCAGTGCTTTCACCACTATGGCCTGAGTTTGATCCCTGGACAGGGAGCTAACCCACTGGTCTCAGCAGACCACTCCTGTCTCACCCACTGCTCCCCTCAGCAGTGTATTTCAGGGGATCTTCCTGCTCTGCTCCCCACTCTGTCTCTGGTGAATCCTTTCACCCCTGCCCCTCTGTCCTATACTTCAGTTCTTGTATGCATAAATAAATAAATCTTAAAAAAAAAGGGGGGGAGGGCCTCCCCTGGTGGCGCAGTGGTTGAGTGCTGGGCTGTGGGGCTGCCAGCAGCCTCTGCAGTGCCGGTTCCATGCCTGGGCCGCCACCAGCAAGGGTCCTACATGGCGCAACACACCTCTCCTGCCGCGCCAACTGCTCCCCTCAGCGGTGTGTTTCGTCAGTCTGCCTGTTCTGTTCCTCACTCTGGCTCTGGTGAATTCTCTCACCCTCCCGTGCTTCTGACTATACCCAGTGCTTGTATAAATAAATAAATAAAGCTTTAAAAAAAAAAAAAGGAAAACATTCCACTATCCACTTCTTGGGAACCCTGAAATTGGCTATACCATCACATGTGTGGGGAGTAGATGAACCAAGAGCTGAGTAGTACAGTCCTTGGTTCAGTTGTTGTCTTTGACTCTTTAGACTTTTGCCTCTAAAAAGAAAATAAATTTTCATTTCCTAAAATATTTTATAAAATAATTATCAGTCTAAAAATATTTAGATACTCAAAAGTGGTCTCCAGTATTATTACACAAAATATGTGAAAAGGAAAATAAGTGAAAGCAAGATGGATCCTTCATTATTTTCACAGAAAAACCTCCAAAGAAAGAAATATTAAATAATAAAACATTGACTATACTTTTCAAAGATTACATGGCTGAATAGCTAAGATTTATCTTGTATTTTTGGAAAATTAAACATCATTTCAAAGAGATTTTAGCACCCTGAGCTCATTCTTAAAGTTTAGATACAACTAATCAGCATCTGTCTTCATTTATAAAGAGAAACCAACCAACATCATTTGAAATTTATCTACTCCATTATCAATTGTTTTATTGTTTGTCCTTTTTGTAGCCAATTTGCACTTTGAAAACATAACAAAAGTTACAAAATTGTTCTTTCAAAATATGAATAATGTATTGGCAAATGGTAATAACACTTTTATATTAAACTGAATGTGAAAACTTTTATTGTATATTTACTCATATGTGCTTCTCAAAGATGATGAGAATGTAGATTTTGAAGTTGAAAATTGAGCATTTCAAGATGGGTGAGCATAATTTTGGAACCAATAGAAATTTTCTGATAAGTATCCAAGAAAGTACCTGCTCTATTTTCTAAAATCCTAATCTTCAAAATTGCCTTTCTTTAAACATCTCAATAAATAATAACAACAATGTATAAGCATTTATTTTTGCATATATATATATTTATTTTCTTTTATTTATATATTTTTACATCATTTTTCATTTTTTCACAATGTATGCATTTTCCTCTTGGTTATAGTCCCCATACAATTCGCACCCCCCTTATTTTGACCCTACTCTCTCCTCTCCTCCCCACATGTGTCTCTGGTTTATAGTTGCTTGTTGATTTTGATTTTTACTTTATTATAATTAGTCTTTTTCCTTGTCCCTTAGTCTCACTCATAGCATATATATATATATAACATGTCTCAGGAATCACAGCAGCCACTTCCTCTAGGAAGTTGTTTGTTTATGTATTTGTCATGCCACATACCAGTAGGCTATGTACAAACTGGGTGCTACTCCTGAAATAACAGGAGTCCCAGAGCCTACCTGTACCATAAATGTACTCCCAGTGGTAAGTCATTCAGTCTCATAATGAAAAATAGTATCAGCCAATAGAGGGTCAGACTGAACTTGTTCAAGTGTCATTGAGCATTAAAAACTCACATGATTACAGTTACATTAGGGTACAAATGCTGTGCTATCTTTTGAGAGTGCAAATAAGCAGTTAGCTGTGACCCAGAAAGATAGCAGTTCATAAGAGAGGTAGAAGAGTGTGGACAAGCGCCCAGAACTGGACCCATGTTGCTTTTCAGCCCCATACAGCTATATCATTCTCGCAGTTATGCTACCTCTTTCCACCTCAGTTTCCACATCCATTTAATGGGAATTATTCCAGCTTCCCTGTTTACATGAGCATGTTGTGAGCATCAATTAAGACGATGCTTTTGAAATCACTTGCCTATCCTCGCAAAGTGAATATTGCTGTTTTAGCTAATGGCTGATCATAAGCTCTGCACACTGTCATAGTTTCATTGTTATCAAGCAAGACTGCATATGGGAGTGAAACAGAGTCTCTGTGCATCCAGAGAAAACTGGCCAGCAGTGCCCTTCCCTGCAGAGTCAGCGGTCATGGCATGTGGAACCCCAATCTGGTCACTAGATTGTAAAATGTGGCTAACTGCAAAAACTCAAAGCATAAGCTGTGCTTGTTCTTTACTCTTAGAATTAACTGACTTTACAGAAGCTTTACAATTTTATAAGTATACAAGCACAAAAATGGTACTGCTATGTGATAGATAGTTTTTGACTAAGCCCACAATCATTTCTCATCTGGCTGTGAAATCACTTTTATTAATGCCAATTAATTCCTTGCACAGGCCTGTATCACTTTATAACCCTCTGCTTAAAAGAAATCAATTGTATGAGTTCAGCTGAGAAATAACCATCATAATAGATGTTTTCTTCGCTCTTGCCTTTACTTTTCTGTGATAGCCCTTTAGGTGGTCAGAGGTAAAAGCTAAAGATGCATTGTAGCCTGAGGGATGATTGAATGAAAAAAAATGGGGGATGGGAGCAGAACCTACTCAGATAGACCAATTTCCCACCACTGCAAGCCAGAGCAATTGATTGATGAATCCTCGCTCTGTCAAGAGGCAGCCTTCAGATTTGATCACATAAATACTCATTCAACTCAAATTCTGCTTGACAAGCCTCAGACAGCTTTGTTCTGTCACAGATATCATTGGAAGGAAAATGCTCCATTAATCATCCTTAATTAACTTTACCATAGTCTGCTGAAACCAATATGCTCTCTGGCTAAACCTCGTACTTAGCTAGGATTCTACAGTTATCAAATAGAAGAGCGTATTTCAAGTTCCTTCTCTCCTATTGCCATTAAGTAACCATAAGGATTCAGCATGAGTAGGTTTCACAGGAAGCTTCGCCCATTGATTATATGAGATAGCTTATCAGTGGGTACATTCTTCCCTAAAGGAAACATAATTTTAAATATGACTAACCTGCATGAGATGGCATTTTATATCTATATCTCACTGGATTCTCATAACTTTTAATATTTCCTTCCCAATTCTCAGGTATCATATGTCCTGAGAGATCATTTTCCAAGTAAGAGGAGAAAAATGTTTTAAAACAATAAAGCCTTAGTACAAAAAACAGAGACAAACTGGCTAGTGACAAGTATGTGCACACAATACACACATCCTTCATGTTTAGAATGCTTCACTGTGCCCACAGAGCTTCAGTCGGAGACAGTCTTGTTTTGATTTTTGCTTTCTACACGTATTAACAATTTTCTCATTACTTATTGAGAAGTTTTGATAATAAGGATTATAATTTAGTGGTAACAAGGGCAAAAACTAAAATAAGAGGTGTTCATACTTGAAATAAAAATAAAGGGCAGTGAGTGGACTATAAAAAATGAACAAGGTCAACGTGGAGCCAGGCTGCTTCGGGTTGCGTCTGCTCACCCATAGGCTTCATAAGCTTCAAGATGGGATTTCTAGCAGCTTTGGATCTCAGCCACATTTCTGTGAGTACAGACTATCCTACGATAATGTTAGTGACCATTGCTGACTGTGTGCTTTTAAAGTCCTTAATCGATACTTAGAAACACAAGAAACTAAAATTTACATGGTAGAGTTCTCTACTCATATAGGTGCTTCTGAGAATTATCTACAGAAAGGAAATGGACTTTTAGAGTCATGCTCATTTATGTCTACAAACTAAGAGGAAGAGGATTTAGTTTTGTGAAGTGATCAGTTCAATAAACTAAAAGTTAATGAGTTCCGAAAATGTCCCTTTATAAAACCCCTGGTTTGGCACTGTCAGGCAGTAGACACCCCACCCCCAAAAGACAGATAAGAGCTTAGTATTATGACATGCATTTGATGTTTCTATAACATGTCTTACAAATTGTAATGTTCTAATAGGAGATAGAACATGAAGTTCATAGTAAAGCACATCTTTTTGAAAGGCAGGTTT
Source organism: Talpa occidentalis (assembly GCF_014898055.3). Lineage (NCBI taxonomy): Eukaryota > Metazoa > Chordata > Mammalia > Eulipotyphla > Talpidae > Talpa > Talpa occidentalis. The sequence continues at coordinate 77,953,007 of NW_023604295.1, read as the reverse complement.
CTTAAAACAAGAACCAAAATATGTAGCCTTTGTACAAAATGGTATAAAGAAAATGCTTTCATGGAAATCCTAAAATATAGATTTTATTCACCATCATTAATCTAGATTTTAAATATATGTGAATACTAAAAAGCCTAACTTGATTTAAAAATATCTAAACCACATATGACTCTTAAGACAATGAAAGATGATGTCAAGTTGTGGGACAAATTCATAACAATAGATACCTTCTTTATTAAAATGGTTTAATGTTTCATATTTACATTTTATGAAATAGTGTTTTACCTTGGGGAAAAAATACATATCTTAAATGAAACCTTTATGTCAACCTCTTATTTCCCTTTGCTCTCCCTTGCCTGGGGAGAGAAAAATGTCAGAAACAAAAACAGGTAGGTGAAATCCTTCTCATTATGTTTTCTATTTTAAATTCTGGTTAGTATTTCTATAAATTATAATTTCCTTTTCTTTTTTTATTTAACTGCTTCTTCCCCTGACTTTGGCAGCACACATCTTTCAGAACCTCCGCATGAGTCTGATCACAGTGTCTTGATTTCACCTCCCCTCATTCCATTCCAAGCATCCCTTCCTGTCTCTAAATTCTTCCATTGCTGTGGGCCCTTTTTCCTTTGCAGACCTCACTATTTCTTTTCTGCCCTTTCCAGTTGAAATCTACATCCAGACCACACTTCCTTTTGACCTTTTTGGGTGCAAATGCCTATTTGCCAGCTACTTTGTTAAGCGGTGGGGCCAGAAAACCACACATAACCAGTCTGGGCAGAGGAGAAGGTAGACATTAAATAATGAATCCCAATAAAATGTGATAAAAAGATAGGGTAGAAATTTTTGGTGAGCTAACAATTATGCCATAATTGAATCTATCAAGAGCAATCAGCAAAGTGCTTCCTGTGAATCCAATGGACAAATAAGAGTCATCTAGATAAAGAAAAAGGGATAAGGGACAGTATGTATGAAGGGTCAGATGGGGTTTGTTTATTCATTTGTTCACTAAATATTAATTGCCCTCTGTGTGCTTGTCTCTTAGGTATCTCCTATATCACTTGTTGTGGTCTTTCATTTGATTTGAAATTGATATTTGAGGATACACAAACATATTTTTTAACCCCCCCCCATAATATATCTGAAGTAGAAATAACTTGGAGAATAATGAATAACAAAATGTAGACTACATAATAATTTGCTGTGTTTTTTTTTTTTATTTACAGTCTGCTTAGGGGTTACTTCTGCTCTTTCCCTTGTATCTCTTAGCAATAACCCATTGGATCCCAGAGAATGGAGACCCTACTACTTCACATGGCAATGATGATGGGGGGCGGGGAGGCGGGAAAGTGATGGGAGGAAAGGGGGCAAGAGAATATGTCCTTTCTGATAGCAAAACATTGCGATATAATTAAAAAATTCTTCCCTAAAACACTATGTGTTTAACAACTGCACCCATTTCTGGGTCATATTGAAACCTAGAAGGGGAATAATCGATAATCTCATAACAATCCCAAACTCTCCCAGGTCTTGTCAAACTATCCAAGGAGACTTGATTAGCCATTCTTTCATAATAATACGCTATTATATGTATACTTTCAAAAGTCAGTAGGTGAACTATAAAAATACATGCTTCAAATATCCAAGGGAAAGTTGTTGACAGCATCCGTTTAGGTGAAATACAACTTCGCTCGTGTTATTCAAGATATTTGCTATCAAGGCATACTAAAATGTTCTCTATTTAAAGTAATGAAATAAGTTACTTCTCATGTATAGAGTGGGAGTCAGAACGAGGACCACAAATGTCCTTTCTCATTTCAAACGACAAAGCAGCATTAATTATTTTTAACTAATGTCTATTTAACCGCATGCAAACTTAAAACAGTTTGGGTCTGACCGATTCAAAGCCATTCTTTGGTTCCCTGCTCTGCTGCAATAATTGACTAGGTTAGACTTTTCAAAGGTCAAAAGAATGGACTCAGTTCATATTTCAGTTAATAACACAGTTCTTAAATCAAAATTTGAGAATTGATCTTTCAAAGTCCCTTTCCTCTCTATATTCATATGTAATTTCAAATTAAATGATAGATGTATTCAAACCTCACTTTTTATTTAATTACTTTTTAGTAACAGAAGACACCGTGATTTTTTTTTTTTTTAACAAGATCTACGTTCGTCTAAAAATTGCAAAGGGGAATTAAGAAAGCCACGGAAGACTTGGCATTTAGTGGAGTTCTAATGAATGCAACTGGGTGTGGGCAATCTGAAGAAAAATATTTGGACAGACATAATGCTAACCAAGAGAGAAAATGAAGACGACCTTAGGTAAAGTTCAAGCAAAATATAGAACACAGTAAAATAAGTAAGTAAAGTATTTTGGCATTTAGGTCTTGTGGAACTTGAAATATCACACTTGGAGTTGAATTTGCTTTAGAATCAGGTCTTCTTAGATCACCTGTCCCCTTCTGCTGCTTGTAGAGGCCACAGCATTCACGCTGCTGTGCTCTCCTCCTCTCCAGCACTGCCTCTACCTCTGGAGGAGCTTGTTGCGGGCTATCATTCAAACTGTCCGTGGCATCTCGCTTCTTTCCCAAAGCCTTTCCAGACTAATCAGTGGTCAGATGGTGATTCCTCTTCAAGACTTCCTTATCTGTCCCTGTAAACTCCCACGAGCTGTCTTGCTCTCATCACTCCACAATATACATTTAGTCCTTGGACTGTAGATAATGAAATCTTTATTGAATATGTACATCTGCTCAATGTTTATTCAGTTGCTTGTACATCTTTCAAACGTGTTCTATGACTGTTTTATCTCTCACACCTTAGATGACAGAGAACATATTTACTTAATGCACTTTGCATTATGCCTAGCATGTCACCAGGTGTTGATAATATTCAATAAGCTTATATGATTATGACATATTTGGCTGTCATTTTAGAGACACAGGATGTGTGTGTAGACAAAATAAAATTGAGAAAGAAGAAAATCTCTTCTATGTTGAAATTCAATCCCTGATTTACCTATTTTCAAATTGTATCCTAATACCACATTATGGAGCCAAAATGAAATGGAGAGACAGATTATTATTCATTTTATGTAGGATCAGGTCTTTTTGTCTGAATTAAATGACTTATTTTTTTTACAAGTGGATTAGAAGCACTTTAACCCCTCATGCTTAGAGATAGAAACCTGGTCTATTTTTTAAAATATATTTTTAATTTTATTTAATTTTGCATAGAAGAACTAGAGTATAGGCCATAGGGATGATTGGGGTGGGGGGGGGTGAGGGGAATTAGAGGATTCACCAGAGACAGAGTGGGGAGCAGAACAAATGGATTTACTGAAATACAGTGCTAAGGGTAGCAGCGGGCAAAACAGGAGCAGTCTTCTGTACCATGTGGGTTAACTCCCTACTGGGGCTCGAACTCCGGCCTTAGAGGCGATATCTGTGAGACTTAACCCCTAGGCCACCTAAACCTGGTCTATTTTAAAAAGGAAGAGTTTTCAAATAGTGTTTCATAATGTTGAGAGTTGCTTTCAAAATTGAGTTTCTAGGTTTCCATAATAACTATATTTTAGGGTGGATTATTCACCAATCATTCAATCTGTAAAGCATGTTGACTATTTTTAAACCTGGATAAGGTCCACTTTTCCTTGTGTCAAAATGCCAGCTTGGCTAAATAATCTTACATTTCTATCCATGCTTAAAGAAACATAAAATTTATGTATGGGATGAGAAAGACATTCATAGATAATTTTTCTGGCTTCCGTACCAAGCACATTCATATTTTTCTCTTAAATCTGAAACCAAATGTTTGGTTTTCTAATATTTTTCCTGTCTACTGGATTTTTCTTTCCTTCTTCTATGTGGTCACTCACAGCCTGGCCTTTGTGTATTCTCCCAAGAAAGAATTGTTTATTTATATTAGCAGTCCTTTCTGGGACTCCCTGTAGACTCTGTTTCCAATGGCATGTGGAGTTACTAAGTTTTTATTGTTGACAAGTGGTAGGTGGGATCCAAGTTTTTGTGGTTAAATTGTTTATTGATAATTACCTGTTAATTACCCCACTGCCTGACTCCTGTAATTTACTATAATCATTACTTCCCTTTAACTTGAAAACCATGAGAGAAAAAAAAAAAAGAAGACAAAAAATATACTTCCTTACCACCTTATAATAAAAAAGTTGGTTTTTTTAATTAAAACCATTTAGAGGCAGAACATTTCCTCATCATGTATTTGGATTTGGAAAAGCAACCCAGTGTTATTAATGTAGTTATAACTATGCCTAGTAATTGATTTATAACTGGTGAAAATTATTTGGGGTGGCACTCATCAAATTAGGTATCACATAGCATTCTTGAGTCATTAGTGTTTTATTTTACTACAGAATGTTTTTCTTTCTAGAGTTGGCCAGAAATTCTTTACTAAATCGAAAACCTGAAACAAAATAGACTAGTTTCTACATTAATTTCTAAAGTTTGTGCCAAGATTCTAGCATCCAATATACCATATAATACAGAATTCCCTGAGATATGCAGGCTTGTCTTGACACTTTTAATCAGGATACCATTTCTGAGGTCTAGACCTACCTAACCAAGCTTGTGTGGTGTGGGAATGTATCAATGTACAGGACATAGTGTATAGCCTACTGCTTTAGTTTACAGGCTTCCCAATCTATCCCCCTAATCCTAGCTCCCCAAAGCTCTTCAGTATTAAAAATATGTAGTAAAATACCTTGACACTAGTAAAAATTTAGAGTTAATGATTAGGCCCATCTTTTGGGGAATCTAAATAAATTATGCCAGGCAAGCAGATGGATTTACTAGGCATAGCTTCTTGAAATGTAATACATAAGAAATAGCAAGTAGTAGACAAGTAAGACTCTAAAACAACAAAGCAAAAATGCCTTGGAATAAACAGTTATCATCCTGCCAGTTCTCACCAATTCTTCTCTCTTTCCACCTTTTGACTATTTTATTAGGCATGTTCATGTTGTATCGAAGTTAAGCATGGTCAAGGTGAATCCATGAACTTTGTGGGTACCATTGATTCAAACCAAATTTCAGAACTGTCTGTGGTTTACACTATCCGCTATTCACTTTACCTCAACAGAAAGCAGCAGAGGTGAAGTGAGTAACAAGAATCCTGGATGTGCATTATGCTAAGCAATTTACACACATCGTCTGTGGAATTTCCCATGCTAAATGCAGTACTTAAAAAAAAAAAAAAAAAACAAAAAAAAAACCAGGTCATTTAAAAATCACAGTGGAAAGAACATGGCATTTAGAGTTCAAATAGCTGGACTGGAATCGAGGTTTGACACTTACTAGATGTATAAACATTTAGTGACAACTAGTTAAGTGACAAATCACTTAACCTCACTGAACTTCTTTTCATCATTTAAAAATTTCGTATAAAAATTAACAATATTGCTACAACTCACTGCTTAAAGCTCTTAGAAAGATGGCAATGATGAAATGATATAATGCACATGAACACACTTTATAAGCCGAAAAGCGTGGTATGATTATAATAATCATTATTAATCATGAAAATAATAAACACTAGACCTAGAGGATAAATAGAAGGTCAAACCTATTGAAAAATCTAAGCAAGAGTGTCAATACACACACATTATAGCATTTCAAGAAATGTTTTCCCAGGGAGAGATTAAAAGTCGGGAGAGGAAATGGAACGGCTTCAGTTGCTGTCATTGCATTCTTAGTATTTTACTTGGGAGGCTGAGCCTTGTCAAATGGAAAGACTGAAATGAATACATTTCTCAACTGCTTAGCAGATATGTTTTCCAATATAAGCTAAATATTTCAACCAACCTCATTGCCATGTGAATATTTGCACTTCTGCATAGATGATGGTAATGTTAAGGGGAATGGGTTGTTTTTGGCCTTGGAATGATATGGCCTAGGTGTAAATTTATTCTTAATCTCCAGCCATTATGTTTTAACATTCCTAGCTGAAATTTGGTTGAGCTATCAAATTGTTCAAAGGGTAGTTCATGCCACAGCCCAAGAACCACTACTGGGAGAAGGTGGAAACCCCAAACCACAACCAAGTCCATCCATAGGGTTTTTCCCATGAAGGTTACCACAGCATACTTAACATTGGTACAGACAAATTGTTACCATTACTAAGCCAAACAATTGTGTTTTTATGTTTTTAAATAGTTTTGGTAACTCTTTAGAAACTTTACAGCTGGAAAGGAACTACATCTCGACGGAGCTACATTTATAGAATTTTGTCCTGTGGCACTTTTTCATTTGTTTCCTGATCTAAACAATGGTCCCAACTGTCAGTTGGTCTGAAACTGTGATTCAGCCACGCTCGGCACAATCATCCTAGATTCCAATAGTTTATCATCATTGTTTTGTATAAATGGAAACAGAATTATTTATATGCCCCTGCCTACTTTGCAAGCAAATTTACAAGGCAACTACCTCTCTTAATCTATGGTAGGTCTAATGTAAACAGTAATGCAAACGAGTATTTAGATTTATTGCATTACTTCCTTAAAGACCAACATTTAAAATGAATACATATTGTGCTAATTTAAACATGCAACACATCACAGAGTTATCTACACAAGAAATTTACAATGGCCTAGGACATTTTTATTTTTGATCCCTACTTCCAAGGAATCTTGTTTCAAATGGGGAGGGGAGAGAGTTACAAGTTCAGTGTTAATTAGCCCCATCTATAAACTTTCATCTAAACCTGTAACCTCGACAGACAATATTTTAAGCTAGTAAAGGAGAATTAAAGTTACATTGAGTATGACCCAGGCAAGAAAATGAAGCCAACTCCGCCCTCCGCAGCGCAAGACGTGCATTTCACAGCAGACAACGGTGTGGGGCTCTGAAAACCGACCACAACCTGCTGATCCTAGAGCACTTATTTTAGTTTTAGTCTGCAGTTCCTGCATTCTGTGGGTTTAAATCACTCCCTCTCTTTATTTAGACCTCATCTTGGAGCTTTAAAATAGTATCCCGTTGACAAGAATCTGAGGTCCTTCAGACCTAATATCACGTCAAGCTGCCGGACTGAGACCTTACATGCCAAGTCCCAGCCGATGATGAATTTTTATAAGTGAGTTATAAACCCCTCAAAAACAGGGTTTATAATGGAAATGCTGACAGACTCTTAACTATCGAGTTTCTAGTGGGTTCCTGTTTAATATACTGTATTTCTTCCCCTTGAAGATATTAATTTACTTTTTGAAATGTTCATTGCTAAGATTAAGCATAGGTTTTTGAAATGTGTTCATAGGCAATTTATGCATGAGTAGAAATGTACTCTTCTCCAGATGTACAGAATACTAATTTGAAAATGATTTATAGGCCATACTGTACTGTACATTCCATTCCCTTCTGAAAAGTTAAGACAAGGTTTTCCTCTGACATAACACCAGGATCCTCTATATATTGTAAATACAGTGTATTAACAATAGTTGTATAAATTCTTGAGATGTCAACTCTAGGATGGGTCAGAATAGAAAGGGTAAGCTACCAGGATCAGAAGAATAAGGGGGGGAAAGGGAAGCTTCAGCAAAGTTAATATAAGCACATATTCCAATAGAAGCTTCCTATCTTGAGGGAGTATTTTTATATCATGTCGAAATTAGATCACTTAGAATAGTAATATGCTTGAATTGAAAGAATTTAGAAATCATTTAACCCAGATGTTTCAATCTGGTTGAATAAGACATATAAAAAAAGTTAACATTAGATGTCAATAATAAGTAATCGGAAAATTTCACCCACAAGGAAGAATTTCCATTGTTTGAAAAAATGGAAAGATTTGGCAGCATCTTAACTTGTATTCTCCAATAGAAACAATTGGCCATGGCTGAGAAGTCCCTTTAGAACAGGGTGAGTCCTTTGCTGTGCCACTGTGTGAATGTCTCTGTCACACACCCATGCTACCTTCCTGCCCACTGAGAAATTTATTTTTGTGAATCCTGTTCAGAGATTATTTCCCAGGAATACAAGATTGTTTGTGTGAGGGCTGCAATGGAAGTAAAACCAAATTGCACACATTTCTCTCCCTGCATCATCAGCACATTATCCTCCAACATATTACCTTACTTGGTTGATTCCCTGTTGAGAGAAAAATGATGCTAGTGAAAAATAAATGGAAAACTCTAAAAATCAGGGTCATCAACAACTATGGTTTTATTACCTCTTGCCATCTGATTTAAAGAGTGCCTAGTTCTAGACTTCAGTGACACTTTGGAGGTACAATAAAACCCTCTGTTATTCCAAAGGGTGTGGTGCATTAAAACTTGCAAAATCATTTCACATCTAAAACAATGGTTCTCAAACTTTAGCTTCACTTAAGAATCACCTGCAGAATGCTTAAAATTACTAAGCCTGATCCATTGTTTCCCCTACATTCCTCCCATAAGTGAAACCATCCAATATTTTTCTTTTTCGTTCATGGTTTATTTCACTGAGCATAATCCCTTCCAGCTCCATCCATGTTGCTGCAAGTGGATGAGTTTATTTTTTTGATTGCTGAATAGTATTCCATTGTGTATATATACCACATCTTCTTGATCCAGTCATCTATTTTTGGGCATTTGGGAACAATTAAAACTATATCCATTTTTATCTTTGGACACTTCAGAAATACAGTACCATTCAAAGGTTATTATATGTTGATAAATTATAACTGTAACAAGAATTTGTGTTTGCCATTAATGACAGGGTTAAATATATTTTCTTTAAAAAAAAAATTACTAAGCTTGGATCCCATCTTAGATTTCTTAAATCAGAATTTCTAAGTGGGAAACTCAGGCATAATAGTTTAAGAAATTAAATCCCTAGAAAATTCTAGTGGGTGATCAGGGTTAACAAACATGATCCTGAAAGTAACTAATGATTTTACAAAACTCTCATGGAAATATACTTATTTTGGGGTATGAAATGACTTGTAATAAAAAGTTCCTTTAAAAGCAGTTTTGGTTGGGCCTCCCCGGTGGCGCAGCGGTTGAGTGCTGGGTTGCGAAGCTGCCCACAGCCTCTGCAGCGCCGGTTCGATCCCCGGATGCTCCCCGGCCACCGGAGGAGGGTCCCACATAGCGCGCAGACCTCTCCTGCTGCCCGCTGCTCCCCTCAGCAGTGTACTTCGGTCCTTCTGCCTGCTCTGCTCCCTGCTCTGGCTCTGGTGAATTCTCTCACCCTCCCGCGCTTCTGACTGTACCCAGAGCTTGTATAAAGAAATAAAATAAATCTTTAAAAAAAAATAAATAAAAGCAGTTTTGGGCCTCCCCTGGTGGCACAGTGGTTGAGCGCTAGGCTGCAAATCCCCGGCCGCCCCCCTGGTGAGGGTCCCACATGGCATGCAGACCTCTCGTGCCACACCCGCTGCTCCCCTCAGCAGTGTATTTCGTCAGTCTGCTTGTTCTGTTCCCCTCTCTGGCTCTGGTGAATTCTCTCACCCTCCTGCGCTTCTGACTGTACCCAGTGATTGTATAAATAAATAAATAAATATTTTTTAAAAATTCAAAAAAAAAAAATAAAAGCAGTTTTAAAGGGTTTAAACAAAATGATAATAAAGGGTAAAGAACAAAATGATCTTGAAACATAATGACCTTTTTCCTGAATAAAGGAATTACAAAGTTATCCATAGCTACTCACTCAAGATAATGTGCTTTCATCATTGGGGAAGAGACGTCTGCCTAAAATAGCTAGGAGATAAACAATGAGCATATAAATGACTGTTTGGGCAGCAGAATAAGATGCAATATCTCTGAAGGATGACACAATACGCAAAGAAGTTCCAGGTTAAGAATAGTTCTCAATGTTTCCTGGAAAGTTCCATATCCTCAGGAAGAAGAGACTATCTCAGAATATCCCATCTGGATACACAGAGGACGGAAGTCACATTTACAGCAAGATTTGCGCTTAAGCAGAGAGTAAACTATAATTAATGTCTGGTAAAATCAGTGGAACAGCAATTACTCATATGGGAGACTATTTTTAAAAATACAGATTATTAAGAAGACTACACAAAATATTTGCAAGATAATATACTAATGTACTACCAGGTCTACAGGATCTAAAGACTTAATTTTCTTAAAAAAAAAAAAAATATATATATATATATATATATATATATATATACACACACACACACATACTAGTGTGTGTATGTTTGCACATATGTACACAAATGTGCATATGTGTATAAATATGTGTGTGTTTACATAGTGTATGCACGTTTGTATATATTATGTGTGCTGGTAAGTAGATATATAGCAAATTCTAAGAACAAGAGAATATAACCTAGTTTAGATGATATTGATGATATTTATTGATATTCTGTTTCAAAAGCTCAAGACCATGAATTTCATAAAACTTTGGCAATGCCTAATTGTTTATGTTTTCAGTTAGGGCCCATCAAAAGTTGCCTTGTCATTGAAAAATTCAGAATTCAAAGATTTTTTTTAACCAGTCCATACAGTTCTTCAGAAATCAGAAGTAACTCTTGTCCCCTCCAAAACCCCTCTCCACATCATACCGACAATGTACATTATAACAAAAGTAATGTATAGAATTTCAATTCTCATGTGAAAGTCCCCATGGCAAGCCAGATACCATGCAAGAAAGTTTACCTATGTTATCTTTAACCCTTATAGCAATATATAAAGGTAATTTTTATACCTCTTTTCAGATAAAGAAATTAAAACTCAGTGAGAGTAAAGAACTTGCCTGAAGCTCATGTGGATGACTGGTAGCGAGTCTGAGATTCAAGTACAATTCTGTTCCAAAAACCCTTTCTCATCTTACTGTAGTGCACTCTCTAAATATGTCGCATACATATTAATTTAAAAAAAAATACATGGTTTTATTTAAAAAGTATTAAAGCTTCAGCAAGAAGTACTCAAGACTAAATCTCATCTTGTATGAAACAGCAAAATATTAAAAATAAAAATGGAGGGGATGACAAAAGGGGGAAAAGAAGATGCATACATTGTACAAATTGAGTAATTTGAACTGAAATGGATAAAGGTTTTAGTGGCTGAAAAAAGTTCCAAAAAACAAATAATTGTTAGAACTGCTGCCAGAGACAACCCAATAGGGCTTGAAATGTATATAATTTGGATGAGTTGGGTGTAGTTACTAAAATTTGTGTCGCAGCATGTATAAAATATCCTCACTCTAGTTATCTATCTATAAAAGAAAATCCCATAATGGCCTCTATTTTTTATTCAAGAAGTCAGTTATTAGAAAAGGAAAATGCAGTGAAATTTGAATTGTAAATGTCAATCTTAGTAGTGAACGTTATGTAGTGTGCACGCAGGTTGACTTCTAATGGTGCACATCTGAAACGTATATAATGTTCTAATGACATGTAACATGGCATTAACAGAATAGTAAGATGAAGAAACTTATTTCTAAAGGCATGGAGTTATTGCTGTTAATTCTATGAAAAACACTCTTCACTAAACAATAAATAGCATTAATAGAGTAACATATTACAGACATGAGACAGTTAAAAAAGAGCTCACTAAGTAACCAATGAGGAGAATATCCTACCAGTGTATAGGAAAATAACTTAGGACTAAATAAGCTAATCAGGAGAGACAGTGATGCCCTCTCTCAATTGTATTAAGAAATAATTCATTTTAAGTGAGAAGATCACTAATTTGAATATATATATATATATATATATATATATATATAGCCACATCACTACTACCTCAGCTGAGATATAGAAGAGGTCCTTCTCCCTAGAGCTATCTTTTGTTCCTTTCTAGTCAAGAACCCCTTCTCACCTACCACCCCAAGCTACTATTGATCAGTATAGATTAGTTTTGCTAAATTGAACAATATAGTTTTCCTGCTCTAGAATTTGATATAAATAGAATGAAAGTATGTACTCTTGTGTGTCTAGTTTCTTTCATTCAGCACAAAATCTAAGAGATTCAGTTCTCGTTTGGTGCAAAGTATTAAGAATTAATTATTTTTTATTGCTGAGTAGTATTCCAGTGTAGAAACCAACAGATTTGTTTATGCATTCAACTACTAATGAATATTTGGGTAGTTTCCAGTTTTCTGATATTATGACTAACAGTACATTGAAAATGCATGTACATGTCTTTGTGTAGACTTAAGATTTTATTTTTCTCCAATAAATATTTAAGCTTAACTGCTTGTAAGTTGTTTCTCAAAGTGGAAGCAGCATTTTAAACTCCTACCAGGATTGTATGAGATCTTTCTCTTTTGAGATCTATTTTTCTATTTTCATATTATCACTTGGGGGTTGGGGAAAGATCTCTTAGTCACATAGATTAGCAAAAAACAAAACTGAAAAACAGACAAACACTCAAACAAAAACACCCTAATACTGTATGCAAACCATCTCAACTCTTGAATAATGTATCTTCTTGTTGTCTACTGTCTGCCTGAGAAGGAAAAGTAACAGTTTCCTTGATGCTTCTGAGTTCTTATTAAATTAACCAGTACGTTAATTAGCCAAGAAATCTGATCTCACCTTCCTCACCAGCACCACTGACCACTACCTATTTTTTAAAATATGTCCTTCCATGAACTTCAGGACAAAAATACACCTGATTGTTCTCTTATGTCACAAAGAGGTTCTACACTATCTTCTCTACTGGCTCTTTCTCTACACCTAATATCCCAGGGGTTAGAGTTAGGTCCTCTCCCTCTCAGCACTCTCTTCTTAAGATGCTCCATCCTGGGCCTCCCTGGTGGTGCAAGGGGTTAAGCACAGCACTGTGAAGCTATCCTCAGCCTCTGCAGCATGAGTTCTATTCCCTGCTGGCCAGGGAGTTACCCACATGGTGCAGCAGACCTCTCTTGTCTAGCCCACTACTCCAGCAGTGTATTTCAGTAGATCTACTTGTTCTGCTCCCTACTCTGTCTCTGGTGAATCCTCTCACCCTCTGCACCTCTGGCCTATATCCCAGTTCTTGAATGCATAAATAAATAATTCTTAAAAAAAGGTGCTTCATCTACTACTAACACTGTAATGACCAGGTATGCTCCTGACTTCCATTTTTATTTTCAGTCTTGACTCCACTTTTGTGTTCCTGACATTTGTATCCACTCGCTACTTGCCATCTCCATCTGGATATTTAATAGATAACTCAAATTTGGTTTTCTCTATATGGAACTATTGAAATAAGAAATATACCTTTGGAAAGTAAAGTGAGGTTTGGTTTCACATTTTTAAGTACTTAGATTATCAAAAAACAAAATGGAACATTAGAAAAAATATATACGGAAGCAACATTACATTTTATATTTTGGCTTTTCAAAAATTATCTTCACTCACCCTTTTCAAATAAAGTTTACCCCACATGAAATAATCATCTTTTTATGTCTTTTCTCCCTGCATTTTCAACTATCACCCTTTTGAGAGCATAATGTGGAGGTCCATTTTCAAACAAGGACATACCTGAATAATTGCAAACTGATGAGTCTGAACCATTTCTAAAGATCATCAGAGAAGGAAATGCCATAGAATTTGCAGTGGTTTCAGGTTTTTCTTTTTAAATAAGCCTTACTACCCTTCTAGCAGAAAAGGGGGAGGAAAGCTTATGTTTTGTATCCTTTAAAAACTGTCCCAATTTTATGAATACTTTTGCCAATAACACAAGATTAAATCAATCGACTTGCCTAGAGAAAATGAAGCTTTTATTTGAAAGAGGGTCCTAAAACTGAACCAGAAGTTTCCGTTTATTTTACCAACTGAGACCCCCAACTTCAGCAGTAAACACTTCCTGCTTCCATGACTAAAGGGCTATATATTATCTGAAATAATTTCTTTAGTATGTGACTGGAGGAAGAAAAGTGACTTGCCCTTATTTATCTTTTTTAGGAGCTACATGGATTTTAGTGTCCTTGAAAACCAGTCATTGAGAACAAAGAATTAGCAATAATACACATCTATATGACACCATTCATCTAAAGATCTCAAAGCATTTTTGAGGGTATACACTACTCCCATCTTTCAATTGCTAAAGCACTTTGGTTGAAGGCAGGCAGTACAGCTATATTTGTTCCCCAGTGTGGTTTTCTTTTCAAAAGTTAACATTTTTTTTTTTAAAAAGGTAACATGTATGGGTGTCAGTGGGATTAAGCAGAACTTACTCAGTTTATAGTTGGAACAGCCAAAACCTAAACTTGTACACAGGGGATGCCCAATATATATACATGTTTGTCAAATTTAATTTAATATATGATTAGATCTTTAATATTAAATAGTGGAAAAGATATTTGAAGGGACACATTGACGGGTGCAAGCAGAAGAACGGGGTCCTGGAGCACTACATTTATGCTTAAATTTAAAAAAATATGAGTGCTAGGAAACTCCTTGATTAAAAACAAACTAAAATCTTTTTTCAGGTATAACTTCCAGGAGGTGTTGCTTACATCTCAATGAAGGGGAAGGGGTTTTTGTTTTTTCAGTTTTAGCTCACTCTCTCTTTTAACTTTTAAGTCATAGAGTACCCCAAGACTAATAACTCCTATGAGGTAAGTAATTCAAAATTAATTTTAAGAGGTGTTGTAGCAGGTGATTTTTAACACGTTTACATTCACCTGGATTTATTGATAAATATTAGTTCCTTAATTAGAGGTGCCAACAAAATGATTTCTATTTTACATTATGATTTTCTCTCATTAAAAGAAATAAGCTTGAAAGTTTACAAAGGAGAAAGAAATTCCCTAATATATAAAATAAATACATTAAAAATCTAGGTAGAATCCCCTTGGCAAAAACGGAGCACATGAAGATTCAGAAAATTATATGCCCAGGCTTCGCTTAGAGAAGTTTGAAAACAGAAGGGCAGTTTTCAGAAAGCCAGTACCATTTACTGAAAGTAGCTATGTTCATTTAAGTTCACATTATTTTCCATCATATTTAATTTTTCCTTCTACAATATCCTTTGGATTAAACTCTTCCATAAGTAAAGAACAAAAAGCTAATGTGAAAGGAGCCTTATGAGGCATTTTCGGGAGACCCCTTGTCTTTTTCCCCGCCCCCCTTCTTTCCTTTTCTGAAAAAAGCAGACTCCCTTCTAAAGAAGTGATTTTACATGGTGTGTAAAACCGACCTTGGACAAAAAATAGAACACAAAGATTAATCACTTATGGTGAATTTAAACATGAATCCGTGGAAATTCTCCTTTACTGAAATCCTCCATTTCTTTTAAAACATTCTGGTAATAAATTGCTGTGAGTTTTTGCCATATCCTATGTCCTTACTCACTCGGAACAATTGATGCTTGGCACCTATTCAAGGATAGTTACAGACACTTGTAAAAACAGGAGCCGGTTCAGTTTCCCTTTAAGAGTCGTTCAGTGAAGTTATGCTCGTTGCTTTTTACTCTCATTATTAAAATTCCTTATTAAACCTGCCTGAAAACTGAATGTGATTCCTTTTACCTGATGTGGCAAAATTCACCCTCCTCATCCCCTGGACCATTTTATTGCAAAAGAACAATAGATTTCCTTACTGGGTAAAGTAAGAGCAGTGTGACTAATGCACTTTCTATCCTACAGAAGGCTAATATTGTTAATTTACAAAATCAATTCAAGGGAACCACTTTGAAGGCAAACTAAGGTCGTGCATCTGGATCTCTCCAGCAAGGATGTGTCAGTTCCAAGGCTGGCATTCCGCCTCAGCTGGCATCTTGCAGTTTTCGCTCTTCCAGGCAATTTGGCCCTTGATTTCAAACAAATGCATCCTGAAGGCCTAATGCCAGGAATGGTTTGATATGATTTATGCTCCATATTTTCTCACTACCCAGAAAATTTTAGACCTAAAAGACATATTTTTTCATTAGTTAGCATTTTCCGTGAGTCGTTTGTAAGCCAAAGTTATTTTAGTGTCAACCTTAATTTTTCTGGACCTCCGAGTGGCATCAACTCAACAGTGTTTCCACTTCTTGTTTGTTGCACAATAAGAGTGTTTGCTGACTGCTATCATTTATTCCTGAGTTCCAAGTCTTTCTTTTCTAACGGTACGATGAAGAAAATAAAATTTAGTTGCCGTTGTTTGATCTCAAAACGACCATTTAAACTATCTTTCCCCAAAGAATTTACTGTTTTAACCAAACTCATAGCAGCCATCTTATACTTATTCAGAGCTTATGGATATGGAAAACGTACTTAGATGAATTTCTTTGGAAAGTAAAATTCAACTCTCTTACCAACCCCAAATAGAAATCAGTTGTGTCATTTCTAGCAGTACTTAGTTGTAGGTGTATGTTAAAAGCAACAGTTGAAACATAGTGTGGTTTCCCTCTAGATTCCTGCAATCAGCTCCTTGTTATTTCTAAACTGAGAAGAAATAAACGCACTACTTACTTAAGCAAAATCTGCTCTCTTAAGCCATCTCCATATCCCCTTATTTACATGAACTACTTAAAACAGAATAAATATATTGTCCCATAATTTAAGTCGTAAAAAATCCACCATAGGTTAGATTAGCTGCCAACTGTTACCCAAATAGACAGGAATGGCACCACAGAGAACACCTTGCAGAATAACCCACCTCCATGGGGTGACCTTGCACAGTAGATAACATAAGAATAGAGGGCCTCCCTGGTGATACAGGGGTGAAAGTCTCAGTGTTATCAAACTATTAGCAGCCACTGCAGCATTAGTTCCATCCTAGGCCAGGGAGCAAACCCACATGGTGAAGCAGACTTCTCCTGCTGCACCCGCTGCTCCCCTCCCGCAGCGTATTTCAGTCAGTCTGCCTGTTTTGCTCCCCACTCTGTCTCTGGTGAATCCTCTTGCCCCACCCCCTGCACCTCTGGCCTACACCTCCATTCTTGTATACATAAATAAAGTAATCTTTGAAAAAAAAACATAAGAATAGAATACTGATAATTTGGATAACAGTCACCACAATGCTAGAGGAACAACTCCTGACAAAACAATGTGGATTATGAGAAAGCACTGACCATGTGACTCTGCTCACTTCTATTTAACCACCACAGAGCACCTGTCACTTGCACACTTGAACAAGCTAGATCTGTGTTTATTTTCCTGGGGTCTTTAATTTTTGATAAAACATTTTTTTCTGGATGTAAGAAAGTAACAAAAAGGTAAAGACAGATATAGGGTTACATTTTGGATTTATAATAAACTAGAACTTTGTATTTAAAAAAATTCAGAAAGATTAACTAGAAGTATCTTTAACATGTCCATAAATTGTTGACAATTAACATAAGCACACTACTACTTATGTAAAATACTTCAAACAAAATAAAAATGTCTATAGGTTAAAAATTACAAAAATACCAACATAGAGTATTTTCTCTCACCCACAAACAGAATAGGTTTTAACAGACTGGCTCAGGTACTGACAACAATTTTATTATATTTTATTAATTGTATACTGAAATTGATATTTATGGTAGTAATAACTTCACCATGATAGAGCATATCAGGCTAAATTCTAGTACTATAGCTTACAAGTCCATGATCTAGAAATGGTATGTTTATTTTGTAGGAAAGAGGAGTTAGGAGAGAAGAGTCTTCATGTACTTTAAAAAAAAAATGTTTAGAAATAAATAGTTCTAAAAAGTTGTAAAGAAAATTATCCAATTAGTCAAAATTGTGTGACAGTTTATAACTTTCTGAAAAAATATGATTTGCATATAAAAAGATAAAGCTTGCAACAAAGTGATCCTAAGAACAAGTCTGTAATTTAATTAGTGATGGGACCTTTAAACTTGCAGGTTGGACACTAAAATCAGGTGGATTCGTGAACTGAAAACCTCAGAGACTTGCCACTGTAATGGAAAGTTACTATAGGCAATGCCACAACTTGGGTGGGAAGTTTATAAGGAAAAAACAGGAAGTGATGCCAGGGATCACTAAAGGACACTTCTCCTTTGATTGCAGTGAGGCTCTGAGTGGCCTGAGGAGTGCTATGCACCCGGGGTGAGGCAGGGGGAGGCAGAGCATCTCTCAGATCAAGCCCATAACCTGTACTCACATGCTGACTTCCAAACCTGGGGGGGATCATGTCAGATTCGACAAAGTTCCTAGTCGGTGAGCAAATGCTCCAGAATGAGGTATGTATCACTGTGAACTTTTATTTCTGGATCATTCTGTACCAGGTATGCAAAAAGCCTGCTGCCTTTTTGCCCAAATTCACTCTTGGAATTTAAAATTTGGCTTTAATTACTTTTACAAAAATTTTATTTTGGCCGAGAAAGTTGCATTGTATTCAAGTTAAATTCATTATTACAATGGGTTTGGGTGGGTGGCTGGGTAGACGTGCAAACTCAGCAGTACACACTCTTATTCCTTCCACATCACCCATCCAGCCCCCACACATGTGTGACGTTTGTATGTTTTCCTCCTTTGTCATGAGCTATGTCAAGCTTTTGGATGTAGTGAACTGAAGGACTATAGGGTCCTAACTTCATGTTATTGCCTTTTTTGCAACAATTATAAAATTTAACCCATTATCCTCACCTTCCTATAAAAACAAACCCTGATGTATCACACTGTGAAAGAAGTTACTTGAAAATAATTTGAGGGCAGTGGCAGTACTGAGTTTTCCATTGCTCTGTCTCCAAATGATTATCAATATAGAGCAGATATTTTAAAAACCTTAAAATCATTCCCAGATTACAAGGTAATTTTACAGCTACATTTTTATGGCAAGAAAATATTAAGAAAAAATTAAGAAAAATGTGTAATTAGACAGTAAAGTTCACTAGCTTCTTTTCTCAAATATCACATTTTTGGTGCGACCTACCTAGAGTGTCTGCTGACCCCACCTACTGACACTTTATATTCCTCTTCCTTGATTTATTTTTCTTCTTATCACTTATTTCTATATAACGAGCTACATTTTTTTCTTAACTGGTTTATTGTCTGTCCTCACCAGAAGGAAATGTCCAAGAGGAGAGACATTTTTATTGACTGGTGTGCTTCTTTACTAGTAGTGCATTGGAGACTAGAATAATATTTGGCCTATACTTGGAGTTCAAAAAATATTTGCTGAATGAATGAACAAATCAATGAAGCCAGAGAGGTCAATTAAGGACAGACACAGTATAGAATAAAGCTTGATGGTGTAGGTTTTAGTTTCAAGTTTTGGATTCAAAGTTCACTTTTGGTTTTTATTGTTTACATTGTTAAGCAAGTTATTTACACACTCTCCCTTTCCTCATCTGTTAAATGGAGGAAATACTAGCGCCATCTCCTAGTATTTTGAGGACTAAATAAGATAATCCTTATGTAGAATTTAGCACTATTTCTGAAGTAGTAGGCAGTGAATGAATGTTAGCTAACAGTATTAACATTATCATCACTATAATGCACTATCTGCAATATCATTTTATGAGGGTAGCATTTGATAATTGTCAAGAATGGCTATATTTAAAATACTTTGGTAAATAACATTTTGGAGAGAATTCACAAATTATTCCAACTTCGTTACATTCTTTGGTCAGGCTAAACAATCAAATGATTCCACTATGCAAGGAGAATTTCTTCCTCCTTCCCTGTTCTGTGCAAGAATCTGAATTATAAGCTCAGAATGTCCATGTATTGCCTTTGGCCATTTGGCAGGGGGAGGGGGTTGTAGTGGGAATTTTGTTCTACCTACTCAAAAGCACAATTTCTGGGACTGAAAGAGATATTTCAGGAAGAGTGGGTGGGAGTTTCCTGGAAGTTACTTTGTGGTTTTGAATGGGTTGAGCTAAGTGATCGTTAAGGATTCATCTGACTTTCAAATTTTATTATTTTGCCAAATTAGTCTTTCAGGGAAAGGAGAGCAAGAAATGGTGAAATAGAAATTACCAATGAAATTCCTTTTTTTCATATATTCATTACTCATGTGTCCATTACATTGATTCGTTAATCCATTCCTTTGTTCTAAATATTTTGATTCTGTCTAAAGGTATTATGGGGAATACAAAGATAAATCAGATTTCATCTCTGTCACCATGTAGTTTGGTACCAGTGAGAGCAGACTGGAGACACTAGTGAAATGTCTTTTTTGTTGTTGCTATTTTCTGATAATCCTGGACTTACAGTTGCTTAATAGATGCACTGTCCAAAGTGGTAACCACTAGCTACGTGTCACTATTTATATTTACATTAATTAAATTTAAAAATTCATATCCTCAGCCCACTAGTCATATTTCAAATGTTCAATGGCCACAAGTGGACAGGTCAGAGAGAGAGCATTTATATCATCACAGAAAGTTCCATGAATCAGTGCTATCCCATAGAATATGAGTCGCTGTTAAATGTATAAGTAAAGAAGAATTTTCTGGATCCACCATTACCTGATACTAGCTAGCTTATTGAAGTAAACTTAATTGAAATGGTAAGCAATAATCATTAGCAGAGATTCCAAATTAGTTTAAAGGTACGTATGGTTCTGAAATTAATTCCAAACATTGGCTGTCCTCAGTGCCTTGTTACAGCTTCTTATTCCTGCCATTAGACAACAGCAAACCCCACATATGGTGCCCTGACTGGTCACATGATTTTTTAATATCCACATGATGGCACTAAAATGGCCTATTAGATTTACAGTGTCATTAACCTTCCAAAATAAAATGAGAGTCGGCTCTGGCAGGGGGAAAAAAAAAGTGTGACTGCTGTTGGGTTTTGGGTAACCAGTCTGTGAGGAAATGCTGACAGGGGTCAGTGTGACATCATCTTTCATTCAGCCCCAAAGCTGTCAGGCCTTCCCCAGATGTCTGAAACGCAGATATAAATTTTCATTATCCAGCAGCAAAGGGCCAGAGGTACACCAAATGAATTTTTTGCCAATCAAATTATAGCTCGTTGCCAGATTAAGTGTAAACGCTAATTTTGTGAAGTTTTCTTCTGGTCATTTATCTACAACTCCACGAAGTAACCTTCTGAAGCTGAAAAGATTTCTAAATCGAATTATTGTTTTTATAATCTCATTGTGGACACCACAAAATTGAATAAAAAGAAATTCCATTAAGAATGAACAGTGCCTTCTTCGATGGGACAATTAGATTTTTTTTACATTTTTTTAAAAGAAAATGCAAAGCCAGGGAATACTAAGGAATCAGAGAAGACATGACTTCACCATTCTGGGTCTCAGTTTCTCCATCTATAAAATGGTGGAACTGAATATGCTAAGCACTGATTCTGAGATAGAAAAGTGACTATATGACTATGTGATTCCTTGCTGGCAAATCATGTCCAAAATCCTATTTTTTAATATGAGAGTTGGGCACAAAATCACTCCAATTAAAAATTTTAATGGATTGTATAAATTCAGCAACATATTTGTCACTTGGAAATTAGAACTCGTTTTTCCTTAGAAATAATGTGATACGTGTACATCAGAGTCACACTTGGTGTTATAAAGAATAAGTACTGTATCATTGGAATCACAGTAATATTATATTCAACCACTCTGTTTACAATGTGTACTTATCTATGCACATAAGTATTCATTCTTTACTGCCCATGTCAGAAAATGCATCTCTGCTGTTTGAAACTCTACAGCCTCTCTACCTCTTTTAAGTTTCAAGCTGCTAGCTGTGATTCCTGTGATCTCAGTAGGACCTCCAGCAGAGAGCAAGCAATGGAATGGAGAGTGTGGCAGGAGAGTGAGTAAAAGATGTTCTGGGCTTGGATGGGAAAACAGTGAGGGACCTACAACTTTTGCTAGGTATGAAACTTAGAAACTCTTCTCAAGAAAAGGAAGAACAGCAACTCTAGAATTTTTTTCTGTGTTCTTAGAATGTTCTATTTCATTACTATTCCCTAGGGTTCTTTCCAGTTTTTTCACTTTTTAAAACATGTATGCTTTGTAGAAAATGACCACTTAGTTGCCAGGAATACCTAGTATTTGCCCTAAAACAAAGGAAAAACCGAACTATACACACTGGCTGTGGCACCTCATCCAGGACGTGGCAGTATATCTGTACTAAGGAATATGGAGGGGAGTAATTTAGAGGTTAAAGGGGGAGAGTAATCTGAGAGGAGATGAAAAATGGCAGCAATGCCAAGCCCATTTCACATCCACCTTCCCTTCTATCCCTCACCAACAAAATTCTGTTATCGAAGTATATGTCTAGACTAGCAAAGGAGTCTGTGGAAAACAAAAATCCAGCAGAGATAGAGTACATGAATAAGGGTTAAGTGGGTAGAAACTCAGACAATGGCAAGAAAGAGTCAGGTTGAGCTTCAGTGGTCATTCAACAATGCAGCCTCACATGAGCTGTTTCTGTGTGTGAATGGCTTGAGGGAAAAGCTATGGCATCTTCATGCTCTCAAAACACAGCCCCAACTCATTTAATAGGCCATGTCATTCACACATAGAAAAGCACAGTTCTATCCTAAGTCAATCACTTCAGTGGAAAACCACTATGCCTTCATCATCGTATCCAACAAACCTCTCGTGAGAAACCAGAGTGAGAACACAGGGGATAGGAATGGAGAGAGAAATATTTCCCCAACCCTTGCAAATACTGAGAGCCCGTTGTTGTTGACAGTGTGACGATTTCAAAATAGGTGGACTGAGTTAAAAACCTATGGTGCTTTTGATCTACCGGATATTGAGAAGTAAGGCAGTGGGGCCTACAGAAGATCAAGAAATGTAAAAACCCCCCTGGGCCAGAAGGCCATCCAGCCCTTGGCTAACACTGCAACAATCTGTTGGGTTGAGCATAAATGAAGGATACAAATTAGATTTCCCCAGAAAGCCACAAGACTAAACATTAAGGGGCAAGTTCTTGGCAAAATCTGAGTGTGT
Organism: Talpa occidentalis; assembly: GCF_014898055.3. Classification (NCBI taxonomy): domain Eukaryota; kingdom Metazoa; phylum Chordata; class Mammalia; order Eulipotyphla; family Talpidae; genus Talpa; species Talpa occidentalis. Next base: position 77,930,234 of record NW_023604295.1, on the reverse strand, counting down.
CTTTTCCAAAACCAAATTTCATTTAAAAATTTCACAAAGTCTGTTCAATATACTGGTCAGATTTTTCTCATAGTTAAATATGTGCTTCGACTTAAGTGAACAGTTTTCAGGTAAATTATGACATTGACAGTCATAATGAATTTATGGGCTCAAAGAACTCTAAAATGAGTTTTATGGGAAAGTAGTCTTGCTCATTATGAATAAATGAATTTAGCATGAGATTCACACAACAACATAATTTTTATATAAGGGAAAAATCAAAATACAACTAGATATAAGTGGGAAGTTATTTGGATTTCCCTTTCACTATCCCATAATCCACATGTTAAGAATTAATGTTAGCTAAGTAGGGATGCTTATAGAAGCATTCCTGGACTTCACCATATCCAAACCATTGGAGGTAGAATAGATTGAAGTGGGTAATGAGAGTAAGGAAGACCGCTTGTGCTTTGAGAAGTGACTCTAATCAAGAGCTAATGGTCTTAACTGTTATCTGCTTTCAAATATGGAACGCCAAATTCAAAAAAGATCCCAAAGCCAAGAGTACCCCATTCTATTGTCTTGTCTTACAGGTGTAGATGAACTATTAGATGACTTAAAACCCTTGCTTAAAGGAGCAGAGACTAGTAAGGGGGAAAAAGTAGCATACAATGGGGATTGTTCCAAAATGTACCTGTGAGACAGAAGGGAAATTGACAAAGAGCTCCTGACTTTAGCTTGTAAGTTTCCATTGTCTCTTTTCATCCACTCATTAAGTTAACAAATACTTTCTGAGCATACATTCCATCATGAACTACCTTAGATGATCAATTGTCCCCTTGTTCTCTATTCAAGGTGTGTTCCTCCCACCCTTTCTCTTCACTTTTTTAAATACAAGTACAAGGAGAGTGAAAGGAACATTATGGACATGAACTATTTCAAGGAATCATTATACATAATTTCATCTGGATAAAAAAGAAGGGACAGAAACAAAGTCTGATTTTCCACAGGGCTTATAGTAACTCAGAGTAGTTCCTTTACTAGATCTAGTAGAAAGATTAATATAACAATTAGTGATAAATACACATAAAACACTGCATCAATTTAAACTTTATGAATTTCATAGATTTTTACTTCCTAAACCTTAGAAATACATCATTTCTCCTTTCTGGTTCTGTGCCTGGAGCTAATATTTACCAAGCATCTACTATGGACCAAGGAGAGACAGTAATGTTTCCTATTTTATAAACAAGGAGATAAGTAATAGAAAATTCAGGTTAACTTGCCCAGGGTCATAAAGCTAACACTGTGAGGTAGGATTTAAACTACATCTTCCTCCTTTAGATACTTATAGACAGTGCAAGCAATTATATACTTGTTCCACGTACACGTGTATATATATATATATTATATACTTGATCAGTAATGGAATGAGCTATCAGAGTAATTCTCTGGGGTTCTCTTCATAAGATCTTAACTAAGGTTCTAATTCACTATAAGGAATGCAACTGACTTGTATTATATCTCAGAAATACACTACAAGCATTTTGATTCTTCCTCCGCCCTCATTTACCAAAGGTATTTTTTGTTTTGCTATATACATGACATTGGGCAGAGGAGTCTTTGAAGTCAGTTAGTTTGAGTAAAGGTATCCACAGATTGTAAAAGGGGACCCTTGCCCTTCTTGTATGAGGGATCTTCTGTCTCTTTACATGTGACCTTCAGTAAATCGCCAGGCACTGCAGTCTTCTGTGAAAAAGAATATTTTAACTATTCAAATTCACTATCCTGTCTACCACAGAAATAGTCCATGGTGATGGTTTACTAAGGAAGAAAGGAGTACGTCAAGAGTGTACAGAGACTAAATTTTTTAAGATTTATTTATTTGTGCATACGAGAACTGGGGTATAGGCCAGAGGTATGGGGTGTGAGAGGATTCACCAGAGACAGAATAGAGAACAGAACAGGCAGATTGACTGAAAAATACACTACTGAGGGGAGCAGCAGATGAGGCAGGAGAGATCTGCTGCACCATGTGGGTATCTCCTGGCCGGAGATCGAACTCTTGTTGCAGTGACTATGGATAGCTTCACAGATTGCATCTTAACCCCTTGCACCACCAGGGAGGCCCAAGAGTGTACAGAGACTAATTTAGCAAGAGTCTATTAATGGGAAAAGGGCATCAGCAGTTTTTTACTGAATAATCAATTTTTTTAAAAACTTTGATAAAAAATTCATGTGCTTTTTGTAATATTTTGATTATAAGATACATCAGAGAGAGAAAAAAACATATAAATGCATTTTGAACTTTGCAATTCTTATTTTTAAAATCCTGTCTCCTATCTTTTGTGTCTTTGGTACTATCCTATTTCAATACAACAGCTTATTTTCCTAAGAATTTGATAAGTTCTAGGTATCTGTTAAATGCTACTTATTGAGTTAATGTTTCTAACTAAAACTCTGTACAGATGTTGTCTTCTCTGTAGCAGATCATAAGCTCGATCGGTATCATCAGCATGATTGGTTTTCTGGCTCTGGGATTGGGGATGTTGGGAACAAGCTCTAACTCCGTCCAGGACCATAGGGAGCACCCTAGAGTGGTGAGAACTTTTAAGATCTCTCATAGCAATCAAAGTTTTGCCATTCCTAACTGTCAGGGTGGAGGCAGACTTTTTACCCAGGAAATGTGTTGGGAGGGGGGACATCAGTGAACAAACTCACTGCTATTGATACAGAACCGTGGAATAAAATAGTTTGTTTTGAAAAGGAAACAAGATTAGAAAAATGACAATATTTCATGACGAGGCACTTTTGTATGTTTCCAAAAATGGGAATCAGCATGTCGAAGGCAGGAGGGCAGCGCTGCCAAATTTGGGACTCTGTGGCCTGGCCGTGAAAGTGAAGCCAAAACAAAGGGTGCGTTGGGAGCAGTGTCCGCAATGGGAACAATTGTTTTCTCATCTGAGAGTCTTTCTCCCAGAGTTCAAGAACAATCGAGACACATGTATTCAAAGGTCAAGGGAGCAGACAATGCTGGGAAAGCCAGAGAATGCAGAGGCCAGCCCCGGTGCTTCTGTCACCACAGAGAGAACCAACAAAAGTCAAAGGAGCTCTAAGCAATCTGATTAGAACAATCTTGCAGCGTTCCTGAGCAATTTCTGTGGTTTCCACTGAGTTCCTCCTCTACTGTAGTCTGTGCCGCAAATCTACCACAGATTTGGCTAACCAGAATGATTTTCTTAAAAAGAATTATCTATGGTGGTTTAGCCATATTTCGGGTGATACTACAGTGGGAAGTCATAATGGAAATACTAGCGCATGACTTGATTTTTCCTAACCTCAGTGCAATACCTGCTGTCACTTAAATGTGAAGTGAGCTTGTGAAGTCGTTCATTATGCAGGGGAGTATGAGATCAAGGAATAAAAAGGAAAGTAGGAGAGAGCAGATTAGCATGATCTTATAAACTATAATTTATGCAGAGGCCGGTATTTCAAGAGGTTTAGAAAAAAAGAGTTGTATTTTTATAAGACTACAGTAGACTTTTGCAGGAAAGTAGTATATGAAATAAAAAAACAGGATAAAAATAGGACAGAAATTTATGAAGTAAATCCAGAGATGTGATTATAGCCTCACACTAAAGACACTACAATTAACCTCAAAGGCATTCCCTTGCAAACTTCCCTTTCCAACATAAGTCACTCCAGCCAAAGAATAATATTGTCAGGCTGAAATACTGCATACTTGGTGTGAGTCTAAAAATGTTTCAACTTTCTTCATTTTGTTTTTACTGCCAAGTTGGACAGCATTAGACAGCTCTTCTGAAGCAAGAAGTATATAATAGTTTGCAGTTTTAAAATTTTTGGTTTATTAATACTCTTAACTCAAATGCACCTTTAAAATTGCCAGCTGGGCCGTACTTTGAGCTCATGCTATGGACCAATACCTTGACTTACCGTCTGTGAGAACACTGGGCATAGTGAAGATGCTGCTCAATGTTTTTTTAAATAAAACACAAAATCAGGGGCCACTTGGGGGTATGACATGTTTGTCTACAAGGTACTATCCACATCTGTGAAATGCTTAGTAGCCACACAAGGACCAGAAACTGTGATCTCTAATTGGCCATGGCATGTGCTGTCTGGCCTTCTGACCAGAGAGTCCGGTGACCAGAAAGCCTTAATCCTTGATGCCCAGAGAGGCTGAAAATACTGTCTGAGGTCAGGGTGACCACCACACGGGGTGAAGTTCCTTCAGATGAATGTAGACCATGAATGATCAGGAACTGGGTTCTGGATTTGCATTCTATTTTTACCACTCTTCACAGTTTCTGATCCCTTGTGTAGGTTGATATGAAAACCTAGGCCTCATTAGGGGTTTAGTAAAGGCAGCTATTCTAATCATAACCTGGAGACAGCAAGCATGAGTGTGAGATTCTCTATCTCAGAAGACTCCACACTAGGCCTTATTGTGCTTTTAAATCAGGGACCTCCCTGGTGGCACAAGGGGTTAAGACGCACCACTGTGAAGCTATCCACAGCCACTGCAGTACAAGTTCGATCCCTAGCCAGGGAGGTGACCCACATGGCGCAGCAGACCTCTCCTGGCTCTCCTGCTGCTCCCCTCAGCAGTGTGTTTCAGTAGATCTGCCTGTTCTCTTCCCCACTCTGTCTCTGGGGAATCCTCTTACAACCCTGCATCTCTGGCCTGCACCCCAGCTCTTGTATGCATAGATAAATAAATCATTAAAAAGAATCATACTAATAGTCAGAAACTACTTTTGAACCAGTTGATGGATTCTTTATCTTTGAATTATTTCATGGCATAATCTAATGTGATTTAAAATATTTGTGCAAAATGGAAACAATTTCTAAAACTAAGCAAAGACCAAATAAAAGATTAAAAAACACCAAAGAGCTCAATGTAATTACATTTTTGAGTTGTCTTCCTCCATTCCAAAGTATTTTCTGTAAAGGAAGAAATGCTTTGAGGGCTTTTTGTAGGTATACTTTGATTTTTTTGAGGGCCTTTTGTAGGTTTTCTTTGATTTTATCTTCCATTTGACAGAAAAATTCTCTGGTGTCTTGAGGCAGCTACTACTTCTCAGAATCCACTAACTCACATACTTACCTCATTTCCCTCTAGGCCAGTCACTTAAATCCACCATCCTGCCCTTTTCCCGAATGTTCTATTTTAGTGCCAAAAAGAAAAAAAAAATTCTGTCTCACAGCTCCCTATGTCAAGTCTACCGATTTTTCCTTTCACAGATACATAGGCTAGGAAGCATCTTACCTCCCTTATTACATGAAGATTCAGTGATTGAACTTCACACAGAAGACCATTATCTTCTCCTTGGGAAGTGAGACTAAATGTTTCATGGGTCATTTTATAACTAGGCCAATCGTCCTAAGTTCAGATGAACTGCTACTTAACTCATTACTACCTAATTTCTCATTTTTAAAATTGGTCTATTCAAAAGAGGTTTAAGGACCATCTATTAACTATCAGGCTTAAAATTAAGTTTCTCCTGAGATCTCCAGCTCATACATGTAGTTGTTTTTTGGAATGGCTTAATCCTACTCTGACAGAACCCATAGCAATAGGGATGAACTGGTTTGCCACAAGGTTTCTGTTAAAAAGAAAAAGGTGAAGTTTTTTTTTTTTTTTTTTTTTTTACCTTGTGGGTCTGGTCAACTTCTACTGTAGGCTACTTAAATTTTCCTTCTTATTTGATAATTTAGAGGGTCAATCATTTTTTACCTTCCTAATGAAGAAGATGAGTTGAGTTACTTCCACATAAAGAATTGTTTATCTCTCCCTTCCTGGCCCCACAAGGATCTGCAGTGATTTTTCCCACTATAAACACATTTTTTTCCCTTAGTATTAAAATAATATAACTTATTGTAACTTGCCTTTGGAATTTTCTCCTTTATTAATTCAATGCTCATAGACACCTTTTCCTTCATTCCATCATGAAAAGTATTTCTTCTACAAAGAGTTTCCAGAATGTCCTTAGCTGAAATAATAGTTCTTACCATTCTAGATGCTATAACATCTATAGTCTTCATCTCTCACATTTCTTACAACTGTAACCTTCTTCTATTTTTCTTGTTTATTGTGTCTATTGAATCAGATTGAAAGTTTCTCAAAAGAAATTCAATGCCTGTACAAATGTACATATAGTATTTAGTAATTTCTCATTCATTCATCCATCCATTTCATTCATTCATCCATTCATTCATTCATTCATTTATTGAGCACCCGGTTATACTGGGCAGGAGGCTAAGTACTGAGGATGAAGTAAACAAGACACACACATTCCCTGCCTTCCAGGAGCTTATATTTTGGGAGGGCAAAAGGGGAGGGATACACCATAAGGAAATACATAAACTGACAAGCTACTTATGGGCCATGGTGAATGTTATGAAGGAAATAAAACAAACAGGATGATGAGATTAGGAGAAACAGAAAGAGGAAACCTTAGACAGCTGTGGTCAGAGAAGTCTCTACTGAGGAAGTGATATTTGAGCCAAGACCTAAAGGATGGGAATGAACCTTTCACACAAAAAGCTGGGAGAAGCGTCTCAGAAAAGGAACATCTTTAAGAAGCAGAAAGGAAGCAGGCTGGTTGACATACATGAAGTGAGTGAAGGGGAGCGAGATGGAATGTTTGGATATTATTTCTCAGAGCAAATTCTCAATATTTGGTATGGGATGCTTAGTGAAATGGCATGCAAATGTATACATTTACCCTGTATACTTGAACAGCATCCCAAAGTTTAGAAGCAGAGTCTTTTTCCCTTCTAAATATCTCACCCTGTGTCTTTTCGGCACAGAACATTGGAAAGTGGATGATGCCACATTAAAACCACTCTTGCTCAAGTTCTGAGTAGCCCAAGCCAACTGTACATGGCCTTGTGGCACAAGGAGACAACATTACTCCTAGTCCAGTGACTGTAGGTCAAAATGACTGGCCAGTGTAGCTAAGCCCATTAGAGACTTCAAAGCTTTTCCTCTTCTCTGGTCATGTGAGAAGGAATTCAGTTCCAGGGTTTTGTGAATTTCTCATTTTTCTCTTGAATTCACCTTTTTGAGTTATTCTAAATTCTGGTAGGTTTCAACAAGACTATACCAAAAATTGCCATTTTGAAATCATTCTATAACAAAAGTGAAAAATGACTTGGATGCTAGTATCACATCTTTTGAAATTTTCCAGCTCTACTACTGTAACCTATTATTTGCTGTCCTTCCAAGCATGATATAAGCAAACCACAACAAAAGGTTTTGTTAGGAGCCAACTTAATCGCTGAAAGGTTGATCTTTAAAAAAAAAAAAAAAAAAGGGAGAAGTCTTCAAAGAACTCATGTATTACAACTGGCATGAGAATCACAGTGAACTGTGAATTTGGAGAGAGTAACATCAGACACATCAATAGCAAATAACTTGTTTACAGGAGGAAATGAGTCGCAAAGGGAGTATAAGAGACTATAGCCCTATTTTACATCAAAATGCAGTAACTCTTTTAAAAAACATATATATGTATATACCTCTTTCTCTACTAGATTTGTGGTGTGGTTTGGAAATGAGAATTCTTTAAAATAAAATTCTTGAAAAGATTTTTTTTTTAACCACACTATTCAAACTTCAATGAATATTTGATTCAGGCCCCAAACACTGTATGTTGCCAGTTTTTCTTCAGCATAAACTCAACTATGTCCTTGTGCCAAGCTGATTTTAACAACGTTTACCTTTCTAAGCAGCCTTTTCATGTACATTTACTTGAAAATGGCATCTCAGCTTCTTGTCACCTCATGTTCTCTTCCAGACCATTCACCCAGGTCAGTTTCCTGGCAGGTCCTCAACTAGCAGTTGGGGGTTCTTCGTGGACTGAGTTTGGAGTAATTATGCTCTGTAATTGTGGACTTGGGGCCTGTCTCCCAGTCAAGATGAGAAATGCCAAGTCATTTCCTGTTTTCAAATCCAAACGAAAGATACTGTCGTCTGATACCAGTTTTCCTACATTTCAATTATTGTGGGACATTCTGGAGCTGCCTTTGAAAGACCCTCTTTATAGTACCTGGGTCCCCAGTTTAATGGTCAATCCTGGACTGACACTAGAGAATACAAAAGCTGATTCGAGTGATCACATTCGATAACTCTTCAAGTCATTTTGCCTCAAGTATGGAACCGGGGTCATAGGGACCAGCCTCTGGGGATGGACTGCGTGCCCAGTGCTTTGTAGGCGCAGTTGGGCATCTGCAAAAGAGGGAGGTGAAAGACATTTGGCACATGTTAAGGGCAAAGCACCTTCTCTTAATTGTACAGATCCTTGTATTTTACAGCACATTAAAGTTTAAAAGGAAAGGTAGCAAAATTGAGCATCTGTTTTTTTCTCATATAAATTCGACTCCTAATAAATACTAAGCAGTTTCCTCAGACCCAGTTGTGGGCAGATAAGCAGTTCCATACACATAGAACTAATTGCAGTGCTCTCTAAACCTCACTCGACTGTCTTTTTATTTCTCTGCCAGTGAAACCAGCTTTTAGCAATTGGGTTTTGGGAAAGATGACATCTCAGAAAAGAAGCATAGCCAACATAAACAGGGCTAAGATGGAGAATAATACTAAAAATTATTCCTATTTATTCCATATTACAGTGCCTTCCATTGTAAAGAGCACTCGGCACCTAAATTAGTCACAGTAACACGGTTTTCATGCTGGAAATGAACCTGCACGTGTCCCCCCAGTTTCCTGACTTTGGAGAAGTAAAGTATGCATTGCTGGTTATCAGATTTTTAAATGTATTTCCCTTTCACATTCACTTATTTCTCTTGAAAGTGACACAAAATCTGTAACATAGCAGATAAGGTTACAACCTGCCTGTTACATTTTATAGTGACAGCTGTATAACTTTTAAAAACTGAAATGTAAATGTATCCCTGCAGGTCAGCTTCCTAGAGAAAAGTCTTGATGGTATACTTTTCTGCCAAGCAGATGAGACATCTTTGGGAGGGGACCCACAGCTCTAATAATAGACAAGAGTGTGAAAGGGTGTGATTCCCAGCTCCAAAGAGGTGCCCTGTGCCATCGAGACCATAACCATTGAGAAAGATGTCAAGAGCCACTGGCTCTTTTCTCTGCTTTTTTGGTTGGGAGACAATCAGCATTCATTCAGATTCTTCAGTCCCTTTAAGTTAAACAAATTTAATTAAACTCTCAATTTAGGCAGTTATGTCATTAAGAAAGTGACAGAAAGAGAAAGAAGGAAGACTTAAGACAAGGATGCAAAAGCCATTTAGAAGAAAAAAAAGGAAAGGGGAAAGAAGAAATGCAAAAGGAAGGAGGGAGAGTGGAGGCAAGGGAGGAAGGCTGGCAAAAAAGAAGGGATGGAAATGAGGGAAAATCATGTACTTTAAAGTCCCGGTTGGTTAAGAAATTCTAAAAAAGCATATTAAAAATCCTTTCATTATTTGCAACCACTAAGTTAATCTGTTTGTGTGCAAATCATTTACTTGCCATTGTGTAAGTTGAAACAGTAGCCCAACTTCCACCTCTTTTTTGTCATTGGCTTTTATTCTTGGCAGTATTTCACATTTCAACCTGCTCACCATATGTGTACATACTTCTGCTTTCTTTGCCACTAATTGCTTCTTTTTTGACAATACCATCTATATGTGCATAGTATATGGCTGTTTTTATCACTCTAAGCCTATTAATGCTCAGACTTATGGTTCCCAAAGGAATTAAAATTAACCAGCTCTCTAAATATTGTTCATGAGTTGGAAAACTCCTGTATTTTAGAATCTAACTTCAGTTGTTTTTAATTGGTTTGCAATATTTCACCCTTCAGGGCTTGCCCTTCACTTTTCAAAGTATATATTTAAAAAAATTTATGAGAGTGATATGAAAGGCAAAAGTTGGAAAAATAAACACTTCTTTTGGACAATGATAGTACTTATTCTATGATTTAAAGCCTGATTTTATAGTTTGGTAGAGACTAAATGCTTACTCACTTTCCACAAACTTCTATTATCATCAATGAGGTTTTTACCTGCAAAGAAGCTGCCAGTCTAATGTGCTCAGAAACACAGGCTCTGCATAAAGCAAATTCTCTTTTGATGAATTTCTCTTTTAGAACTAGAGATCCCTAGTAAGTAAATTTATTTGTGAGCATGTCATAATATGTTGCTGTTATTTCTAGGATAGGAAAAGAGATTTCCTTTTACTTCTTAATTTTTGAAGAATGGAAACTTTGTATAACCCATAAAATAAATCACTGACAAAATGTGAAAATCTCAACAAACCATATATTGTTTATCACAAGTGTACATGTGCACACACACACACACACCGCACACATACACACAGCTCCCAGGCATATTAGTGGTGTTACTATTCCTTAACAATAAGGTGACATGTTCCATGTCTAAATTGCAACATATCTAAATTAGAACTGCTATGTATCTATTGCCAAGGCAGAGGAAAATAGTAAACTTTTTTTTAAAGATTTATTTATTCATTCATACAAGAACCGGGGTTCAGGCCAGATGCGCGGGAGGGTGAGAGGATTCACCAGAGACAGAGCCAGGAACAGAACAGGCAGACTGGCTGAAACACACTGCTGAAGGGAGCAGCAGGCACGACAGGAGAGGTCTGCTGCACCAGGTAGGACCCTTGCCGGCTGGCCGGGATCGAACCGGCGCTGCAGAGGCTGCAGACAGCTTCACAGCACTGCGCTCAACCATCTGCATCACCAGGGGAGTCCCGGAAAATAGTAAACTTTTATAGAAAAAAACAAATTAATGAATATATGTATCATAGTCATGGAAACATAGATCATTTATATCTTCATTCTTAATTCCCTCAAGTAATGAAGATTGCAATCTCTCACTTTGTGAGGTCTAGATTAAACCATTTTGCTTGAAATAAAATGGGTACTATCAAGAACTTGGTGGGCCTCCCTTGTGGTGCAGGCGGTTGAGTGCAGCGGTGTGAAGCTGTCCACAGTCTCTGCAGTGCGGGTTCAATCCCAGCCAGGGAGCTACCCACATGGCATGGCAGAACTCTCCTGTCTTGCCCACTGCTCTCCTCAGCAGTGTATTTCGTCAGTTTTCCTGTTTGGTTCCCCACTCTGTCTCTGGTGAATCCTCTCGCCCTCCTGCACATCTGGCCTATAGCTTGGTTCTTATATGAATGAATAAATAAATATTAAAAAAAGAGGAAAAAAAAAGAAACTTGGAGCAAGTACATAAACTTTGGGAATTCTGCTCTAACCATGACATTTCAAGAAGAAACTTTCTCACAAGTAAAACTTCTCTTAGAACATTTCCATAGAAGTAACCATAGATGACTTGCTACTTTCAATTAATATTTATTAAATAAATGAATGAAGGAGAAATGAATGAAAATGTGGAGAGATAAAACCACATGAGAACATCAACCCAAAGTCTATAAGAGAAGAAATCCATTCTTAGACTGATTTTAAATAAGCTTTTAATGTTTCACATTAGCTGTCATGTATATTTTCCATATTTGACCAAAAAAAGTTATTCCAAATTCCCAAATGTGGGTGTTCTGTGAGCATCTCAAAGAGCTCTCAGAGGGAAAGAGTAGCCAGACTAAGATTAGTTAATGCTTGAAATAACTTTCTTACTTTATGCAATGGTACTTTTCTCTGAATAAAAAACATATTTGGATAGTAACAAGCGGCAAATGATTATTAATTGTGAATTCCAAAGTTAAGTACTTTTGACTTTGTGTGCATGAATATTGAGACAATTTAGTGTGCTCAGATGTTCAACAAACATACCGTTTTCTTTCATCTACACAGTCTGTCACTTGACTTTTGACCTTTCATTTGGCACTGTCCTGTCATTTCTTTGGTTTTGCAAATTTTGCTTCTCACTTGACCTCTCAACTGTGACCCTTCACTTGACCTGTGGACTCATAAATTCTTCAATCTCATACTTGTAATTGAGGAACAAATAAACAAAACATCTGGGTGAAGCTCCTCCTGAATTAAGTCTGTGTAGATGAAACATAGAACCAAACACTTTAGGAGTCGATAAGTAATGTAATATCCTTTAGGATGATATGTGATTAGTAGAAAAGACCTTTTTTAGAAATCACTATAAAGCAAAATGAAACATTTTTACATAACTGATACTGAATTTTATCATGTTATTACTCACTCATTGGTGTCAGAGCTATTGGCTAAGTAGACATCGAAACATTTACCCAGATAAAGATTGCGTAATTCACTGTAATAGACAGTATAACACTGGGTATATTTTAAGTGCTATCTGATCACCCTTAGTCCTTCACTTTCCATAATACAGTTTTATTATCTCCCTAGCACTAATCACCATTTGAAATAATCTTTATTGATGTGCTACCTGTCTCTCTTCATTAAAGCTTCATGAGAGCAAGAAATTTGTCTGCCATGGTAAATATTGATTCCCTATCACCAAAACAAAACAAAGCCAAAACCCTGGAATCTTCCAGTTGTTGAATGAACGTATTTCTGGAATGAACACAGAACTGTCTACTATAAATGCAGGTGTCCTTACCAAACAGTGTTTCACATGATTATATGCCAGAGCAAAAGTCTAAATTGAATCTTACCAGCTAATTTTAAAGTTATAATTAGTCTATCTATTTTTTTAATTATATCTTTTTTTTTATTGAAGTAGCATTGGTTTATAACACTGCATATGATTTGGGGGTATAGGTTTCACCTCTTTAGATATGTGTAGCCACACCACATACCATCACCAAAGCAGCAATAAAAGCAGTTATTTTTTAATGCCCAATACCCTTTGAAATTTTCCTGGGGTTCTCAATATTGGCCTCTAATTTCATTTGTTTAAACTCTCTATCACTGAGATATCTTTCTCCTACAAGACTTCTTCAAAAATCTCTCAACTTAGTAAATGCTGATAATTATCCTCAAATTCCAGCTCTAATCTGAATATAAGAGTGAATCAAACTTCTTGCTAAGTAGAATATAATGATGTTTCTTTCACTAAGATGTCTGGATTCATATACTAGGAGATTAGTTTCAATTCACAGTCATATGAAAGGAGTTATGAACATCATGAGAGAACATCAAATCTAATGTCTTGCTACCTAAAATCACCACAAAAATTTTACACTTAGATATATTCAAGCTAAAACTTACAATGCACTTGAGATTTCCCTAAGGAAAACCCAGGCAGAAACCACAAAACAAACAAAACCCTACAAAGCTAGCTCTAACAAAATAATTGCTATAAATAAAGCAATTTGGAGGCAGTCTGTTCCAAAGGTTTAGATAGAATATCTTCCTGACATTGTTAGAAAACTTTTGCATAAGACATAAAGCTAACCTTATTAACAAAGTCAACTCTTTCTTAAACAAGATCTTCTAAAGAAACCCATCAGGGAAATTTTAGTCTGAACAGAAAGAAAGATAATGTGAGTTTTCACTTTCAAAATGATGGTAGAACAGCAGCTATGATTATTTACTTTCACTATGTAATCACTTAATAAAATATCATAAACTAGTATTTACTAAAATTTAATGTGATTGATTCTATAAAATGTTAACAACAAATTAATACTGAGAATGTTTTACTTATTTTGTCCTTATTTGAATATACTACATCTTTACAATAACAGATATGTAATAACATTTATAATAGGTTAATAATATATGCATTTTGAAACAGAGTAATTCTTGACTTCCAAAATTCTGAAAGAAGTGTTAAGGAAGGTGAATTGCTGTAACATTCAAATTTAAACTAATCACAAAACCAGAATTTTCTAACTTCCTCAAGTTAAGTTGAGTAAATGATTCAAAGTTGGCTAAAGTTTGAGGTTATTTCTTGTTTAATCCAAAGCAGTTCTTTTTCCTTAAAAGGTAATCAAAATAGTCAGACATAGCACAAATCATTTTCTTTGAGAATTATGTCTGTGGTTTATTTAAATAATGTAATACCAATAAGGGGAACTTTAACTAATATTAGAGTATTTGAAATATATAGAGAAATAAAAATGGCAAGAAAAATAAAAAAAAATTAAGTACAGGAATTATTTTGTGGAGACCATTGATATATTGGTTATATTAACAACATAATGTGTAAAGAACAAAATGTAAGTAATAACTATCAAAAGAAATTGCTCCAAAAGTTCATCGCAAGGGAAAACTTAACTATTTAGGATTACATATATATTAAAATTGTAATTCAGATTTTAATAACAAGAATAACAAGTTCTGGAATTTTAGGTAAAAACTAATATGGGAACTTAAAGAGATATTCACATTTTTTGATGTTCTAATAAATAAATTAGCAAAGTTACTATTTCTGAGTCATAACCCACATCAATCTATTAATGTAATCCCAGATATGGTATTTTCCCAAATAAGTAAAGAATAGGCACCAGTTGCATCTTAAAAAGTACAAGGAAATTAGTAACAGAAACAGTCGCAGATACTGTAAGAAGCAGTATGGAAATTTTGAGAGAAAAATGACAGAGTAGCTAAATCTATTGTGTTGATGTAACAAAGCCCAGACTTAAAAATAAAAGCAAGGTTTGCTGGCTTTGCTTATGCTTTAGGTAGAAGCTTTTTACTACAAGAATTCAACTGCTGAAGTTCATTTCCTGTCTTTAATTCTAAACGAGCAATTTGCTGATAATTTCCTGTCTACATTTTCATAAAGTAGAAAGAACATGACTGGTTAAGCTTAATGTTTCAATAACCAAATAAACTTCAGCAAGCATGGTTTAGGAAATTAGACAACTATCTAGAAACTAGTTTTATGATTATAAAATGTCTGAAAAGTATTTATCTCCTCCCAATGTTGGAAAATATTCTGAAGGCTTTTGTGATTGCCTCTTTGACCCCAAAACAAATACAGTGCCATTGCTTTGCCTCAGTGGGCCCAGAGCAATTAAAGTCAAAAGGGTATGAATCCCCTTCACGCTGAGCTATTCCAACATAGATGAGGAAGAAATGACCTCTGACTTGGCTTCAGCCTACAGCGCCCTCCCTTCATCTTTATGCCTCAATTAGAATTTTACTTAACTTGAACTTTTTATATACTTTGCCTTTGGATGCATGATTTTTAGCAATTTTGGTCAAAATTAAACTAGTGCATCACTGAAAGCAGCCCATCTGAAATCTAAATTAAGCTGTCAATTAAAGATGAAGAATTGCTTGTTATTATTGCCTGAAAATGAGGCACCCTCTTTCTCCTGTTGAGATTGCAAACATCTTCCATCCGAAATCTATTATAGCATCTGCAGAAATGGATCTTACGAAGTGTATACTGTTTCCAAGGCTCAGAAGAGGGCAGGATCCATAAAACCAGGAAATGTGAAGACATTTGAAGAACTTTCAATAAATGCCAGTTTGTACCGCTGCCCACCTCCAGGTGCCAGTCGGTGGTAGAAAAAGAGTTAAATACTAATTACAACGGGAGATTTTATTGGACAGATTTAAGGGGAACAGATGAGCCCAAATCCCCCTTTTTATTATCTACTGTACACTTAGCTAATGCTTTCTCCTGTGAGAACAGCTTAAACAGTAAGCACAAACAGCACAATGAAATTGTAATACTCTCTCAGTGTGGACCTGGATTATTTCAGCCACCAGCAATGTGAGTAGCTGCAGGTGTTGCACTAAATAAAGTAATATAAAGTGTCTAAATTGTAACAGTGGAAGTACTGTTTCAAGACCCTTGTCTGCTTTTTATTAATAGTCAGATTCCTTCCTATCAGCAGCCACAACTACCTTTACCCTATTATTCAGCAACAATATTTTGATAGGCAAAGATCTATTAAAAATCACTGTTGATATTTTGTGACCATAGTCATTTCGGAGTTGAATAAGTGTTCAATCTTCTCACAGAAGGGGAGAACGTAAACTTGTGATTCAGGAAAAGAGGAAACCAGGGGTTACAAAGGTGGAGAGGCCAAGTAGAATGAAGCAGACCCCCTCCATCAAGTAAAAAACTTGGTGGGATAACTAGAAACAGACCAACCCTAAATCTTTGGGTTCATGAGCTCTTAGTAACATAATTAACTGAAATAAAACTAATATTCTAGTGTTAAGTTTCACCCTAACATACTTGAGCAGTTCTGAGTAATAACGCCAGGTATAAAGAGCATAATCAGAAAGTATTCATTTTGTTTATGGAATGTACCTTAAGGTAAGAGGAAACATTCCTTAACACGTTAGTATAATTTCTAAAACAGAGAAAAATGATCTACACAAGAGAACTGTCAAGTTTACTTGACCCTTTCCAGCAAGACGCGTTACTTTTGGGGAAGGTGTGCTGATATTTATTTGAAATGTCTTACAAAAACAGAGGGTACCAGATTTCTGAAGCATTTGTTATTGGGAAAAGGTCCACTAATACCTAGGAAAAAAAAAATCTTGAACAGGAAATGTTTGACCAATGTTGCATCACGAGATATCAAAAGAATTTCAACTCTGGCTACTTCAGTGAATCAAGTCAGAACATTCCTGAGTCTTTTATGGTCTCCAACTTTCTACAAAATGAGTTAAAAATTAGTGATCTTAAATTTGTTCTAAAAGTTCCTGCAATAAAGTAAAAATCTTCTAGAATGAAATGTTAAAAAGTATTAGCGCTGAGAGAGTAGATAAACAACATCAGTGATCTGTGAATAGCATTCAGGAAATTCCATTTATCTGATGAGCTGTTGGCTAACTGAGCAGTGTTTCATATGTCACCAGCTCACCAAAGCTCCCCATTGTGTGTGCAGATCTCTTTTAGAGGCGTTTTTAGTGTCGTCTTGCACATTAGGAGTGAGTTTATTTAAAAGTAAATGGCAGACTCAAGGAAGGAGTCGTCTTCCTTTTTAACTGATGTCTATTTGCACCTCAGCACAGTAACTCCTCAAATCCCCAGCTCAGGATCCTTGTCATGCGGCTGCCTGAGGCAATCAGCCCTGGTTTCTTTTTGAACAAGCTTTCTTTTAACACTTAAAGCCAAGGATGATTTAACAGAAAGTGTCTCAAGTCGGTGAGCTACAGCCCCCTTAGACTCTACCCAAACAAAGCTACTAATGTGTGGTCAGTTTCTTGGCAACTCCACTCTCGGCTGATAACGCTCCTGCCTGCTATTCTCCAAGGAGCTGGCGGCTGGAAGACTGCTCGGAACCTCATCCCCTTGGTGCTCCTGACGCGGGCGATCCTCCGACTGCTCGGCGCCAACCACAACATGCTACCCACCGTGAGAGAGCAGGACGCGGGCTGCTCGAGTCAGGACTTATCGTCTATCATACTGATTGACGAAACCAAGAGTGAGCAGAAAAAATAAACATGAACAGAGGCTGCAGTGTATGGGCCAGTCAGCTGGGAGTTTTAGTATTTGGCCTTGGTGATCCTACTCTCATGGTAGGTTATCTTTTCCTCGTGCTATCATTTATCATAACTTTGAGGGCCAGGGAGAGAAACAAACCTACAACTTTTCTATTGGTTGCATTCATTAGACTGCTGACTTCCCCCCCCCCTTAGTACTCCTTTCCTTTGCCCCCCCAATAATCCCATCCCCTTGACAGTATTCCCTAAAGAACGATGAAATTAAATCTAAATACAGTTCTCCCCTTTTACTCCTATTCCAGCATAGATCATTGCAAGTAATTAACCTTTGTTATTCCATCAAATCTAGAATGCAAGTCTACATGTTAATTTACTTAAGTCAGACCCAATAATAAATCTGTTTCTGTAGCAGCTAAACTCAATGAAGATCCAGGATGTTGTTCAGTTATTTGGATTACTAACATCTTCTTCTTAAATAATGGCACTTGACTTTTTCAGGCACAGACCATGTTTTGTATTGGCCTTGACAGCCACTATAAAGTACTCCCCCAAGTGTCAGTAACAAAGATGATTTGTATGTGGCTTGCAGTCTTCCAGTGTCCTAATAGCTTTCTCATTCCAACCCAGAAACATGGAACACAGGGCAGCTGGTTAAAGCTGATACAAGCATTTCTTCTCTCAGCAGGCTATTCTTGCATAACCATTTATTTTGCAGAGTTTTAAAGAGCCTGAAGGATTTAATTATGTACATAGACAACCCCTATAAACTCTATTCTAGGGTTTTTATTGACTTTTGTGCTGGGCAGCTCTTAGGCATTTCAATTAAGTATTTTTATAAGAAAAACTACAATATTGTAAAAAAAAATTCTTTATAGATACTTCCAAACAACTCTCCCCCCCCCCAAATTGAATAAACTCCATTTAGTTGACCAAAAAAAAAAAAAAAATCCAGGTTAATTCAAGGTTTAGTTTCTCCACTTTGGAAAAATACGCGGTTTGAATCCCACACAGGATTATGAAAATGGACCTGCCAATATCAGCGAAGGAACAAGGGCAGAGGGAGGGAGACAAGAATATTTTGTGTTATACTCTGAAAAGTCGCAAGACTACCTGTTACTTTGGAGTTTACTGAAAGGTTCAAAACCTAAATGCAAAATTTTACATATTCCACTTAACAAGTGCAGAAGAATAAATGACTAAATGCATTGGAGTACCTGCCTGACAGATCTAACCCTCAAAAGTCTCCTGGAGACCCCAAAGCTCCCTTTGTCTGCCTTCTTCAATTGCAGAGCTCAAGTATTTACAAGGCTTCTGCAAACCTGCCTTCATTATGATGTGAGATATTTCGGTCCCAGCAGGTGGCCAACAGGAGACCAGACCTGCCCGTGAAATATGTAATTCTTTTTCATATACTTTAACCAGAAATGTGCCCCTCCACAACTCTCCTAACTGTTCTAATTTCCCTTTCTCCTCTTAATCTCCTCAGCAAGCCATGAGCTTGCATTAAAATCTACCTAAAACATTTCACCCACAGGCAATGTAATTCTGAAACAAGCAACCAACATTTCACAGCTCTGGAGTAATAGATTAATTTGAACCTAATGTTGCCGTCCTTTACTGCTCCAAATGTTCTGGTGTAGACATAGCCCCAAGGCATGGTGCTGTGGCATGCACAACTCTGGGAGCCGGAGCTACAGTTGGCTTAACATCTGTGCATCACATTTGCCATGTGCCTCATTATCCTGCACCCCACTGTGCCTACCTGTCCCCCTCAGCTTCTCAGCCACAGGCGATCCAATTTTTTTCCTCTCCAACTAAGAATCTTTGTTCTCCTTCTCACTTACTAAATTTTTGCGAGACCTCTGCACCCAAGCTGTGGGGATTCGGGCCATGTGAACAGCCCAGGTCCTTTAGATTCTTAATTCTCCATTAGGAAGAGGAAAATCACAACATTAAGTTCCTGACATGCCACTGCATAAATTGTGCCATTCACAGAACCTAGTAGAGTCTGCAACCAAACACAGAAGCCCATAATAAAGCATGGTGTTGCTGGTTTTGACTTTACAAGTTTAGTGGGTTTCAATTATCTATAAGGAAACAAAAAGTATCCATAGTTAAGAGAGATCCCCAAAAAAAATTTCACAGAAAGAAAAAATTGTCACATCAAATATTAAAACCAAGTATCTTGAACTATTTAAGAAGTTAGCATTTCAAAATTTACAGCCACAAATAAGTGATATATCTAACACCCCCCCCAAAAAAAAAAAAAGCTTTAAAAATATATGTAGTAGCCAGGCCAAACAGCTGCTTAAATTTTAATCCTGCTTAAACAATACAAGAATTGTATGACTCCTTTATTGGTTTTCCATTGGAAGTGTTTGGGGCACCCATTTAATGAGACAGAATAAAGACTTAGTCCCACCAAAATCATTTAAAGTATGCAAAACTAGACTTAAATAATATGTGTTGTTATTATTATAAATAGAGGTATTAATAATGATAATAATGCAGTAAGTAAAAAGCAGCAGAATAGCCACTTAGATTTTGAATATAGAAGAACCACCATCCTTGCCCCAAAATAGAAGAAAAAAAAATCAAACCAGAGAAGTCAGTCTCAAAAAGACTGAAGTTTAAAATGAAGAAATGTGAAGGCATTTGCTACATATTATATTTGTCAGACTGGATTAAGTAGTAGTGAGCACATAGAAAATTGTCTTAGTGTTCGTCTATTATTTACTGGTGCTCTAGTAAAACAACTTTTGTAGGTGATAGAAAATTAATTTTAAAAGATCATATCCACAGAACTAATGATTTTACAAATAAATCAGCTTCAAACAATTGCTACCATCCATCACACCAATTTTTATTCCCTAGAGAGAACAAAATTGAGATTTGGGGAGAGAATTTTTTAAATGACTGACTTAAGTAGAACTATGTTTTGCATTAAAAATTGTGTTGCATTGCTGTGCTTCCCCACATAATCCTCTAAATCTACACACCACAGAGGACCGAGGTACACATTTCATTATATGCTTGAATTAATTCATCTTACATGGAATTTGTTACCTTTACAACAAAAAAGTCGCTATTCATTATGGAGAGTGGACAGATGGAACATGTTCAAGTTAAGGCATCAATAAGAAGAGAGGGAAGAACTTCCAACCCTTGCGGCACAGCCTTCTCCATCTGGTAGTTTCCTGTTTGTCTGCCAAGACTCTTTACCCCAAATAAAAGGGAACATTTCTCTTTTGAGTTAATGTAACATCCTTAGATATTGACCTTGCACCTGATTTATAGATAATAAGCAGCATTACAATTAAAAAATGATCTTTTCCAAAGTTAATCCATATCACAGGGAAAGTTTCAAATGTAAATAAAAAATGACAGAACTACTATTTGTCTAAAAGCATTATCAGATAAACAAAATGATTTTTACTTCGATAAATCATGAAGGTGATTCAATAAGTTATTTCAATAAGAATCTGGCAGTCTCTGACAGGAACATGTCTGCACATCCTGCCCGAGCCCTTTAACCAGCAGGTGATGCCTGACATGGGCTGGGAGAGGCTGCAGATGACGTGTCCCTCCCAAGCCACAGCTGTTACAGGACCACTTTCCTAAGACTCAGCATGGAAGTCTAGTCCTCTTAGAAATATGTTAAAATCCTACCATATCTCCATAAAGTTCAAGTAAACAATTCACTATACCTGAAACAGCACACATACTTTGTCAATATGCTTGCTTCTTATTCCTGTTGTTTTTTGCATGAAGCTATCTTTTTATATGAAAGACACTGGCCCAGTTGTTTATTAGTATGTGAGTTGGGGAATGCACCTGACATACAATGCCACCAAGGAGTGCTTCTGACAAAGAAAACACACAGGCATAAATATCCAAAGAAAGGTACACAGCGATATATAATTCTTCTCTGGCAATTGCTTACCATTTAAAAAAGATCCTTATAATCATGCTCAGCGAAATAAGCCAAAAAGAAAAAGAAAAATACCGGATGGTCTCACTCATAACAGGAATCTAGAAAACTTAAATAAGGGACCAGGAAAATGAATAACTTTAAGAATGTGAAAATCAAAATCAACAAAAAACTATGAACCAGAGACACTTTTAGGGGGTGGGGGCGGGAGGGGAGGGATTGGGGTCAGAATGGGGGGGCTGCAATTGTATGGGGAATATAACAATAAAATTTATTATTTAAATTAAAAAAATAAAAAAAATTAAAAAATAAAATAAAAAAGATCCTTATAAGGGGAAAAAAAAAACCTATTTACCTAGTTCTTGTTTTTAGAGATTAACAAAGTACTTAAATGCAATTCAATAATATAACATGTTTAAAATGTATTCTTTTAAAAAATTCTAAAAATACAATAATTTGGACAATAGAAATTTCTTATTTTTTATTAATTTCTTATTATGTACCTAACTCACAATTCAATAAATGTACACTAAAATGTGATGGAAATCCTATAGTACCTTGACACTGAGAAATTAAAAATCAAAACCTACTGACATATATTTAAACTGAATCTTTGGACACTAGTCCTATAACTAAACAAAACATACTTTTCTTTAAATTACTTTGCTAAAAATATAGTGAAATTTAATTAAACAAAAACTTGGGTCAATATGATACCAGCTAGTGATGTATGACAGTTGTTCAACATAGCTGCTCAATATCCTCTTCTCTAAAATGAGAATTATAATATAATTTAGGTCAACTGTTATGCAGATGAAATAAAGATAATATAGGTAAAAAATTAGGATTGAGCCTGGCACAAATTAAAAATATATTAGCTATCATTACTTTTATTGTTTTTATATTCAGAATTTTAAACATGTTTTAGGGGCCTCCCCGGTGGTGCAGCGGTTGAGCACTGGGCTGCGAAGCTGCCCGCCACCTCTGCAGTGCCGGTTCGATCCCCAGCCACTGGTGAGGGTCCCACATGGCGCTCAGACCTCTCCTGCCATGCCCGCTGCTCCCCTCAGCAGTGTACTTCATCAGTCTGCCTGTTCTGCTCCCCACTCTGGCTCTGGTGAATTCTCTCACCCTCCGGTGCCTCTGACTGCACCCAGTGCTTGTATAAATAAATAAATAAAATCTTAAAAAAAATAAAAAATAAACATGTGTTCTAAAGAATTAATATCATTAGAATCACATAAGAAATATCTGTGAAAATTACCCCAAACCAATTAATCTGAATTTATGGAGATGGTTATAATGTATGGCCAGAATTGAAAATCTGATGAAGATGCTAAAATTCAGTAACTGGTGAAATTCAGCATATTTACTACTTCTTATGTCCTCCTGCCTGCACTGAAGACATACAATTATCAAATTAGATAGAAAATTGCTAAATCTACCTCTCAGATTGATTGCTCAAATTCTTAAGTTTCTACACATGGTAAGACACATTCAAGGATACTTTTCAAGGCATTACTCTGGGAATACCTTGTACTATCCTATTTGACATCTCTCCATTTGTCTAGTCTTTCAATACTATGAGAGGCTCTCAAAATTCATTCCTGGAAGCCCCACCCTCCAGTAACTACACTTGAAAACAGGGATTTCAAAATGATTAAGTTAAAATCATGTCATTTGGATGGACCCTAATCCAATCTGACTATTTGGGAAAAGGAAAAAAAAAAATTGGACACACCATAGACACCGGAAACACCCACAGAAAAATGGTGACATAAGGGGAGGGGACCACCATCACACCAAGGTAAGTGACCCATATACAAGAAATCAAATCTGCCAGCGCCTGCCTCTTAGACTTCAAACCTTCAAAATCGGGAGAAAATACACTTCTGTTGTTTAAGCCACCTCATATGTGGTATTTTGTGGTGGTTTTCCTAGCAAACTGATACAAATACGTTCATTCCCCATTGACTGGCCCATACTTAAATATGGTCCCAGGACCCCACTCCCATATACCTTACCTCCCAGCATATTCAACAATGTGTCATATTTATTTGCATGTCTGGAAGCTCATAAAAATAGATTTCTTAGGCTAGGGACTATCTAATTTATATATTTACTTAACACCCACCACATACCTAGTATAATTGCTGGATCAATGCATAGACAAATGAACAACTGAATAAACAGACACATAAATGACCCCCAGATGAAGTGAATAAATAATAAGCACTACTGAAAATGAAACAGTATCATAATAGAACTGTTTCTGACTGTACCAGTCATCCTACATCTGGCATACAATGCCACCAACGAATGCTTCTGACAAAGAAAACACACAGGCATAAATATCCAAAGAAAGGTACAGAGCAACATATAATTCAAAGAACTCTGGACTACTATAAACAAATCAATTACAAAACCTGACATGTTCTTTGCTTGGGATCTGTAGATCTTCCCTGGCTCCTTGCCCAAGGCAGTGGTTCCAACTCGGGCCAATTGGCACCGCTAACTACTTTTAAAAGTTAAAACGCTGAGGGCGTTTTAACACCACCTCCCCAGTGGTGCAAGGGTTTGAGCGCAGCACTGTGAAGCTGTCCGCAGTCTCTGCAGCGTGGGTTCCATTCCCTGCCGGCCAGGGAGATTCCCACATGGCGCAGTGGACCTCTCCTGTCTCGCCCGCTGCTCCCCTCGGCAGTGTATTTCAGTTCTTCTGCCTGTTCTGCTACCCGCTATGTCTCTGGTGAATCCTCTCACCCTCCCACGCCTCTGGCCTGTACCCCAGCCCTTGTATAAATAAAATAAATCTTGAAAAAAAAAAAAGTTAAATTACTGAATATGTGTTGCTGAGATTTGAAAATCTGGCCTGATCTGGCAACCAACTTTTAAAATCTTTGGTCCTTAAAAATCTGCTTTTAAATGAAATTACATGGTAGTAAAATGGGAGAGTCTGAATTGTTTGGATATAAAATCATGGAATTGTAGATCAATAATAACAATTTGGGCACGGTGGCTCAGAACATGATTTAAAATCAAGTAGAGTTCTCAGATACCCCAAGAGTATGATGAGCATATTATATCCTTCATTCATGGCACAAAAGCCAGAAGGTGGCTGTCAGAGATTATTGGTAAGGAAACAAGGGGGAATTAAGATGAATCAACCCATTTAAAATTCACTCTTTCCCCTTCTACAATTAAATGGAGGTTACAAAGTCTGCTTCTGAATTTAGTTTTAAAATACAATAAAACAGTGTAAGCAGACATCTCCTTTTTATTAGTACTTACTTTCTACGTACGATTAATCACAAACTTCAAAGAATTAAACATTCTAACCCAATGGATCTGTTATCAAACTTTCGGGAGCCAGGAGTGTTTGGAAGGGAAGTGGGGGCGGGTGACCTGAAGCCCACTCCCTTGGGTCAGTGCATGCTGGGAGGGGAAATGAGCTACAGAGCAGACAATTTTCAGCTTCAGTGGTTTTACTTTCTTTACCAGGCCTCACGAAAACACACTGACAAAACAAAGGACGCAAAATTAATGACCCATGCATTCTGTCAATTGACTCTTAGTAGCAGTGGCCAGTTCACCTTAATTTTTTTGTTCACATTGAACATGTAGCCCAAGGCATTGGTTAAGGTTCACTTAAGAATTCTTCAAAGGCATCACTTGGTTTTCATTAATTTGTTAACTGTAACTTCTCCTTTCTGCTAAGGAACCCACAATCTAAGTCCTTTATGCAAAATGAAAGAACAAAAAGCAAATGTTTGACCAAACAGCCCTTCATTTACCTTCAGAGCAATCATTTCTATTCATGAATATTGGAGTGAGTTATAGCCATTGGACTTCACTAGCATTTAAAATATATCAAAACTTTCTTGATTTTCTCAAAAATCTAAGGGCCAACTTTCAGCTATTGTGCAGGGATAAGTAATACCTTAACTTACTATTTCTGTGAGGAAACATTTCCTAATTGCTCCTGTGTTCTTTAACCAATAATTTTGATGAAATCCAATTTGATTATGCATGAAATAGGCTACTAAATAAAATTTAAGAATGGTCAAAAATGCAATAAAAATTCCCAAAACTGAACTTAGTATTTACATCCGCGCTAAGATTACATCACCTGTTAAATGCTAGCAACACTCTGTATTGAAATTTTCTTTCAATGACTGACCCACAATGGATACTTTGATATTAGAGTGAGGAAACAAGGGGGAATTAAGATGAATCAACCCATTTAAAATTCACTCTTTCCCCTTCTACAATTAAATGGAGGTTACAGAGTCTTCTGAATTTAGTTTTAAAATACAAAACAACAGGGTAAGCAGACATCTCCTTTTTATTAGTGCTTACACTCTACGTATGATTAATCACAAACTTCAGAGAATTAAACATTCTAACGCAATGGTTAGATTGATCTCTACCAATGTCTTTTTCCATAAAATTGCTAAAATGTTGAACAGTACATAAGTAATAAAAAGTGAGATACCAATGGCAGGTTCTAAATTTTCTTTATCGAATTTAAAAACATAATACAGGATGAAGCAACTGTTGCTTTCAAGGCTAACAGGAAATTGGTAGTTTCAGCATTTCTCTTAATAAAAATACAATATGAAGACATCTGAAGTGTGAAGGAGTCTACCAAGAGGACATTTGGTAGTTTTTAGCAAAGGAAATAGATCCCATGAAGCGAACGTACCATTCCTTTCTATAAACTTCTCAGACAGTTATAAAATATGATAGCAATGCTTTTTTGGTACAACTTCACGTTAGTTGCATCTGTCAGCATTTCCATTACAAACCCTTGATTTTCAAGGTTTTATAATTCAGCTGTGAAAAGTTGCTTTAGAAAGAAAGTTGGCAAAGCTATCTTAGCCAGGGAGTTTATCAAATTGAACAAATCTTTGTTTAGCTATCTCTCAGTTCTGTGAGCCAAGGTCTACTCCCAGTTAGACATGCCAAACTTCCAATGACTTCAACGCCAGAGAGAGGTTTTTTTTTTTTTCTCTCTTTAAATTCACTGCACAAGAACTTCTCTCACTCTTGTTTCAGAAGCCGCCAGGGCCCAGCTCATATCCTGTGTAACCCAGTGGGAGAGGAGCCACATCATATGTAACCCTGTAGGACATGCGAATGGAGTCTTGGCCAAGTGTCTCCAACATGAAATGTGGACAGCAGTACCGAGAGACTTGGAACTTTTGAATATGTGTGTAATTAAAATGTAAGCATGTCATACCACTGCTTGCAAAGTGAAGTGGTGCTCATTTATTAAAAGCCCTGTTAACGGCAGGAACATGTATGTGTTTCAGGAAAGTTCTAATTACTCAGAATATTAATTGGCTGCTACCTTATCTCTGAAGAAACAAAGGAGAACAATATAAACTATGTTTATAATTTTCTATATATCAGTTCTATAGTCTTCAGACATTTTTTATTGCGGTTTTGATATTTGAAATTTATATAAACCTGTTCTTGACAAGATGGGATAATAGTTCATTTTTAGACTGTCTTAAAATATTCTGTATATGCCTAGATATCTTTGACATATAAGCATACAAATTTGATAAAAATTCTTCACAAAATGAGTTTGAAATTCAAAAGAAAAGTAGTATAGACAAAGCAAGCCATAGTCTGTGATTTAAATGCTAGGCACTAGGACAGAAGAACAGAAAAGACATTTTGGTAAGTCAAAAATTAGAGACTTATTGCAAATGCCTGGATGCATATTAATATCAATAAATCTGTATTATTATAATATAGCAAAATGTTTATATATTGCAATCTTCAAATATTTCAATTGTATATAAAACAAGCAAATATATATATCATTTATAACTATTATAACTATTATGTAGTTTTATAAATGACTTGTTTACTTAAATATAACAACCATTGAATTAATAATACAGTCACGCCTCAAATTAATTCCTTCCTTATGAAAGTCCACCCTTAGAAATATTGTCACAACAAGTCTGTTAACAAAGTTGAGAACTATAAATTTACACATTCAAGATTGCTGGCCCCCACAGGTACGAAGAGACACAGCATGGCAAATTCAGGTGTCATCAACAGTTTTAAAAAGGCCAGACTTCATCAAAAGGCTTTTGTAGATGACATGCCAGAAGATAGTTAAAACCAAGTATGGTTTGGGTTTGTTCAATGAGTTTATCTATACTCAAAGTTTGGATTTGGCAAAACGAAAACCACATTTTGCCAAGTACTTTCTCCTTAATTTCTAAGCCCATGTGCATTGTCAGTGAAGTTTAACCCATATGTTTCTTATTTTTTTACACTTAACTCATCAAATATTTTTCTGTAAGAGCTATTTGACATTTAAAAGCTTTGTGTGTCTTTTTGAAAACTAGCAGGGCTTTTTTTTTTAACATTTTTTACTAGAAGTTTTGAGCGTCCCCCCACCTCAAAACAGGAAGCTGCATGTTGCCAAGTATAAATGAATGTGAACATGAACACAACATATTAATCCCATGACAAAAGATTTGTGTTTAGTTGAAAACTGCAGCTTCATGAAAGTACCCACAATTTCAAAAAATATGGGTCTTACTAAATCTATCTGCACCAGATAATGACTGACATAATTTAAATTTAGTATAATGAATTTCACTAAAACTGATCAAAGAGGGGGCAAGAAACATGTTTTAATTGTATCACAAAAGTAAGTCATAACAAGTCTACTAAAAAATCAGCAACTGGGCCTCCCCGGTGGCGCAGTGGTTGAGCGCTAGGTTGTGAAGTTGCCCGCAGCCTCTGCAGCGCGGGTTCGATCCCTGGCTGCTCCCCGGCAACTGGAGGAGGGTCCCACATGGCGCGCAGACCTCCCCTGCCATGCCCGCTGCTCCCCTCAGCAGTGTACTTAGGTCCTTCTGCCTGCTCTGCTCCCCGCTCTGGCTCTGGTGAATTCTCTCACCCTCCCGTGCTTCTGACTGTACCCAGTGCTTGTATAAACAAATAAAATAAATAAATAAAAGATTTGTTAAAAAAATTTAAAAAAAAAATCAGCAACTGTTCTCTCATTTTCTCTTTGAAAAATTGTTTGGAACACAAATCATTAGTAAATATAGTAAAAGCTATGTTAATTACCAGAAACTTAAAGTTACATATTTTCATGGTAGGAAGACATATACATTTTCATGATAGGTATAAATATCTATGTATTTATTTGGAAAATCTCATTGCTTGAACTTATGTATTTGCAAAATATTTTTTTTCTGAAGAAAAGCAGTGATAATTCTTAACACAACTTAATGTCAGCATTAAAAGTCAACA
This sequence comes from Talpa occidentalis, assembly GCF_014898055.3. Classification (NCBI taxonomy): domain Eukaryota; kingdom Metazoa; phylum Chordata; class Mammalia; order Eulipotyphla; family Talpidae; genus Talpa; species Talpa occidentalis. The sequence continues at coordinate 77,901,710 of NW_023604295.1, read as the reverse complement.
CAAACACATTTAGAAAAGGGATACTAGCAGAAGAGTAATCAAAAACCTATCCTAATCACATTTTATATTGCTTTGTAACCTGGTTGTATGTCACATGGTGAAGTTCATGGTAGGTGCTCATTATACTCTGATTGGATTAGACTGAATTGAATCCAGTGGCATAAGGGATGAATCACATTGTGATGATTTAAGGAATAATGATCATATAATTCCTGTAAAATACTAAATAATTTATTGTTAAAGCTATTTGTATTGGCTACCCATTTATCTGACAATAAACTTTTTGCTTTTCTGCCTAAAATAATTGTATTAATGATTCTCATCACTATCATGTGATGGCATTTTTTGTATCAACTGAAATTCTCTCTTCTGAGGAAAAATCTCTGTTAGTGCAATTAGCATACTGTCTCCAGATGAGAAGATGAGAATCTGGGACTCAACATCTATAATGAATGAGAAGAATATTTCATTTGGAACCAAAATGAAGGCAGGTCTATGGTATAGGGAACCATCTATATCCGGGGAGCCAGTATATATAAATGGCTTTCTAGGGAGACAAGCCCACAAATGCACCCTGGATGGACTTAGTCTCTAAATCTAGGAACTCTGACTTCCAACTTTTGCTAGCTCTATTTTCTAAGTCCTATCTGACTTCCAACTTTTGCTAGCTCTATTTTCTAAGCTTCACATGCCAAGTGATTTTCCAAGAGTCTCTTACCTGCTTCAGTAGACACTACTTCATTCATTCAACAAAAGTTTCTGATCACCTACTTTGTTTCAGGTTGTCTTCACAACAAAAGTTCTTACCCTAAATTTATATATTAGTGACTTTACCACCTCAATAGTCCATTCTCTCAGGAATGAAATAGTTTTTATACATTTGAATTTATTTTTTCTATTAAGAAAGCACATTGAATGATACTTCCCTGAGCATTCATGTTAAATAATTGGTATTCTTTTAAACCAATTCTATTCTTGGCAAATGTGAAAATATTACACCTAGGAAACGCCTATATTAAAAAATATCTGAAGTGGTATGATCCCATACCTCTGAATAATAAAGTGCTGTAAGCCAATGTTTACTCAATATTTTTATAGAAAAATGAATGAAAAGGAAAAAAGAGATCTATCATTTGTTACAAGGAAATGGAAAAAAAAGTTAGAGAACACTCCACAAAACTTAGACTGTTGTAAGGTACTAAAGAAACGTTACAAGTGCACAGAGAAGAACTGACTGGTGAATAATCAGGAGAGTATGAAGACAGATCTAGAAGTGCTTTTAGAGTTCATCTAATCCAGCAATTTCAAAAACCAAGCTGCATGAATGTCCTTCTTTGCCCAATACATGCCTTACATTGCCACTGGAAGACCATAGGACCATACCAGACCACAGCTTCCAACAATCCAAAAGACCAGACATCTACCAGTGGAAAGAATGCATGAGAATTGAAACCTATTTGAATTCTATGCTAATCCAACTTCACCAGGTCATGTTTAGATAAGTTCTCTGTAGGCACATGGCTACTATCTTTTCATATTGCTTTCAAAGCTTCTCATAATTGACAGAGAAGCACATCACTTGAGTGGAGAAAGAAAGGACAACTGATATCCACCAGGTGTCTAGGACAGAAAACCAACACAATATCTCATCTAACTAACACAACAAAGTAGTTGGTCAGATACCACCCCTACACTGGCAACAACAAACTAACTTACAGATGTTAGATTTTCTCCGTTTGTATTGCCTCTCCTGGACACTAGGTGGAGGGCCCTTTTCTGGAGTGAAATACATGTGAGTAAACATTAAGAATGAAACAAAAATTTGTGAGTCAGGGGAGATCTCAGTGACAGCCTCATTATTTTCCATTTCCTCCAAAGGTGAATAAGTTTGAAGACATAATATGCTTTGATCTCCTTGGAAGTAAGATGCTATTTTAGAAACAAAATAATCTGGGCTTAATTCATTATGGCAGCATTATGACTTTATTGGTGAAGTTCATTATAATCATCTAGTGTTTGCATCAAAATCTTGTGCTGTTATGACAACCATTTTCAAGAACTGACTTCTGTATTGTGGTTAAAACATAATAAATTCCCATTTTCAGAAGACATCCAGCTGGTAAGGTTACTTCAACTGCCAAGATGATGTTCCACAATTTCCACATCTGCTTCAGCTCCTCTGTCACAGTCTCATTACTAATGTTTTCTCCATTTTTAAAAAGAATTGGAATAATTTTGTTTCCCTGGAGCAAACCATAAGTTTACACAGAGATAGATTTTTATTTGTGAGTGGTTCCAACTTGTAGATGAGACATGTTTGCACCTTATGTTCAGGTTAAGTCATCTCCTGACTTCTCAATGATTTGACATTGTGACAAAAAAATTTTGAGGTGATTGCAAAAACAATCCAAAGATCTTAAATGATTTAAAATATTCATTTTCTAGTTTTTCTAGAATTCTGTCAGAAAAGTCTTCAAAAATACTTAGCTTCATCTAGTTTCAAATCAAACCAATATAAATAATGGGTAGAATTACTAACCTGCAGGGAATGTCATCCCAAATTTCCTGGCGCTGACTATGTAACCATAAGCATGACTGGTGTATTTACTGGAGGTAGTATATACTGTATAATGTTCCCAGAAAACTCATGTAACTAATGCAATATGATAACCACCAGGGTGCTACTGTGACGTAAAGGATATATTACAATTTTATCCAATTCAAACAAGAAAAAAAATAGTTGACTTTAATGGTCCTGCCCTCTAAACAAATATATTGCCTGTTCTACTGAACTTAAAATTCAAGGTTATATATAAGTCATCCTGAAACAAAAATAATTCTGTGACATACACATTCCAGCACCAAGATATGATTTTACTCTTTGATCAATTATTTCCAAAAGTCATTTCAAGGAATTAAGTGCTATGAAGGGCATGACTTTTACGCAGAGAAAGTAAGGAAAAAATAAGCAGATTCAATAGCACGGATTTCAAGTTGGCAGAAGAATGAGCTAGTCTAAAAGATGACACATTTCCACTCAGTGAGATGTTGAATGTTGGATGAAAGTGTTTCAGACTGGATCCAATATACATGCTCACTCATCATAGAAAGAGGTTTAGAAAGGGAGGCTCTGAACCACAGGATGGAAAGTGTCTAGGCGCCCTGTTCTTAACCTTTTTATATCCCAGACTTACAGCTAGGGACTGAGGAGCTGTGATTTCTGAGCTGTGATTTCTGTCCCAGTCCTAAATGAATAGACATAGAGCCATTCCCTAAGTTCCAAGATGCCAAGATGCTGAATCCCCTGAAATAGGTCCTGGGGCAGCAAGAGCTGGAGTTGAGCAAACAGACAGCTCACAGAGACTGGCAGGGAGACAGCCAGCACAAAGATGATGGATGTAAGAAGAATGACTCATAAGTGATCCAAAAATGAGAATCCAGTAGATTTTTTAATGTTATAATTGATTTAAAAATGAAATAAAATGTCATTTGTGGCAACATGGATGGAGCTGGAAGGGATCATGCTAAGTAAAATAAGTCAGAAGGAAAAAAGAAAATATCAAATGGTTTCATTAACAGGTAGAACATAGGAAAAATGGACAAAGGGTCAGGACAAAGACAAAACTTGCAAGCTGACCATAGATTTGAGAAATACAGCAGGGGAGAAGGAGGGAGAGGGGTTACAGGAGGGAAGAGTACAAGGGACTATGGTGATGGGTCACAGGTGCTGTGGCGGTGGGAGAACTACGGGAACTACTACTGAGGGGAGAAATCAAATATTGTACAAAAATGTACAATGATGTTAAAAAAAAGAAAGTATATTCATGAAGAAGAGAGAGGGAGGGAGGGAGAGGAAGAGGGAGAGGGAGAGAGAGAGAAAGAAAGAAAGAAGGAAGGAAGGAAGGAAGGAAGGAAGGAAGGAAGGAAGGAAGGAAGGAGGAGGGAGGGAGGGAGGAGGGAGGGAGGGAGGGAGGGAGGGAGGGAGGGAGGGAAGGAAGGAAGGAAGGAAGGAAGGAAGGAAGGAAAGAAAGAAAGAAAGAAAAGAAAGAAAGAAGGAAGGAAGGAAGGAAGGAAGGAAGGAAGGAAGGAAGGAAGGAAGGAAGGAAGGAAGGAAGGAAGGAAGGAAGGAAGGAAGGAAGGAAGGAAGGAAGGAAGAAAGAAAGAAAGAAAGAAAGAAAGAAAGAAAGAAAGAAAGAAAGAAAGAAAGAAAAAGAAAGAAAGAAAGAAGCCAGAGAAATATAAATAGCCTGGTGTAAATGTACCTGGCCTTCAGCTAAGGCTACAATATACATTATAAACACCAAAGAGTGTCAAGAGCATTTTAAGAAATTGGTCATCCCTTTCCACTTTGTGAGTAATACTTGGGAATGGGATAAAAAACTAATAATGTCCTCTAGGGAATGTTTAAGAATGAGGTAATTTGCATGTTTCTTCCAGAAAACATTAAGTGTATCCTTCTCCTCTGCCAGGATAATTTTGAATTTCTGGCATCAAAGCTGAAATTCTCTACCAAAGTTGATCAATCTCCTGTTACCACTCTATATTTATGCTGGTGTAATAGTTTATTCTAGGCAGCATTAGACTTTCTAGGCAGCATTAGACTGAAGCTAGTCAGCTATTTAATCCTCGGGTTTTTATTCAAGCCTCATTGAAGAAAATCCCTGAACTCTGTGTAGACCAATTTTTGCGCAATTTTTAGATTCTAATTCTTCCGTTTGGGGCCATGGAAACTCAGCCAAGGAGAGTGGAAGAGATTGCTTCTCCAGAGAGACTTTGGATAATTAAGTTTATTCCCTTCTCCCTTTCCTTTTTTTCATCTATACTTAATATTTTGGCCTTTTTTAAATCATTATGAAAAACCAGTGAATTCTTTAGGAGCTGTCTGAATTTGGGAGATAATTGTTTTTATTTTCTTTAGAGATGTAACCTCTATGTTATATATTGATATACACCTATTCTGTTATCTTATTTCTAATAAGGTGACTACCACATGCAAATGGAGGTAATTTCTTAAAAGAAAAAGTACATTTTTAGTAAATGCGTGGTAAGTAAACATCTTAAACAAACAGTTGCGGAACTTGAATTTAGAGTTTTCTTACTTGCAATAACCCTTTTTTCAGTTTTGAAACCGAAGCCCAGAGAAGTGAAGTATTTTGCCCATGTCATTGGTTAATTCCAATTACTCATTCAAGAAAGATAAACAAACAAGCAAAATATAAACAGCCTCATGAATTACAGGGGTGGGGGAAGAGGGCAAGAGGGCTGGGAGGTGGGAGAACTGGGTGAAAGAGATCAAGAGGCACAAGACTCTGATTAAAAAATTAATAAGTCAAGGGAATGCAAAGTATAGCATAAGAAATATAATCAATAATGTGGCATTGCAATATGAAAGCTGCTAAGATGGTAAATAGACTATGATGGTCATTTTGCAATGTACACAAATGCCTAGTTATGTTATATACTTAAAATGAAAATAATGATATATGTCAATTATACTACAATTTAAAAATATATTCATCCATTCATATATCTATTGCTGTTCTTCTAAATTCTTCCAAGTCTATTGTCATGTTAAATCATGGATTAACCTCTCCTGCTCCAACCTCTTCACTAAATCTTTCTTGACTTCAAGTTTCTGCATTGGTTGTTGTTGTTGACTGCTATTGTGGTTGTTGTTCTTATTTTATTTTTTTAAGATATATTTATTCATGCATACAAGAACTGGGGTACAGGCCAGAAGTGTGGAGGGTGAGAGGATTCATCAGACACAGAGCAGGGAACAGAACAGGCTGACTGACCGAAATACACTGCTGAGGGGAGCAGCAGGCAAGTCAGGAGCCACATGCTGTGCCATGTGGCTAACTCCCTGGTTGAGGATCAAACTGGTGCTGCAGTGGCTGCTGATAGCTTCATAGGTTGTCTTAACCCCTTGTGCCACCAGGGAGGCCCGTTGTTCTTATTTTAATTGTTTTTGTTAGATTGTACTAGCTCACCTTTTAGATGATACTCATCTCACGAATTATGTCTAACAATTTTTGAGTACATCCAAAAACCAATTTGCTGTGAATGAGAAATGATTAATATGGCTGTTCACACAAAGTCTCAAAAGTATGTCATATGCAATTTAAGACCCATTGCTGCCTTAAAGAACCTGAAAACTTCTCAAGTCACATGAAGTCATTTAAGGTTAATAAGATAAACTAGAACCGGTATCTATTAAGCCAACCTTGATGATGTATTTCTTTAATTTTAGTTAACTAATAAAATAACCTCAATAAAGTAGCCACTGTAACATTCCTGTTTTACCAGTGAGACCGAGGCCACACATTGAACATTGACAAAGTGATAGCTAGGGCTTGGAACCCCAAATCTCAGGCTCACTCTACTCCACCATGAGTGCATAAAACTGTCTAAGTTGATAGACTGAGCTACTTACTGTCTTACCAAGGCCTTTAATCAACCCTAATAAGTTGTTTTGTATTCAGCAAGCAACACTCTGTGGTTTGGTAACCAAGACAGAAACCAAAGCAAGAGGGAAAAGTATGCTATGCTTTTTTATTTTGTTCTCTTAACTGCTGATCACTTTCTCTTGGGCTGTCTTTATAGTCCCAACTTTTCAACTCCTAGTTCAATGTCTCTTAAGGTAGTGACTCAGATCTCACATTACTCAAAATGACTGGCTTAATCAGCACTAAGAACACCCTTTAATGATATCCTTAGGGATTTTGGTTCAATTATGATATTTTTTTCCTTTCCTTCAAAATATCTTGAGTCCAGGGCATATTGACTAAAAACATTCAGTGAGGAATATTTTCATGAAAAAGAGGGCAAGGTGTTGGTGAGCGTATAGTTTCTGGGGCCTGACTGTCTATGTTAAAATCTCAACTTTGCAGCTCATAGTTGTGAAATTTTGGCCAAGTTATTTAATCCCTTTGTGCCTCAGTGTCCTCCCGTGTAAAATATGTTGCAATGACAATTTAATGACTAAGCAGACATAAATGCTTAGAATAGTGACTAACACAAAGTAACTATTTGAATGTTACCCAATATGACTGGAACAGGTATAAAATAGGAAAAATGTTCAATACTCTCTAATTTTAATTTTTTATTGGTTGATATTAATAGGTTTACATCCCTTTGTTTTTAGGAAACATTGAATTCCCTGGCAAATGATCTGCTGAATGTTGCATTTGTAGTGGTTGCAAAATTGACTACACTTACTCATCGCATTCTAATATTATCTTTTAAAAAAGAATATATTCAGTGGCCACAATCTTAAAGAACTCACATTGAAACTAACCAATAAAATTCACCTGATATGATATGTTCATTCCCATTAAAAGAACATCAGTCGACTCTGTGCTTGCATTAGAAATAGAACTTAATCTCTGACAGGCGTTTCTCATTTTCCAGTTATTCTCTAGGGAGCATACATTGGCATGCTGGCAATGATTTTTTTTGGCTCAGCACTGTGGTTGCAAATGGTGTCATTGTTCTTGGTTAAATCTGCGAAAAGTAAACCTAGCCCCCTCATTTTTTTGGCTTCACGCTAAAGTAGCCTTGATGGCAAAGAGCTATATGAGTTTATTATATCTATTCACTGCCCGTATTCCAACATGATCAAAGACTGCTAAAATAGCTATACATTGAGCTTTTTTTTCCCCCTTTTCAGTTTCTGCACTTGTCAAGAATGATAATATATGTTGAAACAAAATCTAGATTTTGCTATTTGTTAGTCAACACAGGAGCTTATGTGAGAAAAAAGACAGGATAAATATTTATTATTAAAGTTCCTGTAGCAGGACTAATGGATTTAGTTACTACTTATTAATGAATATAGTCACTGAATATTTTAAACAACTTAGTCATTTAAACATTAATGAAAAGAGAATTTGAATGTTTGATTTTGGTGAAGATATGAGAAAGAAAAAATACATGAAAATCCATGATCTTGAATGTTTTTTTCTCTAAGGAGCCTATTCATTCATTCTCTTTATGATGCCAGTTGCATAATAAAATTTCAGGTGTTTTTTTACAAATATATAAACATTAGCAGACTCTTTCTATAATGTTAAGTGCTAAATAAATTAAATTATAAATAAGTTAAAATAAAATGAATTTAATTAAATGTAATTTTACATTATTTTAATAAGCATATTACATAAGACAAAAATAGTTTTGGGGACTTTAATAAGCAGTTTAAATTATTTTTTCTTTGATTCTTAGTCAATAATAGACTTCACATTATGTGTATTGGCTAATTGAGCACCACCATACACAATTATAATGTAAGATAGTCTGTGTTCCATGTGGATCAACCACAGTCAGTTTTCTCCAAATGCATGTTACTGATTAGGAAATGTATAAAATTGATATATCTGCAGTGCAGTGTTTGTGGCTCTGACCACTTACTGGGCAGTGTCTACCTTCATGGTTTTATCCTCACAAAAAAAATTCTCGCAGAAAAATACACTCATTTTCAAAATACTGGCTCAGTATTCTATCTTAGACTGTGAAGAGATGATCTTAATAGCATCAGTTGGCCCTGGTTTTTGAAGGAAAAAGGAAACAGACATATAGGTTTGAGTTGTTTGTAAGTTCTGTTGTTTGCTCATCAGATATTTGTGGATTAATTATCTCCCTTGTGTCAGGCTCTGGGCTAGTGCTTAGAATACATTGATGGACAGATCAGAGGGAAACTATACTGCTCTCTGGGAGTTTCCACTCTAACTTCTAACATAACATCCTACATTTTAAAAATAATAAACTTTTGCCAATTCAGGCCAAAGTCTGCTGTTGGCCAAAGGCATTTTAATAGCTATTTCATAGCAAACTAGCATAATTAGATATTTGATTGTCACAACAGGGGACTAGGTCTTTGTACTTAAAGTGTCTTTCTTGACCAAATTCCTGCTCAAATAGAGAAGCTCATAGAAGATGCTGCCTCTAAGAAGCTTTCTCTAATTCATCACATAAATCAATTTTATGTCACACAAGATGCTTCAGATATGAAGAAACCAATGCCTCTCGTTTTCCCATGCCATATCAGCTCCTATATTTAATCCCTATTTCCCAGCTCTGCCTGCACTCAGCTAGAGCCATATGACTGAGTTTGACAAATGGGATGTAAATGAAGTTGATGGACTACTTCAGTCAGACCACTTTAGAGTTCAGGATTTTTTCTCCATCACTCTCATCTCCTCCAAGGGTGAATTTAGAAGTTATGTGTTGCAACGGTAGCATCAACGTGAAACCTGGGTTCTCAAGCATATTATTTGGTGAATAGGCTCCAACTGGTGCTGAACATTGTTTGGGCAATACATGTACTATTGCTAAATCATTAGCTTTGGGGATTTGTCTGTTGGGGCAACTGACACAAATTATTGTGGCTAATACAGTAACAGAAAACAAAACAAAACAAAAAAAAATGTTTGCCTTTTGCGCCATAGAGACACATCTTTTGCACAGGAGTCAGGAGTGATATTCAAGATGCATCAGGCTGCTACCATGTCAGGAAGGGCTGGCTGCAGACTGAGGAACAACCATTCTTTCACTAGAATCCAGTTGCCTTTTTCCCTACTATTTCCTCCTGTCTTTTCTTCTGAGCCAAAATAACACTCATAAATTGGCCTTAAACAATGAGTTAGATTTACATTAACTCTTTGTTACTTTTTCTTTGAGCTAAAAGGTATTTAAGTCCTGCCAATGAAAATTGACAGAACAGGAACTCCTATGTGTAAATATCTCTAGATCATAATCAAAGCATTTTTCACACATACACACACACACACACACACACACACACAACACAGCATTCAAACATTCTTTTACTCATGAATAGGATGGTTGAAAGAAAAGAGACATTTTAACTCTAGATCCCAATTAATTTTGTCACTAAAATATATTACATAAAATTCTGAGTATGCAGTCTTAAATAAAATAAAGATGATCAAAGATTAATAAAGATTGCTTATAAAAACGAAATATTGGGCCTCCCTGGTGGCGCAGGCGGTTGACAGTGCCGTGAAGCTGTCCACAGTCTCTGCAGTGCCGTTTTGATCCCCGCCGGCCTTGGAGCAACCCACATGGAAAACAGACCTCTCCTGTCTTGCCCGCTGCTCCCCTCTGCAGTGTCAGTCTGCCTGCTCTGTTCCCCACTCTGTCTTTGGTGAATCCTCTCACCCTCCCAAGCATCTGGACTGTACCCCGACTCTTGTATAAATAAAATAAATCTTAAAAAAAAAACCCACAAAATATCTATTTGATTACATAAAATGTCTTTCTCCTACTTTAGCATAAATCATTGAAGAAACTAGGGAATGCAAGTACCAATTCTCAATTACTCAATGAAGGTTTTATTATTAAACAAAATTATTTTTGCTTTCTTTTAATATGTCAAATTCTATGTGAGTGGAAGGATAATAAATGGAAATTATTTTTTTGTTCAATTTGGGGGAAAAAAACAGCTATACCTAGGTCAACATTTAAAGTATATGTAGAGATAGGAAAATAATCCGTGTTGTCAATTAATAGATTAAATAGGAATATGAATATATCCACATAGGGTAGACTCACATGTTGAATAGTCTAGGTCCAAGTTTGATTTCTGTGGAATTAACTATAGCAATGTATGAGGATTGTGCATGTTGTGGCAAATAAAATCATTCAAATCCCTGGGGGAAATCTGATTCTAACAGGTAGCATGGGAAAATAAACACTGCATGCCATTTTTGCTTCCATAAATTGGTGCTATTGTTTTTGTTTTGCCATAAATTAAAAAAAACAATTTAATAAAGCAAATCATCAGATACAGGTATGATCACATTTCTGAGACTAATTCATACAGAAGCACAGAATGTTGGAAGGGGATGGGTCTTACAAGCCATCTAATACAAAATTTTTATTAAATGGATAAGGAAACTGTCTTAAATAAATTAAGTAACTTACATAAGACACACAAATAATTAGGTGCCATTTCTGCATCATCTGATCCCCTTTGATGAGATACTATGAGCGGTATCTTTGCTGCAAATACAATGTACAAATCGCCACATACTATATTGACTTTATTTATTTTACACATGTTTTGAAGCTTCTGCATAAAGAGTGAGTATTTAAACCTAATGAACTATAGAGACCTATTCTCATCCTGCCAACCAACAGCAGTCCTTTCCACAGACTGCTGCTCAGGCGGCTGCCAGAAGGAGATTATTCCCATGGACAGATGCCAGGAGCCTGGTTGGGAATGTGCTCAGGGCTAACTGTTGCTTTGAGTAGATACATTAGTCAGGAGCTAGAAGTGTCAGGATTTCCACCAGTTAGGATTTGCTTAAACAGCAGCAAAACAGAAAGAAGTTAGAGAAATCTCATTTACCAATATTTTTAATACATAAATCAACCCCAATGTAGGGGAAGAGTTTGTTAACTTTATCCTGAGCTATGATATATGTTAAATAATGGCATCCTTGAGCTGTTCAATCTAAATCACTGCACCACCACTGGGGTAATTGCTAGGACTGATCCTGGCCACACAGGTCATGTTGTGGCTAATATGTAGGATACTCTTCATAGGGCTCTGCACTGATAAGATATGGCAGGCAGCATGATGGACTCCAGACAGAAGCCACGAATGCAGTGTGTGCAGGCAGAAATGGGCTGCAAGGAAACTGATATTTGAAAATCAATATATTCACAATATTCTTGTTCAGTAGCAAGAATGTATAACAATTATCTGATAAAGTATATTTAAGACTGTAAGATTTTACATATACTAATATATAATTTTATCTTATTTGTAGCTCTTAAGATCCAACTTTCAAAAATGGTGAAAAGAAGTTAGGAATTTGATACAGCAGTAATCACTAAAAGATTCATGCCGGGGCCTCCCCGGTGGTAGAGGGGTTAAAGACAGCTTTATGAAACTATCGCCAGCCACTGCACTGAGTTCTATCCCAGGCAGTCCAGGGAACAACTCACATGGCACAGCAGATGCTCCTGCCCCAGCTGCTCTCCTCAGCAGTGTATTTCAGCAGATCTGCCTGTTCTGGTCCCCACTATCTCTGGTGAATCCTCTCACCCCCACCATTGCACTTTTGGCTTATTCCCCAGTTCTTGTATGCATAAATAAATAAATCTTTAAAAAAGAAGATTCAAGCTGACAAACCTTTTTATTATGTTGTTTCAGTTTAGAGATTTAGAGTGAAGGGGTACATGACATCAGAAAACTGGGAACCTATAGGTCCTTTGTCAGACCCCAAGTGCAGTGAAACACCTTCTGGAGAATAAAATGGTAAATTAATACATTTATAATCAAATATTTAGAAAAGGTCTAATATAAATGAATGAGTTCTACTCCCATTATTAACTACATTTCCCCATGCATACCAGGTGACACATCATATTCCATTTCTTCATAATTTCTCCCTTCACTAATACTTACAGAACTACTGCGATAGTCAGTGATGAAAGAAGCACAAACCAGCAACACAGTCTTCACATAGGGTAGGGGCACAGTAATATTAATGAATCTCCAGGTATAATAGTCTTCCATTATTGCTTCTTACAATCTTCTGAAGGCCTCCACAGGGCCTTTCTCTATATCCTGCCTGGAACAAACACTGTCCACTACGTGTGTTAGTTAGTTATAACATAGCTATCAAATTGACATCAAGAAGGGCTTTCATTATGGTAATATCTTACCATAAATAATTATCTTGTATTTAAACAGCATAAATAAAAGCAATTAACTCAATAAAGAAAACTATCCTTAGTAAGAGACAAATTCATAGGTAGCCCCATAAATCTCATGACTAATGTGATGTTGGAATATAAGTCCTCCTCAGTATTGCCCTCAAATGCATCTGCTAATAAAGTTTTATGTGAGTTATCTTATCTCCCCTCAAAGAGATCTGGGTGATTCTGTCATTATTAGTGATGTTTCTAAATTACTTAACATGAGCTGTAATTTCAGACTTTTTGAAAATTGTGTCCCTAATAAACATGCAGAATAATGTAAGTAAACTATTTGCTATTTACTTCTAAGTATTTAAATGGTTTTCCTTAGTTACCTACAAACCATGCCTAGGTGAAATCAACATGGGATTAATGGAAAGACTCACTTTTTTTTTAAGATTGATTTGTTTATTTATTTATTTATTTATGCAAGCACTGGGTACAGTCAGAAGCACGGGAGCGTGAGAGAATTCACCAGAGCCAGAGCGGGGAGCAGAGCAGGCAGAAGGACCGAAGTACACTGCTGAGGGGAGCAGCGGGAGGCAGGAGAGGTCTGCGCGCCATGTGGGACCCTCGCCTGGTGGCCGGGGATCGAACCGGCACTGCAGAGGCTGCGATCAGCTTCACAGCCCAGCTCTCAACCGCTGCACCACTGAGGAAGCCCCCAAGACTCACTCTTAATGGAAATAATTGAACAGCATTTCACTGAACATGAAAGTCAACACACAATTCAGAGATGATAGTTCCTAAGTTTTCCTCTCATCATTTCACTCACATAAATGAACCTGAATTTCTAATGCCATGTTGTATTTGGTCTTTTCATACTGGCAATTTGAGAAAATACTATTAATGACAAAAATACTGTAAAATATTATGCCTCCAAACTGTAAAGGCATTACTCAATATGAAATATAGGACTGCAGAGATAGATGTTGCTTACCCAATATCAATTCTATTTTTACCATACAAGTAATAGATACAAAACTACTGAGAGGGAGACAGACAGACAGAGAGGGAGAGAGGGAAGAAAAGGGAGAGGGAAAGAAAGAAGGAGGGAGGAAGGAGGGAAGGAAGGAACAAAGAATCAAATGTCCCAGCTTGCCTTGGAGCTGGGCTAGTCCTTCTCAATTATATAAAAGCAATTAACTCTTGTTGAGGGCTTATAGGAAAGTTCTTCTAAGAGAGCTAACATACCATTCTTTCTTGTGGTTCTTGCCCAGGAATGTACACAGGATTGCTGACACTTTTCAATCATTCTGAGAATGAGAGCATGGATATCACTTCTGATATTAGTATAGCAGGAAACCAGAAGGCTCCAGGGTTCTTAAAGACATCATAAATCTCACAAACCAGTGGCTGGTTGCTAACCTTCACATTTCCTTTAAATTAAAATCCATTCTTGACTAACTGAATCAGAAACCAAAACCCAACTTCCTATTCTCTCCAGGAGACCCATCTTAGTTTCAATGATAAACATAGACTAAAAGTAAAAGTTAGAAAATATTCCTACCAGCAAAAAAAGTTCGCATCAGATGAAATAGACTTCCAGTTAGAAAAATGGGGTGGACATTGGATAATGAGTAAGGAATCAATATATTAGTAAAACATAACACTCATCAATATATATGCATGAAACAAGGGACCAACAAAATATGTAAAGCAACTATTAACAAACCTAAAAACATCAACTGCAACATATTAGTAGTAAAGGACATCAATACCCCACTTACATCAATGGACAGAACAACCAGACAGAAAATGAACAAGTTAATAATAGCCTTAAATGAGGAATCAGATCTGATGAGTTTAGTAGACATGTATGGAGCACTCCACCACCTCCAAAAAACAAAAAAACTAAACTAAACACCTAACTACACATTTCAAGTTTATGTGAACTTTCTTGAGGCTAGACCACAGAATGAGTAAAAAAAGCAAGTGTCAATCAATTCAAGAAAATTGAAATTATATCAATTATCTTTTCTAATCACAAGGGTATCAAACTAGAAATCTAGAAATCAACAAAAAAAGTGAGAGGCCTCAGGTCAACAATATAGCCTTAGTTTGATCCCTGACCAGGGAGCTAATACACATATGGCGCAAGAGACCTCTCCTGTCTCTGTCACTGCACCCCTTAGCAATGTATTTCAGTAAATCCACCTGTTCTACTCTCCCACTCTGGTTCTGGTGAATCCTCTCATGCCATGCACCTCTGGCCTACACCCCAGTTCTATTATGAAAAAAAAATTTAAAAGCTAAAATGAGAAAAACCTCCAATATATGGATCCTAAAAATCTTGCTACTGAATGAATACTGGGTTAATGAGGAAATCAATAGAAATGAAAAAGTACCTGGAAAAAAAAAAAAAAAAACAGACACAACTCATCAGTATCTTTGGAACACAGCAGAAAACAGTACTAAAAAGGAAGTTCATATTGATACAGGCCTACAGCAAGAAACAAGAAAATCTTAAAAAAAAAAATCTAACTCTACATCTTAAGACACTAGAAAAAAGAATGGGAAAAAAGCCAAGAGAAAAAAGGAAATAATAAAAATTAAAGCAGTAATAAATGAAATAAGAATCAGGAGAACAGAGAGAAAAAAAATCAATGGTTCCAAAAGCTGTTTCCTTATAAAGATAAACAAAATAGATAAAACTATAGTTAGACTCATTAAGAAAAAAGTGAGCAAATGCTAATAAATAGAATTGGAAAGGAAATTTACAACAGATATTACAGAAGTATAAAGGATTATATGAAACTACATAAACATCTTCTTGCCAACAACATGGAAAATTGAGAAGAAATAAAGAAATTCTTAGATGCGCACACACTACAAAAACTAAATCATATTAGAAAATTGAATAGAACTATTATAAGCAAGGAAATTGAAGCAATGATCCAAAGTCTTCCCCAAAAAGACAAAAATCCAGACCAAACAGAATCATTAGTGAGTTATATAAAGCCTTCAAAGCCATACTAATACTTATCCTGATTAAAATCTTCCAAAAACCTGAAGAGGAGGGCCTCCCCTGGTGGTGTAGCAGTTGAGCGCTGGGTTGCGAGCGAGGCTGCCAGCAGCCTCTGCAGTGCCAGCTCGATCCCCGGCCACCGGTGAGGGTCCCACAAAAAAAAAAAAAAAAAAAAAAAAAAAAAAAACCTGAAGAGGAAACACTTCCAAGTATATTTTATGAGGCCAACATTATCTTGATGTCAAAAGCAGAAAAAGATTTGGACAAAAAAAGAAAACTACATACCAGTATCCCTGATGAACATAGATGCAAAAATCCTCCAAAAATTTTAGAAACTAAATTCAACAATATGTTAAAGGAATCATATACCCTGACCAAGTGGGACTGATTCCAGAATGCAAGAATGGTTCAACATCCAAATATCAGGTAGTGCAATTCACCACATGAGCAAAAGTAAAGATAAAAATCATATGATCATATTAATCAATACAGAATAACATTTGATAAGATTCAACAGCCATTTATAATAAAAATTCTAATAAAATAGGGATAGAAGGAAGTGCCTTAACATAATAAAATCCTATATAACAAACCCATAGCTAACATTGTATTCAATGGTAAAAACTGAAAACTTTTCCTCCAAGATTAGGTACAAAAATAGTACGCACATTCTCACTGTTCTTCAACGTACTATTGGAGGGCCTAGTTAGAGTAATTAAGCAAAAGAAATGAACACAAAGTATCCAAACAGAAAATGAAGAATTAAAATTGTCACAATTTGCAAAGAACATAAGATAGAAAAACCTCAAGAATCCACTAAAAAACTATTGAAAACAATAATTCACTACAGTAAAGTGGTAGGCTACAAAATCTATATGCAAAACTCTATTGTGTTCCTATATGCAATTAGGTAGAAGAGAAATGAATTAAGAAAATCTCATTTATAATCTCATCAAAGGTGATTAAGTACCTAGGAATAAAATTATCAAAAGAGGTGAAAGACCTGTACACTGAAAACAATAATACATTGTTAAAAGAAAATAGAAATATTACCTTCTTATAGATTGGAAGAATTGAAATTGTTAAACTGGGCATCTTCTGCAAAGCAATATACAGATTTAATGCATTGTCTATCAAAATCCCAATGACTGTTTTCAAGGAAATAAGGCAAAAATTACAAAATTTTTATGGAAGCATAAAGGCCCCAAATTGCCAAAGCAATTTTGATGAAAAGAAAAAAAAAAAAGGAGGTATTACACTCCCAAACTTCAAACTATACTACAAAGCTATGGTAATCAAAACAGAATGGTATTTGGAATTAAAAAGAAACATACAGGCCAATGGAATAGAACTGAAAGCCCAGAAACAAATCCACACTTATATGAACATTTAATCTAGGACAAAGAAGACAAGAGTATAAAACATATTAAGGAAAGATTCTGTTTTTTCTAATGATTTTCTTTATTTATACAAGAACTGGGGTACAGGCCAGAGGTGCGGAAGGGTGAGAGAATTCACTAGAGACAGAGAGGGGAGCAGAACAGGCAGACTGACTGAAATACACTGCTGAAGGGAGCAGCAGGCGAGTCAGGAGAGGTCTTCTGCACCATGGGGTTATGTCCCTGGCTGGCCAGGAATCAAACCCACACTGCAGAGTCTGTGGACAGCTTCACAGTGCTGTGGTCAACCTGCCACACCACCAGGGAGACCCCTTAAGGAAAGATTCTTGATCAAAAGTTTGTATTGGGAACTGCATAGACATATGTAAAAGAATTAAAGTAGCCCACTATCTCACACCATATACAAAATTAAATTTAAAAAAATGTACCAAAGATTTGCATGTAAGACCAGAAATCATAACATACATAAAAGAAAACAAAGGCAAAACATTACATGACATTGGTGTTAGTGGTGTTTTTGGGGACTTGACCAAATGGTAAGTAAGGGAACAAAAGCAAAAATAAACTGATGGAACTACATCAAACCAAAATAACTTCTGCATGGGGAAAGAAACTATGATTAAAATAAAAAGATACCCTACCTAATGGGAGAAAAGTTTTGCACATCACACATCTGACAAGATGCTAATATCCAAAATCTACAAAGAACTCATAAAACTCAACAAGGAAACTAAAAACCTAAGGGGAGAAGGGGGAAAAAACAGAACAAACAAGTAAAAAGTTCTCCAAAGAAGACACACAGATAGCCAAAGGCACATGAAAAAATACTCATCACTTATCATCAGGGAAATGCAGATCAAAACAACATTGAGATCCCGCCTCACTCCTGTGAGAATGGCCTATATAAAAAAGACCAGAAACAACAAATATTTGCAAGGGTTTGGAGAAAAGGAGCCCTTACACACTATTGGAAATGTAGAATGGTTCAGTCTTTATAGAAAAGTTTGTAGGTTTTTGAAACCATTAAAAATAGATCTACCATATGCTCCAGCAATCCCTCTCTTCGGTTTCTACATGAAGAATGAAAAAAAAAACAAAAACAGTGATTGAAGGGAAACATGCATTCCTATGTTCACTGCAGCACTAGTTAAAATAAGCAAGTTATGGAAACAATGCAAGTGCCCACAGGACAGATGAGTAGCTTAAGAAGATGTGGTCTATAAACACAGTGGAATACTATTTAGCTGTCAAAAGTAAATGTTGCCATTTTTGACAACATAGCTGGAACTGGAAGGGATTATGCTAAGCAAAATAAGTCAGAAGAAAGACAAATACAAGATGATTTCACTCATAAAAGTCAAGCAAAGGCATAGACACAAGCAAATCATAACAATCTGACTAGAAATGAGGCTACCAGAGAGGGAGGTGGAAAGTGGAAGCAAAGAGAGGAGTGGGCCTGGTGGACCATAGTGGAGGATCATGAGTGCTACATTGGTAGGCGTGGTGGAATAATGCATATTTATTGCGCATGATCCTGTACATCTAAAACTTAGTGTTGTTACTTGAATAAACATAATTTTAAAAAATAATAAAATAAATGTTAGGCCACTCTTTGGGGAGTCTTCCTTAGTCACACAGCTCAAACACACAAGTCAAGGGTTTCATGAATATGTGATCTTTGAAAATCATTTTATTTACATCTCACGGTCTCCCTTTTCCTCTTTCCAAATCACATGGAGGGCTAGATATCCTAAGTATGTACTTTTCATTTTACTGTTGTGATTTTTAACTGCTCATTTCTACTTTCCAGTATCTTTCTTAAATGCCTAAGTAAAAGAGAACACACTTGCTTTTAGTTTGGTAAATTTTAAAATAAAAAAAGAATAAGGATCACAAGAAGTTACAAACCCCAGAGTCCACAAGCCAGCAAATGATATTTAAGCAAGGTCTAGGTCTACTTAAGCTAATTTAATGCTTTCATAAATACTGTCGCTAACAGAAAATGTTTTGGCCTGAATCTCAGAGGTTCTGACTATGACCGGTAAATGTGGCAGGAAAGAGTTGCCCTTCCCATCTTTTAGCTAAAATTAGGAAGGGGACGTGTGGGCCTTGGGGAAGGTGAGAAAGAAAACGATTAATGGCAGCTGAGGCTGTCTGTTTGACTCTTACAATGGAACACTAACCCTGAGTCAGTTAAGGTGACGGAACTTGGCAGCACTAGACTGGAGAGGAGTCTCTTCGCAATTCTCCCTGTTCCTTCTTGAATACTACTGGGATATAGTAGAAAAGATGACAAAAGAAAGTGTGTCTTGCATAGTCCACTTTTGCAGAGCCGAACAGTTCTGCAGAGGTACATGAACAATCTACAGCTATTAGTCACCTACAGTGTACATGTCACCTGCCCAGAGTTGGAGGAACCACAGGACTCATGAATAAAAGCAATCTTCATGATCTAGGGGCAGGGGCAGGGGGAGGACTCCTATGATTTCTTGTTACTCTCTCAGCTGAAGAATGCAGTGGCACACATAAGACAGAAGTCACTTATTTCATTCTGGAAGAATTCATTCCCCTAATGACTTGGCTTAATGCACATTTTAAATAAGCACCCCTAAAATTTCACAGACTATTTCATAGTTTCCCTTCTAGTTAAGAGAATAATGCTGAAAAATTTTAAATATATATTTAAAAAATCCCACAATGATAGCAACTTATTTATTAGGTTAGTCCTAAAATGCCAAAAATAGCGTCTCTATACAAAGTTTCCATGTTCCAAGCAAACTTTCTTTACCTGCAATGCCCTTTACCATGTTGAAACTAAATCATCTGGTATGGAAAATCTTTGATATGCCTTTCATATCAACCTGGTGAAAAAAGATATATGTCTACGTTTATGGCGACAAACAGTGTCATTATCTCCCTTCCTCTAATATTTAACCAATATGAACACAGGGGAAAATGTTATCTGAAACGCAACCACTTTATATACATTCTCTTGGTCTTCTTTTGACAATTCAACTAGCTTTTCTCACAAGTATCTGAAATACTTGTTTGGAAAGCTTTTTCTCAAGTGGGTATGCAAACAGGAGGAGGTCTGTTCTTTAGCAATCCCTCCTTACAAGCCTTCAACGATGCTATCTTTTGTACTTTAGTTAATGAAAAGATAAATATGATCTCTGCTATGCCCAGCTGTGTTTTTCTTGCACTGAGGAATTCACAAAAGGAAAATTTTAAATCATACATTTATCAGTGAACAAGCTTGCAAAAGCAAATAGATTTCAGTCTCCTGAGTTTGCTTCAATAAAAGATTAAACGCTAATAGTGCAACTTACCACACTCAACAGATTTATGAATAATCAAAGTTTGGAGAAAGGCCAAGCCATTTAAGAACACTGCCTACCAAACAGATGCCAATAATATGTAGACATCTTCCCTGTAGCTAAGGAGCCATATTTCCTATCACACAATTCAATATTGACTGAATAATTGGCCTTCACAAAACATTTATTAAAATGCACCATTCACTACACACCCAGTGCTTGTTTAAGAAGTTCAGGCAAGGAGGGAGACTGGAACAGGGGAGTGAGGTGCACAAGTTCTTTCTAATTACTAAGTGGATTTAATTACTGAACAGTAGCGAGTCAAGCCTGGAATTGTCAGACTTAGGGGTTGAAATGTCAAGGAGTTTTAAAGGTAAAAAGGAACCTTATCATCTCCAGTTTTTGAATAATACTTTACTTCTGTGAATGATGTTACTCTCAGCGCACACGAAGCCCTTTTTGTTTTAACACTGTTCCTTCCTTGTCAGGCTGCCATTCCATTGCTGCACTTCTTTCCCAGCGTAATATACTTCCGTGTGGAGAGTTTGTTAAATGCTCTATCTGCCCAAGGTAGCCTGTTAAGTTAATAATTAAATGAGGGCTGGAATCACCAAGCTAAGTTTCTAACTCTGGAAAAGACTGCTTATTTCTCTGTCCTGTATCTTTAATATATCGAGTTTTAAAAAGAAAAAAAAAATCAATTAACTAGTTCTTTGTTAGAAGCCCCCTATTTAAAAAAAAACAAAAACAGAAAAACCCTCTGGTAATAATTGCTGGAATCACATGGACAAAATGCTTTAGTTAGAAAGCTCTAAACTTAGTTACAATGGACTCAAAATACATTCAAGTTATGACTGGAGAATGAAAACCATCACCATATTTATAGGTTCGCTGTGGCAGCAAACACAACTGGATTCCAGTTAATCTCTTGCCAAATTAGAATATGCTTTCTAATTTCTGGCATCCAGCTCAGTAAAAATCCTGGCCACACTTTCTGTAACAGGAATTCTTAATCTAACCTCATCTAGTGCCAGGAAAATGAAGGTATGATTTGGCACTGGTATCCAAGAATATCTCGAGTAGATTTTCAGATCATTTAAGATTTCTCTGACACCTAGAACTAATTATTCTAGTTCTTTGGTGAAACCATTGGCTCTTCATTTTTATCTGGACTTTAAAAAGAAAATAGGTTTTCATTATGGCAATACTTTCCAATAAATGGATTCAGAAATTCTTTTTGTCTAAATCTTGCCTTCATTATATAAATATTTTTTTTTTAATTCACACTCACTTGGCCCAAAGCATAGGTGTTGAATTTTCCTAACAGAGTCATTAAAAAAGGAATCATTTTACTGTGCACATTTAAATATACCCAATAAAAACGGACAATATAAACTAGCCCTGGATCAAAAGGGCAATGCTCTGGTCTCCTAGTGTCTGGTATCACAACATGGATAATAAATGATACATTTCTCAGTGATGGACTATGTCAAAAGGTTGGCATTGCGCTAACTAGCTAAGTCAGATTTCTAAAAACTACAACAGAGGACAGGAATAGACATTCAAATAAGAGAAAAACAAATTTTAAATACATGAACAAAGTGCTCACTTTCATCAATAATTGAAGTTGATCACAAAGAAATGTCAAGGTCACATGTTATAACTGTTTATCCTATCTACATAATTTATATGATTTGTGTATCCAGTTAAATAAATTCATATACTAGAGGCTTTGAAATTTGTTAAAACCTTTTAGAAAGCAAGGAAGAAACTGTATAATATGCATAAAAATATTAAGATGTTTATACTCTTTGTCTTGATAATCCTATTGCTGAAATTTTCTTTAAATATACATCAAGTGACAGGTAAGGGATAAATTTGTTAGTTTATTTGTCTTGGTGTTACATATCATAGCATCAAATTATGAATTATGCAAAAAGCTAATGCTAGAGGGAAAGTAAATTGTTGTATTGGGTGGACTAATACTTATAATAAGAATTTTAAATCTAATCCAAAAATATAAGCCCATATTTATGGTAAAGTATTAAGCAAGAAATGGTGGAAACTATAAGAAACTTACTTAGGCAGGGACACAAAACTTAAGTGAAATTATTTTAAGTTATAATTTTGTTTTGGAATACTGTTTTGATGTTTTAAAAGTAACAAGAAGTTGAGTCTTCTTGGCCATACTGACATGTGAGCTACGACCCTCCCTGGCCTGAGCACCCTTCTCCAAGTAGACAGGAGTTGGGACTAGACTCTTAGCACCAACAGGAGTCAATCCCCAAGTTTCACTGGGGTTGAGGCTGGTTTCTGAGCTTCCACCAAACTCAGACAATCCAGGCCTGACAATGACACCCACTTTCCTTGACTGCTACTCCCTCCATGTCACAGGACCCTCTTTGGCCCAGAACAGGCAAATACACAGAGTGCCGCCTTGGCACATCCCATCTTCATGCTACAAAGCCAAACTGCCCCCCAAAGGGAACACAGTCTCCTCACCAGGCATCTTTTTGTTAAAGCATGAACACCCTAATGTCAAACTAGCCAAACGATCACTAAACTACCAAATGAAACAATTATTTATTGAGAAAGTCAAGAAAGGGAAGGCCACTTTAACACTCCAATGTTAAAACAGCAACAATCAAAACAGGCTTTCCAAGTTTATAATTTTTTAATGTCTGTGTTTTAAAACCAGATATTTATTGCTCTTTTAAAATGTCTCAGGGTAACATTTTTAGTTCTGCAACAGTGCTGCTAACATTCCAAGACCAGCTATCGTGCAACTGCCCATAAAAAAATTAACACTACCAAGGCCATTTTTTCTCTGTGCTTAAGCTCATGCCAATGAAAACTACCCTATAGGCATAAACTTGATATTTCTGTTCGCCACACATTAACCCAGAGTTCCTCAGGGTGTGACGCCCAGGTGACTTCTGTGATGCAGATTTCTAAAAATCTGGCTAGAAACCTGCAAGATTGAAAACCCCACTCATGGCAGGGTACACCATTGATCTTCTCTTATTTTACCCAATCTGCACTTAGTCTTGGAAGATTAACCCTTTGACAATATGAATTCACATTGCTAAATACAAAGGGAGTTCCTCCTGAGGCGTGTGGCAATGCATTAACTCCTAAAGCAGGACCTGGGGATGGCTGGGGGCCTGACATGATTCATGGGAGGAAAAAGAGAAGAAGTGGCTAAGGTGGGCACTGGGGAGGAGACCTGAGTCCTGAAAGGAATAGAACTGCAGATTCGTGATGTGAAAGAAAGCCTCAGTGATCACCTTAGTAGCCCTTCCAATGCATCACACAACTAGTTAGTGACAGGAAATCAGTCTAACTTTCTCCCCACTGCAGAATATTTTGAGGTGAGAGAAATATGGACAAAATGAACCTGATATAAAGAAAGAAAATATTATGTATTAGTAAAGAAACATGATAGTACATGAGGATATATATTATGTATTAAGACAATGCCTAAAACATTGCCTGATAAGGTTCTAGTGCAATGTTTGATTACTCGACACTGAGGATACCATCTCAGCAGCTAGGAGTGGAAGGCAACTTCCCTCCAAGAATGTCAAGAAAGAGGGAAAACAAGTTACTCATGTACTTGGTGGGCTGCTGATGACATTTAAAGGATGGTGGCTGCACATTTAATTCAATGTATACTTTTGGGCAGCTTCTCTTTATCTACCATTGTGATTCCCTACTCCCCATGGCTCACACTTTTCCGATAGAGAGCAAAGGGCCACGGTGTGGGGACCAGGTAGAGGTCGTCAGCGACACTTTCCTCACATCTGTGAAGGGAGGAGGAGGGGAGATGAAGTGGTCTGGGGAAGCACGAGGCAGAGGCTGAGGGGAGTAAGCAGGATGAAGAGAGATACCTTACCCTGTTAACTTCCGCTTAAACGTCCACCTCCCACAGCACAGGTATATGAGAAAGAGGTAGTGAACTACAGAAGAAAATAGCCTTCCCTAAGCAATGTTGAGTTAGTTGAGCTTCAGCTGCCCACATACAATTTGTTGTGAGCATTTAGAAATTCACAAAAACACATTTTCCACACAGCCCCTTTGCCACACACAAGGCATCTTTACAATTCAGAACACGAGTCAGAAACAAAGGCACACACAACATATCACACAAGTCGATGTCTCTGCTCCAACTTCACACTCCAAATCACAGAGATAGATAGAAAAGAGACTGCTCCCAAATTCTACAGCCATTTATAGTGCCGGTGTGCTCGAGCCAGTTACCTTAGTCTTGGTGGCAGAAGTTCTCATCGCAGAGTTAAACCATCATGTGTCTACACAGAGGTCAAGCAAACTGCATCCGTGAAACACAACCAGGAAGAGAGAAGGAATACAACCCCCCACATTAAAACTAGTCAATAATTATCTAGCAGTATCAGTTATGTTTTCTGTGCATCCTGGTTGGCCTCTAAGTAAAGAGGAGTCTGTGAGCAGGGCTTGGGAACGCTGCGGCTTCTCTATTATCTCAGGCGGCATGTGTGAAGAACAGGGTGGATCCAGTTTGTAATCTGCATCTTTACTGTTTCAACACTCTATGCACTTCTGAAGAATCATTGCTCATCCTAATCACTTCAAAAGCCTCAAAAAGGCATAAGGAAGTTCCTACTTACTGCAATTTAGTTATTAGACATCCTGGGAGGAAGATGGGCTTTGTCATGCCGGATTAAGTCATGGCTATGCGATGCCACCCTGCCAGTCTGAACTCCAAGTTCAAGGAGCAGGAAGGAATGGGTCACATAAGAGAGTGACATAAAAGTGAGTGTCACATAAGAGTGAGGATTGGTGCTAATTTTATGACCTCTGTGATTTTCAAGAAAGGAAAGGTACACATTCAATAAACATTTGTTTAAATACAGATATATTTAATCAGAAGAACTAGAAATCTAAGAAAGAAGTTCTATAAATTTTTATAGTATATTTCAGGAACTAAGCATATTTTTCATACTTCATAGCAATACAACATTTTCCAAATGGAAACTTCCAGAAATACCTACTAGCTGAAGGTAGCATGGGGACTAAGCATGGAAAAAATTCAAAAGATGGAAGCAAAATAAACCCTGCAGGACAGGATTAGAATTCAAATTCCAGAGGCAAAACTCAATAAATTAAATAGAGTCAAATATTAAATAGAACCAAAGAAGCAGCTATAGCAAAAAAGAAAAAGCTACAGCAGAAATGAAGATTCTCTAGTTGTGTGTGAAAGTGACAAAATGATCTACAGTAGCAGTGTCTATTCAAATTGAAAATTATCAAAATAATTAAATACAATTAAAATTCAGGTCACCATGTGCATTAATCACATTCAAGTGCAATAGCTACATAGGACTAGTGGCTATCATACTGGACAGTGCAGATTATAGAACATTTTATAAAATGCAGAAAGTTCAAAAGACAGCCCATATTCTGCAACTCAAGTGGTACTTCAAAGTATGTACAGATACATAATATAAATAAAATTAAAGGCCATGACTTCATAAAAGTACATGAGAGAGAAAGTGGCATAATAAAACCATAAAAGAAAGGTTTATTCTTGCTTTGGTTCAATTCTTGTTAGGGAAAAAAAAATTTCCGAAAACAGGCAGAACAAAAGTTAAGCTAAGAAGTCAAATATCAGGGAGAATCCAGACTGTGGGCCTTCATTCAACCTTGAAAAGCATATATACAAGTGGGGTGTGGGGAGAGGGCAGAATTACCCTCTGGGTATTTAAAGCATGACCTACACAGAGAAATCTTGATCCCAGAATCTACCAAAATGATGCCGACGGGAGAGAGTAGTGATATTAAGTGAGAACTTGGAAAAAAACAGGCGGTCAAAATTAACTGGCACCATTTGATCTGACCTCAAAATAGGTTGCTATGGAACAGCTAGACATTTTCTATCTTCAAGGGATTAGATGTTCAAAGAAGTTTTTTATCTCTGAAGTTTGCTCGGGTTGAAATGGTTATTCAGGTATGTCATTGGATCTGTTTTTGGAAGGTCTCCTGCCTCCTGTTATACCTTGTGAATAGGAGGGTTTGATAATATCCCAAGGTCACCCCATGGGCCGGAACATTGATATACTGGTAAATATCTTTATTTTCCAATGATACACAAATGCCGATTTAAAATACATTGTGTGATATCACCCTTTTCCTTTTTCTGTTTTTGCAGCTCCCAGTTGATAATGTGTCCTCATGTTCACAGGTGCAGCATGAAGTTTAGACTCCAAAAAGTATACACTCTGTGTTAGTTGAAGAGTAAACTGACTTGCGGAGCTACACCGGCATAAATATTTACAAATATGCCTAACTCTAATGAGTACAATTGTAATACAATAAGAGAGTGACTTACATAAAGTGATTATGAAATTTCAAAGCTACGTGTCCATTACCATTAAAGTGATTCTTGACTAACAACTAAAATTATTTTTTGAAACATAGATGGCATTTTCTCTTTTTATTATTATTTTTCTTACATTGTTGTAGTCCCCATAGTTCTCCCACCACGTATCAACTGTGAATCATCACCATATTCTTTTGTGTTCTTCCCACCCCTATTTTGACCCTCTCTCTCCTCAGCTATATGCCTCAGATGTAAGTTCAGCTTGCTAGTTTTAACTTTTTCTTGACCTTTTGTTTGGTTTCTCTTCATTACACATATAAGTGAGACCATCTGATAGTCATTTTTTGCTTCTGACTTATTTTGGCTAGCATAATCTCTTCCAGCTCCATCCATGTTGCAGCAAATGGCACAAGTTTTGTCTTTTTGATGGCTGGGTAATATTCCATTGTGTGAAGATACTATACCTTTTTGATCCATTTGCATAGATAATATTTTTGTCTATTATCTATCAAGAAGTACTCCTTCTTGTGGATTCTCTGATGATTGACATATAGGTATGTTAGAATTAAAAGGCTCCAGGGCCTCCCTGGTGGCATAGGCGGTTGAGCGCAGCCCTGTGAAGCTGTCTGCAGCCTCTGCAGTGCTGGTTCGATCCCCACCATTTGCGGAGCAACCCACATGGCGCAGCAGACCTCTCCTGTCTCTCCCACTGCTCCCCTCAGCAGTGTATTTCAGTCAGTCTGCCTGTTCTGTTCCCCACTCTGACTCTAGTGAATCCTCTCACCCTCCCGCACGTCTTGTCTGTGACCGGTTCTTGTATAAATAAATAAATCTTTGGGAAAAAAAGAATTAAAAGGCTCTAGAATGTACATAGAACTATACAAAGCACTGCCCCATATAATATTGTATTTGTCTGCTATGACTACAAATAGGATTATATGGCAGGTGATATCTTAAAAGTGAGGGGATACAAGATTGTATGAATTAGGTTATGTGTCTAAGAAATTTCAGCCCAATATTCATTTAGGAAAATTAATTTTAATTACACAAGTAATACATGAATGTATTTTCCTTGGAAAACCTTACACGACATTACAAATAAGGTTGAAGCTCCTCCATCCACCACTCAATTTATACCCTCACCTCCTCAGAGGCAACACTATCATCAGATAATTTGTAGTAGATCTTTTCTATTCTTTTGCAACCACTCACACAAAGGCAAAAAGTCATGCTTAGGAACATTGGGTGCAACAATGTTCATAGAAACAACAAAAATGAAAGCACCCCAAATATCCAACAAGTAGGGAATAACTGAATTAGTTATGATTTAAACAAATGTGGTAAGCCTGCAAATTAAACAATTTGCACTATCTAAAATGATTAGAAGGTTTATGGCACAGAATGAGCTCCATATATAAAGGGTTTGCTATAATCATAAGGACCAACATTTGGAGTGAAAGATGCAAACTATGTAAAAATACAGAGTATGAGCCGATGTATGTTACACACACACATGCCACATATTTTCTAAGAGTTCGCTCCATGAGATTTCCTTCTCACTTTTGATTCATGGGGATGTTTCCAAACAACGACCAAGAACACAGTAGAGAGGAAAAAAGTGTATGTATTTTATCTGCCTCAATAGTGTTACTCTGGTAAACTACGCTTACTGGCTTTAAATGATAGTTTCATTATTTTCTTGACTCCATAAGCACATGGGGCTCTCAAACTTAACTCCTCCCCCGAAACAAAGAAGATAAAAGGGAAGAAACCAACAAAATTGAATGAGCGTGAACCTTGCTTTGCCAGGTTCTAACTATTCCGTTTCCATGTGGAAGCTTCTTGTCAGATAAATCTTAATTTACAGCAAAAGAAAGGAATTGTGCTTAGTTGAGCAGAGGACCCAAGAGATGAATTTTAGTCTCGCTCCATCAGAGTCCCCCAGCAGGGCATGGAGCTAGTTAGTCCCTTCACCTCCCTGCACCAGAGGCTTGGATGTGGTCTTTCATTATTTCTGCATTGCTTAATGGGGGTCCTTTCTTCATGATCATGCATGTCCTTTACAAATGAAGCTTCCTTTGAAGACAGGCAAGAGATCAGATTAAGCCTTTCAATATATATTACTTCTGTTTCCTCTTGGCTCACTGTTCTCCACAATGGCTAATTCTCAGAGGGGTCCCAGATGTGAACTCTGCTCCAACTACTAAATACGACTGCAGCAAGGGAACTCACACCACAACATTCTTCTTGACTTCCACCCAAGGTGTCTCCCAAAGAGATGCCCCTGTACCATCTGTTCCGGCAAAGCCCAAATCCATTACATTAATCATGTCAGTCTCAGGGTTTCCTTGCCTAACCCTGAAGAAATCTTAATTATCCTCCTGGTTCAAAGTATTTCTGAGTGAACAGGCTTAAGTTTCTTCTAGTGCAGCAGCATCACAGGTGCTACACTTACAAAAAAAGCACCAAGACAATTTCTGGAATAAAATCAACACTCAAGAAACATTTATTGAAGGAGTGATGGCACACTTTACAGACAGGATGTACAGAGATCTCATCTGTGCATGATGTTCTTACTTTTCACCAGGCATTATAACCTATATGTTCACAAATGCTCCATTACTTCTTGCTCCTTCTTTACAGGGCTACATTAGCCTTAAGCATCCTGACATTCCCTGGGTGATCATTGGAATTTTGTGCTCACCCCAAGACAATCTTGACTTTGCCAAGATTTCTGGTGATTTAGTCAGTCTGCATGTTGGGAAAGTCCAATTCCACAAGTCAGAATCCAATCCTAAGTGCCTATAACTGGGGACCAATTTATTTTTAGTATTTGAATATAAATTTCAAACCTTAGTGTGCAAGATTATTGAAGTAAAAATGTAGTGGACTTTCAAATTTATTTTGAGAATTGTGACATAAAAGTCAGCACAAAAAATAAAGCTTCTGTGTAATCTCGGAAAAATTACTCTCAAAGGATTGTTTCCAAAAGTTCAAAGGAAAGTTTTATTTGATTCATCCATGTAAGAACAAGATTATTCATATTAATTCTCTAATACTTTTATAACCTATGTATTAGAGTGAACAAACAATCAAATAAGAAAAAGAAGATGACTGGTCAAATGGAGCTGCTTCAGGGCAGTCTCAGCCAGCAAGGTCCAGAGGGAACAATGAGGATTCCTGATGCGTGACCAATTCACTCTCCTTCCAGTCAGTCCCTGGCCTTCTATTTAGCTGTTAGCTTTAACATTTATTTGACCTTGCAGAGACAAGTCAAATATTGGGAACTGTCTGATTCTTCTTGAGGTGTCAAGTCATTTAAAAAACACTCCATTCTGAAAACATGAACATTCCAGTGAGGAACTATGTTGCACTGCTGGCCTCCCCCAACTTCTCTGAGTGGAGGGCCTTTTACACCCTGTCCTGGGCAGGCTTAAGTGCATTGACCTGAGTCAGTGCTAATGAACAGCAGCACAACCTTCAGCCCCACTACAGGAGAGAACCTTAGATTAAATGAAATCATCAGCTCAGGGTTGACTTAGTTCACCCACTCACATTCCTGTATTAGTCTACTTTGAATTTCTAAGAAGTTCTTCCAATTCTTGGGCAGGAGCTCTGCTTCCCTACACCTCACCCACTACCATAATAACCAGAACATCATCCACACAGAGTCAACTGGAGCCTGATCACAAATCCCATCCTCTCTCATGGACCAAGTTACACTTTTGTCTTATATTTGAAATCAAGGGTCCTGTTCCCACTGTTACATCAGAAATTCTGGGTAAATTTCTTTAATACCACATCCCCCTCCCTTTTCCCACTACACACAAGAAGGTCAGAGTAAGTGCCTGTTAAATAGCTGTTGAGTGGGAAATATGTGATACATCTGAGCAGAGAAGGAAAGGAGAGAACACGGGTAAGGGGACAGTGATGATAGAAGCATGAGGGAAATTGGGGGAGCAGAAATAAGAGGGGGAAATAGACTCTTCTGTAAAAATATAGATAATTCCATTTCTGGAAATTAATTTGTATATATACAAAATACATATACATGTATATACACAAAGTTATATGTTTGTATATATATGCATGGCTATGTGTTCATGGATGTCAAAATATAACTGTGTGCACATACAGTTTTGGTTTGTGATAACATCAGCAAAGAAAATATTATTTAGTTTAATGTCTTCTTATTCAAGCAATACTACTCAATATTCAGTCGAGATACTAATTAGTAGTAAAGTTTCTTGGTGAGTTGCTGTTGTTGTTTTTTTCTTAATCAAAATGTAAGGCTGACATCCTAATAGGACATGCTCAGTCCTTTGATTATTGACATTTCTGGGACTTCTCAAAAGGGAAGAGCTTGTACACACAAAGATGTTTTGCTCGTACACACAAAGATGTATAATTCACTGTTGTTATGAGTCAAGATTTTTAAAAGTGTCACCCTTTAAAGTTCTTCTACAGAAATCTCTTTGAAACGAACAGATGTCCCACAGATAGAAATTATAGAACAGAAGCAGAGAGGAGAAAGACAAATGGTCCAATTATCATTATTGGCCATAAGTCACCCAAATGATAATTCTTCTGAATGAAATAATGTTGGCAGGAAGGGGATAAAAAAATCTCTGGAACATGCCATGAATGAGGCACAATTCAGTCTAGAGCTGGAGTCATCTTTCTCGCTTACTCTAAACATGTTGTTGGTAAGGCCTGCTAAATAAACTGCTCTGCAAGGCCTGCAATGTCCCTGCATTTACTATGCCATAAAGAAGATTATCTTGAGTGATTTGTTGTAAATTTCAGACAAATAGTTGAGCCTAATTAGTCATTGTCTTTCTTTTTAAAGATTTATTTATTTATTTAATACAAGAACCAGGGTACAGGCCAGATGTGCGGGAGGGTAAGAAGATTCACTAGAGTCAGAGCAGGGAACAGAATAGGCAGACTGACGAAATACATTGCTGAGGGGAGCAGTGGGCGCGACAGGAGAGGTCTGCTGCGCCATGTGGGATCCTCGCTAGCAGGCATTGAACCAGCACTGCAGAGGCTGCGGACAGTTTCATATTGTGGCACTCAACCGCCTGTGCCACCAGGGGAGGCCCATCATTGTCTTTCAAGTTCCATCACTATTCACCAAGCTCACAAAATTTATGGTCGTAC